>NC_047589.1:25071683-25671683 GCF_011004845.1 Esox lucius
TCCACTATTTTTTGCCGCAGCATTGGGGGAATTGGTGATCCTCTGCCCATCTTGACTTCTGAGAGACACTGCCACTCTGAGAGGCTCTTTTTATACCCAATCATGTTGCCAATTGACATAATAAGTTGCAAATTGGTCCTCCAGCTGTTCCTTATCTGTACATTTAACCTTTCCGGCCACTTATTGCTACCTGTCCCAACTTTTTTGGAATGTGTAGCTCTCATGAAATCCAAAATGAGCCAATATTTGGCATGACATTACAAAATGTCTCACTTTCAACATTCGATATGTTATCTATATTTTATTGTGAATTAAATATAAGTTTATGAGATTTGTAAATCATTCCATTCCTTTTTTACTCACAATTTGTACAGTATCCCATCTTTTTTGGAATCGGGTTTGTAAATATATGTACATAACAAGTGGGATGTATCGATGTGCAATGAAGGCAAATGCAGTACAAAAAACAAGACTAAATGTGCAATTAAGGCAAATAGAGGAGGGCAGAAAGTATTAAGTATAGTGGATGTTACAAGTGGGATAATAGTTGTTAGGGTACAAATGGCAATTTTAAATGGTATTCTAGAGATGCAATTGAGGCAAATTTAATGAGAAAGGTAGCATGTGCAACTGAGATGCAGAGACAGCAGCAAAGAGGTCCCTGAGGTAGACATGCATATGTAACAACTGTAAAAATGCAAGCACGATGGCAGTTCAAAAAAGTGCTTAGAGGCAAATTGAATGTACAAGGTGCATGTGCAACTGAAATGCAAAGACAGCAGTAGTGAGGATAGAAATCCTAATAGTTATGATTTTCATGATCATATTACTATTATACAGTATTATGTTTGTTTTTTTGTAGTTTGTGACCAACCTTCTAAATATGTTGCAGTTAATTTGAAGGAATAAAAGTTTTTAAGAAGTGAACCAATATAATAATTCGATAGGTAAGCATTGGCATTTGTATAAACAAATTTATGCAAAACACAAATAGATTATTCATGTGATTTAATTTTGATCACAGCATTAATGAGCATTCACTACCACTATGAGTTTATATTAGGCTAATAGTCGTTTTTGGTTGTGTTGCTCAGGAAAAAGGACAGGTGATGGCTAAGGAAGTAGAGGAGAGAGACACTCAAAAAACTACAATATGGTCAGTGCCCAAAACTAAAATCAACTGTTTGGCAAGGACCACGACTAAACCAATTTATCATTCAACAAGCCTCTAAGCCCAAAGGCATTCCAAGTAAGCCCATCTCAAGATTTGAAACTGGACGTTAGTGCTCTTTTATTGTGGCTGTTTAGTGAATCATAGAGTATAACAATAATTTCACTGATTCCATAATGCCTTATACCAAGAACATATTGATTCACAAAAATGTATGTCATATGTCATCATTGACCACTTAGGTGATGCCACGCATGCCCCACCTCTACTCTCGCAGCCACACCCTATATGCTCACGACCACCTAACCATGCTAATGCTAGCCATTTAGGTAGCTAGCTTAGCAATATTACAAACAACTTTCCCAGGCTGTTGACATCGTGTTTTATGGCTCTTGACACTAAAATATCCCAACATATTTTGTGACATCAGCTATTGGTGAATTTTTTTCAGCACGATCTTCCTCAATAAACTTTTTACATTAGCGAAGGTGTCTTAATTTTCAACATAATGTACACAATGCTTAAGTTCACGTTACATTGACTACTAGAGCTATTGAGCGTCAAATGTATTAACAGCGGTTAACCATTAAGCAATGCCTCCTTTGAAACAAACAACAACCATACTACTCGCGTTGCGTGCCATTCTCGATGGCTGTCACGCACGTTCACCCTGTTTTGTGAATGAAAGTATGAAGGAAAAAAATTGATTTGCAATGTCACTTGGAAGTAATGCTGATGGCAAAGGAACGTGATGCTTGTAGTGTATCTGTGGTGTTAGCATGTACCCACAGATAGGTCAAGATTGGAGATTGAGGGCTGGAAGTAAGGGATATGTGGGCACAGTCTTTAACGGACCTTTTGCAGTTTCCTCTATCTGATGTTATGGTCTGATGAAACCAAGGTTGAACTTTTTGGCCTAATTCCAAAAGGTATGTTTGGCGCAAAAAGGACACCATACCCACAGTGAAGCATGGTGGTGGCAGCATCATGCTTTGGGGCTGTTTTTCATCAGCTGGAACAGGGTGGAGGGAATTATGAACAGTAACCCTAACCCTTCATGTTATAGGTCACATTAAAGGTGGAAAAAGTTCTGACAATGATTTATCTTTGTATCATTCTTTTACATTACAAGAACCTGGCATTTTAACAGGGGTGTGTAGACTTTTTATATCCACTGTAGATCACTCTACAGTGGAGCATTTTCCTGGGGTTGTAGCATTTTCCTGGGGTTCCTACTACATGCATAAAATAGTTATATTATTTATGTGTCGGACAGCCATCAATATTCCATTTTGACGTCTCTGCAATGTTTTTTTCCAATGTGCATTCCGTATGAAATATTTCCAATTTTTTTTTTCTATATTTTCCAAATGTATTCATGTCTACTGGGAAGGGAACTCTGAATATCCAGTTCCTTCAGCTGCACAAGCGCAAAATAGGAGGCCATCACCTTGGTGTAGTCGCTCTCAATCTAGTGTGACCCGGCTCTCCATGAGTGAGAGACTGACACACAGAAGGTCAAACTACAATTCAAATGGATTTGTAAACCTAGACACTAGACACATTTCCCATATTTTCCATTATTCCCCTTTAAAAGGATTACACAGCACTGTAAATAGTAAATGTAACAACCAACACTGATCTCCGCTAGGGAAGATTGTGGTGGTTATATGATTCTCAGGCAGTGGATACTTCTTTAATAGTTACTATTTCATAAACTAGTACAGCTGTACTCTGTAGCCTGTGAGTACAAGGAGAAAAGAGTTTCCCACCCAAGTTGTCTCCTCGGTTCACACAACTCAGTTGGTTTACTTTGGAGTAATATAGTATCCGACTGAATCACCTGGGGGGCTCCTGTTTGAACATGTCGATGATGTTCTCCACCAGCAGGTTCCTCTGGAGGCCGTAGACACCATGCCGGTCCAGGACCACCTCGTGCCTGCAGGACGGGCAGCGGAAACGGCCACCAGACGTCACTGACCCCCCTCTGGTTGGGAGGTATTGGTTGGGGGCCTAAACGTGATAAGTAATTATATAATATAACAATGTAGGCTCATACCAAATGCAATGGCCTATCCCGCCTACTACTTCGTTTAAAAATCACATTTGAGGCTAACTAAATTGGCTGAAGTAAACACAAGGTGTAAAATGGCAACAACACTGCAAGCACAAAATGATGTAACAATATCGTGTACTTATATAGAAGGTCCTTATATGAATCGATAGGTCTACCAGAACTGATTTTATACCATCCTACATTCCAATACGCAATATTCAAGCGTTGAAAGAATGCTTCCTTTACCTGAAATGTGTCATTGGCACACTTTCGACAGAAGTTGTGTTGACACGGTAAAATGACCACTGGTTTGGTAAAAATTTCCAGGCAGATGGGACAAATCAGCTGCTTCTCCAGGTTGTCCATTGGTTTTTCTTACGATTCGCACACTCCGTTAAGACGTTAAAATAGGGTCACAAGTCTCAAATAAATTAGCAAGTTAATTCGGCATTATAACGTCCAAGCCGCTTATTTCAAAGTGAAGTTGATAAGTACGCCCGGGGTCGCTCCAGTAAACTGTTTCACATAATATCGCTTGGTCCCTTGACTGGCGGCTCAGCCTGGTGTCAGAGCTGTTTTTAGAAAGCTTAACTTCAAAGGTTGCTGTTTACTTGCCCATATATGAAACTGATACTAGTTGGGGCTCAGGATCCCTCGAAGGCCAACGTAACCGAAAAGTTTATCCCATGTGGTATAAAGCTGTGTCGAAAACTGTTAACCTTATGTAACTATACATTCACAACACACGTGTTTGGGGGTGAGTTGTTTTGGGGCAAAACCCCAAAAATAACATACTATTTGCAACGCATACGCTTTGGTAGAAAGAAAGATATTGGTACACCGATGAACACGTATTATCCCTTGAAATGGATAGTATGAATTCTAGGAACGTATAAACGGTTAATTTCAAGAGGGTAAAAAAGGTACTTGGAGAATGCGGGCATCGATCCCGCTACCTCTCGCATGCTAAGCGAGCGCTCTACCATTTGAGCTAATTCCCCATATACGCTTCTGTGGAGAACTGCGCATTAAGATGACTAACGGAAGCTCTCGATTAGACTATATATAATATTGTATAACCTATCCGTGAAATCTGAATGTCGGTGTTTTCGCATTAATCTATAAATTTATTCCATGAGAGATTTTAGATTCACTTCTGGGTATCCAAGATCTGTGTTTCGTTTAAGCTTACATTGTTTTTATGAAAAATAAAACGCAAAAAGACGTTTGCAAGTTTTGCCGCTAAGATTTATGGGGATTATGACCCATAGCATTTCAAGTCAATACCGTTTTGAATGTACATGCAGTACTTAAACTGCCTGGAATTTACGATGTTGTTAGTGTCCTCGAATTAAAACATGCCCACGTTTCTCATCGGATCTGTCAGGTACTGTATACAAACTGTCCTAGCGTCTTTGACATGGCTCTAAGGCGAGCTGAGTAGGCCCTATGCGTTTGAAAATGTGACATATATCTTGTTCAGAACTTATACATGTGTAATCGATATAATGTAGTTTAATTACATATACTTGACCACCAAATAGTATAATATTAACCATAAAGTAACCGCCAAACTTATTTACACAACCATGTATAAAAGCGGTTGCTGGTGACCGTGTTAATATCTCCCCTTCGATAGCTCAGTTGGTAGAGCGGAGGACTGTAGAGGTTGAATAGCGATCCTTAGGTCGCTGGTTCAAATCCGGCTCGAAGGAGGATTTTTTTTTCTTCCGATTGTTTGTACAATCGTACCATGTATCATGTTCAAATGTTGTTAAACAAGTTAAATAGACGTTAAAGTAAGATTTCATAAATTCAATACTTTATTTGTTCATAGGACAACTTCAACGACACATTTTTACAGGGCAGCTAAATCCATCCGTTTTTGGAATGAAACATTAATGGCATGTACCCTTTATGGACACACAAGGCAAGGCTTAGATTAACGTGACCATGCCAGGAGTACGGTATTGGTATGTGGTACTTAATTTAATCCCATGTTTAATTGGCGACATTACTCATAACTGTGTATTTTATTTGGTGTAATTCTAAACATTTGGGTCATTGTCAACTTCTTTTTTTGATAATCAAAAAAGTTATTATCGTTTATTTTTGTCAGTGTTAGTAGTTTGTTGTGGACCACACATGAAAGTGAGGATAGTTAAATGGGAGTGAATGAAATTCCCCACGGTTTGATCCCTGCTAGGGGCGTGGTCACCGGTAAGCCACTCCTCGCCATGTGTATCCTTTATGAGTATAACAGTTGCAAACATTATATTACGTTATTACTTACCAGATAAAATGTTACATTAAATTATTTAATTTATAGGCTTGCATTTGACTTGTGAGCTGTTTCAACAATCGTACCTTAAAAAAAAACTTCTCGTTTTGCTGAAAAACTTGGTTAAAACTATCCTTTTGTATGATCAATCCAGAACTCTTTCTAAGAATTGAATGATCTGTACATTTTTTACAGTCGAGCTCCTCAGCTTTTTACAAAAACCCTGCTGGGCAGTAGAAGTTGATTCATTTGTCCTTTGTTTCCGAATCCCCAAATAACAAACAACAACAAAAAAACATTGCGCAAAACAAACACTCATTCAGAATTTTACAAACTGCAGTCAGAGGGTGAAACAAAACCCTTCTGAGATGTCCCCACGCCAAATAAATAAATCCCTATGACATCAACAGTCCTATGACATTGTCAGGTGTAGGTTTGTCGCCCTCCACCTATGAGGCCAGTCTTCTCGCTCACGTTGGTTGGCTGCTGTACTATGGGAACGTCGTCGGCATCTGGAGAGGGTAAGATAAGTTCCTCGGTTTGTTTTTTTTAATGTCGCACAGCAACTAAGAAATTAGTCACCCTATGGTACAGCTGTTTCTGTTGACACCAACATCTAGCCTCCTGACTCCTGCTTCCTGTGGCTCTTTTGGCAACCAGCATCAGGGCCATGCATAGCCCTTTCAAAGGGGCATTGGCAAAAATGACGGGCTCCTCGGATATATGCAGCCAGCAGCTACTGTGATGCGCATTACGCATTCCTGTCTGAGCGAATGACGCGTGAATGCAGATAGAATCCAGATTGAATGCAGCCACTGATGACCGGTGGGCAAAAAGGGCACTTGCTGGGTCTGGGGGGCAAAGGGCAGGGACTCAAGACCCTCCTGGGGCCTGTCTGTGCACATCTGCCTGCCTAGTGCTGAGAAAACTGAATAAGCCTGGGTTGTTTGTAAAATCCCCTCAGTTCGATTAACCTTGGCCATGCCTGCAGTAAAAGGTTTTACTCATACTGATAAAGGCTCACTGTACACGCATCATCTTAATCAACGCGTTCCGAAGCCAAACACAGTGGGCCTTTTAAATCCTCTTCCCAGAATGGCTGTGACTTTGCCGCAAGTGCCTGAAACAAAGGCGATTGTTGCTCTTTTTTTCATGAGATCAAAATAACTGCTATAGAAACACATTTGGAGAGATGACTCAGAGGCAGTAATTATCAGTTATGTTGCAGAACTGCAGCAGACATCAAGAAAAAAAAATACACACCCCACCTCCCACTACTAACTACCACTGAATCAATCTATCATATCCAAACATCTGCTATAAATACATCACATCTGTTCATTTTAGGGCAGTGGTTGCACATCCGACATTTCTCCGACAAATTGGATATATCTGGTGCTAAAGATCCAGAAGCTTCTGCGCCATTTCCAAGCAATGCTCAATCCATCAGCGGCGAATATCACGGACCGCCAGCATTTGGCCTCGGGCTTGTGAGCCATGCAAGTAAGCTTGTGGATCTTTAGTTCACCCACCGGTAGCTCATCAAACCCCGCTGAGCGCCAGGGCCTCTGCGCCTCTCACCTGTCTCCGCGTCTGTTCGGATCTGCTCCTCCAGGTCCTCAGGGGACACGTAGGTGTCTGGTTCCTCGCCCACCGGGCCGATGGGTTTGCACCTCCCACAACAACAGTTGAAGCAGCAGCAGAGGCAGCAGCAGAAGTAACAGCCTGTCAATAAGCCGCAGACAGCGAATAGCCCCTATGGGGGGGGGGGACCATTTACTAATAATACATGGACACACACACAAACACACACACATGCGCGGATATTGGTTGGACTATCTCTAACCCTAACACTGATGCTAGCCCCAAGCTTAACGTCTACTCTGAAACCAGAGCATGAAACCAGAGCATCATTTGCAAAAATCGCATTGTCATCGTCTTGCATTCTCCTGGTTCATTCTCCTCAAGTAAACTGTACAGTGAAACCAGCTGACACACACAGACACACACACACTCTCACTCACACAACACACACACACACTCTGTTTCCACCTGTTGAAACCCACCTTTGCCCACCAACTGGAGAGCATAAAATATGCATTGACGTTCTCCTCTCCAAACTGCTGCGCCACGTACAGACCGAGGGAGCCATAGCTGTCGTATATGTTCCGCTTGGAGGTGTCTGACAGGACTGAGTGGGCATTATTGAGCTCCTTAAACTTATCTGTGGCATCCGGGTTCTCCGGGTTCTTGTCCGGGTGATATTTCAAGGCAAGCTTTCTGAACAGAAAAACAAAGACAACAGATTAGCAAGAAGAAGAAAATGTCAAATTTGAAAAGATGATGGAGTCCCAGAAGGAAAAGCTAACAGAAATGTCCTTTTCATTGTTGCTGTCTTGTTACTTAATGATTTTAGATGGTCTAATGCTTTCTGTAGGAGGCTGACATATTATTTCAAAACACTGTTTCCACACAACATTGTTTTTCTGTTCAATAGAACCAGAAAGGGTTTCTTTGACTTTTATGTTACTTGGTACCACAGCAGAATCCTGAATGTGGAGCCATATTTTAAAGTTTATATTTAAACAACCCCCCCTGCCCAAAAATGAAATGCTCTTGAAGGTTTATGTTCTATATAGCATAAAGGGTTTCACTATGTTTACAACACATTTTGAGGCTATCCAGAACCATTTACGGTTCTGTATAGAACCCGAATGGAGACTGGTTCTATAAAGACAGATTTCACAATGTTATTATAACTAGAGACAGGTTTTTTGCCCTCATGCTCCTATTTTGCTGTAAAATTGTTTGTCATCAACATTTCACAACGCTCTGAAGAACGTCTGCTTGTTCATTTTTAATGATGCCAACAGGTTCTGAAAACACTGCTGATTACATATTCATTAACAACAAACATGGGCTGTTCAAACACTAACCATTTGGATGGCTCCTGAAAGCGAATAATTTGACCAATTAGGAACTAATTGGGGGTAGCGTCTGAATGAGTCTGAAGTTAATTTATGTTATAAGTCATTAGATTCCAACTTCTTAAATATTAGAGGGCCTGTAAGGGAAATGCATTGGTGAAATGATAGAAGTAAAGGTAGAAAATGAAGCGGGACATGCTTTGATTGAAATGTAGATTATAGGATTACAACAATTTTTTACCTGAACAAAATCTACACTCAAATGCGGAATTACATTGCAGCATTTCATTTACATTGGCTTGGCTTAGAGCTAAGTGTCAATAATCTGGATAAAGCGGCAAAGACCCCTGGCATAATAATATAATAATTCAGGAAACAATAACCAGAGACAAATTGAATATTGAGACCAGAGGGTTTTGACCAGCAGCTGTCTATGTTGTAGGACGTCCATCCTTCTCTTCAACTGCACCAATCAGGTCCTGATTGACATACATAAAAGGGGGGCTGCCTTCCTAATTTTAGGGTTGTACATGTCCCAAGGGGTTTTGGGGCATACATCAGATTACACCCACACATGAACAAACAAACACACGCACGCACGCACACGCACGCACACACAGACAGACGCAAGGTCTGAGCAGAGTACAGCGAGGGGAACCATCTGCTCTGTGGCGGCATTTGTTTGTTCTTTGCATGTAGCAAGGACACAGATCGATGCTCTGGTGGGGAAAAAACCCCTAGTAGTATTTACAGTTGAACGGATTAAACGTGTGTACGATACGCAGACCAAATTCTTCCCCAAAGGCACCAGGTCGTCCATTGTTTTCCTGGTTTGTCGGTGTGTGGGGTTTCCCCACAAGCAAAACCAAGCATGCAGGTCAATGAGCGGGTTGAGTATGTGTTTACCTGTAGGACTTCTTGATATCGTCCGGTGAACAGGTCTTGTCAAGGCCCAGGACCAGGTAGAGGGCCTCTCCAGAGGTAGAAAGGGAACGCTGCCTTTCCTCCGACATCTTTGACCATTACCTGTACTGCGCAACACACCGACCAGAAGGACAACGCTATGGCTCCTGATTCTCTGACCGCTCTCCACCAGTAATTGTATACCGTAAACTGTTCGCACATTAATTATTGACAGGACTTTTTTGAATAGTAATGCATATTTCCCCTCAGGGGACGTACACTTCAGTTGTTTCCTACACCTTTATCTCACTGTGTCTTATTTTCAATGCTCTGTTTGACCCGAAGGTGCCCAAACAATGTTACAAATAATTAGGAGACAAAGATAAAAAAAATATAAAAATAAACTGACACCTGTCTTTTACAATATCGACACAGAATAATAAAAATAGAGATTATATAGAGCTTTTAAACCAAACCCTTCCTCTGCCTTTCTACAATCCTTACTAGTTTCGTGTGACCTCGGTCGATCTCACCCTTCCTGTAGGCCGTCAGCTCCGCAGCTCCAGTGGGAGGCGAACAGGCCGCCACGCTCATGTGTCCGTTCCGTCGAGGACTGTGACAGCGGAGGAAATGAATAAAACATGCTGGTAGCTTGATGGTCATGGGATCACGTTTCAGCAGGCCCTAACGCGGTGGCCTGGAGGTTCGGTCGGGTGGCAATGGCAGGTATGTCTGATGCACTGAAGAGGATTACACCGTCCTGAGCAGGGTGGTAACCGCTTCCACCGGTTGACGGTCACTATGTATTTCTTAGCCTAAGATCCGTTTCAGGCCGTTTCCGCCACGGCCGTTTCCTCAGGGCCTCTCTGGTCGGTGACACAAGACTACCACCTCCTGGCAGGCGGAAGAGAAATATAGAAAGTATTTTCCTGCACGAATACTCTCCTGCCACTAGATGGTGAAACATTCACGCAGGTTTTCACTGGAAAGAAACGTCAAACCATTAATTGTTTTAAGGACTGGCATGTTAGTCGTATGTTAGGGGACTGTGTTGTGGAAAGTTAATAGAAAACCAGCGACTGAGTTTTATAGTTATTTTAGTACCAGTCCAGACTAAACACTTTGTTTCCTATCAAAATGTAGGGGCCCCATGTATAATCTGACAAAATCAGTTAGCTCCAGGGACTCCTCTGATTCCCAGAAGGCAGTCACCCTGATAAAGGAGGAGCTGGTGGAATGTCTGGGGGTACGGTAAGATGATACAGGTGGTCCCTGGGGGAGGCAGCCAGCTGGCAAATCACCTGTCCCTGGACTCTTTTCTGTACAGCGGGCACCCCCTGGGCTTCAGGCGATGACAAATGCCGCTAAGCCTAGCCCTTTGAAACCCAGGCACAGACATAAATGAGGGAAAAATGTATATTACCCTTTGGAAATGCTTTGAGAAAACACCACAGTTATTTCTGAAGTATATGGTTGTCCATGTTTGCACTATTTGGAAAGGGGGAAATACATCTTGACTATTACAATGAATGGGGCCCCTATGTTTCAGTATGCATTCTTGAGACACCTACAGGACTAGGAGCTCTGGCTGTGGCACGTTTGTTTCTCTACTTCCTGCTTCTGCATCTTAGAGAAGACAGGAAAACATATTTATAGTTATGTACTCTCATAGTTGGTTACCAACATATTAGTGTATTCGTCAGTATGGACAGCAGGCTCTCAGATGGAAAGACGCATTTGTAAACTTTGCATCGCTGCAATCCTGGGTCTCGCTGCAACAGAAATAATGTGGAAATAATAATTCCATTTGTATAGGGCTTTTCTAGTACAATTACAATAAGTGCTTTACACACAATAAAAGTAGAAATAGAAATACATTAAAATAATTTTATAAATATATATAAAAACATATATATTGTTTAAAAATATTAATAAAAAAGTAAAAATAAATAAATATACATATATCACAGTGATAAAAGAATACACTGACATAGCATCTCTGACATGGTAGGCTGTTCCAGAGCCTAGGGGCCAGTATGGCAAAGGCCCGGTTCCCTTTAACTTTCAATCTAAACCCTGGGACAGCCAGAAGTCCTTTTTTAGCTGATCCGAGAGGCCTAACAGTGCAGTATGGGTTTAGCATGTCATTAATATAATCAGGTACCAAGTAGAAAAAAGGATTCTCTACTTGTTCCCATGCACAGTCACAGTTATAAAAGTGTTTAAACACACAACCACACACACACACACACACATCTAATTTTAGAGTGGTTGAGTGTTTTTCTGAAAACATTTTGTGAAACCAAATCAACACCAACCCTGGGTACACTATTCGAAAAGTGTATGAAAAACAGACACTGTTCTCAGGTTTTCTCAGCCATTCAACCCGTCGCTGGTTGATATCTTATCTAAAATGTCTAGATTGGCTCGTCCTTGGCTATATGGGTGTTACTGGGCTCCCACTATCATGTGCCTTTGCTGAGGGCAAGCGGCTGGCCAGTGGAGTGATTTGGCACAACCAAGCTTTGGCTTCCTGGAAAAGGGACACACAGGATCTCGTGGCTTGGGGGGGGGGGGGGTCGTGACTGTGTGGTATTGCATTCAGAGGGGCCGTAGAAGATAGGGAGTATGGGATTGATGGGTGGGTGGGTTGGGGGTACTCATTATGCCCCTTGAATGGCATGTGGCCTTACTGTTGCCATGGTACAGCTTCCCATAGCGATCTGCATGAAACACTTTATTTTTTATTTAATAGACTAAGTTATGAATGTTAGTAGAGGTGGTGTTAGAATTGTGTTTTCATGGGAGATTTCTGAAGTGGAATACCTTTTTCCTTGACTTCTGGGAAAGTACATTATTTTTTAAAGCCTAGCCTATGAACTTGGCGCTAGAACAAACGTGTTGGACTGGCATTTGGTATCCTTCTTACAAATATTGATTAGTAACTTCAGCACGAGGGACGGAAAGCAAATAATTTTAGCTTGCATGGCTTAATAAGCTATACAATAGCAAAATACACAGCTGTCAATCAAATTTGAAAGCTTTCACTAACTACAGTAGTTACACATTCTTTGTTACTCACGTCACTTAATAAAGCATGTCTTTGCATTTGCAGATCAGGGCAAGATAGTTAAATTCCCAACCATAATTAATGAAGTACAGTATTGAAGCATTGAAAATGTAAATTTCTCTATAAAGCTAAAAGAGTATTTCATAGGCAACAGCCGTGCCATACCAGAGGCTACAGAGGCCTGCCATACCAGAGGCTACAGAGGCCTGCCATACCAGAGGCCAATGACAATGTGACATTTAGGCTACAGCCCTATGAGAACACCCTATTATCGGCATAGCCAAAAGCAATGAAAAATCTTCTTGTAATGACTAATAATTTGATCAAGTTGTAAATGTTTTGTGATTATTAGAGACATAAAACATTAGCTAGCGTGTCATTAATGGGCAATTCAGATTTTTTTTTGAAAATATTATCATTTTCATCTAGTTGCTTAGTGACGTAGCTGTAGGGTGACCACATTTTCAAAACCCCAAACTGGGACCCTTGTGTAGCTACACGTTAATGCACGCGCACATGTATGCGCTTATGCACGCATGTTGGTCACGCATGTTTGGGTCCGACTCGTATGTGGAAGAATTACAGTATTGTTATTATTGTGGTGAAAATTGGGACAATTTAGTGTTTTATAGATATTTGTCGGGACAGAGATTGATACCAGGACAGACCCGGGCAAACCGGGATGTCTGGTCACCTTACGTAGCTAAAAAAAAAAATACGACCCCCCTATTATCTGCCACCGTCCCCAATTATCGGCAAAGCAACTATTTTGTTTAATTACATTGTATTTAGTCTATTTTGGCTATTGGTGTTGCAAATGATAGATCATACTCTTCTCTAAAGTAGCTACTGGAAACTTTCGTCTGGTCTGTCACGAAAGTCGAGTTTCGCCACTCGCAACTCGTATCGTACTACTTCAATTCAAATCTGCACAAATGCAGCCCGTTTTAGTATTCGATAGGTCTAAAACCCTGTCTTTCAAAATGAGTTTATATATATTAAAAATATATGTTTTAAGAAATTCCAACTTAAAATGTGTTTATTATTATACATAAATCTGTGTTAAAGTTACATGAAAATCTAAAATGCAAACATTTTCAACCGTTGGGGGGGGGGGGCATTGTAGTTCTGTAGGGTGACAATGCCGGGCCTGTTAGTAGTGATGGGCAAACTCGATTCTTAATATTTCACCCGGCAGAGCCAGAAGAGGACTGGTCACCCCTCTGAGCCTGGGTCCTCTCTAGGTTTCTTCCTAAATTTTGTCCTTCTAAGGGAGTTTTTCCTAGCCACTGAAATTCAACACTACTGTTGTTTGTTCCTTGTGGTTCAAGGCCAGGTGTTTTTTGTAAAAGCACTTTGTGACAACTGCTGTTGTAAAAAGGGCTTTATAAATACATTTGATTGATTGATTGAGTCTTTTTGGTGAACCGGTACTTTTGGCTCCATTCACCTGAAAGAACCGGATCATTTGGCTCCCTAATGGCTCTTCGTTTAAAATGCTTAAAAATAACCCCAAAACAATGAAAACAAGTGCAATTCTCAAATGCAAAGGCAAAAGTGTAGACCATAATTCTTTTCAAGTGTGAAATTCATGTTCAAACACTTCATCTTAACTTTCGTTTTTATTAGATTTTTTCCCCATGTTACCCTACTGGAACAATTCACGTGGATCAAAAATACATGCCCTCCGAACTATTTATAGATTATGTTGTGCGAATATACAATCTTCAATAAATAATTAGTCACCTTACCAGAATGGGATGTATTTTGCCAAGTACTGTAGTGAGAGTTTGTCCGACTTCCAGAACAGAGGCTTAACCCTGACCCAGAATTCCATGTTCCCTATTCCCCAGCCCTAAACCCAACCCTCACCCTAATCTTAACCTCAACGTAACCTTTATGGCTAAGCTTAACTGGCCCTAACAACAAACCTGAAATTTTACCTGTAGCCTAATACCTAAACATATAAGTAATCCCAGTTCTAACACTATGCCCAATTGTATGTGTTTCCCTAAACCTAACCCCTAAGCAGGATTTCGCAATTTTCTTAGTGGGTACTCGACTTTGTGTGGACTAGAGTAAAGAGTTAAAATGTAGAGTAAAATGTAGCCTAAATAGTATACATTTTCTCACAACATTTCAGGAGTTCGGCAAGAGTGAAAATAACGCCAGAGGTTAAAATGAGTGAACTTCCCCTTTAAGTAGCAATTCATTTTTACTTTACATCACTGGAACAAATAAGTGTTTTTTTATACTGTAGTAGGCTTTTCCATTAAATCCCACCATATACTGTTGACTCACACTGAAAACTGTTGAATCCCATTTCTCAAGTAGACTACAGTGGATGATTCATGCAAGAAAGGTAATCACAGGCAATGATGTTGACTGCTCGAGGGCAAACCCTACTGTGGCGGAATATCCCCATTGTGGAGGTCCGCGCAGTGGGTGGACGATTGCTCAAATCGGCAGCGGGGATCGCCCTAGACGTCTAGCCAATAGCGTATGTTATTACAAACAAAATCTATGATATTGTCCAATCACTATTGATATTACATTGCTAGACATGATGTAATTGGATAAGTCGAACAAGGGCGTTTTGTGCTCGCTCCAACAGCTCCATCTCTGGCAGGTGGTGTGTGTTGTGTGTTCGATAGCGAGACTGAAGCTTAGTAAGATGACAAGGTAGTTAAGGAAATCCATTTGCCTTGGTTCACGTTTTTTCGCTGCACTTAATTTTTGCATTATGTGCCAATATTTTTGTCAAACACCGGGAGATGGACGTCCCCTTGAAAAAGACACTTTCTGTTACACAGTGCTGCATTGAGTGAAACCGATGTGTGGTGAATTACGGGTGCTATTTACGCATGCATTGAGAAAAAAAGACAGCATACTGAGAGTATTTTTTCTGTCACCGAAAACCTTGGATGAATACCACCGAATCACTGTAAGGCAAGTTCTCCAGTATTTTCCTCGTATAATTAATGAAACTTCACAGTGCTGTATATCGGTAGCTACTGTATTTTTTTTAGGTGGTCGTGCCTTTTGTTTTGATTTTGAGACATACTGCGGAGCCGTAGCACGATGAAGCACGTCTGAGAGGAGTTCTGGAGAAAAAATGTGGAAGCGTTGTTATAAACATAGAGAAAATATAGAGGCCTCGTCCTTTCAGGGCCCAAATCTGAATGGAAAAATGAGGAAAGGAGCAAATGACCAGCATGAATAGAATCCGGATAGAATGGAACCAGACCAAACGAGAAACAGACATTGCATCAATGACCGCGATTTTGGCAAGTTTAAAGTCGCCCAGAACAAAAAGAAGTAGCTTGCCTTTCAGTAGAAGAATTACAACTGATTCCCCCTCCACAATAAAGGAGGAGTAGCCTGCCGCATTTAAACCCTCTCATCTTCCCGCATTTACTTTTACCTTTGTTTTCTTTGTTTATTGGATTTTTGAAATCTGTATTCAGCTCTGAAATTGTTCAATGGAAGTATGTTATCAGCTACCAGTGTTGCCTCTAGACAGGCCGGTTCCTAAGCATGTCCTTAGCCGGAGAGGAGCCATCAGTTTCAGCTCGAGCTCGTCTCTCTTCGGCGCTCCGGACCCAAGACAGCTGTCACAGGTAATAAATACCTAATTATTTCACGGGGATCGGTTTCACACGAGACGGTGTGAGCTCGAGATATTGACACTGTAATCAATGAAACGAGAAATACGTTAAGGCTTCCTGCTGCTGTTGGATTGTTTCTTTCGTGTTGGGATGAGTAGTAGGCTACGGGAATCACGCAGGTACTGTAGCCTATAAATGTGCAGTGTCACTCTGAAACTACAAAATGAGGAGTGATGGTGCAGTTGCTATCCTGCACTACATATAGGGCCTACATTGAATGCCGTTAGCTACATCTTCTAAACGGTTTCACTGTTGCAATGTTAGACCGCCAAGCGTTAGTTGTAACAGCTGTCCTTGTTACTTTGGGAACGTGCTGTCTGGCTACTTTGTATTCCAGTGTATGGTTTGGAGTGTCATTACCTTTTGCATTTTTCTGTCGTGTTCCAGTCCAGACACTTAAACAGACTCTGTTCGGATACAACGTTGGGTACTACCTGATTTCTTATCTTATGGCGTAGTTTGACATGTTAATCTTATCGTATGTTTGCCCTACTATTGCATAGTTTTACATTACCACATCCAAATAAGCACCTTCCTACGCTTGCGTGTTTTGTAGATTATAACTTTTTTGACAAATATGAATTTGTAAAAACACTGACTGACTTTTATTGTATCTTTAGACAGTCCTGCAATAAATTAGAGCACAGTATAGTACAGTTAAAGAATCGTTCGTTACAGTATAGGACACTACAACATTATGTAGTCTATTGCAACCAACTGAGCTCTAATGTGCCTTTCTGAATAAAACTCATCACTTTACTGGGCTGTTCAAAATACAAGAATTTACAAGAACGTACTGTATATGTAGTTGAAACTGGGACACTGAATCAAACTGAATCAGTTAATCCAAAAGGTGTGTCTTTTGGAACTCCATGAATGGCCACATTCCTGTCTTCTCAATCACATATACAGCTCCTCTTTGTCTCAGACCCTTGACTTGTTGTGTAAAATTGTTCGGTTCCTGTTTGTGTCCTGGTCCTCCCCAATGAGGCGATGCTGGAGTCTCAAATCCCTGGCATTAAGTTGGTGTTAACACAATGGATAAAGTCCCTCTCAGTTTTCTAAAGTGATGACGGTTAGTCCAAATGGCCGTCATGTTCCACTGTGAAAAGTTGCTCTGAACAGGAAGTGTCCCTGCTCATTAAGTTCCATGCCCACCTGCGAAAATACCTTGTCAGCAGAAGAGTAGGTCAGACTGGACCTGTGTCAGACATACTGTGGGATCCATTTCGCTTGTGGGTCATATTTGCCCCTTGTTTTTCTGGAGTGGACTTTAGTTAATTTGGAATTTATGGCCTGTGTTTTCATTCTGGGATCACTGGTTGGGGAAACAATTTCTCACTTGCAACTAGCCCCAGCCTATATTAAATGGGAATCTATTTGAAACTTGTGGTTTGTGTCAGAGTTTGGTTTCTGCAGTTGATAAGATGCACGCAGAATAACGAAGACTTCCACTGAGGTTTTACACTATGGGATGGAATGGACACGCTAGTTATATGGGCTTTATACACATACACCACTCACCTATTTCCTTAGCAGTTATTGTCCCCATCTAAACATTGTGTGTATCTCTCTCTCTCTCTCTCTCTTTTGTGAAGGTTGAGTGTATTCCTCTGTGGTTGTTGCTGTGTTTTTTTTTAGGGGGGGGGTTGTTCTTGTTCCAGTGTGTTCCCTGTGTGGTGTTTGTTGAAGCGGGAACAGAAGATGGGGAATGACTATTGCTAGCATTACTGAGGGAGCCAGTTCAACATGTGCCCACTGAAGGCAGTGGTTTGGCTCTCTGCCAAACTCACAGATGGCCAGAGTTTCAGGTCCTCTTTCTCTCTCCCTCTCTGCCTCTTAGACACATTTCCTCTTGTAAACAGAGGGTGAAAGTGTAGAGTTCAAGAAAAGATTAAGTCAGAGAATAATCTGTTTTTGTTCACATGCATTCTAGTGTGTGTGAAATATGCTCTCGTAGACTCTAATGGGCTCAGGTCTTTGCATAGGAAAAGAAAGATGTATTTGCGTCTGAGTTTCCCGGCATTAAAAATAATGTTTAGGTGCTGGGGAATGACAGTGGGCGGGACTAATGGCTCATTTGCCAATCCAACATTTTACAATGCCATCTTGGCCATAAAGATGGCATTTTGTGGCTTTCAAGCAAATCTCTATCAGATGCTTTTCCTTTTGTATTTGTGTTGATGAGGACCCACTTGGGGTCAAGGCCCCTCCCTAGGCTTGTTATCTGGCAATGATTACCCCAAGATGGCTGGTTATCTGGCAATGATTACCCCAAGATGGCTGGTTAGACGAATTACCAACATATATAACCAACCTAGATAAAATGGTGTAACTGATTAGGTAGACATTTGACTAGTTGCCGCAAGCAGCACAGCAAGGTGGCATATTTTTAGCGTAGTCCCAGAAATGTTGACAGCGCAACATTGTCGTTAGCTAACGTATTTTCACCTGCCCGAACAATTGCATGATATGACACTAGCTAATTTAGCAAATGGGGAACACTAGTGGCATGCTTTTCCTCTTTGCAAAGACGTCAGTAAAGATGATGTCCAAGTGGACTGGGAATGGTGGGCACTTCTGCTTTTTATGTGAAAGTACAAGACAATATGTGGGGCACGCATTTACGTGATCATTGGGTATATGTTACACCCTGACTTGCAGACACATTGCCGTGACCAGGGGTTTGGGAGCGAGAGGAAATGTGAGTGTGGCGCACGCACATGCATGCATGCATGCATGCATACATACATACAGACACTCATGCAGACAGGATTGACTCATCTGGCTTTGGAGTTGGTGTTTATAGCCAGAGAGCCAGGCCATTGCAGAGAACAGTGCAGCTGTCTGTGCCACTGTGCTGGACATTGATTGATCACTGAAACACACACCTCTTCCCTGATAACGCCGTGCCACGGAGCCAATTGACATTTGTGATGCTGTGTGTCACCGAGATATAAAGATCTATATGTCAACAGAAACACAGTGTTGACGAGCTGGGGCGGTTAGTCACATGCTTATTTACGACAGGAAAATGGAGAGTTGACAAATATGATCCAGCGAGCTACGCAACAGGACCAGATACCACCAATTGTTTTTCTGCAGGTGGTGGTGGTGGTGGGGGGGGGGGGGGGGAGATTTGTATGTTTGGGGGAAGGTTTGACCGGCAGTCGGGATAAAAGTTTGCACTTTTGAAAGGACATAGGTTAGCATGTTGATCTTGACTGGAGTGATACAGTTTTGCTTTGGTGTCGTGCGTACCCGAATTGAAGTAGTTTCAGGATGTGGTAAGAATGCTGAAAGAGCTGCTCTGAGACTTACTGTACACTCCTCTTTCGCAACCAGCTTTAACCCGAGATGTGCCAAACTGACGCAACCCCAAGGAGAATGGGTCTATCTGAATGAGTTTACTAGGCTAAGGAAAACATTCAGGCTGTTCTCATTAGATTTGTGCCAGTTTCTTACTTTGGGGGATAAAGAAGGTCCCCCTTTGGTGAAACATGCACCCACCTGAAATTTCGAAACAGACTAAAAAACAAGGAGCTAAACAACATTTTATCATCAATTTTTTTTTTTTTCTTTATTCGGACTGGAAAAGTTTGACCTCCGTAGATGTTACTTAGTCAGATATCTGCAGATTATCGACTGTTTGGGCTTCAAAATTTGCCCAACAGTATATGTAGATGCAAGGAGACGTGCAGAGTTTTGAGTGCATTAAAGTGCAGCAATTAACTTTACATTTCTTAAGGGACTTGATGTGGTGAGAGTAGTCGTATTAGTCTCTATGGGATGGGTTGTTGCTTAGGGCCACATTGTAAGGAAAGAAGCTTTTCAGGTGGTTGGATTTTTTTGGTCATAATGACCTGTATTTCCTGCCTGCCAGAGGATCATTTGTGACCCACCACCTACTTTTAGGCTTAACGCCCCAAAAATGTATCAAAGTACAGACCCAGAGCTCCAAAATGGAGGGACAATGGGAAGGTTATGATGCTTTAAAGGCTGATAAACTTGTAAAGCAACTTATGAGAAATTGCCCTGTAATTCTCCTGGAGAGGTCTTTGTTTACGCCCATTCAGAATAGTCCCCCCCCTCCTCTTAAGCCTTTAGCCCTACCCACTCCTTAAGAAATCACAAGGCCATGTGCTATACAGAGTATGTCAGTCTAAAAAATGTAAAACCTAAATTAAGTGTCATCAAAATCTGCAGAACGTGTCTCTGCTAGGTCAGAAAGAAAATAATATAGACTATGTTCAGTAATGAGCAGTGAACAGGGGTCTGCAAACTTAAAAAATGTACTCCTCATCTGAGGAGTAAATCTGCAAGCTACCAGTTGGAGACATGGGGGATCTAAGAGCATTTCCAAAGCATTGAATATCCCCAAGAGCACAGTAAATTCCATTATTAAAAAATGCAGAGAATATGACACAACCATAGGTCTATCTAGACAAGCTAGAACAAGCTGTCTAGAACGTCCTCAAAAATCAGTATCCTGGTGAGAAGGGCACCAGTCAGGGAAGCCACCAAGGGGCCTCTGGCAACTCTAAAGGAGTTAGTCTACTATGGCTGAGAGTTTATAGGTAAAGGTATATAGGTATAGGTAAGAGTTTTCCAGAAGGCATGTGGGCGATTCTGAGACCTAGTGGAAGAAGATGATATGGTCTCTGCTATGTTTGGCGCAAGCCTAACACCACACATCATCCTGGGAACACCATCTCTACCGTAAAGCATGGTGGTGGCAGCATCATGCTTTGGGGATGATTCTCTATTCAGGGCCTGGAAAGCTAGGCCTTTGGATGGGAACATGGATGCAGCAAAAGACCGAGAAATTGTGCAAGAAAACCTGCTGAGGTCTGCAGGAGACCTGGGTCTTCGGGGAAGATGGCTCTTCCAACAGGACAATGACCGTTTGTTTCTACCACGAAATTTAAAATCACTTGTTCCAGGTATTTTTAAGTAGAACCTATCAAACCGATGTATCCTTGTTAACATCAACAACTGGTACATTAAGTAGGTGAGCTACGGTTCAAGTTCCTTTATGTAATAGTACCCACCCTATAAAGGAGCATCAACATTATTATAATAATGGCAAAGATAATATTCAACGGGATTTCAAGAACCTTTCAACAAATAAAGCAAGGCCACTGAACAGACAACATCTACAGCTCTAACAGCCCTAGGTCTTTAGAGTGGTATTCAACAGAGCCTGGTCAAAGCTCATCCAAACACACTTCCCTGTTTTAGACCCCGAGATAAACCGACTTCCTCATGTTGTCAGTCGTAAAAAAAAAGAAAGCACCAGCTGATGACAGACCATAGGCCGAAAGCCCAGGTCAAACTAGGGAGGAAGCCAGCACTGTTCCCATCAACTCTGGAGTATTGGCCAAACGCACAAGCACGCGGTTTCTGTTAACTGTAGGAGATAAACATAGATAGTCGGCAAAGCTTCGTAAAGTGAAAGCTTTCTCTGCAAATTGTGTGTGTGTTTGTGTGGCCATTAGGCTGGTGTATGATGTTTCACAGATTTCTGAAGCAGAGGATCTCTGGTTAGGCAACACAAGCACAGATCAATTAAAATATAAATGCAATATGCAACACTGAGTTACTACTTGGCACAGTTGAAACCTGAAATTCATCCACATCTCCAGTGTGCCAGTAGCCAAAGGTGAGTATCTGCCCCTGGAAGTTGGCTACAACACCTGCAAATCAGTTAAAGACTCTGGTGAGAATGGCAAGCACTCAGATATGCTTCCCTGACACAGTTTCTGATAGGCCTGCACAATTAATCAATTATAATTGAAATTGCCATGTGCAATATTGACATGCGATATCCGAATCACTTTTTTTTTAATGTACCCTCATAACTATGGCATTGTGCTGTGGGACAATTTTTGAGCGGTAATTTATTGTCTCCAGAAATTATCATACTGTTTAATCAGATTGTTGTTAGGCCACATCTGTCAGGCTGAGGGATTATCTTGTCAAAAATGACTAACAGTCATGTAAACAAAGGTGTGCAAAACGGCAGTCATTCATTATAGCCAGTCAGAAAAAAACATGTCTGTCTGAAGAAGTGTCATAAAGTAATTTGTAGGCTTTTTACAGGGAAATGTTTATTTGAGGGTTGTGTAAATGTGCACATAAAGAGGCCGGCATTGGTCCAGAGTATTGAAATACCCATTGTCGACTGGTCAGATTGCTTGGATGGTGTCAGCCACGAACCTGTTGGCTGTCTACACGGGCCTGCACTGCCTCCTGTACCATTTGTGGACCAAAAAACCTGCCGCTTTTTGGACTCTTTCTCCGTCAGCACTGTATCATGGCAGGAGGCGCCTGCTCTCAGTGGTTCTGTGCTCACTTTACATCAACAGCTGTTCCTTCAACGGGGCATCGTTCAAGCTACTCCACTTCATTGATGAAATCGCTCTGGTCGGTCTCAGCCCCAATGGCCACGAGTCCGCGTAAAATGGAGAGGTCAACTTGCCTTCGGTCTGGTATAGCCAATATATCCTGGAACTTGAAACAGACAAAACCATGGAGGCGGAGTTGACTTCAGGCAGTGCAAACACCCCTCCCCCTTGACACTGACAAATCAGCTGTTAGTTCAGCTAAATCATTACACTTCCAAAGGAATGCCATTAAACTTTAAATCGTAATTAAAAAATCACATGTACACTCGTTTTATGTCGAAAGTAATCTGTAAATATGAAAAAAACTGTAAAAATCCCCAGAAGCTGTGGGAAAAGACAACTCTAGAAAGGTCTGTTTGGTCTGTACGGAACAATGTTTACAAATTGTTTACAAATGAATCTGAATGTAACTAGCCCTGTTGATCAGTGGGAGTGAGTTGAGGTGGGTCACTGTTAGGAGGATCGTTGCGCCATGCTAACTGTCTGAGACTGAATCACACAGCTATGTGAAACTGAGAAAAACTGTGTTGTTTCAGAATCAGTCAAGGTTCATGAGAACATTCTGAAGTTTGACAAAAATGACAAAACTCGACAAGGATCAAACTACAGAGGACCTTCCAGTCTGCAGTGAATAGTTTGTGCTATCTAGCGTTTCTGAGCCTTACATCGGCTGGTGTACTGTTCCATTCGGTTGCACAACATTTTCACATTTACCGCAAAATAAAAAGTCCACAAGATCAAACGTGGTATGTCACATGACTTAATACATATTAAAAATGTAAACCTATTGTTAGCTGGCAAATGGTGATTTAACTTTAGTTGCCTGGATACTGTAGCTTGCTATCTACCTGGCTGGATGCTGTGAATGTAGCTAGTTAACGTTAGTACAATGCAGACTTACGTCACAACATCAGATCTCTCGGGTAAACAGCACTTTCTCATTTATCGCTTTCTTGACTTTCCATTAAATCTGGCCATTCTCAAGGTGCCACTTGTTCTACTAACAGTTGTCAGCAATGTTACTGTATCTAAAAAGAGTAGGCTATACATTTTGCAGTAGATTACTAGAGACCGATTTTAGTAGTTAATTCCCATGGGCACGGTTTTCATTAAGCAAAGCTCCAATCAATTGCTGTTTTGGCAACATTAGCTGTATCTAAAAATAGTAGGCTATACATTTTGCAGTTAATTGCTAGCTTGTTGACAAGCTGTTGTGTTGTGTTGTGTAATGTAAAGTTAGTTAGCTAGCTACCTTTCAACACTCGCCTAGGGGGAGGAACTGGGCCAAAGCAGGAAGTACCGCCCCACCAGAGTTGTCTTTTCGAAACAGGAGAAATATTGACACCTTGTACATTCATCTAGATATCAGCTGATATGAACATTGCTGAAAAACAAACAAGAACAACCATGACTACACACAAAACAACTTGTGTCAGGGATCTGTGTAACATGGGAGGCTTTGTAAATTGAAATACAACATTACAAAACATTTTTCAGATCTCTTCAGTACACGTTCTAAAGTGTCGTCTAGCACGCAATTCCCAATTCCCATGCTCCTTCTGGCCAGTTATGTGTAAAACAAATCTCGATGACCTAGAAATCTCTCAAACATGATACAAACCACCTAAGGGCCCCCAAGATGAAATGGCCCTTTAAGTACACCTACAATAGTGTCAACTAGTCTGCACTAGACAAAGCCCAGTGCAAAAGGTCTACACTTACCATTTAAAATTGTGTAATTTTTTTTTGTGTTCGCTTAATCCACAAGGAGTAGTAATGAACACACCTCTGTTTGTTTATGCCATCGTTAGAGTAGTAAATTAACTCACTACAGACCCTTCACGGTGGTAACCGGATCTGGATGGTTTCACATGGCTCAGTCCACTTAGACCTCTAACCTACGAATCCATTTGTAGTGTTGCCTGACCTCAGCCTAAGATAGAAATGCGCGCACGTGCGTACACACTCAGTGAGGACCAAGTTACTGAGAGTAAAAAAAAAGCCTTTAATCTAACCCAATTTAAATAACCTATACTTTATGCCTAAACTTAACCTAATCCTTACTCCTAAACCTAACCTATGATGCCAAAACGTACCTCTCTTGCTGAGCTTTACTCTAACTTAACCCCAGGTCAGTTTAAGCTTCTTGTCAAAATAACAATTGGCCCGATATCCTCACTCTGTTTGATTTTCCTTGTTTTATTATTGTTAAGATGGTTTAACAGGAACACAGACTCAAAAACTCAGCTATACACATGGGGACATCAAACATTTATTTCCCTTGCAAATCAAATGTTCTCGAATCTTAACCTAATCTTAAACCTGACCAAAATCCTGAATGTCTCACCCCTAACCTCAAACCTAACGCAGTCTCCAATTGTACATTTTTTAAATCCCATATTTTGCATTGTCCTAGTTTAGCCAGACACTGACAACATTGTTGTCCCCATTTTATATTGTGAAACCCGATCAAGCAAGCATGCGTGTATATACAGAGACACACAGAGACAGGGCAGATAACCAGATAACTGACAGTGACCTAATGACTGATGGAGAACTAGATAACTGACAGTGACATGATCACTGAGATCACCCACCACACCAGGTAACCGATTTCAGCCAAATGTGTTTTCAAACGAATGTAATGTTGGCTATGTGTGGAGTGTGGCACATTTCAGCACAGTGTGTGTGTGTGTGTGTGTGTGTGTGTGTGTGCGCGCGCGCACGTGCATTGTGTTTTGGCCATGTGAGTATGATACCCTTTGTGCTGTATATGCTTGACGGCCTGGCCAGCCCCTCGTACTCTCACTCTTACACACACACACACACACACACACACACACTCCGCGCGCACTAAGCAGCAGAGCTGTGTATAAACACAGTGACTTGTTGACACTGAAATACTGCACCACAGATTACCTACCATGACTCAAGTCTGTTTGCCAGCTGGTGAAATATTAGCCTTGGATTGGCTGGTGCCGCCGCCGTCGTGTGACCTTACACTCGTAAATGACACTTAAATCAGAAGGACACACACGCACACACAGACTGTGCGTTTGTGTCTGTTTGTGTGAGACGTTTTGGTGGAGACACCACCCTGATCCTTATCAGGTTAACTCTGCTTACAGTTGGAGTTGTGTGCGTCTGTCAAATTGGACGCTGTTCGACTTGTTGCCACGGCTCTGCTAGAGGATTTTGTTTTCCGATGGGAGAAATGACAGTGGGGCCAGACCGTAGCAACCTGTTCAGACATTAATCATTCTGTCGGCTCCAGTTAAAACCTCTAATGTTGGATTCAAGCCTCAATAAATAGATGTTTTCACTCTACACACAGGAAATGTGGCTTTGAAGTATTATTTTTTTTTATTATTCAAATACAGAGAAGAGAGCCCGAGGGGGAGGGGAATAAAAATCAAGAATGCAAATGAGACAGGGTCGATTGACGTCACACAGGCATGAGTGGTGAGCCGCCTGGGGAGGCCCCGCCCCCCAGGCCAGAGGACCACAGAGGTGTGTGTGTGTGTGTGTGTGTGTGTGTGTGTGTGTGTGTTGCAAGGGAAGGCGAGCTGAGACTGTGTTTTAGCATCTGTTTATGGTTTTAATCTAAATCCCTACTTGTCGGTCTTACTTTCTCTGTTCGGTGTGTGTATTTTACTCTTTCTTTCTTTCTTCATCTCTCCTCCCTCTCCGTGTGTGTGCGCGTGTGTCTGCTGGGGTTGATATCAGTAAGCAACTTTGCCGTAATATAACGGATGTGGTCCGGGGGTATTGCAGACACGAGTGGTGATGTACAGGTTTTCCCACTTACAAAGCATGTGGAGGTCAACTGTGAGTGACAAAATCTAAAACAAAAATCCAGAAAATCACATTGTATGATTTTTAAGTAATTAATTTGCATTTTATTGCATGACATAAGTATTTGATACATCAGAAAAGCAGAACTAAATATTTGGTACAGAAACCTTTGTTTGCAATTACAGAGATCATACATTTTCCAGTAGTTCTTGAACAGGTTTGCACACACTGCAGCAGGGATTTTGGCCCACTCCTCCATACAGACCTTCTCCAGATCCTTCAGTTTTCAAGGCTGTCGCTGGGCAATACGGACATTCAGCTCCCTCCAAAGATTCTCTATTGTGTTCAGGTCTGGAGACTGGCTATGCCACTCCAGGACCTTAAGATGCTTCTTACGGAGCCACTCCTTAGTTGCCCTGGCTGTGTGTTTCGGGTCGTTGTCATGCTGGAAGACCTTTAATTCTCTTACTGAGGGAGGGAGGTTGTTGGCCAAGATCTCGCGATACATGGCCCCATCCATCCTCCCCTCAATACAGTGCATTCGTCCTGTCCCCTTTGCAGAAAAGCATCCCCAAAGAATGATGTTTCCACCTCTATGCTTCACGGTTGGGATGGTGCTTTTGGGGTTGTACTCATCCTTCTTCTTCCTCCAAACACGGCAAATGGAGTTTAGACCAAAAAGCTCTATTTTTGTCTCATCAGACCACATGACCTTCTCCCATTCCTCCTCTGGATCATCCAGATGATCATTGGCAAACTTCAGACGGCCTTGGACATTTGTTGGCTTGAGCAGGGAGACCTTGCGTGCACTGCAGGATTTTAATCCATGACGGCGTAGTGTGTTACTAATGGTTTTCTTTGAGACTGTGGTCCCAGCTCTCTTCAGGTCATTGACCAGGTCCTGCCGTGTAGTTCTGGGCTGATCCCACACCTTCCTCATGATCATTGATGCCCCACGAGGTGAGATCTTGCATGGAGCCCCAGACCGAGGGAGACTGACTGTCATCTTGAACTTCTTCCATTTTCTAATCATTGCGCCAACAGTTGTTGCCTTCTCACCAACCTGCTTGCCTATTGTCCTGTAGCCCATCCCAGCCTTGTGCAGGTCTACAATTCTATCCCTGATGTCCTTACACAGCTCTCTGGTCTTGGCCATTGTGGAGAGGTTGGAGTCTGTCTGATTGAGTGTGTGGACAGGTGTCTTTTATACAGGTAACGAGTTCAAACAGGTGCAGTTAATACAGGTAATGAGTGGAGAACAGGAGGGCTTCTTAAAGAAAAGCCGGAATTCTTACTGGTTGGTAGGTGATCAAATACTTATGTCATGCAATAAAATGCTAATTAATTATTTAAAAATCATACAATGTGATTTTCCGGATTTTTGTTTTAGATTCCGTCTCTCACAGTTGAAGTGTACCTGTGATTTAAAAATTACAGACCTCTACATGCTTTGTAAGTAGGAAAATCAGCTGCAAAATCAGCAGTGTATCAAATACTTGTTCCACCCCACTGTATGTAGTCAAGGTTCCGAAGACGCTTAAGGCCTGATGAACTCTGACAGTAGTTAACAAGCTAGCTTACTACCTCTTCTGACACGGAACACTTGCCTGACACTTGGTGAGAAACGTTCAACTGGATAGCAGCCACCCTAACTGTATTCCCTTTAGTTTCATATAAGGTTTGACAGTCTGGCTCAGCTATAATAGCTAGCTAAAGCAAACTTTCCCATCTGCAAAACCTAAGAAATTCTGCTCATTGTTCCACAAAACAAAGCCTCATTGATGCATGCGTGCTACGAATTGTTTATGGCAAAGAAGTGTGTGATTATTGTGCAAGCCTATGAGTTGCTTCATATAAAGTGTTATGTTATTCAAATGAATTTGCGATGTCCACATATTGTTTATATGATAGTTTAGACAGCTTCCCCAACATTTCTCCCTCTCTCTCCCGCTTCCCCAACATTTCTCCCTCTCTCTCCCGCTTCCCCAACATTTCTCTCTCCCGCTTCCCCAACATTTCTCACACTCTCTCCCGCTTCCCCAACATTTCTCACACTCTCCCCCGCTTCCCCAACATTTCTCCCTCTCTCTCCCGCATCCCCAACATTTCTCCCACTCTCTCCCGCTTCCCCAACATTTCTCCCACTCTCTCCCGCTTCCCCAACATTTCTCCCACTCTCTCCCGCTTCCCCAACATTTCTCCCACTCTCTTCCTGTCCCCAGTGCACTTTGTTAGCATGGCGCGTTGAACCGTTCGTCTTGCCCAGTCGAACGTGGTGTGCTCAGATACTCCTAAACTTTAACTAAGAAAAGAGGGAAGGGGGGGGTAATATTTCCCTGGGACAAGGAGAGGTGTGCGAACTTAAAACAAAATGAAAGAAAGCGAAGATAAAATGCCAAAAGCTCCCCCGATCGAAGCTTGAGCCTCTCTTGACTCTCTGTGCCTTTCTCTCTTTCAGACACACGCACACAATGTTTGTATGTTTGCGTGTGGGTACACAGCATGCATGTTTCTCACACTAGCTGATTAACAGAGGGACTGTGGGTGTGCTATCATATAGATGACAGACACCATTTGACGCTGTGAAGAAACTGTTTATCAGTTTAATGCAACAGTTAAGCTTACTATCAGTCCTTAGCAGAAATAAATGCGTGGTTGAACCCTTATGGGTTTAGTAAACAGTTGGCCGACACGATCATATATATTACACATTATGTAAGTTATTTAAAGTGTTATTCAGTCTTTGCATGTTTCTGTGATGCTTCATTTCTAACTTGCCAGTGTCTCAGAAGCATTAAACAAATGTATTTTTTCCCCTTCTTTCTCTCTTATTTCTTCTAGAGACGAGGGGCCATCTCGTATGACAGCTCCGATCAGACTGCTCTGTACATTCGTATGTTAGGTAAGTGCCCAGTGTCACATAGTGACCACAGTACGGTATGATATAGCATTATGCTAGGCTGCTGCTTTTAATTGTGCATACCATCCCCACACTCACTCAACAGCACCACCAGGTGGCTTGTTACAGAACAACCAGCATTCCAGTACTAGAAACTGCCCCTTACCCTAACAAAAAAACACACACACACACACACACAGGTATGTCATCAAGACTCTAGATTGCATCGAGGAAAATAAAATATTTTCTATTGTGTTTTCTATGGTGTTTGTGAATACATCCAATAACTGGAAAAAGACATCGACATAGGAACAAATACATGCATAATGAAAATTCAGGAGGCTGGGCTAGACGATGAGATCTGGTCAATCCCCGGTCGTCACTATAAGGTCTCTTAGAAACGTCTGCGTCCTTCCTACTTCACAGGCCCGTCGGTCGTCTGCAGCATTGAGCCTTTCGTTTAATTTCAGTCAAACTTCCCCGACATTGGTATTGTGTTGTCCTGCAGAATGTTCTGGAGTCTCATCCACTTCGACCAGTGTGGTGGTGTTTTGTTTCTTTTTTACCTTTTTTCCCGTCGCATCGTCCGTCCTGCATCGTCCGTCCTGCATCGTCCGTCCTGCATCGTCCGCACCGCCACAACCTCCGGGCGTTATGCCGTTTATGTATCCCTGCCTGGCATCCTGGTCACACGCTGGCAGGCCAGGCCCAGACGGTAGCACTGTGATGTGGGGATACCGGGCTATTCCGGAAATAATGTGCCCTATTTATAGACTGTCCAGTTTGGGTTACCTGGGTCACCAATAGTTTGTGATGAACTAGTACTTTGTGGTAAAATTCAGTTCAGAATTCCTCGAGGCTCAGTCCTGAGGCCACTGTCCGTGCAAGTGTTCATTTATTCTGCTGGGCCTTTATGGAAATGACCTACTTTCAAAGCACATGGTGTTCATTTGGATCCCAGTTAGCTGACACTTGGTGACAGGTTAACATTATTTGATTGCTGGTCCTGGACTATGCAGGATTAGAATAAAAAATCGAATCAGTAGTTGGGATATCAAGTTGGCTGACTGTTATCATGACTAACAACTATTTAATAGAAGGGCTATTCCTGGTAAGTTTTTGTGGAATAGTGGAAGTGAAATTCACTGTTTGGTCATTTTTCTTATTTTCCAAATATTACTGAAGCTGAACCCTTGAATAGTGGTGCAAAGAGTTATGGGATGTTATTAACTGAGTGGTTTGAATTCTGAATGCTGATTGGTGTAGGTATGTGAGTGTAGGTGTGTCAGAATGTATACCAAAGTAATGGCATCACCTAATGCAAGTTACTATTGCATTGGTGACCAATGCTGTAATATCAGTTTAGCCTCTCTGGGTTTGTGAGATTTCACCAATGTACCATGGCTTTGTGCCTAGCAACAGCTCTAAGTTGTTACACACCGGCCATATACCAGACCCCCTAATGCCTTTTTCTAAATTATAATTCTTGTCTTCTGTTGTTATTAACTGTAGTACCGGTATTTTATGAGGATGATTGTTGACTGTATAATTGTTTTAACATCTTAACACACTCAATCACTATTTAACATCTGCAGTACGCTTAACTAAGAAGCAATTCATGACCTTTTTCATTACAAACCCATTTCCATTTCCAAGCATCATTCCACCCTCCAATGGATCAAATCTGCCAATGGATTAGGTTACAGACCACTGGCAATCTAGATAGGATGGGTTGTGCGACCCAATTCAGAAAGATGCACATATAAATCTCTTAAGAATCCCTGGGTAACATTGTGGCTTCTCTTGCCACAATTAATGTCAAAGTGCACGAGTGATTTTGGAGGAATAAATGGTGGCCACGTATAATCTGTCAATGTCATTTGTTAAATTCGGTTATTAGGTTACATTTGTCTGTAGTGTTGAAGGTTAGCCTACATGTCCTTTATGAGCCCACCCCCCAAAAAAACATGACATACCTTTTCACATGATTGTATGTACTCAGAAGTTGCTCTTCGCAGTGATGCCTGTGACTGTGTATTTATCAGTAGTTGGTGGAAAATAAATCGTGATGAGGGAATCCTTGATTTGTCTGTGGTAAAATTTCACTGGCCCAGTCTATCAGTGGAATAACTATTCAAATAATTCAATAGAAAATAATCTGCGCTGTTTTGGGATGTTTTATTTGAAAATTACTCAATTCACTCCAAATGTATTTTTGATAAAAGATACACAAACGCTAATATGTTTCAGTCCAGGTCTGATCAAACACACAAAAGAACACCTAGTTTAAATTGCGCGGGTGTATAAGAAAGTAATTCTACTTACATTCAGTTTGTGAATGCTGTGTATAAATATACTTAATATTTACATTTTTGAAGGCTCTGTGAGCTACATGTAAAAAAAATATTGAATTATTGTCATGGTAATCCAGTTTTGTTATTTTGCTAGGAGCTTGTGTTATTTTCAAACAGCTGTTACCAAGTAAGTAAAGCTGCAGGAAGCAAGACTGCATTGTGCTGTATGTCTGATTTAATCTAATTTGCAACTCAGTACTTGGTGAGATGCATTGGCCTGTCAGTCAGACAGAACTGCAGAATGACCACTATAGAAGGCCAGTATTGCCTGGTCTGCCAAGGCCAGTCTCATTATTAGCAGAGAACGCTACGATCAGTAAACACTTGAGAGAGTGACACATACTGTGAACCTCTCTCCTATACCCTACCCTACTTCTGCTTTACTCACTTACTTCAACTGATGCCAGTGTTACTGACTGACTTTAGCTAGCCTGTCTGAATACTGATGCCAGTGTTACTGACTGACTTTAGCTAGCCTGTCTGACTACTGATGCCAGTGTTACTGACTGACTTTAGCTAGCCTGTCTGACTACTGATGCCAGTGTTACTGACTGACTTTAGCTAGCCTGTCTGACTACTGATGCCAGTGTTACTGACTGACTTTAGCTAGCCTGTCTTACTACTGATGCCAGTGTTACTGACTGACTTTAGCTAGCATGTCTGACTACTGATGCCAGTGTTACTGACTGACTTTAGCTAGCCTGTCTGACTACTGATGCCAGTGTTACTGACTGACTTTAGCTAGCCTGTCTGACTACTGATGCCAGTGTTACTGACTGACTTTAGCTAGCCTGTCTGACTACTGATACTAGTGTGACAGACTGTCCGTATCTAGCCTTTTTGACTACTGATACTGGTGACTGACTAGCCCGATCTGACTACTGTTACTAATGTAACTGACTGGCTGTAGCTAGCCTTTCTCACTACTAATACTAGTGTAATTTATTGTAGCTAAGCCTGTCTGACAATTCATATGTGACTGGCTGTAGCTATCCTGTCTGGCTACTGATATGTGACTGGCTGTAGCTAGCCTGTCTGGCTACTGATATGTACAGGCTGACTGATATGTGACTGGCTGTAGCTAGCCTGTCTGGCTACTGATATGTACAGGCTGACTGATATGTGACTGGCTGTAGCTAGCCTGTCTGGTTGCTCATACTAGGGTGACTGACTGACTGAATCCCTGCCTGGCATGACATTGCATGCTCAGCTGTTCCTAGATACTTCAGTGCTCTACGTGCTGCCTGTTGATTAGAGTGAGTGCGTGCGTGCGTGTGTGTGCGCGTGTGTGTGTGTGTGTGTGTGTGTGTGTGCACTCTTTCTCCATTGTATGCAACATGACTCTTGAGGACGTGTGTGTTGCTTCCCTCTAGGAGATGTGAGAGTGAGAAGCCAGGTGGGATTTGAACCAGAAGGAAGAGATTCTTACCCATACCTGTGCATTGACTTCCGAACACTACACTGTGAGTATGAACACTTCACTGCACTGCATGAACACTTCACTGCACTGCATGAACACTGCACTGCACTGTATGAACACTGCACAGCGCTGTATGAACACTGCACTGCAGTGTGGCTGTATTCCAAGCAGAGTGGCTGAATACCTCTTTCATAACCACTCGGCCAGTCAGTTCATGCCATTGGTAGTGGCACACAAGATAGTTATTTATTTTTCTCTAGGTACCCTCACTAATCAGTTAGGAGATGAGTAAACCTGCATTACAAACAGCCCGATCAGTGGGCTTATCCATGCAACTTTCACTCATTAGATCTGCTGTAACCCGACTGACATGTTGGTGCATACATTATTTATATCACACACCAATTTGTCACTGTCACCCTCGCCATGTTACATTGATGGCCTCTGTCTAAATAAAACACCAAACCTGCTTATGTGAAGCAGCAGGTGTCCCCTTGAGGGGATGATATTCCGGGCAATTTTCAATTCTTTATATCAAATGTTAATTTGTTGCTTGATTTGAAATTAAAATTGGTCCCTACAGCCAAAAGCCCCAACCCTGAATATGAGCTGTGCTGTGGGACGTCACAGTGACTAAAAGGCCAGTGACTAAAAAGCCAGTGACGTTCTCTGTCTGCTGACCGATGTTCTGGGTGTGTGTTCATTTCCCTGTACAAAAGTAATGGCCAGAATGCTAATATATTTCCTGAGTGGGGACAGTGGCTTTCCAGGCAGTTGGGGGGTGTGTGTGTGTGTCTCAGCTGACAAAGCATGACTTGTTACTGGTCTGCATGTATTTGCGTGTCTATGCAGGCAGCTGTGTGCGTGTCAGTCAGCCTCCGGCTGTCTGAATGAATTCACTGTGACCTAAAGGGAATGCAGTATATGCATCAGTCATTTCTCATCCTTATTAAGGGATTCTGTTGTTTTATTTGGGATCTCATATTAATGCGACGTGTGTTCATTAGGATGGCCAGTACAGTCGGCCCAAACATTTTGTCCGGCGACATTCCTGAGTAGTATCTACAGCCGATGTCTGAATATCAGGGCCCTGGCATTATCAAGCAGACATCATTGCTAAAGGTCTACAGTGCTGTGAAAAGGTACTTTCCCCATTTAGGATCTTCCACCAAAAACTGACATTCAAAAAAAGGGAGCAAATATACTAGAAAGCATTTGCCTCTTGCACTATTGAATCTCCTTCAGCTGGAATGTCTGCAACCAAACGGCTCCTGTACTTGTTGCTCAGCGTCCTGTCAATGTGAAATAATGTTTGGCCCACTCTTTCAAGGGGCATTCTGTCGATTTTTCTTTTGCATTCTAACATAAGAAAATCTCCATATCAGCAGTTATCGTGGAATGCTGTGTTTCACAGCATTTAGGGTGCATACAAACAAAAATTTGAATTTCAGTTGGTCAATAGAAGGCCCACCGGTTCCTGTTGTCAGGTGGAAAAGGTGCCTGGCTGTCCGTGGCATCGTTAGGCACGCTACCATCTCTCCATACGAGCAATGGCGGACGAGGCAGACAAAATCCCACGTCATCCCACGGTTGCTGAAATTCTACACAGTTCACTAATAATTATTTTCAAATGAGAAAACAAGCGCTGAAAAGTTTAGGGCAATATTGTGCCTTCCAAAATGCATTTTTACATATCCAAACTACAGCTGTCAAAGTTAATGCGCGTTATTCAACTGATATTCTTAATGGTGTCAAAATTAATGAAAAAGCTGCACACTCTAAACTCAAATGCATATAAAAAAATTTTTTTATAACACCAACGTTTCGACAGACGCGCTGTCTTCATCAGGGTACAATGAAAAACGTCTTAATGGCATACCTTTTGTTGTTGGCGTTAACACATATTGTCTTTTCGGAGCCTCAGAACCATCCATAATCAGTGTTTGACTCGAGCCTGATCTTTCTGGAACACAGTACCGGCACTTCAATGTTGTTTTTCAGCAACAACATAACGTTCACTATTTGGTGCTTGACTTTTCCGGGAGCTTTCTGGAGCACTACCACGGTACTTCTGTCCCATTTCGTGTCACAAATCGCCATTCCACTTCGCTGAGCAGCGTTCACAGACAGGCAAACAGTGTGTTCGTTCGTATAGTACACAGGATGCGCTGTTCCCGAGGAAATTGAGAATGTCTGTCTTTGCGTTCCCCATCGCCGTCACCCTGTGTGTGTGTGTGTGTGTGTGTGTGCCACTGTCTGTGTTGTCACCTGAGGAAGCCAAAGAAACATGACCCCAGGTAGGAGACTGCCCCATAGAAGACTTGTTGCCAGTTGGGATTCAAACAAAACATATTCTAATAGCGGAATTTACAAAAAACCTCCGTGCATATATTCCACATGTGCCCCTGATTAATAAAGTTCAGGTTAATGTCTCTAGCCACCTTGCCTACTTTCGGCCTGTGCTTAATATTCAAGGGCCCCATTTAGTCCCCCATTCATTGACTTTGAGAATATCGTAATACGCAAGTATTTGTTTGTTGTGCTGCATTCATTGAAGGGTGCAGCACCCTGTCTGAGACCCGTTGCAACTTTCCGTTCAGCCTAAACATCAGCTACAGGACAAAACCTTAAAAAGCTTCGGTGTGACCCGGGGTTGGATCAAACGCCTGCACAACCAAGCGCCTCTCCTGGCCGAGGAGCTTTTGTGTGTTTTATACTGTAGCCTAACGTGACGGTTTATGAACTTGGTGCCTCGATCAAGACCACAGTGGGAGGAGATGGTTAAACAATGGGATCAGAGGCCAGCAACATTTCCATTTTTATGTAATACATTTTAAAGGTAGGGCGAGTTGTCACGCCGGTCTGTTGCTGAGGTGCAGGAGACAAACAAGCATTCATGTAGTAACAGAAGTGTCTCCGCACACTCAGAACAAATGCAGTTTTCAATTAATTCTTTAGCTTTCAGTGTACCGACCCTCATCTGAGCATGCTCAACGTTCTAGCTCTGCAGTCAGAATACTTGGCAGGAATTTCTGCTAAATATTGCACAACCAGTAATTTTGTGTAGTGGTGCAATCACTTATTCGCAATGGGGCATTGGCTGTTGAATAACTTCAATAAATCAATGAAACGTTTTAAAATATGTTACATTTGAGAAAATCAGCTTAGGGGTTACTGCTTTTTCACAGCACTGAATACAAGGATACATTCTGTATACCAAACTATCCATATGGACCCTTTAGGTTCAATCCGTGAATACACCACATGTACTTCTAAAGAAACACGCTGTTCTACACAAACGGCTGCCTGTGCCTCTCTCTGTATCTTCAGCTTGCTCTGACCCACCCTGGGCTTCTGGTTCTGTCCCTGGTCCTGGCTCCAGTTCTGCTGGGCCTGTGTCCGGCAGACGGCTGCGTAGGCTGCTCAGCTTCCAGAGGTACCTGCACTCGTCCCGTCTGCTCCGGGGAACCCCCCACCTCAACCCCCTCCACATCCTGGATGAGGACTACACTGGACAGGCCAAGGTCCGACGCCGACCAGGCACATGCTTTCTTTGCCGGTCACACCAACTCATGCATAGACATTCCATGTTTATTTACGTGTCAACATGGACTTTGTGGTTTTTCTCTTGCAGTGTATGCTGGAAAAGGTGGGGATGTGGAATTTTGACATTTTCCTCTTCGACCGCTTAACAAATGGTATGTTGATGACAGATGTCCATCTTTCTCCCGAAAAGGCTTACTTAAATTTTTCCAACTCCATCGTCCTCGTAGAATGAGTGAGACAATGTAGCATTTCTGCTTAGGCCTCCAATCCACCACCTGACATTTGTAGACTAGGGCGCCCCCTGGTGTTTGTTTTTCTTTATGCTGAACAGGGACATTGGGGCCTACAAAACTGTTTGTACAGATTTCCCATCAAAAGGCTCATGCCATTTCTATACTAAACTTAAGAACAGCCACCAAAAACAACATAAACCCCCCCCCCCCCCCCCCCCCCCCAAAAAAAAGCACTACTTCTCCTGAACACCTCCTAAACTCATGAATATTCAATTTGTCCCATTCCCAATGCAGGAAACAGCCTGGTGACACTGACCTTCCACCTCCTCAACCAGTATGGTCTATTGGAGCTGTTCCAGCTGGACATGATGAAGCTGTGGCGCTTCCTGGTCATGGTACAGGAGGACTACCACAGCCTCAACCCGTACCACAATGCCGTGCACGCCGCTGACGTCACACAGGCCATGTACTGCTACATGCGCGAACCCAAGGTTAGCCCACTGAGTTTAAGGCGTTAGCTCCTTGAGTTCATATGCGTCTTTGGGTCTGAAGCAAGGTCACTTAGTGGGGACCAGTGAGCTGACATCTGTCGGTCTGTCTGTCCATAGTTGGCCAAGTCCCTGACCTCCTGTGACCTCCTCCTGGGTCTACTGGCAGCGGCCACTCATGACCTGGACCATCCGGGAGTGAACCAGCCCTTCCTCATCAAAACCAACCACTACCTGGCCAAGCTCTACAGGGTGAGAACCCCCGGCCGGAGCAGGGCACGGCCTCAGTACTCACATTAGGCCTGGCCGTTATTACCAGGCCAGGATCTGCTAGCACGTCTTTACGAGGGGTTGATACATTACAAATTATTGTTAATGGAAGGTTACATATAGATGTGTGATTCAATCCACTCGGGAGCTAAGGATAGCTGACAGTTTTTGTTAGTACTTTAAGTAGATCCTCACGTTCATGTTTTTGTCTGTAGAATTCATCCGTTCTGGAGAACCACCACTGGAGATCTGCCGTCGGCCTGCTCCGGGAGACGGGCCTGTTCTCCCACCTGCCTGCCGAGGACGGGTCAGTCTGATTTATTTGGTTGTTATAAAACTGAAGGCGGTGTTGGTGTATGGCTGCGATGGTGTAGAGTCCACAGGTGTCAAACCGGTTCCACAAAGGGCCGAGTGTCTGCATGTTTTTGGTTTTTCCTATAAATTGGTTCCTAGTTCATACCTACACAACCAGGTGAGGGTAGAAACTAACCAATCAGTGACCTAATTAACCAATCAAGTACAAGGTGAGAGCAAAAACCTGCAGACACTCGGCCCTCCGTGGAACCGGTTTGACACCTCTGGTGTAGACACTCAAAAGCAGACTTAACGTGTCCCCAGGCTACAGATGGAGCGCCAGTTAGGCTCCCTGATCCTGGCCACTGACATCAGCAGACAGAACGAGTACCTGGGGAAATTCAGAACACACCTGGACCAGGACGACCTGTGTCTGTCCAGCGCCGCCCACAGACACTTCATCCTCCAGGTCAGTGACCGGCCGGGCTGCGGGCTGCGGACCTGTGAAGAATCATCTAGACGTGCTGGGGTCTGAGTGGCTGTAATTCCTTTGCAGATGGCGCTGAAGTGTGCAGACATCTGCAACCCCTGCAGACCCTGGGAGCTGAGTAAACAGTGGAGCGAGAAGGTGACGGAAGAGTTCTTCCACCAAGGTAGCCACTCGCCTGCCCTTATACTCTATCTATTTATCTATCTATCTCTCTATCTCTCTATCTATCTCTCTATCTATCTCCATCCCTCCTGTTTTGTGATCAGTGTGTTGTCTGTGCCTCTGTAGGAGACATTGAGAAGAAGCACAAGCTTGAGGTCAGCCCACTGTGTGACAGCCAGAGCAACTCGATGGAGAACATTCAGATTGGTATGTTACATTGATGTGACCCATAAGCACTCCCATGTCTGCCATCTGACACACCATGTATTCACTTTCTTCACATTTTGTTGTAGGTTTCCACGTTAAAGGGGTAATTAGGTCTTCCGCATATATAAGCCAATTATCACTAATTATCAATTACCACCATCATGAATGGTACCTGATTCTTTCTGTCTTATATTAAGGTCCGCGCGGCATCTGATTGCCAACTGTTTCATTGGTTCTCAAATAGTTTCATGTGTTTTCTTTTTGAACGGTGGACACAATCTAACAACAGTTAAATAACATTTTAGAGCAAAAATACTTAAGAATCAACATTTACGCATGTATTTTGTTTAAGACATAGCATATGCAGGCCGGCAGTACATCTCCACCACGACCAAACAAATCCAACCACCTGAACAGTTCCTCCTTCAGTGCGTTGGTGCTTAGCAACCGATCTGTCCGTTCCTATGATGCATTCTGTCTATATGTCGTCTACTTTTAGCAGCGCTTTTACATCCACTACATTCCTGGGTATGTGATTATGTACTCAGAAAATTGGCTACTGAGTACTGGACACATCTCTTAAAAATAATTTCATCATTCTAAAATGTAATGGGTAGCCTAATTAGACATACATTGTTTTTGATATAACAGTAGAGCCTGAGGTTACACTGCAATTATGCTTGGTTTGAACATGAATCCTTAAGTGAGTCTGAGAAAGGCCTTTTGACTAAACCTCAGTTTGACTGGTGCAGCCCACTGACCCTGGCGGAGACGTCCGTGTATTTTAACCCTGTGTGTCGCCCTCCCCTCCCCCAGGCTTCATGACGTATGTGGTGGAGCCTCTGTTTGCGGAGTGGGGCCGGTTCTCTGACACCCGTCTCTCCCAGACCATGCTGGGCCACCTGGGGCTGAACAAGGCTAGCTGGGGTGGGCTTCTTCAGCAGGAGCAGGGCTCGAGCACAGAGGACCTGGAGGCTAGCGGCTGTGCCTCTGTAGCCATGCCAACGCCTGCCGTCGCAAAGTCAGAACCAGAGCCCGCCTCTGCGGAACCTGACGCCATCGCCACGGCAACAGACATAGGAGAAACCAACTCACAAACCGACAACAAAATAATACCTCAGGGAAGCGAAGAGTCTTGACACTCTGCATTTGCCCTTGGAACTCTAACCCCTGACCTCTTATCCCCTGGCCTGACAGCCTCACCACAACCTGGGGAGAAGGTGGGAGGGGTGGAGGGGTAAAGATTTAAAACAGTCCTCCTGCCATTGTCCCACCGGGACCTTCACGTTTTTGTTGCTTTTGCATCCCACATTTGACAAACCACTGATTTAATGTAATTTATTTAATTTTAATTCCTTTCCTTGTTGACAGAGCAATACATAGATACCTCATTTGGCTACTGCTGTATTGTTTTTTTCTTTTTATTGGCTTGTTTTATTTATTTGTCCTTTTCTCCGTACATTTTGGCGTTAATAACTGAACACACCACTATTTGGATGGCAAAACGAATCTTAGGAAATGACAGTAACTGAAGTATACACTTTTCTAGTTGAAGTGCCAAATTCAAATGAAGTTTTTTTAGGAAGCTTTGGAAGAGGTATGAAGCACCTTGAGTATTGCGAGGGAAGACTCTCTAAAGACAGCACAGAGAAGCTGTGTTGTGTGTGTTGATGCATTTCTGATGAATCTTCTTCCTCATGTACAAAATGATAATGTGACAAGCCCAGTCCTTTTGCTGCCTCTATGAAGACTGTTTACAAATGTGTCTCTGTGTGTTTCGTATGTCCCTGTTGTCACTTTGAATTGAATCATTTCGGTTCCGCAATATGCCTTCAAAGCACAGATGCGAAAGAACCACTAGCCGCGTCTGAACTTTCGCCCACTGTTGAAGTTTAGAGCAAAGCCTCTGTCTAACAAAACGGTCACATAGACCGGACACCAGGCGCCATAAAGACACACCACCTGTGCTCCATTGTATTCCTTCCCTTGCACTCCCAAAAGGCATTTGGAGATAGGATAATTTTTTTTTGTTCTGAGAGAACTTGGGACAGACATAATGGTATTCTGATATTCTAGATTGTAGAATGGAACCAACATTAACAAGCATTGTGGTTCTACTTTACTGTAGATTGTGGGTTACCTTTAGAGTCACTCATAGCGCGCGCGCAGCCCGCCTAAACTCCAACACAACTTGCTCAGGGTTTTGCCAATCTCTGGTCAGTAGGAAGGAAGGTTCTTGTCGTGGTTTAGCTAGTTGGTAGATACAGCACCATTTAAAAGTTTGGGATCACTTAGAATTGGCCTTGTTTTCCATGAAAAGACACATGAAATAAGTTTGAATAGGAAATATAATAATTGACCAAGTTAGAAATAATGATTTTTTTTTTATTTAAATAACTTTGCTTTCGTCAAAGAATCCTCTATTTGCAGCAAATACAGCCTTGTAGACCTTTGGCATTCTAGTTGTCAATTTGTTGAGGTAATCTGAAGACATTTCACCGCTTCCTGAAGCTCCTCCCACAAGTTGGATTGGCTTGATGAACACCTCTTACATATCATACCGTCAAGCTGCTCCCACAACAGCTCAGTCGGGTTTGAGATCCGGTGACTGTTCTGGCCACTCCATTATAGACCGAATACCAGCTGACTGCTTCATCCCTAAATAGTTCTTGCATAGTTTGGAGCTGTGCTTTGGGTCATTGTCCTGTTGTAGGAGGAAATTGGCTCCAATCAAAAGTCGTCCACAGGGCATTGCAAAATGTTAAGCACTCCTCCAGCAGATCTTTTCATTTGGTCTGCATCTGATGAATGTTCTTTTGTGATCAAACTTAGATAATCGGTCCATAACTTTTTTTCCATTCTTACTATGTCCAGTGATTGTTTATTTATCTGTTATTTTTATTGGCCAGTCTGAGATGTGGCCAGCATCCCAGAGCACAGGAGTGATGGTTGCTGATAATGGGCCTCTGTACGCCTATGTTGAAATTCCATTAAAAATCTGCTGGTTTCCAGCTAGAATAGTCATTACCAACATTAACAATGTCCACACTGTTTTTCTGATCAATGTGATAGATAAAAATGTGTTTCTCTTTTAAAAACCAAGGACATTTCTAAGTGACCCCAAACTTTTGTACAGTGGTGTCTGTCAACTGCTACTGAAGGCGACTCCAGGAATTTCTCCCCATCATTATCATAGCCACATGCAAACTAGAGGAGGACTGCTCTATTGATGCCTTATAACTATGCACAAACTACGCTAAGTGACCAAACCAGCTCCCTAGTTCTACTACTAAGTGCATCGCGTGCTTGTCCTCTAATGCACTGTCCGGTCCCCCCTTGCCTTCGGTTGTGAGGAAAAACTAAACTCAACCCTTTTTATATGCTGAAAACAAAATTGATGTTTTTATTTTTTATTTTTTTTGGTGTGTTAACAATCCATGGAAATGTTTGCGAATTGTGTTTCTTTGTTGTTGTTGATTCTGTACAGACGGCACAAAGATGTTTTGTGTTTTGAACATTTTGAATGATAACAGGTGCTTTTTATTTTAGCCGATTTGTATTTTTGCTGTCAGTGCTGTAAGACTGTTGATGAAAAAAACTGTTTACAATTTGACGCGACAGCCATTTTGGGAAGAAGACTTCAGTGTCAAGCCATTTTGTAAAGGCTTTGCTCTATTGACCTTTTGATACATACCTGTTGCAGTTACACTTTGATTAATAAAACCAGTTGACATAAATGTGTGTCATCCAAGTGACCTTAGAGTGTAATAAGTGTCACAAATAAAGTAATTTAGAAGGGTAACTACATAAAATCTGTCCTGTTAATAAATCAGTAAAGGAGTTTATGGGTGTCAAAGCCTGCTGAATATAGCCAAGATATATAACGATTTTGATATGAGGCTAATTAGATGTTACTGAAGTGTCGCAACGATAAGCTTGTTAGGAATTGTCCGTTGAAATCTGAGATGGCATAACATCTCACTTTACATTGAAAGCAGGCGGTTGGTAACATCCTGCATCAAATATTTTATGTACTCAAAGATATTTATCTTCCAATATAAAGACAATAAGCAGGAGCTTATGAAGGATGTCAGCAAAGACATCGCTGTAGTCATTCATTGTTCAACCTCTGTAGATTGAGGCCTAGTGTGGTCGGGGAATGTGCAAAAGTTACTGTTTACCTGAGACTTATCTGGAGGTGACTTTGAGAAATTATCAAACATTTTATGCACACACCTCATTTGAAGTTAACACCACAACAAGTTTGATTTTGGTTTTATTCATGAACTAGATTCCAGTCCATTTACAGTACTTATCTTTCAATTGTGGAAGACATTTCACCTGTCAGATCTATAGTGTTTTACACCAATTATTACAATTGTGTTCCCTTATAAAATGCTCATGCAAATGCATATGCCGAATGGTGTCAAGTACTGATAAACATACTGGCTGTTATCTTTAAAGGATCAATTAACCAGAAACATCCAAAATACCCTTTCTGCCCTAATTTCATATCAGTCATGCCATCACTGTGTAATGGTAACATTTCAAAAACATGTGACAGACAAAATATTTGAGGGCCAAAACTCTGTCCTTAACAGAACAGCAAAACATGGACAAGACAGAATGCTAATGGACTGTGTCTTTGGCTTAAAATGTTGTGACAAAAGAAAATAATGCAGTAAGTGGGATAGATGTTTCACTTGCACAGTATTATTGGTAATTACTTGATAAAATAACTTGAATCTCAACCTTTGAGCATTTAGTCTAAATTAGCCTTGTTTTCTTTCAGAGGTAGTAAAACAACGCTGCCCAAAACAATTTAGTGTTAGTTCTGTCCAGTCTTTAAGTTGAGGTACCACTCAACAGTACTGGGGCTTTCTGAAACCAAACTGGTCCCATTTGTACTCTTAAGCAGAGAGAGCGAGCCTAATGTAACAAACAAATCAACTATACACTTTGATGGAGTTGGTTATTGGTTACAACTCCAACATAATTAATAACAACCAGTTATTCTAAAAACCATATAAATAAATCATAAGTTAGATTGACTAGAATGCAATTAACAAAAACAAGGTCTCAGTACTCCACAAGACTGATGAAATGACTAAAAGTGCTCCTCTCTGTGTATGTTTGTCCTTACCGATGGCAAGCAGCAGATGGCAAATACTCAGTACAGTGAAGAGAAATGCACTTACATTGAAAAGGGTAAAAAACAGGATAAGCCTTTCAGTCTATGTAAAATGTACCCTTTCATAAATGTAGTTAAGAATGGTTCCGAAAAATGTTAGATTGTGTAGTGTTACATACTGAACTCATACTGGAATTTAGCCGCGATTTTGGAAAAAAATATTGAAACTTCATTTTACACCGAACAAAAACAGACATTTAAAATTTAAAAAAAATCTTAAAATCCATGCGGTACACCCAAAAACAGAGGCCATATATGATCAAAGTGCGAGAATTGAATAAGACTACGAGGCTGTTAGCCCGTCCCCGGCTGTGGAGAGCAGACTGACTACATATCTGAGTAGAAACCAGGCGTCCATCCACAGAGGCTGACCAGCAGGCTGACCAGCAGGCTGACAAGGCACCAATGCACACGGTATGTCTACACGTGCAGAACTCCAGCCCGTCTGGTGGTTGCTCAGAGCAGATCCCTCTTGCCAGTAGATTTTAACATGTGCTGCCCAAACTACAGGATAGAGAAAAGGTCAGGTCCATCTCACATTCAATATCAGATAAAAGCTTAAAAGTTGCCCATTGCTTACCAAGGGGGTCTCCGGGCCAGGTTTCACCGCAGGGGCAGTGGGTTTCAACCGATGCCGCCTCAACTAGACAACCGAGAAAGGAAAGTAACTTAGAACCCAAGATGACAACAGACAGAATTAGGGATCTGGGACATTGTTGGTGCACAAACAGTCTAGTTTGGATATGGTCAGGCGCCAAAACGGAGATGTAGAATATCACAGCAGCGAAAACAATAGTTCTGTACTCTCTCAGTGGTGCTCTTACTGGTGTCACCTCCACTTCCTGGTCAGTCTTGGGGAATTCAGAACGGATAGGATTCGGTTCACACAGGTCAAAGTCGCTGCTGTCACCGCTGCGGTGACGATACCGATGTGCAAACTTGCGCTTCAGGGCGTTGGCGATGAGCGACGCAGCGTCTGTGGGCTCAACAGGTTTGGCCCGGCTCTCCTCTGAGCGGCTGGAGGACAACACCACAGGTAGGGAGGAAAGCAACTGTTCAGTTGGAAATCGGTAAAGGCCTCTGCAAGACAGGATAGTTTAGCCTGTTGTCTGTAAGATAAAACACAGTGCCCACCTCTTGGCAGGGCGCAGCTTGACTTTGCCGATGTCTTTGAGAACATCCAGCATGTTTGGGACCTCCGCTTGCACGGACCCCTGCTCCAGCAGTGTCTGGCCCTGCATCTTCTTCCCACGCCGCTCCTGGATGAGCTCAATGACTGAGAAGCTCCTCTGCATACCCGTGACTGAGGGAGGCGGAGGGGGAGGTGGGGGTGGAGGGGGAGGCGGTGGGGCGCAGGGTGGAGATGGGGGAGGCGGAGGGCCGCCTGGGGCAGGAGGGCCGCCTGGGGTTGAGATGAGAGAGGGAGAGAGAGAGAGAGAGAGAGAGAGAGAGAGAGGGGTGAGAAATGCTCCGGCTGTTAGGACTCTGCCATCTCCAGGCAGATAAAGGTCATTACAGAGGAAAAGTGGGATTGTCTTTCCCAAAGAATGAAAAGGCTTGGAGGTAATTAAGTGTTGGTTCAGTGCATCAATCTTTCTCTTGCCTGGTAACTGTGTGTTCTGCTCCTGGATCATTACAATCTGTGCAATCTGAGCTCTGAGTTTGGCCAGCTCGGTCTCCAGAGCGCTGATCTTCTGGATGGCTTCATTGTTGGTGTTGGTCTGACCCTGGGGCTCTGGGTCAGCCTGGTGCAGGCTGGGTAATGACCCGCGTCGAGGAAACGGTTGTTTGAGTTGAGGTGGGTGTGAACGGAAAATGAGCCCCGATGGTGCCTCTGACCTTAAAGGGGACCAGCGAGAAACAACCAAACCAACATGTTAGCAGAACACTCAACAACTCATTAGTTAACACACTCACGCAGGAATTCCCCAATGAGCTCAGGGTGTGGCTTAATAAAATGCATATTTATTAAGGCACCTTTAGAGCTGGTGGCTATTCCAACGAATCTCTCTCCCCTTCTTACCTATGTCCCCCAAATCCAAAGCCAAACCAGTCGTCTCCCACCTCCTCCTCTTCCTGCTCCTGGTCCATCCAGCCGACATCCGCCAGAGAGACCACCGGCCCGTTCCGTCTCCCGGGGCAGTTCCGGACACCACTGTGTTCGCCGTAAGGTTTGAGCTGAGACACGGGGCAGCCATGTTAATCAATACGCCTGAACATTCTCCTCTCAGAGCAGTGCTACGTCCTGCATCCACGGTCAACCACTCAATTACAAAGTCCTGTTTTACCACCAGAGGTGTTTTCATGTTAACACAAACTGCATTGATGCTACTAAAAAAAAGTGTGACCTGATGCAGACATTTGACTGGCTACAGATTAGAGAGCATGAGCGCCTTTCTTATGACCAAGTATTTGTTGCAATTCATGCATTTCTTTACTCTGCTACTTCTGCACCTTTGTGGAGGAACCAGAATTTTCTTATGCTGTGCTTCATCTGAACAGGAGCTTAGAAACAGGAAGAACACCAAAGGCTTGTGTATAAAGTTGAGAGGACACCAGGCTTATCAGAGGAGCGGTCATGCTACAAGACATTTGAACAGCAGGTTAGAGTTGTAGAAGAAATTGCCAGGTGAACTGACCTAAAGCAGAGCTACTGTATTCCTCACAGAAAGGACAGCTAAAGGGAGGGAAAGAGGAAAAGAGAAAACAGTGTTGACAAGACAGAAAAAGGGATTCTATTGAGAGCAGGGCACTGATTCCACCACATGACTACCTAAACTCAACAACGCAGACCAGTCAATCAATCAAATGTATTTATAAAGCCCTTTTTACAACAGCAGTTGTCACAAAGTGCTTTACAGAGACACCCAGTCATTCCTGGCTCCTTGTGGTTAGTTAAAATATATATATTTTTTAATAATTTTGGCCCTAACGGCACCGCAATGTAAGAAATGACCCTGAACTGTTATTTACAAATCAAGAGATGAGGTACTGACAAACTAAAAAGGTTACACACAGAGCATCATTCTCTACCTAAGTTGAAAGAACATTATAATTCTATAATGTGAACGATTTTTTAAACATTTTGGGAGATGGAGGCATCTTACCTCTCATTGAACACTGACTTACCTGAAAATGGACCCTTTCACATGGTTTAAGGGGAAGATTGCTGGCTATTCTTCTAACAATGCTCCTCGAGGACCCATACGCCTTGCCTGAAAAGCCAAAGGCCTGCCCGAAATAAACACATAGGTCAATGGTTAAGTGGTTGAGAATGACAACACAAAGCCTTCTAAAGACCGTACTGTGACAATACTGTATGACAAAAGGACAAGATTTAAACATGGATACTATTATGATCTCAGGAAGATTAAACAATGTCTTTTGCCCTCTGTGGAGAAATAGTTGTGTACCCTCTGAAGAGTAAGCGCTGATAACAGAAAAGTGGTCTGACCATGACTGTATTAGACACTGAGGTAGAACCTTTTAAAAGAAACCATACCAGGTCCATTTCTAGCCTTTTATTTTCTTCACTCATTCTATCCATGTGTTTCACCGAGGCTGTTGTACTGTCGTTTCCTAGAAAGAATCATCTCTGTGAGGTAGTCTGAGGGAAGGAAGAGAGACAGGGGGTGGAAATACCTGGAATTAGTTTAAGCACCATCACCATGACAGCAATGCCTTGAGAAGACAAAAAGCAGGGTCAAAGTTCATCTGTTCCATCTTACAAGCACGGTCCTAAGAGAGAACTATTGGGTGACTCCCATACAAGTAGATTCCAGTTGTAGCCCAACAAAACTCTAGGTCATGTACACAGGCAAATCTAAATTCATTTATTTAAATAGCAGCATTCAGTCGGACTGCGTTGACTAAGAGTTGAGATTTGTACACGAGCAGTGACAATAATATTTTAACAGCATGTATCCTGTTGTGTTTTATTCGACAACTCAAAATACGTGAGAAGCATTACACCAAGCAACAGGTACGGACACACCTGAAACTATCAAGAATACATTACACATACAAGTCCAATGTCCTCCTAGTGTGGGAACATCAGTCCTTTTGTGCAGTAAAATAACTGAAGACACCAGAGGGACTAAGCCGTGATCTTGTGGGCCAATCCCACCTTAAGTGACATCACCGGTTCATCAACCGTTAACCACTGAAGCTCTCAGAATTGAGACGGGCCAACGTGAGAATGTGGGCCAAGTTTCAGTATAACCCGTACAACTATATTCTGTGCCGTTTTACGTATTTATTTATTTTTAACAATCTTTTGGGAGCTGCTACTAGACCATGAGGTGCAAGCCCCGTCATAGTGTCACAGCACTGATGTGGATGGGAGTATTTTTAAGGTGGCCATACTGAGAAGTGTTGCTTTTACTTTCTGGTTAACCTTGGTAATAACTTTCAGTCCCATGCTCTCCAGTCACATACCTTTCCAAAGTGCAGCCTAGGTAAGCCCAGGATGGCGTGTTTTATTATGAACATTCTGTTAAATTACTACAATTATAGTAACAACACTATCAATACAGTATACAGTATATAGATATATAATTCCTCATCCATGTGTAACTCTTTAGCCCCATTGACATATATATTTTTTTTGGGAGGGGCGGGGGGTCCTCTCCCTCCAAAAAACGTAGAATTGTTTTTATTGAATCTTTATTTAACCAGGCAATCTCCTCCATGAACTGCCACCTTAACGTGGTGGAGGGGTTTGAGTACCCGAGTGACCCTAGGAGCTATGTTGTCTGGGGCTATATGCCCCTGGTAGGGTCTCCCAAGGCAAACAGGTCCTAGGCGACGGGTCAGACTAAGAGCGGTTCAAAACACCCCTTAATGATGAATAATTATTTGAGTTCCGTGACGTCGCCCGGTATGGCGCAGCCGGGGCCCCACCCTGGAGCCAGGCCCGGGGTTGGGGCTCGCACGCGAGCGCCTGGTGGCCGGGCCTTTCCCCATGGGGCCCGGCCGGGCATAGCCCGAAGGAGCGACGTGGGGCCGCCTTCCCGTGGGCTCACCACCCACAGGAGGGACCATAAGGGGTCGGTGCGTAGAGGATCGGGCGGCAGTCGAAGGCAGGGGCCTAGGCAACCCGATCCCTGGACACGGAAACTAGCTCTAGGGACGTGGAACGTCACCTCGCTGGCGGGGAAGGAGCCTGAGATCGTGCGTGAGGTTGAGAGGTTCCGACTGGAGGTAGTCGGAATCACCTCTACGCACGGCTTGGGCTCTGGAACCACACTCCTTGAGAGAGGATGGACTCTTCACCACTCTGGAGTTGCCCATGGTGAGAGGCGGCGGGCTGGTGTGGGTTTGCTTATAGCTCCCCAGCTCTGCCGCCATGTGTTGGAGTTTACCCCGGTGAACGAGAGGGTCGTTTCCCTGCGCCTTCGGGTCGGGGATAGGTCTCTCACTGTTGTTTGTGCCTATGGGCCGAACGGCAGTGCAGAGTACCCGACCTTCTTGGAGTCTCTGGGAGGGGTGCTGGAAAGTGCTCCAACTGGGGACTCTATCGTTCTACTGGGGGACTTCAACGCCCACGTGGGCAACGACAGTGACACCTGGAGGGGTGTGATTGGGAGGAACGGCCCCCCTGATCTGAACCCGAGTGGTGTTCAGTTATTGGACTTCTGTGCTAGTCACAGTTTGTCCATAACGAACACCATGTTCAAGCATAAGGGTGTCCATCAGTGCACATGGCACCAGGACACCCTAGGCCGCAGGTCGATGATCGACTTTGTTGTCGTTTCATCTGACCTGCGGCCGTATGTCTTGGACACTCGGGTGAAGAGAGGGGCGGAGCTGTCAACTGATCACCACCTGGTGGTGAGCTGGATCCGATGGCGGGGGAGGAAGCTGGACAGACTCGGCAGGCCCAAGCGGACTGTAAGGGTCTGCTGGGAACGTCTGGCCGAGTCTCCTGTCAGAGAGATCTTTAACTCCCACCTCCGACAGAGCTTCGACTGGATCCCGAGGGAGGCTGGAGATATTGAGTCCGAGTGGACCATGTTCTCCACCGCCATTGTCGAAGCGGCCGTTCGGAGCTGTGGACGTAAGGTCTCCGGTGCCTGTCGAGGCGGCAATCCCCGAACCCGGTGGTGGACACCGGAAGTAAGAGATGCCGTCAAGCTGAAGAAGGAGTCCTATCAGGCCTGGTTGGCTTGTGGGACTCCTGAGGCAGCTGACGGGTACCGACAGGCCAAGCGGACTGCAGCCCGGGTGGTTGTGGAGGCAAAAACTCGGGCCTGGGAGGAGTTCGGTGAGGCCATGGAGAAGGACTATCGGCTGGCCTCGAAGAGATTCTGGCAAACCGTCCGGCGCCTCAGGAGAGGGAAACAGTGCCCTACTAACGCTGTTTACAGTAGAGGTGGCCAGCTGTTGACTTTAACTGGGGATGTCGTCGGGCGGTGGAAGGAGTACTTCGAGGATCTCCTCAATCCCGCCGTCACATCTTCCATTGAGGAAGCAGAGGATGAGGGCTCAGAGGTGGACTCGTCCATCACCCGGGCTGAAGTCACCGATGTGGTCAAGAAACTCCTCGGTGGCAAGGCACCGGGGGTGGATGAGATCCGCCCTGAGTACCTCAAGTCTCTGGATGTTGTGGGGCTGTCTTGGTTGACACGCCTGTGCAACATCGCGTGGCGGTCGGGGACAGTGCCTTTGGGATGGCAGACCGGGGTGGTGGTCCCTCTTTTTAAGAAGGGGGACTGGAGGGTGTGTTCCAACTACAGGGGGATCACACTTCTCAGCCTCCCCGGGAAAGTCTATGCCAGGGTTCTGGAGAGGAGAATACGGCCGATAGTAGAACCTCGGATTCAGGAGGAACAGTGTGGTTTTCGTCCGGGCCGTGGAACACTGGACCAGCTCTATACCCTCTACGGGGTGTTGGAGGGTTCATGGGAGTTTGCCCAACCAATCCACATGTGTTTTGTGGATTTGGAGAAGGCATTCGACTGTGTCCCTCGCGGCATCCTGTGGAGAGTGCTTCGGGAATATGGGGTCCTGGGTCCTTTGCTAAGGGCTGTCAGGTCCCTGTACGACCGAAGCAGGAGCTTGGTCCGCATTGCCGGCAGTAAGTCAGACTTGTTCCCAGTGCATGTTGGACTCCGGCAGGGCTGCCCTTTGTCACCGGTTCTGTTCATAATTTTTATGGACAGAATTTCTAGGCGCAGCCAGGGGCCGGAGGGTGTCAGGTTTGGGGACCACACGATTTCGTCTCTGCTCTTTGCGGATGATGTTGTCGTGTTGGCCTCTTCAAACCAGGACCTTCAGCATGCGCTGGGACGGTTTGCAGCCGAGTGTGAAGCGGTGGGGATGAGAATCAGTACCTCCAAATCTGAGGCCATGGTCCTCAGTCGGAAAAGGGTGGCTTGCTTACTTCAGGTTGGTGGAGAGTGCCTGCCTCAAGTGGAGGAGTTTAAGTATCTAGGGGTCTTGTTCACGAGTGAGGGAAGGATGGAACGGGAGATTGACAGACGGATCGGTGCAGCTTCTGCAGTAATGCGGTCGATGTATCGGTCTGTCGTGGTGAAGAAAGAGCTGAGCCGCAAGGCGAAGCTCTCGATTTACCGGTCAATCTACGTTCCTACTCTCACCTATGGTCATGAGCTTTGGGTCATGACCGAAAGGACAAGATCCCGGATACAGGCGGCCGAAATGAGCTTTCTCCGCAGGGTGGCTGGGCGTTCCCTTAGAGATAGGGTGAGAAGCTCGGTCACCCGGGAGGAGCTCGGAGTAGAGCCGCTGCTCCTCCACATCGAGAGGGGTCACCTGAGGTGGCTTGGGCATCTGTTTCGGATGCCTCCGGAACGCCTTCCAGGGAAGGTGTTCCGGTCCCGTCCCACCGGGAGGAGACCCCGGGGAAGACCTAGGACACGCTGGAGGGACTATGTCTCCCGGCTGGCCTGGGAACGCCTCGGTGTCCCCCCGGAAGAGCTGGAGGAAGTGTCTGGGGAGAGGGAAGTCTGGGCATCCCTGCTTAGACTGCTGCCCCCGCGACCCGGCCCCGGATGAAGCGGAAGAAGATGATGATGATGATGATGAACTCAGGTTAGGAACAAATTCTTATATACAAGTGAGAGTAAGACATCCTCTTGGCTTTGCTGACAAGGTTGTTGTCTTTTAACCACAATTTCAGTTTGCTTACCTCCCTGTAGTTGAGGTGGTGAGCCTATAACACGTGGTGCTGTCTGCAGACTGGATGATGGAGTTGTGGTTATGCAGAGGCACACAGGCACGGAGTAAAGCCTAGGGCTGAAGACACACCCCTGGGTCAACATTCAGTGACGAGCACGTGTGTTTGCAAATCCTCACAGCATGAGGTCTCCCCATCATCAGAGGTCTAGTTTGGACTGAACTATATTCAATGAACAGCATTCCCTCTGGTATAATCGGTGATGTCATGTACGTGCTTGCCACATGTTTTGCAGGTCTGAGTAAATTGGACCTGAATATTTTGGGCCACCACTGGATTTAAGGACAGTGTATTTACCTTATACGTGTTACTCGTCGATGGGACATTTTAAGGTATATTATCGGCGTTGGGTCTATATTTAATTTATTGAAGTTACAAGTTCGTTTTGTTTGGATAACTGCGCTTGCTGAATAACCAAAGCACTTAACCCTGGCGAGAAATCTCTGCCGTGGCTGACGTTAAATATTAGTTGCAAAAGCCGGCTAGCAGATAAAGCCGCCGGAGTTGAATACAGTCAGTACGTAGCTAATATAGTAGCTAGCTAATAACGTGACGTTATTCACAACTCAGCTAAAAGGTTGAAATTACTGTCTAGAAATGTGACTAACAACTTCGCTTAAATCTGTGAATAACATAGCTGTGACTGTGGGTAACAGCTAAGAATGTTAACTCTGATGCTGAATCTACTGTCTCAACAGTTGCCAGCTAGCTACCTATGTAGGTATCTAGGTAGCTAGCAATGTTGGTTACAAAACAGATCTTTAGCTACTCAGCTAGCTAAGTAACGAAACGTCTTGGCCAACTGTGTATATAATTAGGTTTTACCGTAGCAAATACTAAGCAACAACTACGTTTCTGATCAAATATGATAAAATAATAACTTACTAGACGTGTCTTTAAATCGCCAACCAAAGACAATTTTCGGATTCCCCCAAAAATGACTTGAGTCACCTCGGAGTGGGAGGGACAAATATTACTATATTTTTTCCTTGACGTATGGGTTTAGTGAATTATCTTTATCAACCTATTGGCATTGACAATGCGTTTTGTCTTTGCGTTAAGATTAACTTTATGAAAATATTATTGGTTGATCTTATTGAATAGCAGACCAGCTGACCAATTGACGTTCTTGTCATAACGGAGGCGGATTCAATTGTCTTTATAAACAGAAATGCGTTTTGCGGAGTATTGTAGATAACTAGTTGCAAAATGTCAAATGACTAAATTGATGCGCTCTAGTTTACTAACTCTAGATTTACATTCTTATGTAAATTAACTGCTCAAGGAATCAAGGTCGTGACAATTTGTTCCGGTGAAAACCTTCGCGGAACGGCTCTTGCTCTTGTCAATCAAAACGAAGAAGTCCAGTATCCAATCAGCTTTCTCCAAACAGGCCGTCATGAACCCTTTTTGGTCGTAATATTTACCAGCTAGCTAGCTTCTTATTTTTTTCTCACGAAACTGTTTTATTAGAATATTCTTTGTTTTATTTAAGAATCGTCTACGTGTCCCCGAAACAGATTTCCACAGCTGCTATATTATTATTGCATATATTTTATATACTGGTGTTCGTGGTCATTTTACAATTTAAACTGAAGATCACTTGGAGAAAAGGTAATGATATGCTATTAGCTAGCTCGCTAGCCCTTTAATGTATCCTCCACCAGTCAGCTTTTACTACTGCAGGGCGTGTTTTTGGAAGTTATTCGTGGACAACAATGGCAATGCTGCATAAGCAAGGTGTGGTTAGGAATTCGTGCAGTTATCAACATGGATGGACCTTCACCCACTTAATCCGTCCATTCAATTTGCATTCGAACGCTGCAAACGAGGCAATGACAACCTTAACCTAGGCAGTTAGCTATTTAGCTAGCTATATTTGCATTTTCTGTGATAGCTAACGTTAGCAGTGTACTTGACCACTAGCTTGCTAACTGGAGATGGATTTATTTAGCTATTATCTTGCCACGTTTAGGACGGGTTGTTTAGCAGCAACACACGGGCATTCTGGTCAGAAAATGCCCGTTAAAGTGGTTAGGGCCTTTTAGTTGGTTTGGCATTTTCTTTGCTCATCTACTGGGCTTTACTATGAAGTGTCCCTTCAAAACAGAATGGTATTTTACTGGACCACTAAATTGCTTTAACGTCATAATGTCTGAATACATGCTAACATTTTTATTTCAGCCAACTTTTCAAAGAAAGTAACTATTAAAGGTAACTTTTGGTGACCGTTTCGTTCACACTATGTCACTACTGTAGGTCTTGGCCGGTCACGTGTAGATCAGTTAGTACAGCGTATCTTTTGGAACGCTAGGGTTGTGGGTTCGATTCCCGCATGAATGATTATAGTTTATTATTGGCATAGTCTCGATGGTGTGGTCATGCTTTAAAGGTTTTAGTAACCGAAATAATCACTGTGAGGCAGATTAGTCGGTTGGTTGCGGCTAAATCCGAATCCATTATTCCCACAGTGTGAAGAGGCTGGTTTCATGTGCACTGCACTGGGATAAATGACACCATGAGTGGGGAGCTGGATGCCCTGACTGTGGTGAACCAGCTACGCGATCTTGCTGCCGACCCACTTAACAGACGAGCCATTGTGCAGGACAACGGCTGCTTACCTGGGCTCATCCTCTTTCTGGACCACCCAAACCCTCAGGTTGTCTACTCAGCATTATTGGTGAGGCTCATCCCGTTTTACCTGGACACACGACCTGCCCTGGAAAAAAAATACCCAGACTCTGTTGTACCGAAACGTGACCTGAACCTCTTTAGTGAAACAAACAGCGTGTGTTTATGTTGCTGTGCGCACTTTCACTGCTCATAATAACACGTTTCAGAAGAAGTGCATTTACACAGGTTGCATTGCTTTCTGCTCCTGAGATGCTATGGAGGTTGACCGGTCTGTATATTCTTGTCATCTGGCGCCCCCTTGCTGTCCAGGCATGGCAGTGCAAAGGACAGTCCCTCCCACTGCGTTGCAGCTGACATTACTCAGCAACATTTCAGAGGGGGCAGGTCTCCGCTTTTCAGTAGTTATCCATGTGGATTTAGCCTACTGGTTAATGCATGGTAAGAGAGCTAGTGGAATAGAGAAATAGTTGACTTTATTAGGGACGCCGTGTTCTTGTTTCTATGCATTTAAACCTATCCGATACGCAAGATTGTTGTGGAATGGGTATAAACTGCCTTCCAAAATGAACAACACAGATACATTGAGGACAGCTTTGATGCAACACCTTTTAGCATGGGTGTCACCAGTAATTCCATTTTAAGGCGTCAAACCGATCAAAATACATTTCAAATTGTAGATTATTTTAAGTAGGTTCCCTCTGCCTTGATGACAGCTTTGCAAACTCTTTGCATTTTCTCAACCAAGGTCATGAGGTAGTCACCTGGAAGGCATTTCAGTTAAAAGGTGCGACTTGCTAAAAGATAATTTTGTAATTACTCTCCTTGTTAATACATTTTAGGTAATCAGTTATATTTTGACATGGTAGGGTTGTTATAGGGAAGACTATCATTATGTCTCTGCTTTAGTAGTCCATATCATGACAAGAACAGCTAAAGTAAGCAAAGAGAAACGACAGTCCATCATTACTTTAAGACATGACGGCCAGTCAGTCTGGAAGGCTTCAAAAACTTAGACAGTTTCTTCAAGTGCAGTTGCCAAAACAATCAAGCGCTATGATGAAACTGGCACTCGTGAGGACCACAATAGGAAAGGAAGGCCTAGAGTTACCTTTGCTGTAAAGGATAAGGTCACTAGAGTTACCAGCCTCAGAAATCATCAGTTAATTGCACCTCTGATTGCAGCCCAATAAATGCTTTGGAGAGTTCATGTAACAGACAGATCTCCACATCAACTGTTCAGCGGAGACTGTGTGAATCAGGCCTTCATGGTCAAATTTTTGCAGAGAAACCCCTACTGACAGACACCAACATCAAGAGACTAGCTTGGGCCAAGAAAACATGAGAAATGAACATTAGACTGGTGGGAGTCTGTCTTTGGTCTGTTGAATCCAAAGTTGAGTTCCAACCGTTGTGTCTTTGTGATACACAAAGCAAGTGAACGGATGGTCTCACGTGTATGGTTCCCACCATAAAGCATGGAGGAGGTGTGATGGTGTGGGCGTGCTTTGCTGGTGACACGCCATCCCATCTGGCTTGTGTTAAGTGGGTCTATCATTAGTTTGTCAGAGGTTGATGACCCAAAACACACCTCCAGGCTGTGTGAGGGCAATTTGACCAAAGAAAGAAAGTGATGGAGTGCTGCATCAGATGACAGTCACCCGAATTCAGCCCAGTTGGACTGCAGAGTGAAGGAAAAGCAGCCAACAAGTGCTCAGCATAACTGAACTCCTTCACGACTGTTGGAGAAGCATTCCAGGTGACTACCTACCGCAGCTGGTTGAGAATGCCAAGAATGTGCCAAGATGTCATTAAGGCAAAGGGTGGCAACTTTGAAAAATCTAAGATATCAATGTATTTTGATTTGTTTAACACTTTTGCTTACAACATGATTCCCTATGTGTTAATTTGAAGTGTTGGTGTCTTCACCATTATTCTACAATGTGGAAATTACTAAATAAATTCCCTTGAATGAGTATGTGTATCCAAACCTTTGACCGATACTGTATATCATGCACGTTAACAACATACAAATCAACCGGACCAAAATGGTGAATAGGTTTAAAAAATAGTTTTTTTTTTTTTTATTATTCACAGAAGTCCTCAACTGCATGTTTAAATGGCCAGTTGGCTGCTCAGCCATGTTTGGCGTTGGCCTGTGAATATGTCACTCCTTGACCTTCACACCGACATGGGACCAGTGAGAGCCCTGAGCCTGTTTCAGCGCTAATGGTTTTACCTTGTTCCTCCAGGCGGTTCGCTACCTGGCGGAATGTCGGTCCAACAGAGAGAAGATGAAGGGCGAGTTGGGCATGATGCTGAGTCTGCAGAATGTCATGCAGAAGTACGTTTCCTCCACACAACCGCTCTGCATTCCAATGAGACGACACACACACACACACACACAAGCATATTGTGCAGTTTGTACTGAAAACCTGATCCTAGTAGTTCACTGCTTTTCAGCAGGCAGTATGTGCCTGTCTGCGCATTTCTTTGACAGGAAGGTCGTCTGAGGTTGCCATGTCACGATGAATCTGGTTAATCCTGAATAAAAAGGGGCCTGTAAACAATTAATTTGCTGTTTCTGCACTTTGAAGGATTTAATGTGACCTGCCACTTGTTTTTAAATATCACAATTAATTTAATCAGTGGCCCATGTTTATTTTTTATGGTCTCCATGCAATCTTTATAATGAATTTATTTTATGGCTAATAAATCACTTTTTCCTGAATATTACTCCACAATATATTTTTTATTATTTGTATCCTTGAGTCTGATTTTATTGGAGTTCGGAAACCAGTTTGATGACAGCGATCACAAAAGGGGCATTACTATAATTTGAACACTTTCACTGTTATTCTGATTGTTTTGTGTGGAAATTAAATAGAAATTGTCTTTTTGGCTGCACTGGGCCTTTAAATGCTAAATAATGTTTTATTCTTTCATGAACAGTTTTTTGGGACTAAGCACTCAGCCTGGACTTCCATTGCAACCTCTCAACTTGTAATTGAAAAGGCTAATTTCCCTTAAATGCGCTTTGGCCTGGATTTAAACATTTGTTTGACCTTAATATGTTCCCTTTATTATTCGGGGGGTGGGGGGGGGGGGGGGGGGGGGGGGGGGGTTTAAAAAGCCCTCTGCTGCGTTTGGATAAATCAATATGTGGGTGTACTCTCATAACCATGGGTGTCATAGGGTGGTTTCTCCCTCTCCTAGTGAAAGTATCTGGAGGGTGTGTGGTGTTAACTGACTGTTGTTTAACACTCAAGTGTGCCAGCGGTTGGCTGGCCTGGTATCAGTTCTTGTGATAATTTCCCAGGGTTCAGCTCTCTGCATGACTGGTCCTGGAGCGAACTGGTCAGTCACTTCAGCAAGCAACAGGCCCTGTCAAGAAGGACCCCGCGGTCAGACCTGCTCCCATGATTCCACACCGCGACTTTGGTTAGAGGTCGTTTATGGCCGTAGAGAGTGTGAAGGCTGTGGGGAATGTTTCACTATGGTGGTGTGTGTGTGTGTGTGTGTGTGTGTGTGTGTGTGTGTGTGTGTGTGTGTGTGTGTGTGTGTGTGTGTGTGTGTGTGTGTGTGTGTGTGTGTGTGTGTGTGTGTGTGTGTGTGTGTGTGTGTGTGTGTGTGTGTGTGTGTGTGTGTGTGTGTGTGTGTGTGTGTGTGTGTGTGTGTGTGTGGAATCTGAAGGTGTTTCTTAGTATTCTTTCTTTATTCAGCATCAATATTTACTCAGTGATGGAGCCTGATCCACTTTGTTCACACAATGCCTGTAACATTCCTTTGAGAATATATGCCAGATCTGGGCAGCCGGTCAGTACGATGGTGGCTAAAGGCCACTCAGGTCAGCTTGCTTTGCTAGATAGCAGACATTCCGTCTGGTTGCTAAGGGCTGAGTGGTCGTTCAATGACATGGACAGCCTTCTAGCCTGCCGGTTCATTCAGGGACCTAGATTGTATGACTTTGCTGACCTCTATTGGCTGGGCCAAGGCGTCCTGCTGACCTCTAGTCATGGACTCTGTTCCATGAGTACGTCATTCTACCACCACTTTAGGGTCTCTCAGATTTGACATTGAGGATTTTGCTGTTGAGTGACGCGATTTGAGAACTACTCTTATCTTTTCAGGAACGGACAGAGACCTTTGTGATTGTTAATCTGTGGCTGTTCGAGAGTAGTGGGATATTGTGTCCTTCATCGCAGCTGTCTATTTATACATTTGAAAGGTTAGGTGCCGAGAGACCTGTCAGAATGGCTCTCTGTAGTGCCAGGAGACCCCCCACCCCATGCAGCTGGACAGACTCCTAACTCCTCTGCGTCTGGCGGAGAGACGACCTTTGGAAATATCAAGCGGCCGGCCCAGTCGGCTCTGCTAGAGAGGTGGACCGGCCCAAACCACGCAGGACACCCAGCAGAACTGGGGACCGCTGTCGTCCTGGCGCGTGGGGACGGAGTAGGCACGGACACGTTGCTGTTCACCCCTCTGCTTCCTTATTGATTTGGGTGTATTTTTACCCTCTTGCCCTTGTCTGAACTTGAGTTGGATGTTACTAAGATGTCAGGGTTCCTTAAAAATGTTCTATGACCAACGTGTTATGTGTAACGCCGGTATGGAGAAAACGTTGTAATGTTTTATACTAACCCCCCCTCCGTCCTTTAGGAGCATCTCGCCGGGGGAGACCAAGCTCCTGGCCTCCGAAATCTATGAGATCCTGCAGGCGGCCGGCGACCGGGAAGCCCAGGAGGCGGAGGCGGAGGCTGCTTCCTGCAGACGTAAGGCCCACTTCTTCCTGGGCTCAACCAACAAGAGGGCCAAGACTGTGGTGCTGCACATCGACGGCCTGGACGACTCGGTGAGTGGACCCACCGTTACGCTCCACGCCGGAACCGGAGCTGGCCACTTCTTGGTTTTCACAACACGCCGTTGTCCTTAGCGCGTCGCCCGGGGATGGAGTCTAACCTTGTTTGCTGTGATAGGCTAACGCAGTCGCTAAGGGCCCTGGAGTGGGAGGGGGCATATTGTCGCCCTGTTGTCACGGTGACCACCCAGCCTAACACAGGTTGTCCGGTGGGCGGGGGGGTCGGTCGGTGCGGTAAATGTCAGCTGTTGAACAGCGCGCTGTGGGGGTGGTACCTGAAAGCCGCACGGCGGGGGTGCTGCCCCCGGCCTGACTACCAGTCCTGCCCCACGGCGCGCGCCCGCACACACACATAGGACCATGACATGATGAGCTCTTTCCAAATGTCCTGGTGCTTGTTTTGCTGCTGCTGTCTATGAATGTAACGTGAACCCCCTTCATCCTGATCCACGTGGACAGACGATGGCATTTTGGAGGTTCCTTAATGTCAACATTTCACTTTTCTGTTTTTCACTCCCTCAGGCCCGTCGAAGTCTGTGTGAGGAGGCCCTGCTGAAGATTCGAGGAGTGATCAGCTTCACCTTCCAGATGGCCGTAAAGCGCTGTGTGGTCCGGATCCGCTCGGACCTCAAGGCGGAGGTGAGTCTGACACCATCGCCAAATCCACAGTGTTCTCCCGCCACTCTGGGAGATGGTTTAATGGTCGTCTGTGATTTGCTTTTGGGGTTCAGGCACTGGGCACAGCCATCAACTCCACCAAGGTGATGAAAGCTGCGCAGGTGGTTAAGGGGGAAGATGGAGGAGAGGTGAGTAGATTTGGGGGGGGGGGGGGGGGTTGTACTGTTGATTTGTACTTCAGTAAGAGTCCATTTAATGTTGCAACACTCTATATAGCGATACGATGATATTAACATGTGAGGCCCCTTTACCTGCGACAAATCCCTCCCCCTTCACCTGGCCGTGAGGACGGGGGGGGTTGTGGCGCAGTATTTTCGGCTGTTGTAGTAATTCATCAGGTATGTAGCTCTGTTTTGCGGCCTTTAGTGGTGGCACGGTAGCGCTGTGTACCAAGCCAAACCGTGAGAAAGGCGTCTTCATGTGTACTGGGCTTGGGAGATTCGTCCCAGATGAATCAGGGTTATTTAGAGTGACACCATTAGCTGGTCGTATCTTTGCGCCCTGAGGGAGTTACTCACTGCCTAGATCCACGAGCAATCCCAGCGTGTCCTGGGAGTCTTTGGGAAATCCAAACCGTGACAACTCTTACCCCCCAGCACCGGAGCCAGCCGCAAAGCAAACCCCCGCCCCATCTGAAGTAATTAAATTAGTGTAGTCCACTGCTCCCCTCCCTGTGGTCTTGGGGGAGTTTCTTACCCTGGGGGTCTGAATCATGGCTCCTCACTGTCCAGCAGGGGGCAGCGCTGTTTCAATTATGTTTCCGGGTTGGCACTGGAGGGACAGAATTGCTTAAGGTTCCCTACTGTTTCTTTTTGCCTTATTGTCTTTTCATCAGATCTGTTTGTCACTCTTCAGGGCTTCTGAACGATCCCCTGTTGTTATTATCTCTCCCCCCCCCCACCCCCAAGCTCGTGCTCCCGTTCCAGGATGGTGCGGAGGAGTTTGTGGAACACAACGTGGACGTCCCCGACTACCTCCCTGAGGAGGAGAGCCCGTCCCAGGAGCAGGACAAGGCCGTGACCCGCGTGGGCTCCATCACGGACGGAGTGGGTTGGCTCAGCACCGCTGCCAACTTCCTGTCCCGCTCCTTCTACTGGTGACCACTTCCTGTCCCGCTCCTTCTACTGGTGACCACTTCCTGTCCCGCTCCTTCTACTGGTGACCACTTCCTGTGTCGGTCCACGTTGTCGTAACCACAGACCCGACGCGGGCCCCCGGCCCTGTTTGTCCCCGGTCCCACTTCACCTTCAACACTACTCCCCCGTTCCCTGGTTGGCAGCCACACGCCCACTGTGCCGGGTGTCTGGAAGGACGGCTGGACGGCCTAGTGCAACCTGCAATAACCTGAACTGTATACAAGGAAATCAGCTGATAGAACGCTAGCTACTATACCCCAGGTCGAGTGCCGCACGCTAAACACCCCGGCGCCACACATCATGCACTTCCAGAGGCATAGACGGACAACTTCAGACTCCGCTCCCATCTCTTATCCCCCCCCCCCCCCCCCCCCCCCCCAGAAAAATAGTTTGCTCTGACACCCGATTGGTCCGTTAACTCTTTGATACCAAATTGCGTTGTGGGAATGCACGGCGCCGCACCAGCTTCTGAGTTTGAGCGATTCCACTGGATGATGGTGCGTTGTGGAGTTAGGGGTTTGTTTTGGTGCATGGTTGTGATGAGTGCTCTCGTTTTCCTGAATTTCTTTTGTTTGATCGTCCCTGGTTCACTTTTCTTTGCCCCGCGGGGTCTTTCTAACGCATGTTGTAACCTCTTCGTTTTGTTGGTTGATCTTGCTCACTGCCTTTTCATCACTTGTTTATGCCTCAAACTTTTGTGTGCCTTTTGACTCTTTACAGCAATTTGTTTCTATTTATTTGTCAATTTTTAACTTCACCCAAATCCTCTGAAGCCTTGTGAATAGAGCACTCTCTGCCCTCTGAACGGAGAGCTAGTTCCCCCTAATGGCTAGGGTTATATGTCTGTTACAGCGCAGTCTTTGCCTCTAGTTCTACCTGGAGTTCTGAATCCCCTGGCTTCACCGTGGAGGTGTGTTCACACCGATCATTGTTTTTCTCAACGTTGTGATGCATTGACCGAGCTTCTATCCCATTCATCATGGTTTCCCTGTAGCTAGTGTTTTTTGTATGACAAGACGGCCTGTGTCAGTGTGCTTGACCGCCCCCCCCCACCACCTCCTGGCGAATGTTTCCCTCACCCTAAAACGCATCGACCTCTTTAATGTCCCAGACACCTTAAATGTTTATGACCTTGGTTAGCCAGTAGTGTCCTTAAAATGGCACACACACACACACTTAAACACTAGAACGGCAGTAGATGTGTAAGGAGTGTCTGTGGTGTGGATTGAAAATGGGGTCGCTAATCATGTTAATCTCAGTCTGTCATATTTCACTTGGGCTTTGTCTCCGTTTAACTTTTCTTGTTGAAAGGTGCCGGTCAACAGAATGTTCATGTACAATGTATTCTTGAGCAAAACACTTGGAGTTTTGAGGTTCTTGTGGGGGATTTGTCTTTGGGTTTACCTTTTTATTTGCTAAATCCTTTTCCTGCCTGTAATCCATCTCCAGTTTAATTATTACCTTGTGATTTGCATTTGATTTGTGTATTACACGTGTGTTGTCTAATGGCCGTTCAGAGCAGACAGTTTATAGTTTTTCTGGGTGCCGAACTCACAACTGGCTACTAGAATGGCACGATGAAAATAACCTTCTGAAGAATGATCCTAATAATGTACATCCATCTAAGTTTGTGTCTCTTAACGGTTGTCCTCACAAGTGACTAGAACAAGAAGTGATAGGTGAGGTTTACCAAGTGTCAGTATTCTATGAAATCCTAGTCTTCCTTTTTTTAGTGTAACATGCATAGAATCAAAGTCGTGATTGAACTCATGGAATATGTTTATTTTATGTTGTGGCTCTTGTACTTTAAATATACTTGAACAAACTTGTCTGTTTAACCCCCCAGTGTGCAGTTTTTAATCTCCCCCTATCCTTTGAAAGTCACGACATGCATCAGGCTGGCTCACAGAACCGTGTAGCAACATCCCAGAATAGGAGCTTCTCATGTACAGTATATATCTAAGGTCAAATGTAATATAATTTATTTCAGGTCTGAAAACGGTTAGTTCACTGTTACCAATTCACTCTTAAGGCCTAAGAATATTAAATAAAATAATCTACAAATCATGTCTCCATCTGTTGTTTTGCTGTCCGGTCAGCAGCGTGTGCACATGCATTGACAGGTGGTGTGCTTTGCTCTTCAATGATGTCTGTAGAGTACCTACATTTGCCTGTGTTTTAATGCTATTCTTTGTTTGGGTGTATTTTGACATACCTTTTTATGATTGAGTATTTCAAGAGATTTCATCCTCGTGTTCATGTCACCGGTCAAATGATTTGCACCTGAAGATGTTTTCTTTTTGCGAATTTGAACAGAAAAAGGGGTGGGAAAGACACCCCGCGACGGCGCAACGAGCAGGTACAGACCAATGGGCCTGTTAAACCTATTTAAATACCGAAGAAGGAATCCAGATCCCTCACGCTCTTATTCCGAGTAGCTCTGTGTCTTTCAGTTAACATTTGAATAGCGAAAGTCGAAACGGGGGTCAAGCAGAACAGTCGGATCGTACACGGAGCGTTTGAGAGGTTTTTGTGGCGTGGTAAATTACACCAAGTTCTCTTTGATTTAGATGAAGTAATAGCAAATCAGCCGTTTTAGATTAACTAAAAAAAATAATAATCAGTGACGTTGCACCATCAGTGACCTCCGGGTCAAAGGTGGAGTGACCTGTAGGCCCAGGACAAGGAACCGGCCATGGCTTGTCCTCAAAAGGGCCACGACTCCCGTCTACTGTGTGTATTGCGTTCCAATTAAAAAGACTCTTTCATATAATTTCTTAAACCCGTCGGCCTCCACTGGAAGAGGGTGATGTTGACCTTGACGCGTGCCCGTTTTCTAGTGGGTAGGGAGAGAATGAGATGTTGTGAGTGTTTCGTATGATGGAATTCAGTGAGCTGATGTTCACTGTGCCCTGAGGTTCAGACAGCCAGCCAGGTAGTCAGACAGATCCTGCCCCAGCTGCTGGCCTTGGGAGGCTGTACTGCTGGGGCATGTCTCTGGCTGACTGCTCCTTTCACCATGTGCCAGAGGGCCGTTTCAGCCTGGCAGAGGCGTACTTAGTGAATCAACTGGCTGAATGCAGATTGGCTGGACGGGGGCGGGGACGAGCAGAAACCGATGAAGCGCTGTAGGTTTGTGTACGGGTCAGCGTGGAGAGGTCTGGCCTAAATTTCACCCGGTTTATATGTGATCCCCCTGGGTGTAGGATTGACAGGTCTTCTGAGATCATGCAGCACTCATTGAAACATTGCTACAGTATTGAAAATGTTTTCTGTCATTGTAGATAGGGGTACTTGGTGTCCTTTGGAATGATGGAATTCACGTTATAATGAATCCGTCTTTAATAACCCCACCTATGAACCTTTGAAGCATGGTGGTTTAACCTATTGAAGGCTAGCCCACTGACCTGATTTTAACCAGCAGTACAACCAAGACCATCTATGTGCAGAGGGCAAGTGTCAAAGCGTTTCATCAAAGAATACAAAACAGGGAGGCACCTACCTAAATTTGTCACATGGGAAATTTAACAAAATGTTAAAAAAAATGTTAAACATTTTTGTGTTTTGTGTAATGAATGCCAGTCTACTTAAGTTTGGCTTTCTGAGAAATGTGATGTTTTCCACTAGAGGGAGTATGTTAGCTGAGAAATGTGTGGACATTTTGACCAACTACCATCAAAGCCAACTCAAAATGTGATAGTAATTGTTCAATCAGGTATCAACTCAGAGGATAGCGAGGGACATACTGTACTGGTGACTGGTTATCTACATTGACACATTCACTTTCAGTTTAAAAAACTAGCAACTGTCCTCAATATAGAGTTCAACAAGAAGATGCTTCTCTACCCTCCCCCCAAAATAAAAGATAAGTAAAGGAAGAAGGTAATTGAACAGGGTACCCAAATCACTCAACCTTCACTTCACATGGTTTCATAATTATAATTTTATACCTTTTCCTTGGTTGTAGGCTATGCAGAGTTTGAGGAACACCAAATATGATCACTTTTTTTTTTCGGCCTCAGGGTTTTAACATCGCTATTATTTTCTCCATTAATTCTTAAATATTCTTCCTGTTCTCTCAGACTCCTACTGAAACACACATACATTCCCAGGGAAGCTAGCTGCACCATGGAAGCAACTACATGCCATGGAACAGTAGCAGAGCCAGCAACACCTCACTGCGGGTCTAGAAACATGGTTGCGGACTAAAACATTCACACCCTCGCACCACCTAAAAACAATTTCCCGTTTCATCAAAATTATGGACAGAATTTAAGATATTTTGGGTTTTTACACTGCTGTTGACATTCTATAATTGGAGAATTGTTTTATGCTTAATCTGCTGATTTCAGCTTTTCCATAAGTTTTCTGTTGGGTTAAGATTTGGACTCGTCACTGGCTACCTCAGAAGCATCCAGGATTTCTTCTTTTTTTTGTTTTCTTGGGCAACGGGACATATCTGAATTGTTGCAGCTTATCTGTGGGGGGGGGGGGGCTCCAATGGAGCTCCAGTTAAGCATTTGGTTAGTTGTGCTTCGTCAACTTTACAAACCAACATTCATCAACATTGGAGGTCGATTATCCTCTTATGGTCACGTACTTGGTGGTTGGATGCAGTTTCACTGGCCACAAACTAGATAATGTTGCAGACTTCGCCCACAGGAATTCTGGGAGATGGAAGTGTAACCTTGGGAATGTCTATGTTTGAGAATGATCTTGTTACTGTTGGTGGAACAAACGGAAGGTTGTGTTTTCTCTTTGTCAGATAAGATACCCCTCTTCCAGTCCGCTCTTTTCTTGTGTGATCAAACAGCATCTATGCCCTTCTCATAAACACCCCTTGTTCCTCTATCATATCAGTTCACTTGCATACTTGTGAATTAATGTGTATTCCATATCACTAGCAGCAGAGCTATTTGCATTGTTAATCTATGCTTGCCGGGGATGAGGGCCTGATTTTGAGGAGATAGATCGGGGGGGGGGTTGTATCCGTGGGTCTGCTGTAGTCCGTTGACGATTTGATTCCCGGTTCGGCCTCCAGTCAATGGGATCAGCCGTAAATCCCCCTGGGCCACGCACTGCGGGAAATGATGTGACTCCGGTAATTTATGTCAAATAACTGAGTGTGTGTGAGTGTTGCGATCAGCGTTGCCGTGGCGTCATAAATCTCCGGACGAGGGCCTTGGTGGAGATTTAATTGAGACATTTTTCTTTATCTGAGCGTTGTTGTGTAACGAGATGTAATGTCTCTCTTTAGATTGGGGGGTGGTGGTGGTGGGGGGGGGGGGGGGGTGTCAACAAACCAGATGAGGGAAGGTCACAGACTGACTTGGTAGGAGATCCAATTTGCTCGTGTTGCGTTCGCTCTCTACTGGGATCAAAGAGTCCACCGACACACCAGGAGCCAATCAGGGAGAGGCGGTTGGCGTTGCCGCCGTTCCGGACGCCGATCTTTACAGTTCAGTGCCAGTATCAGTATACCACTGATGGGTCAGCACAGCTGGGAAACACCAAAGCACCCAAAGAAATGTCTCGTGTAAAAGCTACAAAAATTAGCAACATGGACGCAGAGTCACTATTAGCCCCTTATGGGATTTGGAATGCTGTGTGTCTGATGTTGTTATGGTTTTGTGTTTCGACTGCCTGTGTGTGAGCTGTCCTCCGCCCCTCCCTGTGGTATCATCCTGATGAGACGTATGACACACACACACACACACACACAGACACACAGGAAGCAAGAGAGAGGCTGGGGCTCATAATTGTGGCCGTTGCTCATTATGGCCTCAAATGATTTGGAGCCGTCAGGGGAGCCATGTCCTCTGACACCACCGCGTCCGCCCGGCAACAACCACTCCAGGGCACTGATTGGTTGGATGAAATATTGCTGGCGAAAATTAAAAGGTCCCAGTGTCAAAATAATTCATGATATGCATATCTTCCTAGCCTGATGAAATGGCTGATATCTGGATTAGGAAGATAATAAAAGCGATCAGGCTACGGTTAAAACTATTTAAGCTGGCGGGGGGAGGAAGGTGTCCATTTTATCAGTGTCGGGCGCTGGATTATGGGGAAAAGATACGCTGTGCATGTGGAGATCTGCCAGTTTGTGTGTGTGTGTGTGTGTGTGTGTGGTGGGCCACACCACACCCCACCTGTGATTTGAATATCTGCTGTAATTGTCCCAAAACGGCTCATCAGTGGATCTGCCGTCCACCATTAGGGCTCAACAATATGGTGTGACATTCAAATTCCCCCCAATGACAGGTTATTAGGAGCCCGGAGCAGCCGGCACACAATTAAGCACCATAACGTTGACCTGTAATGTGAAGTGATGGCAGAGCCCGAATGGCGACAAATGAAATAGGCACTTTGTTAAAACACAAGAGAAGTGTGTGTGGTAGTTGGGTTACCCTTGTTGGATCACAACGCAGTAATCCTTACATCGACTGTCCTCGCTGTCACGGGCTTCTGGTTGAAACCGGGTGGCAATACAGGTGGGATCGAGAGCCGAGGAATTTGTTGCGTTTTGTAGGAGTAAGTTTGACGGTTATTTCAAGTTTTATTATAATTCATATTATTCAGATATTTTTATAATTGTTGTTGTTATTGGTTAACAACAAATGGGGTTTTCACTCTTCTGCATGTGGTGGGAAAATTCTGTAAGTAGACGTTAATGAATTATCAGCCTGACTTTGTTATCATTAGCTAACAGCCAAGAAACCTAGCTTGGTTATCATTAGCTAACAGCCAAGAAACCTAGTTTGTTCATCATTAGCTAACAGTATAGAAACCTAGCTTGGTTATCATTAGCTAACAGAATAGAAACCTAGCTTGGTTATCATTAGCTAACAGAATAGAAACCTAGCTTGGTTATCATTAGCTAACAGCCAAGAAAAATAGCTTGGTCATCATTAGCTAACAGCCAAAGAAAATTGCTTGGTCATCATTAGCTAACAGCCAAAGAAACAAAGCTTGGTTGTCATTAGCAAACAGCATAGAAACAAAGCTTGGTCGTCATTCGCTAAACACAACTCCAACACTGGGCGATTGTAAAGTATGGTGATTAAGTATTTCACTGGAAAACACAAAAGCTAAGTTAATGTAGTGTCAGAAGATGGCAGGTTTTATTTAAAAAAAAATTAGAGATTATACAAATATTTTTTTTTTTTACAATGAAGACAAGTGAGAGGCAACTTTGCCACTAGCTGAGGGTACCTGCACCTCAACAGCAATCAGAGCCAGGAGCTGCTCCTCAGGTTGAACAGCTCTGTTCATTTGCATGCAGAGATCAAATGTGTGACAACCTCATTCAGAAGAGTTTGAAGAGTCTTAATCCAGTCCATCAAGTCCTCAAGGCTGTTAGGAACTGGCCGCCAGCTTTGCAGCTCCTGACACTACTAATCCCCTTACTGCCTTGAAAAATGAACACAGAAAGTTGAGGAGATTCTGGCAGAGGCTTGGAAAAACAGTCTCTGGTTTGCTTTGTCCAACAGCATGTCAGCATGCTTACATCACCCCTCCAAGTGTTGCTCAACCCACCCACATCCACACACAGAGGTAACCGCAGTGCACTGCCCGCACATTGTGTGTACATATAGAACAAACCCGAGGTCTGACAAGATATCTGACCATAGAACCTGGTTCCAGTCAAAGTTCCAATGGAGTTTAGCCAAATACGGGCACTGACGTTTATATCTCGAAGAGAGGGAGGCTTTCTTCTTTCAGTACATACCAGTAGCCTGGCATGGACCTAACGGCTGATGTGTGTGATAGTTTCGGAGACACAATGACCCTGGGATTCAACAGACTCATGCAATTCCTGTTATCCTCGGAGAACATTTTCCCCCTTCATCCACCCTTGTCAAGTCTATAACACTTGCAGGAATCAGCGTTGACTTATAAATTGTGTTTAACCTGTCCCGCTTCTCAGAGTTCCAGTCCACAGTAATGGCTGTGTAATATGCACCTAATGACAATAATTGGATAAACATTTGTCTGTATTAAAGCAGACCATACAAACATCACCGAATTAGTTATGTGGGACAAACACCGCAGATCCCAGATGGAAAGGAAATTACAGAGCTAACAGATGTGTGTGGACTGAAATGACAAGGCCAGTCTTCTTTGAAAATAACCAACTTATTTTCTTACTATTTTTAGCAACGACAGTACATAGCTGATAAGTGACAGCAAAGTAACTGTTCACATTTCCCATGTGACACTGAGGCTTGTTACACAACTCCATGCGTGTTGGCTGCGGCCTCCATCCGCCTTCTCCAACAGCTAGTGGACGTCGCGATGAGCAATGGGTCCATCTGGTGTGTCGTCTTTTCCTCCAAATGGTGTGTGAACATGACTTATAGATTACATTATTAGGAGCACGGAGCCTCTGCTACCTGGAGGATTTGCTAAATAGTCCTGAGCTTTGAGTCTGGGAATTTCAGACATGCAGTTGCATGCACAGCGGTCTTGGCATTTCGCTGCCTTGAAATTAAATACATTTAATCCATTAAACAGAAGTTACACGCCTGCTACTCCACGTTTTCTAAATTTATTGCATGTCCTCCCGCTCCAGAGTTACGGCTGGGTGGTGGATGCTCCTTTGACAGTCATTGCAAGTGTGAATCATTTGGAGTGATATTGTACCAACATTTGCTCAACTCTTAGGGAAACCTGCAGTATTTTGTCAAAGGTGCTGAAGCACAGAATATGCAGTACTGTGCGAAAGTCATAGTGGTCATACAGCACTGCTCATCGGATGCAGACAGGTTTTTGGGTGTTCCACTGCACTTGTGGTCTTCAACATGCCTAGTTTCTTCAAATGTACTTATGATGTTTTTCTAGTCATCCCACAAGACATCAGTTATTTTTTAGACTGTCCAAAAGACCTGCATTAATATGTATTTGTACTCATTCTACCAAGGTCAACCAATCATGTTCAGGTTGTCGTGTTGCTTCACACAATTGCTAAGCTAATCGTCACAAAATCCCTTGTAGAAATGAATGGTAACCACAATGCAGTCCCTTGACAACATATGGATTGGAAGTATAGTGGAGAAAGACACGGTCAAACCATCTGGATTCAGAAGATTTCATAATGTTCTTTCACTTTGATCATGTGGAGTTGGATTTTGCAGATCTTTAGGGAAACAATCTCATCCCATTTTAGATAGCATTTTAAGGTAGCAAATTGTAAAACCTCTGCCTGTGGTTTTGATTTAAACCAACCACTAGATATAGAAAGTGTTGTATGTGGAAATCTAACCTTCTAACTCACATTGGATTGTGTGTCCTCAAGAACCTACGAAAAGCAGCAACTGGGATAGTGTTATCAAGCGAATGTTATCCTATTTGTAGGACAGGATACCATTTGAAAAAATATTAGCTTTTTTAACACAGTCTACGTTTTCACACTTCTAGGAGTCTTAGCCAGCCACCTGGTCACCAGTGTTGATGGAATGATACTCTCTGTCACCTACCATCCTAGACTTTAGCTAGTGTGCATGGGAACAATGTATGCTGAGGGCCTGTGTAATTGAAGGTTTGTGACAGGGCTGTTGAACAGTCGGTCTGTACTCTTCCCTTTCCTCTTCTCTTTCTCTCCATTCCTTCCTCTCTCTCATGGTCCTCCCCCATCCCTCTCTCTCCCTCTCTCCCATGGTCCTCCTCTCATCCCTCTCTCCCATGGTCCTCCCCCATCCCTCTCTCCCATGGTCCTCCTCCCATCCCTCTCATGGTTCTCCCTCCAGCCCTCCCTCTCCTATGGTCCTCCCCCATCCCTCTCTCTCCCTCACTCCCATGGTCCTCCTCCCATCCCCCTCATTGTCATCCCACACCCCTCTCTCCCATGTTTCTCCCTCATCCCTCACTCCCATGGTCCTCCTCCCATCCCTCTCTCCAGCCAGTCCTCATCATAACGATGGCAGATGGCTATAGATGAATCCCTCATAATCATGTCAGGACGGCTCCTCCGATCCCAATTCATCCCTTTAAACACATTTCATCAGACAGAAAATTACGCAAAGATAAAGGCTGCTGCCAGACCAGACAACAAAGGCGTACAAAGATGGGCCTGGCAAACAAGTGTCGCTGCTCCCCCAAACCCTTTAATCATGTGCGGCTCATGCTACACCTCCTCACCCTCTTACCACTACAGAATGATCCTGTTTTCCATCTAGCTGCCTGGGTCTGTAGGCATTTATTTTGCGTGTCTCACTGTCTTTCTCTACCTATCTAATTTTCTCTCACTGTCTCTCCTTCTCACTGTCTCATTCTTTTTCTCTCTCTCACTCCCTCTCTTTCTCACTGTCTCTATATATCACTCTCGATTTATCTGCCTGTTTTTCTCTTTTTCTTATATGCGGTCTCTGCCCCCCACCCCCCCACCCTCCTCCGCCACCCTCTCATATTGGATGTGTATAAATATTCGTTAGTCTTTCTTCTTCCTTCACTGGGTCCCAGTTTCCCATGGTTGCCCTTTTTCGGGGGGTGATAATTTGGCACACCGAAAATTGTAATTTCTTCCTCCCCTGCTGTGACCCTCATCCCACCTCCACACCCCCCCCCCTCCCCCATGGCTCTGTGTGACACTGTTAATTGTGGATCAGGTGAAGTTTGTCTCACCTCATTTCAGGGCCATGCTCCGCTAGGGCCATTCTCTCCACTCAAAAGGCCACATAATTTCACAGCTTCTTACTTCTCATTAATCCCCCCTGAGAGGTTGCCTCTGGAAAGTTCCATACCACAGATTTGTTTTGGTCTTGTTTATGATTCACTACCTCCTAACCTCCTACCAAGGTAGGAGTGAGACCCCCTGCCCCAATCCATACCCACAAACCCAGACTACAATATTTTCACACTGTGCCCCTTTTCCTAGCGTTCTATAAGTCTGCTCCCAGTCTAGCTGTTATGTTGTAGGCCGTAACCTTATGTTAGAGAGATGAGTGGGCCTCCACTGACCAGCCCAGCACCCTGTCTCTGTAGCCAGTGTTCTAATGGACACAGACTGGCTCTCTACTCATTCATCCACAACACACTGCCAACTCCCTATTAGCATAGGATGGCAAACGGAGAGCCGTGTGCTATTTTTCTGTGTGTGTGTTTTTAGGGGTTAAGTTTAGGTTAATAATGTGGTTTTAGGGTTTAGGTTTAGGGTTAAGGTTAGGGGTTTGAAAATATAGAATTTTAAATTGAAATCAATTATGATCCCCAAAAAAAGTCCTCAGACTAGTGTTTATGTTTGTATGTTTAAATGTTTGTGGAGTGTGGTGTGTTTTTGAATGAGTGTGGAGTGTTTGTGTTTGAGTGTGTGTGTGTGTGTGTGTACGTTTCCATGCATACAATAGTGGAAAGATACATTTCAACTTAGCATTTCTTCATGTTAAACTTTTTTGTTGATTCATGAATTATTCATGATTAAAACTGAAGATCTCTTATTAACATAAAATAACAATTTGCAAATTGATGGAAACTACTAATTACTCGCCTTATTTGCCATGACTGTGATGTTAAATATTCATAAATCTGTGATTATTTCTTTGATTTGACTGCGGTTCGATTTAATCTACCATTATCATTAAACAATAGAAGAGAACTGGAGTGTGCTATCTATGACACCAAAAACTAAAGAGGCGATTAGCAAAAAAAAAAAAGCAATTACACCGATCCGTTCTCTGAAATAGGATTTTAGCAGAATAATACTATTGTATATACAGAACAATAGAATTGATAACTATTGTTTGCAGTCAATGCTAATGTCCCTTCATTATCTACCCATTTTGTTTTTTAGGAGCAAATCCACCACACCCCCTGCTCTAGAATGAGACTCAATCCCACCAAGAAAGTTCGGAATGATACATTCTCATATTCCTGTAAACCAAAGTTATTCATATGCAAACCAGAGTTCTTCCCAGGAAACTCTCAGACTCTAAGCCCGTATCCCAGAGTCTTGGGTCCCATCTGGGAATGTCAGATGAGGTCTCTGCCTGTCAGCGCGTCTGCCAAAGACGCAGTATTTAACCTCAGATTTATGACTTTGTTATATCAGAATTAATTACCAATATTTCCCCCAAAACTCAGTGACGTTGACGAAAATGCTAAGTGCAGGCAATTTAGCTCTATTTCCAGATTAATTTGGGCCCACCTGTGATGTTGGGTGCGCTAAGTAGGTACATCAGTTTTAATTACAGACCTTGCAGAGTGGGTTTAGTTAAATTACAGTATTAATTATCACATTTATCAGGTATCGGAGTGACGAACAGTTCTGGGGAAGATCTTCCCTCGTACCTCCTGTTTCTTCAGACGACAGGCTCACTTCCGTCCTTCATGTGACCTTCAAACAGCTGGACCTGGTGTAGAGCTGGAGGCAGTGAAATAGCCAGAAACATCAGAGTGACACACATCCGTTCCTAGGGCCGACTTAAATCCAAACACAATGAAAACAAACACTTAAATCATCAGTCATCAAACACATTGAAAGCTATCACGTAAATTCTGCGAGTTCATGGTAGCGCTGGCAAACAATGGCTGACCAACACCCCGGCCAAAATGACTTTCCTCCCTCCATGCGATGCGGTTAAACGGTCAGTAGAATCCAGACCATGGGGCACAGAAGGACCCTGTCCTTGGTGGATATTATGGATGTCAAGTCTGTCGTGGTCTTTTTAATGGCCCACAGTGTGGTCACTCGTGTACATTTTCAATTTCACTGCTTTTGCTGCATAAAATCTAGACATGTTCCTTTGCACGAAGAAGTCACTGTTGAACACTGCCTCCCACTTCTATAAGTTGGCGGTATGGGCAGCATGGAGCAAATGGCGGTTGTGTTTAAAGCCGTCGAGCTTTAATGCAGAGGACTGATGCTGACATGTAAAGTACCAGTCAGAGGTTTGGAGGCGGTGAATGGGTGAGCGTTTCCAAACGTTTGACTGGGTGTGTACATTGGGGCGTCAACTTAATGTGAGGTACACATCCCCATCATGAACCTCAATGTATATTCACGCGGGACAACGAGGAGGTGTCTCTCCCCAAAGTGTTTCCATGAAACGTCCATTGCTTGGGTCGAGTTCCATAAACCCCTTCGCCGTCCATGTAAAGAGGTTCATATCCATTTGAAACTTTGGGAGAACTAGTCCCATCACGGAGTTAAACTGAAATCCGTCTACAAGGGTTAGAAATGCCAGTTAATGTCTTTCAAAGGGTCCACGTCATTACCCTCTACATCCAGGAACCAGACACATCCATCACTTATATTAGATCATCATTTGTTAATGCTCGACTGCTATCTGGCTACCCTGCTTAAGGCACCTATAACCGCCTTTGACCTCAGGGAATGGACACATTACACTGTAAGTGTTTCTATATTATGCCATAATGACTGCACTGAATTTGACATGTCATCGCCCAATTCACTCCTCAGAGTTCACTCTCGCAGTGTCCTTCCGTGTTAGACAGGTGCCGGTGAATGACTTGACGGGTGCGGAGCGCCCCAAGCCCGCCAGTAACCCAGCGTTCCATATACCCGAGCTTCCGCCACCGTCCCCGTCCCTGCATCAGGCTCCCAAGCCGGGTCTGAAATGTGTCCTGGGTTGAAACCAAGTGGGAGGTGAGGAGAAGAGGTCCTCGTTTAGCCCTTGGCTGCTGGAGCCACGTCCCAAAGTACTATATTAATCATCATCACACAACACCATTAGACTATGTCATTCTATTAAAGAAATCACATTATCATACATTTCATTAATTAAATCCTAACCCAGTCAATCTACCCAGACGACTGCCCTATATAGAGGGCAGGAGACAGGAGACGGCGGGGAGGGGGGTGCGGTTAGGTGGCGCGGACACTCCACCGCTCCACTCACTGTCTGCGGTGGAGTAAAGGGGACAGATTTGCATGTCAGGGGCTTTTCGGGCGGCCGGGTTAGACAATAGCTCCTGATGAGGGGGGTTGCGTAGGGGCACGTGGCGGAGTGTGTGTGTGAGTGCGTGTCCGCATGCGCCCCGCGCGTCAGGAGGTGGTCTGAGAGCCAGAATCCTCCTGACAAGTGTCCTCTCTCCACGGAGCCAGCGGCAGGAGGAGAGGGGGAAGGGACGGAGGAGAGGGAGGAGGGACGGAGGAGAGGGAGGAGGGACGGAGGGGAGGGAGGAGGGGAGGGAGGAGGGACGGAGGGGAGGGAGGAGGGACGGAGGGGAGGGAGGTGGGACGGAGGAGAGGGGGAGGCTCGATGCCCGAAACGGATCGAGAGCACAATTACCTCGTGGGTCAGGGCAGGCAGGGAGGGGTGGTTCATCACGTAGGGGGGGTGAGTGGGGGTGCTACACGGACTCATGGATCCTCTCACACCCGCCCTGCCCTGCTATCATGTGCAGATTACACTTCAGAGGCCAGTCAGACATCCCATGGCGCGCGCACACGCACAAAGACAATGCACGTGCCTGGCTGCAGCTATGAAAACAGAAAAGGTGCTATTACACGCGGAATCGTTTTCTTTCCGAGAAATCGTCCATTTTTCTGTGCACGCGCTTCCACACTCTGTCCCTACTGTCAGGGACGTCTTTGTCTTTGCTGCTCGGTCCTCGTCTCTCCTCTTCATGTTCCTCCCTGGGATACTCTAGCCATCCTTCTGTTTGTCACCCCCCCCCCCTTGCTCCTCCCGCTCCTCCCGCTCCTCCCTGCGTCCCCCCTGGAGATGATTAGCATGTGTACTGTATGTGCCGTCATGCTGTAGTGTTGACCTGTAGCTGTCATCTCCCTGATTACCTCCCTGATTCACTCTCCTTGTTTAGTAATGTGCAATCAATCATAATCAATTAGCCAAAATGTTGAATCATTAAAACCATTATCATTAATTAAAATAATTATCACTTTCTGCCAATGCTTCATTACCGGTGTTGTCTAACGCTTTCGCTACACACCAGACTTTCTTTCGCCCTGTTTTCTTCTTTGTAGTGTTTTTTTTTTTTTTTTTATGTGCTAAGGAATTATGCTAAGCGATTTGAGAGATATACTTTCATATTGCCTTTATTTATGAATACATTGTTTAACTATTTAATGCCACTATATATATATATATATATATATATATATGTATATTAAATCAAAGGGGCATTTTAATAGAACTATTTTAATACATTTTAGCCGCGTTCACTGAATGTTCTGCTAAATAGTTTAAATTGGGTTCAAAGGAGGAGGACAAATATAAAAATCCCTGTTCCGAATTAGCATAATTTAAAAGATAAAGATCAAACACGCACCTCTAAATCTTCCGTCTTAAGTGTCACAGGAACATCTCCCACCAGAATTCGATATTAACTGTCCCTTCATCTTGCCGTGTAAAGGACACTGTCTGTTCGTCTGAAAAATAATCCAGAGCTACAGCTCTGGCCCTGCCCTTTCTCAAGCTTGACTAGAAACTGTCTTTTGTTACATTAAATGAGTGAAGGTCAGAGAGAGGGAGACGAGGAGAGACGGAGGGACGTTAATTATGAGTAAACATCCCGGGGAACGACGGATTGGGCACACTTGTTAAAAAAAAAAAACCCAGAGGGAAAAAGAGGGAGTACATGGATAGGCCAAGCCACTGTCTCCGGACGGTAATTCCAGGCTTTCCAGACAACTGTCATCCCACCTCTCCTCTTCGCTCCTGTTGAAACCTGGAATAGACCTGTCAGTCTCAAACCCCCGATAATTGCTTGTGTCAAATCTTCCTCAAAACCCCGGCCGCATTAGAACGGGAGCCCAGAGGGTTTGAGTGAGGGGCGCCAGCGACCGGGGGGGGGGGGGGGGGGGGGGGGCGTCTGGGGGGAGCATCGCTCACTGCCACCCGGGTAAAGCAGCCGTCTCATTGGGGTCAAAGCGCCCCGGTGGGGTGAGAGTGGCAGGGAAATGGGCCTGAACATTGCCACCGTATCCCCAGCTGCACCGGCTCCATTAAACCAGCCAAGCCAGCCGTGGGATGGAGGTGGAATACTCCGGTGAGGACCGGGGGCCATTCATCCTGTGGTAACGTAATGCCCTATCACCGCCTTGCGTCCACCACCCACAGCCGGGCACCAGGGCAACCAGGTGGGGGCGGATGGCGCAGACGAGATGAGGTCGAAGACAATGAGGTGGATTCATATCCTCCTGTTATTTAAAAAAAGATGGACTACAGACAAGATGGCCACCGTCTCGTAGCAGTTGGTTTTTTAGAAGGAAACACAGACTCCCTGCTGTTCCGGTCTTGTTGGTGGGTCGGTCAGCTGTTCCGTGGCATAGCCAGCCTGCCATGGCAGGGTACCTTGCAGAGGGGAATCAGACAGAGTCAGGAGGGGTCTCAGAGTATGTCACCACCCCACTGAAGGGGTCCCTGGGCTGTCTAGGACTCTGTTAGGATTGTTTCACAGGTAAATAGTCTTCTGGAAGTGACTAATTAGAACCTTTAAACAGACTGGCTTTTGTCAAAGCAGCACATTGACCATCCCACCCAACCGTCCTCAGATACACAACAGATGTGGTTTCAACATCAGACAATTACTAAAACAAAAACTAGAAAATGATTTCCCCTCCTCGGGTCTGGTATTAAAATCAGCAACCTATCAATTATTGGCCCAACTCTCTGAAGCAATCCTGCACATCGGTAACAATCTAAGTATCTCTTTGATGTATAATTAGTCTTCTGAAAAAAACAAAACAAATCCTGATAATGAATCACTGTTATGTAGCTATGTGCCGCTTGGCAGTGGAGGGCTTTTATGAGAGAGCGAGAAAGAGAGAAAGAGATATGGGATCAGGCTGACTGTCACGTCATAAAGGATGCAGTCAGAGGGAGCAGACATGATTTCATGGCTAATGATTCCCGCTGCACTAATATCAGTGTGGGCTGCAGTGGGGATAACCAAGTTGAGCTGTCTTAGCTCAAATGATTCAATTAGGGCAGCTGTCCCTATTTGTCATGGCTCAACTGGCTGCTAGATTACCTTTCCACAGCCCATAGGTGCTTTTGCATTGAACTTACCAGCTCAACAGTTTCAGAAAAAAAGAGGAGGGAGGCAGAGCGGGAGTGGGGGGGGGGTTATGAGCGCGGGATAAAATGAAGCCAAATAATGCAGTAATAACTGCATTATCCACTTAAAGCCTGAGGACAATTACAGAGATGAATGTGACTTTTTTTGTTTGGCGGAGGACAGGATCCTGGTGGCGTGTTCAGAATCGGAGGAGATCCTCAGAGCGTGCCGACCGGAGTGATTGGAGAGAGTGAGATGCGGAGACGGTTCGGCTATGCTTGACAACCTGATCACCGCCTCAGTTTATCTGGGCTCCCACTAGGAATGGGGTTGTGCACAGGAACCGGAGAGGACCGGAGTTGGAGAGACTGTGAAGGTCGAGAGAGAGAGAAAGGAAACAAGAGTAAAATAATGATTGGAGAGTGAATAGATACAGCGATGAACACATCTTAATATTCTGCCCCCCCCCCCGTCCTTCCTGCTGTGTGAGCCGTATTTCAATAACGGCCCTCAGTACTCCTCAGTATTAAAAATGACAACACACTTAAACAGTCATTATTGTTGATTGAGCCGGTGGATTGCAGGGCCAAGCTTTCTCCCTTTGCTTTAATGCAGTTAAACATGAATTTGTGCCAGCTAACCTCATCAAATGTAATTAACGGAATTGTCAGTTTTGGGTCATGGCAGGGCCCACTTGAATGAGCGCAGGGAAGACTTGCGAGGACCGGAAAAATATCTTGATTACGGTTATTCAAGGTACATTTCAAGTTTATCCTTGTCCTCGATTAATTTTCGCAAGTCTTTAATCGAGCCTTTTTAATGTTGATACAAGCTTAATGCCTTTCATGTAAATCTATTTCATTAGACTCAGTAGAGATTCAAGCGCCTCTCTCCCTTTTACTCCAGTAAACAACAGCCCATTAGAAGACGCAACCCTGTGACAAGAAAATGTTGCACAAATCAGGCATCCGTGAAAACGCTGCTGATACAGCGTTGTTCACTTGTCATCGCGGTCGTGGACACATTTGCTGTGACTTAGTCCACAGACGCACTAAAGCACCTCGCGCTAATGAGGGCGGAGTCCAGCCGGCCCGACAGGAAGCATCTTAATAAACAGGAAGTCACTCCAGCACCGCTGTCTGATTGGTCATGAATGTACTTATGAGTGGCGGGCAGTGGCACTAGATATAACAACGGCAAGTTATCCACTGCACCTTTCAAACTGGATGTGCCATTTGGAGCCTCAGTTGCATGACTTGAGGAATATCTGTGATTTGTAAGAGAGACCAAATGGTGAGCTTTAAATTGTGTGGGCTGTTTAGCCTGGACAGATGTGTTGTATGTGTTACGTGCTTCTGTTATTTGACATTCTTAGATTGTGTTAGGTTTATTGTTCCAGGTTGAAGTCTTCCAGGCTTAAATTAAAGGCAAATCCTTAGAGCACATTGTATTTTTCAACCTCTGTAGAACTTCTGTTTTCCATTTCTTTGCACACGGACTGTAAATGGGACTGTAAATGAGTCCAATCCTACTCATAATCTATTTCCAGAATATAGTCAGTAGTGAAGAGACTATCACCCCATCAGTTTTCCATAACTGTCCATGGAGACGAGAACCAGTCAGACATTGTGTTAGTTCTTACCCATAACCCTCTGACACATCCAAGTTCTCCGTCCCACCAACTCTGGTGTCCTGGCCCTTCCACTGCAATTGGAGGGCAACTACCACTTAGGGTTAGATAGCTTGTCGGTATACTGTACCAGTCAGAGCCCTTCACTGTCCTGGCACCCCTCCCAGTGGTGGGCAGTGGATACCCTGCCCATCTTCTGAAATCCTACTTCTTCGCGATCTGTCAAAAAAAAAAAAGACGCCGTCTCACTCGCGCGGGAAAATAGTATGTTGGGAAGGAAAATGTGTTGTGTTTTCTCATGATTGTGATTAATCTTAAGGTGAATGCGCTAACAGTAAGTCACTCTGGGTAGGAGAGTCTGCTAAATCAATAAGACGGAAATGTTGAACGTAATAGGCTGTTCCTGCCTGCCTGTTTGTGTGTGTGTTTTGTCTGTGTGGGCGTCTTGAGCTGTCCCGAGGCTCGAGCGGACTTACGCTTATTATAGTGATTGAGAGGGCAGGCGTCCGCAGCTGGAAACACACACTCTTGAGGGAGATATGGGACACGTTCATACAACCGAGTTGACACATTTAGTTGGCCAGCCGTTCATTAACTCAATTCGCTTCTGTTTTGTCAGCTTTGTAAGCCCAGAGTGCTGAACCCAACCGGGTAGAAAAACACCAGATATTACCGGAGGCAAGAAAGACTATATGCATATAGAATAACATCATTTGAAGTTTTTCCATGATTCATCGTTAATTATTACGGGCCCTTCAGGCTGGTGTTTTTGACCCCCCCGAGAGACAGAACAAAACCACCATTAATTACAATCACAATTGCTGTCAATAAGTAAATCCAACAAAATAGCCAGAATAATTCCAACATAAACATGTGACATTTTAGATTGGTCCTCGAGCAAACGCTGTTTGATATTTTAGATGATTCCGGTATAACATAACTTTGGAATGTGTCTATAAAATGCCATTACCGAGGCTGAGGGTAATGAGGCCAGAAATAAGACCCATTCCTGGGCTACGTTTCCAAAGAATGATGGGTTGACACTTGTGCTGTGCTCAGCTGAGCAGTCTTACGTACCGTCATCGCACATCAGTCTCTCAGACGCAACTGGTTCCCCTCTGCTTCTTCCGTACCGTGCCCGCTTAAGACACTGTTGCCGCCAACGCCTTTTCACTTTTTCTAGATTGTGTTTTGATTCGGGTGAGCGGATTAGGGCGGCAGCGTTTGGAATCAGCCATCTTGTGAATCAGCCAGCCTTTCAACTGTCCTTGGTCGCCTCGTTAGCCCGGACGTCTTTCACCTGCGCTGGGGCAGCTGATGTTGAAGAGCTGCTGGCTCAGTGTTTCATTTGAAATGGGGGTCTGAGAGAGTGTCACCATGGTTGTGTCTCCCACAACTGAGTTGATACAAAACCTGAGACTTGGGTTGTACCTGTGTTGGTTGGCGCCAGTTAGATTTTCACTTATCATCCGTGAGTTGGCATCAGTAGTTATTTCTGTTTGCTTTTCCTTTGGCGTCTTAACCGGGCTTCAGTTGTGGATGTACTTTAGGCCGTTTGTATTTGTTTCCGAATTGACCTTCATTGGGTGCGCCGGGACCAGTATTGCCTCCCAATCTACCCTTCAGCCGTCAAGGTCTTTGTGGGTTTGGCTGGTTTGAACCACCATATTTCTGGTTGGTTATAAGGGAACATAACAGACAATCTGCCTATGGTTGGGGCATCTAGTCCAATCCAATTACTGCAGAATTTGATACGATTTGTATTTTCATAAGATTTATATTTATATTTGTTTTCAATTCCTTCAATGTCCTCATCTCCAGAGTTATACATCCTATCTGCAGTGCCATATTGCTTTTTGACTGTTGTTTGTTTTCAGTGACTGATCTGTATATCCCCTCTTGGTTGTTAGTATTGTAGTTAGTATTGTAGTTAAGTTATTGTAGTCTGCTCTGGGCTAAAGGAGGTTTTAGCTCGAGACTGAGTGTTCACACCTGAACTTTCTGAAGTGGGCTAGTACCAACCTTAGTTCAGGGTTTTCTGGATCTGGTCTGGAGTTGGCCTAGCCCCAGAAGCACAATGTCAATAGGAAACAGGGGCAGGAACAAACATTTATTTTCACTGTCCAATCAAAACAATCTGTACTTTCACTCATAGATGTGACCTGGGACTTTTGTGAATAGCTAAATATTTTTGTTGACCACTGTGAAATGTTGTTTATTATGTGTTTAATCTATAAGTCGAATCACTATTATACCTCATTTAATCATGAAATGCCAAGTTTGAAAACAAGTGGTTTTGTTGACCACTGGGCACAAATTGGCTTCTGACACCTGCCACTCACATTTAGCCAACGATAGAAACCCAAAAATTGTCTGTCCACAGGAGAGGTTATTCAACGGACAATAACAATTTGCCGTGAATTTAGTCTGAGTTTTGAGTCACAGAGTTTGCAAGTGGAGCCGTTGCCACGGTTACTCAACCAAACAGAGCAGGGTCCATTAGCCCTGGGACATGGTTACACGTGTGAACTCTAGCCCAGGTCTTAATTTTAGACCAGGGTTAACAAACGCTTGCGTGGACACGAAAATATACGGAGTCAGTACAGTGAGTCACTCCGGATAAGAGCGTATGCTAAATCACTTGAATGTAAATGAACACAGACCTAGCTAGCCCCGGGCTAAAAACAATGCAGCGGGGGCCAACGTGCACCGTCAATAGTTATCCCAGATTTCAACCCCCCTCCACCTCCCACCGCCTCCACCTGCAGCATCAGTACTGCACTGCACCATGGGTACAGCTGAGGCAATGCCAAAACCCAATTTGGCCCAAGCCCAGCACTTCATTGGAAAGTAATGGTTTTCACTGAACTGAGTTATGACCAGCTGTTTGCAGACAGTCTGTGACATACTGATGGAGCAGGGAGCACCGTATGTTGCTCTCCAAATCAAATGATACAAGGAGTGTGTCAGTGTGGAGAAACATCTGTCATTAGCAATTTTCAGCACGCTCCGCTAATTTTGGACAAAATACGCGTAATGAAGTTACCACAGGAAACTTCTAATATTGTCAGGCACAACAAGGCCGGGAGAAGTCGGTGCCCATCCAAGGCCTGTAATCCAATTCATTTGCTGTGAGAAACAGAAGGGGGAGTGTAATTGTTTTTGATCATCCCATTTTAAAATGCAAATCACAAATGTTCTTCTTTAATCAAAGAACAAAAAAAATGAAAGAACCAAGGACGGGAGGGCGACTCTCTGGGTTTTATTGAAGTCCCCTCCTTTGTAGCGTCGACCAATGGAGCGCGGGCTCCACGTGGACCAGGACAAAGGCTTCGACAGGCCTGCTTTTCGATACCCAGTCAACCTGGGTGAATGAGGGGCCTGTGATCGCTGTGTCTCTCGTGTTGTTGTGAATTGCAAATGGGCCAGGGATCACCAGGCTGATCAGGATCTACTGTGGCGGCCATGTTGGGTTTGCCAGGAATGAGTGACATTTTACATTTTAATGAATAATTCCATTGTTTTCAAGATTGGGAGTTTTATTCTATATATGTATTCATATATATATATATATATATATATGTGTGTGTGTGTATATGTGTGTGTATATATATATGTATATACTTTTGTTGTTGTTATATATATCAAATAAAATTTACAAACTTGAAAATAGAATAATTAGTGGAATAATTAATTATATATATATATATATAGACTAGAGCAGTCAAAATACGATGTGTCAGACTTGGGTGGGCGCCTGAACTGGGGTCTGTTGCGTTCATCAGACACACACACACACACACACAGAGCTGGATCTTGGCTCTCAGGCAGCTTTCACCACGTGGCAGAAGGGCCATAAAACCCTCCTGTGTTAATTCTGTCTTAATTATCATGGGTGCCACATGTTAAGCAGGATGTCCGACCACTGCCGCCGATCCACTTCAAAGTGGTGCTGCAGCCTAAATCCCTTCCACGTATCTGGGTAATGTGCTCTTGGACAGTGATGGCAGAGAGGATGACAGTTGGCCATTGTGATTAGAAAGGCCTTTCTCTTGGAGCCTGGCCCCCGATCTGATTTCCTGTCCCCGGTCTTTGTAATGATGTGTTTTATGCGGTGCATGTTGGTGAATAACTGGCAGTGCTCAGATGACAATAATCACCCATAATGCCCCAGGGGAGGCTTGCTTCTCTAAATATGCAAAATGCCCACTGAAGTCCTGAGTGTCTGTCACTCATACTGGATAGCTCGAATACAGATTTATATACTGTCTGTTTGGGTGGACAACATTTTCTGGGGTCATATAAAAGCTCTGAAAATAAATAGAAATGTATAAACACCCCAGGTAGCCTTTCTCTAAACATGGGGAATGTTCTAACAGCTAATTTGGCTGATTAATTCAGTGTTTGGGCTAGTGAGCGTGCATAAGGGAGTGTCACGCACACACTGAAACATGTTTACTTGGTTGAGCTGCCGATCATTCATGCCTTTTTTCCCTCGTCTTCAAGCAGCCAGCGATAATGTGTTGTCACCCATCCGCTTAAAATGGCAGTTTCTGCCTCGTGTGTTTTTTTGTGGAGTGCAGTTGATGCTATTAGTTCCTCTTCTCCTTCTTCACTCCCCCCCCCTCCCCCGTCCCTCTTTCCCTTCTTCTTTCCTCTCCTCGTGTTGCTCATGAAGCGTGAGCTCCCGTCGGTGAGAGCCAGGAGACGTCCAGAGTCGTGCCATGCTGTGCTTCAGTGCTCTGGCATGGCGAGGGGTTTGAGGTTTGGGGCGCCCCTGGATTCTCTGTTCCTATTACAATGAATTTCCGCCCACCACTTAGCCCGTTATGTTCAGCCTCAGCATGCGCCCGGCTGAAAACTCAGTGTAAATTTGCCACCGTGCAGTTTTTCCCAGTATCAGAGGAACCGATCTCCCGCGCGGCAGTAGTCAGTAGGCTGCTGTGGTCGTCTGCCGATTTCTCCTTCCGTCGGCCAGGGCGAGCAGGGCTTCAACACGCAGATCAACTGTCGGGATGCTGGACGTTTCCCGGGCTTTAGCCGGCTGACGTTGATTTGTGAGCAAAATGGCTCATTACAGGGTGGGTGACAGATAGATTTTATCAAAATTAAGGCACAATTAAATATTTCATCTTCGCTAATTACTGGCTGTAGATTTGGCCCGATGACCATGTGCTGGAGGAAATCAGCAACCATAACACATTTTAATGGGCCACAGCTGTCTCAGAGCCGGGTAATATTTGCACAGCGCACCAGAACTGTAATTTATGGGAGAGAAAGAGGGGAGAAATCTGCGGCGCATCGAGTGCCAGAATAGATTTAGAATTCATATAGTGTAATGAGGTTTGGATTCATCGCTGTTTGCTCTTTAGAAAAGATCGATGTGGATGCTCCGACGGCGACTGAAATACATTACCCCGTGGTACTTAGAGATGTGTGCGCGAGTGCGTGGGTCCGTGCGGAAGGAGAGGGGTGGCACCAGGTAGGCTGGAACAGGCGCCGGCCCTTCAATACGAGGACCATCTAAATGAACATCATGTTTTCATTATCACTCATTTAGTCAGCGTCCATTCTGGTTGTTTGGTTCTCCATGATTGTACTCCCCATGTCAGAGGCCTCGTTCCCGACGTCGAAGGATCTTGTCCTTTGATGGGCTCCAGACAAAGGGAGAAGGGTTCTGTTGTCTCCGAACGTACGGACCCGGTGAGCCTTTGACAGACATCTTGGGTTCACACTCAAATAAAAATGCCCGACTTGTGCCAGGAAAATTGCCTGGGAAATTCACCAAAATGTGGGAACAGCTTGGGAACAGATTGATGCAGGAGGGTGAAAAAGGGGTGTGCGTGTGTATGCGCGTGTGCGCGTGTGCGCCGCCTGTGTGCGAAGCGGCGTGTGTTTGCGTGTGAATGTGTTCTTCGAGCTAATTCCATTGAAATCAGTGGAAATCTCCTCTAAGTACCTCTGCTCTGCTGTGCTGCTGGGCCCTGATGGCCCGTCTCACTTGACGTCGGTTTGGTCTCCAAGTCCTTCCGGTCACACGCCCAGTGGAATGTAGGGAGTCAAGCGAACGATGCACATTTGAGTTTATGGGGGGGGGGCTTTTCCGTTTTTAGGTAACGTTAGCGTTACAGTGCGACCAAACGCGGTGATCCGGGCACCTTCTCACGTCGGTTTATTTACGGCCTTTTGGGTTCAATTCAGATGCAACTTTCTTTCTCGCTCATTGCAGATGGCAGGGCGAGCTCGGAGTCCTGCGTCACATCCGGCGCCTCAGAAGCACTGACCTGGCTAGCGTGCGTAGAGGCGGGGCGGTATGCCGGTGGGGTCTGGCGTGCTGTGGGCTGTGTTCGGTCGGAGCCCGGTGAGGTTAATGCAGTGGCTATTTCCTGGGCGACATGTTGGGTCTGTGACGGGGCCAGGAGGGGAGGGCCTTACGCTGCCGGCTCCAAACCCGGGTCCCATACTGCTCTGTGACCTGGGCCCCACTCTGGAGATGGGCTGGTCTCGCAGTGTCATACGGAACAGTCCGTTGCCTGCAGGCCCCGTTGACCTTCTTTCAGGAGCTGTTATTTTTATGTCTGGGGAGATGGAGCGTGTCGAAAACGAGTCCACCGCTCGGCTGTCCAGTGACTGGTCTAGATTTGGTGATTTTGTTTACTAGGGTTGGATGCCGGTGAAGCCCATTTGAAGTCGCACCGGCGATGCCATTGGCCGGTCTACGTTGTTGATGGTCAGGTGGTTCAGTTGAGCACTTTACAACACGATCGCGGTGCGTTGGTTTCCGCCTTGCCCCGAGCCTCATACGGGAGCACCACGGGCCGGCTGGCGGACGGTATGTCGGGGTGCGGCGCGGCGGTGAATCCTGACCACGAGGCTCGCGCTGCGCCGGCTGTTGTCCTGAAACTGCTCCACAATGTCCCGCCGCCCCGGGACAGCCAATCAGGGACAGCAGAGGACAATGACATTCACAGGGACCTCGTCGCCGCTCGTGTCCATATGCCAAAGACCTGCTTTTTATATCTGCGTGTATGGATGGTATTTTATTACCACGCTTTCGGGGGAGAAAAACACACCGTTCCAACACTCATTGAAACATACTTTCCATATGTGCCTATGTTTTAGTAAAAACCCAGCATTTTACAACAGTCGCATTGAGTTCTGTGAAACAAAGGCATTATGTCATTTTTCAGTTAGTCAGGCTATGCATGCATAGTTCATCTTCTCTGAGTGAATTCAAACATTAGATTGAATGTAATGGAGAGATGCTCCAGGCGCTGAAGCCCTCCTGCCTTAAAGTGTGCTCCACAGTGCCCTTGTTAATCTGCCATCAACTCGGAAATCATCCCTTGCGAAGAGCTTCCTAAATGCCAATTAGTGCATTGCATTGTAAACGCTCCATTCTTACAGGAGTGGATGGGCTCTCTGTGAATTCGTCAGCCGTGCTGCGTGTGGCTGATCTTGAGGTAGAACGTCGTGGCGGAGCATGAACCACGCGTGGGGTCAGTGCACGTGTCTCGGTTGTATGTCCCACACGCTCTGGAGCCTTCTGGTCATCCAATGTCAAGGATGAAGACAAGTGTCTCCTGCCAGCATCTCATACCAGGCTCAGTCTGTTTCCATCAGGCACACACATGACCAGACCTTTGTGTTTGACATTGTACAATGTTGGGCATATGATTGATATTTTTTAATGTTGTTGTTTTTTGTGTAGTGTTAAGACTTTTTTTTTTTTGGGGGGGGGGGGGGGGGGGGGCGATGATCAGGTAAGTGCAATGTAGTTAAAACCAAGAATGGTATTTGTCAGTGTAGAAAAAAACGTTTGTACGCAGGATTTACTTAAACGCTTTTTTTGTCTGTAGCGAGTTTTTAATTCAAGCAGCAAAATAAACCAGCGAAATAAATGAGCCCGCCTTGAAAATGACAAACAGGCAGAGAGGCACGGAACTGGTCTCTGACACGTCCTGCCAATCATCAGCATGCCACCCAGGGTTTCCATGACAACGCCACCAACACCCCATCACCTCCACCACTGAACATTCTGTCTTTTTTTTTTGGTCATCCCCCCGCATTCTTTCCATTATTTAAGAGCAGAACATGCTGTGTGAATGTGTCCACGTGTGCCGAGTGCATCTCGTTTGACAGGTCATCGCGTGCGTGTGTGTGTCTTTGCGCGTGTGTGTCTGTGCGTGTGTGTGTCTGTGCGTGTGTGTTTGTGCGTGTGTGCATGCGTGTGCATGTTGTATTCTGTATGCCACGCCGGGGCCAGTGACAGCTGAAGGAGGACTGTATTTGTGGAGGAACAGCATGGCTGCAGAGAGGAGAGGAGATCCTGAGGGAGGCCTAATGGTTCCAGTCCTTCCTGCACAGAGATAAAGACTCATAATAAGCGTGTGTGCTCACCATCTGGCCCTGTGTATGAGGTCCTTATGGAGGCGAAAGCAGCGCAATCTGTAAACGATCAGGAGCCATGGCGCCCCCCCCCCCAGAGAGGACGCCATGCAATCAAGGTGACAGATGGCGGCGCCTCTGCTTTGGCCTCGTGGAGGAGATCAAAATCACCTTCAATAAACTCTGACTGGAACTCTGACTGGAATGGTGCCGGCCCCCCGAAAAATGTCTGTTTGTCAGTCAAACTGTGGCAGGTCGTGTATGTGTGTGTGTGTGTGTGTGTGGGGGGGGGGGGGTCAAGCGACGGCCTGTCACACCGGCCGAAACACCACCCGATTTCCATATTTTCAATGCGCCTGGTCCTGAACTGTGATCCTCCTCCAGTAGTCCTCTGGGCTTGTGGCGGCGGTGAGGAGGGGTGAGGAGGGGTGAGGAGGGGGCGCTGAGGAGGGGTGAGGAGGGGGCGGTGAGGAGGGGACGGTGAGGAGGGGTGAGGAGGGGACGGTGAGGAGGGAGGGTGAGAAGAGGTGAGGAGGGGTGAGGAGTGGGCGGTGGTAATGGGTGGCGGCTGGGTGGGGGGGCGATATGGGGACCTCTTTAGAATGACATGGTATGAATGGATTCCCCTTTTCTCTCTGTTTCTGTTTTTCCCCTCCTGCCTTCTTCTTCTCTCTCTCTCTCTCTCTCACTCTTTATATATATGTATGTGCATGAAAAATACATACCCCGGAGAACAGATTTCCTGGTTTTCAGTCAAATGCAGAGTTTGTCAGGTCAACAGTTGTCAGGTCAACAGTTGTCAGGTCAACATTCAAGCTCCCTGGGATTAGTGTCTGTCCTTTACATTGATGTTCCACCGGAAGACGCGCGTCCCCGTCCTCCACAGTGTGTCTGCATATGTATGTCTGTGCGCGCAAGTGTGTGTGTGTTTGTGTGTGCACGCGGCACATGATGGTGACAGAAAAGCTATTTCACTTCATCGAGCCACACGGATTCTGTCTGTCTGTCTCGCTGATGTGAGAAAACCCGTCTGACTCTCTGAGCTTTTTTTTTTTGCTCCAGTGCAAAAGTTCAACATTGGCACACCATCTGTCTGGTAGGACTAATCCAGGCAGGAAAGGAGTAAGTCCAAGGCTTCCCTGATTGGGAGGCGTTCTTGTCACTGGAGTTACTGCCATAAGCTTGGACTTCAAACCGAGCCAGTATAGACTGACAGTGAGAGTTTCTGGCCGTGCTTGTCTACATAAAGAGACACTGAAGAGAGTTGGTCGCCTATCTGTTTAATGTGTAATAATCTATGCATGCAAACGGTGATGAAACGGCACTCCTTTATCATTTTTATGGCATATCTCTTTATTTTAGACGTTATTCTGTCAACACACTCAACCTCTCAAACAGGGGTGCTTCTTCCAGCTCCAATCTAAAGAGTGGCCGTAAGTACAGTACTTACTCTGGAGAGACATCATTTTGTCCTCTCTTTTACCCCCCCCTCCCGCGGCCCCACAACCCCTCTCCCCCTGACCTTTAACCCCGAGCCTGCACTTAGTTAATTGCTGCACTTATTTGATTAATTGGACAACTTCCATTGTACTCTCTCTTTTTTCCTCTGTCCTCTCTCTCTTTCTTCTTCTTCTCCCTTTGTTTCTTTCTCTCTCCCTCTCTTTTTTCTTCCCCTCTCTTTGTCTTTCCCACTCTGTTCTCTCTCTCTGTCTCTCTTTCTCTCTCCCACACTCGTCTTTTCTCTCTGTCTCTTCCTCTCTCTCTCTGCACTTCTATGTCATTGGGGTGTCCTGAACAACTCTTAATCATCCACTTCTATTTCATTTTACAACTTTTTGTTCAAATGTTAAATATGTGCACTTCAGCTAATAATTAGATCAATTACACTAATTAAGATCGTAAGTTGAATGAAAACGTGAGGGGTGATTGTGGTCTCTGGATTTGGCGTCCATAATGTGTGCAGCTTAAGGTCTTAGTGAATTGAGTCTTAAATCTGTTCCCACTAACCCTGCTGTCTTTACTGTAAGGCCATGGATACCATATTAATTCTGATCAGTATGCCCAGTCAATTATTTCAAGTGCTGGTGGAACTCAGTTTACCGAGGAGACAATTAGCAGGTAAGTCAATCCCTTGTGCAGTGTTAGAAGGGAAGTGTCACAGCCTTCGCTGACACGTTCTCTGTCATGTCCTATAAGAGACAGCTGGAAATACCAACTGACAGTCTGATAGGCTAAACAAACAGGTGACCTCTGAGACATTTGGTCACTTCCTGCTTGACCTCCGTGACCGAACTGTCACTCAGTTCAGCTCAAAGAAGCAATGTGCGGTTAGTCTTTCTGTAAGTCATGTCTGCTACGTCTAACTTAGAGCGTTTGTCCATTCCATTGTATATGCCAATTATAAAACGAATTTGTGTTCAGGTTAAACTGTTATAAAAAATAGTCTTCATTGGACATGTGTCACCGATGTCATGTAGCTCATCCGTCTTTCGTCCGTCTTTGTTATACGCTTGTTGATTTGGCCGAACAACGTACATGTCATGTCTTGGGAAAGGACCCTTCGAATGCACTGCCTTTTCTGCGGGTCTGATGGCAATGAACATGTCAAATGAGGTGATGCAGTGGTTTGGTTTCTTTATCAAGGAACAAATGACGTAGCCAGTCTTCAAGAAAAAAGGGGATGACATCACACTTTCACATTGAACCGGAAAAAAAACATCTTACCCGTTCCTGTTTCAAGGCGCCTGTACAGTTTCTGGAGGCTGAGACCAACTAAAAAGCATATAATTTAGTCATTCTACTTTGTTTTGTTTTATTTTAAATATTCTTTAGGTTTGCCAATAGTGAAATGTATGTGTTTGGAAAAATTTTGTTCCAGTTTGGTTTAAAAAAAATGAAAAGCCACCATCATGCAGAGAAAAACTTTAACCCCATTGTATGTGGTGCATATGTGATGTTCAAAACACACTAGAACCTTGTTAGGATGCAAGGACTCTTTTAAGTACCAGGAGATTTGATCTGCCTCTGCCAGGACTCAAAAACTGGGTCCTCACTGGATCTTTTGCAACAGCCATTACAGTTTTCTGACCTAAATCGTTGAAAACCTGTGGGGTGATCTGAAGAGGAGAGTCCACAAGTGAGGACTAAAGACTCTGAAGGATCTGGACTGTTTTGGTATGGAGGAATGTTCTTAAATCCATTCCTAAGTGTTCTCCCACCTCATCAAAAATTAGAGATGACTCAGAGCTGTTGTCTGGATCAAGGAAGGGTAAAAAATATTAAAAGCAGGGATGACAATAATTGTGGCACACATGTTTTTTAATGAAATAATAATTTTTCTTTAAATTACTTTCACTCTGTTACATTTTTAGTTCATTATTTTGTAAATTCTTATAAGATCAAACTGATTATCAACTATGAAACTTTTTTGTTCATATTTAGCTTTTTCTCATATGCATCTTTTTCTTTCCTTTCCAAAAAAGCTGAAAATAGAAAGTTTTGAGTGAAGAACAGAAGCATTAATTTTGCAGTGGTCTCTTAATTTTAACCCTTTTGTTCCTCAATCAAAACCTTCCTTTCCGACTTTTTTGGAAAAGAAAGAAGAAGGTGCCGTGGTCTCTTAATTTTTTCCAGAGCTGTATGTCAGAGCACTGTGATGCTTGCACACTTCGCTGCTGTTTATACACCATTTATCAAGAAATTTTAAATACATGTACTACCCTACACCTCAGACCAGAATGGTACATACATGTACTACTCTACACCTCAGACCAGAATGGTACATACGTGTACTACTCTACACCTCAGACTAGAATGGTAAATACATGTACTACTCTACACCTCAGACCAGAATGGCACATATGTGTACTACTCTACACCTCAGACCAGAATGGTACATACATGTACTACTCTACACCTCAGACCAGAATGGTACATACGTGTACTACTCTACACCTCAGACTAGAATGGTAAATACATGTACTACTCTACACCTCAGATCAGAATGGCACATATGTGTACTACTCTACACCTCAGACCAGAATGGTACATACATGTACTACTCTACACCTCAGAACAGAATGGTACATACATGTACTACTCTACACCTCAGACCAGAATGGTACATACATGTACTACTCTACACCTCAGAACAGAATGGTACATACATGTACTACTCTACACCTCAGAACAGAATGGTACATACATGTACTACTCTACACCTCAGACCAGAATGGTACATACATGTACTACTCTACACCTCAGACCAGAATGTTCTACAACAGTTAAAGGAGAGTCTCAGAACAGCTCTTAGTATGAAAACACAGGATTTGGCTTGAGCTTGTTTGGTAATGTTTGTCGTTGTGGCCTGTCAATGTGTGATTCTGTTAAATCACATTGATTTGTGGGTAATCCCCAGACTGTTCCCATTGCTTTGTCAAAGGAGCCTTTTAATTTGAGCCGCTCCTGATGGATGCCATTTATTTATGCTGCTTAGAAATAAAGCATCATATTTTCCTTCATCCCCGCCATGTAGGCCTCATCCCCCAGTTGGAACAGGGGAAGATCTTTCTGGAAAGAGAAAAAGGAGAGTGGATGATTGGTTTTTGTGTGCCCACGGATTCGTATGGGCAGATGTTTATGTCTGACATTTGAACTGTGGCTATGTGTGCTGTGTGTATCAGGTTTGTTAATGAACTTTGTCGTCAAGAGGAAGCTGCACCGTTGCTATGTATCGTTACTTCTCTTCACGCTCTCCGCTGTGACACGTCCTTGCATGATGTGCCGGAGTAACCCTTCTGAACTCCGCTCAAACGTTCAGCTAACGTTAATGTGGTTTTAAGACATCTGATATATTGAGGTTTTAATGCTGTATTCTCTCACATCTGAGTTGTGCTAAAACGTCACAGTGAAAAGAGTGCCTCAGAAAGAGTGTCGCTAAAGAAAACAGATGTACAATACCTTTATACACATGCAGTCACCTCATATCATCAGCACATGCAGTCACCCCCTTTCATAAGGACTGCTTTAACATGGGTTTGCTGTGTGTTTATTTCTGTGTGTGTGTGCGTGCGTGCGTGTGGGCCAGTGTTAGTGAGACGCTGACTGACAGGTGTCAGGTCAGAGATGTTCTCTGTGCTCCTCGGTGACTGAGATGTGTTGGGATGGAGGGACGGAGGGGATGCGTGACTGTGCCCCCCCCCCCACACACACACACTTAGGGTCTGCTGGTCACTGCACTGCACCCCCCCCCCCCCCCCACACACACACAAAATTCACTGAGCATCCTCTCCCTTATTGTCTGTCAGCCTGAACAGATGACCCAGGAACTGCTCAGACGGGACCAGATCAAACTGGTCTGTGCTGAATAGAGCAGAGATTCCTTTAATGTAAAATGTCTCAGAGTTCCTCCTAGCCACTGAAATTCAACACTACTGTTGTTTGCTCCTTGGGGTTTAAGGCCGAGTGTTTTGTAAAAGCACTTTGTGACAACTGCTGATGTAAAAAGGGCTTCATAAATACATTTGATTGATTGACAAATGTAGAATTTGATAACTTGACAAGATAACACCGAGATCCAGTTGCAGTTTTCTTTTTAAACCAAAATGACAAGCAGAGTGTCACAGCTCCCCAATGACATCTACCCCACATGATCAACGCCCTGTCACTTTAACTCCACCCTGATGCTGCCCATCCCACCGCCACGGAAACCCTGACTGTTTTCCAGCAATTTGATTTCACAAATGAAGGAACAGCATCTGTTCTCCTACGGCTTTACATATGGCTGCCATGGTCACTTGGAAGAGACGGAGGCAGGTGACGGAGGCATGGGGGCAGGGCAGGGGTGAGGAGGACACGGGGGGAGGGGGGGGGGGGCTCCTGCACAGAGGGCCTGGCCCTCGGGGACTCTGGCGAGCCTCTCTGCTGTGAGGGGTCATGTCCTGCCCAGCCAGATGAACCTGCGTGTGTAAAATGAAACGGAGGAGGGATCCGTGGCGGATCGGTTCGGGGAGTATGAATATGCTGACTGAGGATGCTTGGGGAGAGGATTTTGTCTTGTGTGTTTAAACTGGGAGAGTTCAGACTTTTAGAACAAGAATTATTCAGGGAATGTGTTCAGAAGGTGTGCTTGGAAAACAGTCCTGATCGGATCATTATTCGGGTGTTTGTTGTGACCCTCCTTGTAGATTCCTTCCTGACCCCCTCACCCCAGTTTCAGTCCCATGGTAGCGTAGTGGTGATCAGAGTCACGCAGGTCAGCCTTGCAAGCCCTGAGCACAGTTTGCAGCTCTTTGACTGTTAAAGCCTCCTGTCTGCACCTATTTCCTACCCCCCCAGTGTGTTTGATTCTGCCATCTTAAAAGGTGAACCCCATTTGCCCAAATTATTGACAGTAGTTATTGTCAACTGGTTACATACAACAATTCATGGCTATAAAACAGACTGGAATACAACTTAAAGCTAGAACCCTGATGGTCTTGATTGACTGGTGACCGTTAACCCAGTGGGAGAATTTACCTGTTCCAAATTCAGGCCCAGTGGACTTCAACACCGAGACATACATAAAACCCCTGACAAAACCTCTTCACGGTGTTTACGAGGCGACTCCTAACACCCAGACATTAATGGGTTAAATCAACACTCTGTAGGCACCAGGAAAAAGATGTGTAATGATTGCTAATTGCCTTGTTAGTATGAAAACAAAGCAGTGTTTTTCTCCCTTTGCTGAAGGGCTAAATTAGCAGGAAACAAACAAGCGGATAGAAACTTATGAATAAGGATGTTTTTACAAGAGCATCTGTGGATGCAGCTGCCAGTCGCTCGTTCCATCCAGCCTGTTTCACTCTGCTTCGCTCCGTTTCAAACTGACAAACTTCCCTGCTGGTTCAGAGGTTGTCAGGCTATTTCATCACTGTTCGCGTCTCTGCTTCAGAAACGTTTAATAACAATCTTATGCTCTTCATTTACTGATAAATAATCTGGAGCGGCCTTCGTCCCCCATGTGTCCGTGGCCGGCTGGGCCCCCGCTCAGCGCTGGCCGTAGTGTTTCACAGACATCAGTGGGGTCCATTGTGGTGTCTGCCTCGGGGTCTCTCTGAGGGGCCCGGAAATGGGCCGTGGAGACATTGAACCTTCACCAACTCCACCAGCGCAGCGGCAGATTAAAGTTAGCACGTCTTTGGGTAACGATGGAGACAAATAGCACCTCTGGGTATTCCTCTGTTCATCTGCAATGGAACACAACTTCAGCAGCAGCTGTCAGCCTGATAGGGAAAAAAGACTCTCCCTGTTGCTTTCTTCCCACCCCCCCACCCCCCCCCCCTCCGCTCCTCTGCTCTGCCTCGTACTCGCTCTCATTCCCTGTCACTTTCTCTGTCCCCCCCTGTCTCTCCAGCCCCTGTTTCTCTCTCTCCCTGGAGAGATGCGTGTTTACCTCAGCGGTCACCTGCCACAACAGGAGCCCAAATGAGATTCAAAGGCGTTTTGTCCCAATCATCTTTCCCTATCATTCTGAATACTCTCCGGAGACACAGCTTATTACACGACATGCTCCTCAGAGTAGATAAACGGGCGGTTGTGTCACGAGTCGGGCCTCGACTCTGGGAGAGTGTGTGTGTGTGTGTGTGTGTGTGGGGGGGGGGGGGTGGAGAGACAGACAGCTAGGGGCCCCTGGACTGAAAGGAGTCCACAGTCTTATTGACGTTTTAATCAGAAACAGTTTGTGTTCAGCAGGGGGAGGGGAAGGCTGGCTTTGTATCAAAGCTTATTCAGAATAATATGCAAGAATTTAAATGCAGACCTCACTGACACTTAATTTACCTGCTGTCACTCTGTGTGTGTGTGCGTGTGTATGTGTGTATGTGATACCGGTTTACCTGCTGTCACTCTGTGTGTGTGTGTGTGATACCTGTTGTGATGCCCCTCCACAAGGCCCTCTCTAACATGTCAGGTGCTCAGGAGAGGAGAGGAGACTACAGGGAGACAGGAGAAACAGGGAGACTGGAGGAACAGGAGAAACAGGGAGACAGGAGGAACAGGAACAGGGAGACTGGAGGAACAGGAGAAACAGGGAGACAGGAGGAACAGGAGAAACAGGGAGACAGGAGGAACAGGAGAAACAGGGAGACTGGAGGAACAGGAGAAACAGGGAGACAGGAGGAACAGGAGAAACAGGGAGACTGGAGGAACAGGAGAAACAGGGAGACAGGAGGAACGGAAACAGGAGGAACAGGGAGACTGGAGGAACAGGAGGAACAGGCTGACTGGAGGAAAAGGAGAAACAGGCTGACTGGAGGAACAGGAGAAACAGGCTGACTGGAGGAACAGGAGAAACAGGCTGACTGGAGGAACAGGAGAAACCGAGAGATTGGAGGAAGAGGAGAAACAGGAAAACTGGCGAGCACAGCTGTGTGTTCCTGGGTTACTGGAGTGTGCTTCCACTGTAATTGCACTGAAATTCTGAGGGGTTTGCAAGTAAATAACATGAGCATTTTGATTACAAGAATGCAGGGTGGTCGGGCTGTCTGTCTATCTGTCTGCATACTCTGCTTACACAGGCAGACTGGGGAATGTTTACCATGAAAATGTTTAAAACAATGACAGAACTACTAGCACTGTAAACTAGTCTCAGAGGCGATCTTCTGTATAATTCATGTCACGTTCATGTTTGGTTTCTATTTTTATCTGTTGTGTATTCTTACTAATCACTGTATGAAATATGCATCCTGATGTCACCCTAGAGATAACTTCAGAGAAAGGTTGTGGCGCAAATGGCTCCCTATTGACTTGTGCATTACTACCCATGAGCAGAGCTCCAAGGGGCCTGGACACATGTGGGGCACTATATATGCAATAGGGTGCAAAAATAGGGTGCAATTTTGGACACACGCAGTGTCTTGTGAAGGTGACTTCCCATTGTCGCATTTCATCTCTCCTGGAATGTTTAACGAACATTTAGAGAACACAGATTCACTGGGAGATTCTAGAACATTAGCATCCCTGTTCTATTATTCATTGTGTTCCCCGTTTCCTTCATTAAAAAGCTCCGGCCAACAATTTCCATTTCAGCCAAAATCTACACAGCTGATTCTTAAACACACTTCGTTGGGTTTTAAAGATGTTGTCATCAAACATTAATGCACAGTTCCAATGGTTAAATGCAATCCCCTTTTTTTACGTCTCGCCTTTAATGACACCAAAAAAAAAAAAAGCATTAAAACTCAACACCAATTGCCCAATAATAATGATGGGAAGCAGAGAGTGAGTGAGTGAGGGAAAGTGAGCCCCCATCCCTAACCGCTCATGAATTGATCCTCTCCCGCACAGGCAGGTAGGAGGTGACAGCTGCTTAATTTGGTTTTCTCACCGGGGTTACTTAATCCCGTAACGGGCCTGACAACACACGCAGACGGCGGCGGGGCGAGAGGGAGAGCGGCGCTTCTATTCACCCCGGTACCCGTAACAACCAAGGTCACTGTAATTAACTGCCAAATTACAATTTAAATGATATTACTAATCACTCATTTTTGCAATAGCGAGTAGCCACTGGCTGTCATGTTAATTTAGGGCTGTGAGGGGAGAATGGCCGCTCCCCCCCCTTTTGCTTCGCAGTAGGGTTTCTGTCTGTGTGTCTGGTATGTATTTGGGCTGTCTGGGATATTCTCTCTCACAAGAGTTTCAATTAGACATCATAAAGCGTTTGTCTTAATGTATTCCCTGTAGTTGTCAGACAATCACAGCTGCTTCTTTCTTTTAAGTACCCGCAATTAAAATGAATGCCGCTCTCAAATCCGCTGAGGGTCCCTCGACAATATTTTTAGGCCTTTGTTTAGGGTTTTAGAGTAAATGCGCGATTAGCAACAACTTCCACGTGAGGCATTTGTCAGCAGCTGTTTAAGTTAGCGGACCATCACCTGGGTGTACTTTCGGACAATCATTCTCCGGACTTGTCAACACCAGTACCATCGGACAGGAAACACTTGGTGGTAAGGACTTCCTGAATCTTCTCTCGTCTCTCTCGCTGCGGTGTCTTTGTCATGGAGCCTATTTAGTTGGATGGCGAGAGGAGCGCCGGCCAGGGTCCAGACCAGACCCTGGGATATTTATCCCAGCCAAACCATTACTGTAACTGCCCATCTGCCAACACTGACACTCTCCACTCAACCACCCGAAAGGTTACTCATTTACATTCGCAACACAGATCCACCAATAACAAAGCTTCAGTCAATCACTTCCTCGTGACGACAATTTTAATGTGTAATCCCCACAGTGAGATAAAACTCAGAAAGCGTGTTTGGAGGGGAATATTGGGGTTCCGGAATGTCACAACGACTGGTCTTCCGTTCTGCCGAAACAGTGAATCATCTCCTCCATGAATTATAATAGGAGAGGATATCCAGGCCTGATTGATTATTGTAATCGTTAGCCATATGGCGCCAACGGCTTTCCTACCCCCCAGCACCGCAACATTGAAATAAGCCAAGATTACGGGGCTAGGTCAACACAACCTTTACCACCGTGGTGATGAATTTCCCTTCTGGTCAGAGGGGACGGCAAACAGACAAATGATTAAAACAGGGGCATGGAAACTAGCCATTGCATTTCTCTTAACGTACGCGTGGTACACACACATAAATACACACATAGACACAGACTCTTAGGCACGCGCAGAAAGACAATCCTCAAGCTTCAGTGGTTATTGAACCAAAGCAAAGCCGCTTTCCCTTGCCCGCTACTAATGGAGCCATCCCGTGTTCCCCTCTCTGACAGAGATCACACCAGACGTCTTTACATGATGCTCTGTTAATGGGATCCAGTCTTGGCTTGGGGTTTGGTCTTCATCTCCCGCTTCGAGATGTCCCCTCACGACTTCTCACGGCTCTAATAATTATAATAACCGCTCAGATAGGGAGAGGCATAGAAATATCATCAAGAAACATAATTATTTATAATTATTTACATGATTCCAGGGACGGCAAGAATTTACATTACAATCCCTGTCTCTGTCTGTAATTACTGAACTACACAGTCATTGCCTCACAGCTATCTAATATTAGGGTTGTGTCTTCCTCTCCTCCTCCTGAAACAAAAAGTTGATGTGCCGTGTTGATTGGCACGGGGGGAGGTAACGGGCCGGGGGAGGGGTGTGCTGGTTGCCGGGGACTGACAGACAGTTGTCAGGTTGAGGCCTCCCCTGTTGGCTGTGGCCTGCTCTGGGCCAGTCACCTGTCATCTCAGGTGAAGTCTTGTCACCCCTGACGACCAGAGGCAGCAGAGGGGATATAATGGGATGAACAGACAGACAGACAGACGCAGGTAGGGACTCTTTGGAGACTGGAGAGTAGACCTTGCTGCTGTCTCTCGGCCGGGTAAATGAAACCGTAACACTGTCTTTCATCTCCTCTAGGGTTTCGTACTGTACGTTTTGTTCAGCAGCCAGTGCTCAACAAAAAACAAGCTGCCGCTTCTGTTCATGTTTAGATGCTGGTGCTCCACAAGGCACTGTACTAAGCTAATATTCAGTGAGAAACAGTACAGCTCAAGCGGTGGTATATTTCAGCGGGCGGGTTACAGGCTGATGTTGGGTTTAGTGAGTGATGTTTTACATTCTGGATTAGTTTACTGTAGTTGACTGAGAAAAAAACGTAGGAGAATGTTTTTATCTGGCAAAATGGCATGCCTGTACATGGGCGACACTTCCGCATGGAAAACAAATGAAAACGTCCCGCCTGTAGTTACCTGCATCTCAAAGCCATGCTGGCCCACGCCCAGCTAGGAAAAACTAAAATGACTCCCTGCCGTCATCTTCATGCCTGAGCTGGTTCATGTCTGTTTTTCCAGACAGCTGTCAACAGATGTGACGGGCAGCTCCAGCTCCGGACAGGCAGAGAGGAGAGGGGATTGTGACGTGAATGGGGGGTGTACCAGATCTCCTCAGAGCTTGTCACAAGGTCGCCACATCTGGGTGCGAGGTGGAGGGCTGTGGACGAGTGTGGGGGTGTTGCGGACCGCCCAAACTCATAGCCCCGATGCTGTTTTTTTGTTTCCGCTCCCTCAAAAGGACGTCCTGCCAAGCAAGGGGGAAGCATGTGTCCATCAAAGTCAGGACGATATGAGGCGTGAGCACTGAGGCCTGCTGGGAAAGATGGACGGACGAGGCTGACAATTGACTCATACCGTGGATGTAGCGCTCTAGATGTCACGGCTGAGGAAAGACTCCTACAGTGACCGCGTTCACGTGGACTTTACGGGGTGACTGGAGACAATGCTCAGACAGCGGAGCACCGGACGTCCTGCGGCTGTAGCCCGGATGGTTTGCGTTGTGTTTCTGTCCGCGTCTCCTTCCAGTCGGCGCCGCCTGGCTCTGGGCCGCCCGCCCGAACACCTGCGAGGGCGGCAGCAGGTATGCGTGAGTCGGCTGACCCCGACGCTGTCCGCCGCGCCTCCCCGTCAGACACACGGCCTCACCCGGGAGGCCCGTCACACTGCCACGTCGGTTATGGGCCCTGATCTTTATTCATTACGTCTGCCAGAGTGACGTGGATAGGCGGTCTGTGTTCAAAACCTGTCAAGGCTGGTGGAGTGTGTGTGTTCTTTTGTGTGCCCGGGGTGTGTGTCTACAGTACAAACTGTTCTGTCATCAGAAATTATAACATTTTTTACTGTGTATGTTATTTTGAGGCTGGCGCGTTATACTGTGCAGTACATGGGAGTTCCGGTCAATGTGGTAATCAACAAACCCGGTTGGATCCACTGGGTCACGCCACCGCCTGGTCTGGTCTTCATGTGATTCAACCTTCTGAATTAAAGAGCTCCGAAGGAATTCAGGTGTGGTGTGTGTGTGTAGACTGTTCTGGGTTCTTTTTTTTTCAGACAGGTCCAAAATGAGTGCCCTTGATAAATGTACTAATCCTTTTTGTGCCCTTGATAAATATGCACAGGAAACACTGCTTAAAATAAAACAACATTGAATTATTTTTTATTAAGGCTATTACTCAGAGAGAGATATTTTGTTTTACAAGCAAGATAGTTGTGAAAATGATTGACAGCTTTGGCTCCTCCTCTTGAATGGATAATGACACTGAGCATTTCTAAATGGTGTAGGAGACCGTGGACCGTGTTGTGAGTGTAACATCTCATAGAGGTGCAGAGGTCAAGAAACAAAGGTTCTTTAATCAAATAACGTGCAGGGAACATCCGGGAACATGAGGTAGGAACAAGGAACATAGAGGTCACACGAAACAAGGACTGACAAGAAACACTGGAACAGGAGGAACTTAAAGAGGGACATAACGAGGGGCAAATGAGAGACATTTGAAGACTGAACCAGACCCAGGTGAAACCAATCAAAGAACATAGAAACAGACCAAACAGAACCAAAATACATCGTACATAGAAATGTCACAGTGTTACAGTAAGGGAACTTAGATCACTCCTCCATACTTAATCCTCAAAATGAAGATCTCTGATGTTCTCCTGTGCTGAAGTACTGGCCTTTTTTTTCAAACCACATGTTTGGTCTACCTCATTCAAAATGGCGGTCACTGAAGGTTGTTAGGTCGAGTCTCCGAGCCAGAAGGGTGAGACGTCTGTTGTCTTTCCTTCAGTCAACCTTAATTGCTCCCACATCATGGCAAAAAATGTGCCTTTGTTCTCCATCATATTTATACACGAGACCATGGTTAAAGAAAGTGACTTGACTTGAAGAGGCAGTGGATAATGACAGAAGAAGGACATCACATATCTGGAAAGTGTGTAGGAATTATCTAACATCACTCTTATGTGTTCTATCTTATGAACGATTTCTTTCTTTGGCACAATGCTGTTATCCTCTCGTGTTATATTGTTATGTGGGGCATTCAACAGTTTCCCCACATTGATTTCATTCAATTCAGCTTCTTGAAAATATACAAAGGTTTTGTTGTTGATTGAACTAAGTTAAAGGAGCATTGTTTAACAAAATGTGGAATTCTGTGGTAATTAGCAGAGCCCGGGTCCCTGATCACTTTGCGGGAGCCCTTTTGTCATCTCTCTGCACTCCCTGCGTCAGTCACGGACAGCTGCAGGTGATTCTTCCTCTTCTCTGCACAGGGACCAGCTTCAGACACACGGTCCTCTGCACTGTGAATGCTTAAATCCGCTGTCACATTTGTACAAAAGCAGTGGTGCTTTGTCCGGGTCTCCTCTGTGTGCTGGGGCTGAACTTTGCTATGCAAACACCAAGGTTCCCGCTGCTGTTTTTCTGGATGTTGTCGCCCAGCATCTTTCCCCGAGGTGCCACATCTATCCATCTAGTCCACAAACACTGAGAATTCATTAACGGGAAGGACTTCAGAATGACCCTGTCTGTACCTCTCAGCCTAACCCCACAACAACACTGCTTGGTTGGGGATGGGTTAGATGGAGGTTGCCTTAAGGCTGTCTGTCTGTGTTTTGATTTGGCACTTTGTTCAGTGCGTTGGCTTCTCCTTCCTTGCTCCCAGGCCCGACTGGGAAGATGTTAATTCTCCAAATTACTTTTTAAGTAGTGTGTCTGCACTCTGAGGGCCCGCTGAGTGACAGGTCTATCAGATCTTATTCATGGGGGAATGAAACACACACACATACAGGCACACTCTTTTCACAGGGGGACTGTTCTTTCAAGTGGAGGCCCAGGTCTGTTTGTGTCTATACCCCTTAAAACTATAATTAAGCGACTGAAGCCTGAGTGCTCCTTCCCATCTAAAATCTATGACTTTAGATGGGACAGGTAATCCCAGTACTTGCATTCTTTGGCTATGAAATATCCGTTACAGATATCCGTCACAGAAATTCGCGATCAGAAGACATTTGGATGAGAACAAAGTGAAGGTGGAACGCAGTGTCGAAAACATTACCTAATTAGCAAGAAATGAATAAAACAATAATGCAAATATACAGTATTCATGACTACACTGTATCTGAGGATCACATGGCCTGATCAATATGAAACTTTATTTTGTGGCATACAGAAAGATAAATTCACCACCATGATGCGTTCTGATGACAAACACTGACAAGCTGGTTGGCCCTTCTGTCAGCCCAGATATTAGGGCTCAACCTGTGGTCTCCTCACATTTCTTATCCAACAACCACCAACCTGACACCCCACCCTGACACACCACCCTGACACCCCAACCTGACACCCCAACCTGACACCCCAACCTGACACCCCACCCTGACACACCACCCTGACACCCCAACCTGACACACCACCCTGACACACCACCCTGACACCCCACCCTGACACACCAACCTGACACACCACCCTGACACCCCAACCTGACACACCACCCTGACACACCAACCTGACACACCACCCTGACACCCCACCCTGACACCCCAACTTGACACACCACCCTGACACCCCACCCTGACACACCACCCTGACACACCACCCTGACACCCCAACTTGACACACCACCCTGACACCCCACCCTGACACACCAACCTGACACACCACCCTGACATACCACCCTGACACACCACCCTGACACCCCACCCTGACACCCCAACTTGACACACCACCCTGACACCCCACCCTGACACACCAACCTGACACCCCATCCTGACACACCAACCTGACACACCACCCACACACCCCACCCTGACACCCCTCCCTGACACCCCAACCTGACACCCCACCCTGACACACCACCCTGACACACCACCCTGACACACCAACCTGACACACCACCCTGACACCCCACCCTGACACACCACCCTGACACACCACCTGACACACCAACCTGACACAGCTTCCACGTCTCCCTCTGATTGTCATCCTCAGTAGCCATCGTCTGCCATGTTTATCCTCCGGCTCAGCAGCCAACTGGGTGAAGTATCCTCTGCCCGTCTCCTCACCAAAACTCCTGGTCCCATCTGCTCTCGGAGAGACACAACATTTGTCAAAGTACACTGCATAATGACTCTGGCACCCTTATTATAATCTCAGAGTAATCTTCATTTGTCCATTGTTGGCGACGGGACACTTCTGGGTTTGGGGAAATCAGTCAGGTTTCCTAAGTGTCCTCGTTCCATTTCCATTAAGCTCAAATCAGCCGTGAACGGTCATTTAAGTCCCATTTATAAAGGGATGCTAGAGTATTATCGTAGTTTCTGAGTGTGATACTGAGATGAGCTTTGTAAGGTTTTCTGCTGTACCGCAGTAGATTACATGTCCCAGAATTCACATGGGTAAAGTCAACCGAATGTTCAGATTTTGAGAAACACCACCTTGGAACCATTGAGTAAAGTGTTCTCTTATGAGGCGTGTACTGTTACCCCCTAAAAACATATACAGGCAGAAAAGGGGGGTTAAGCACGCCAACTCGACCCCCCCCCCCCACTCGTGTGGCGGGAGTCCTCAGACGGCCGAAAGTATATGGGTCAGACACACCGTTCCCAGCTGTTCGCCTCTGTCAGCTGTGGCTTTTTCCCGCGCCCATCAACATCTGCTCCACAAAAACAATATCCAGCTTTTAGCACTCAGATGGAGGTTACACCATATGCCAGCAAGCCACTTAGTTACTGCCAGGGGAGCCCGGCCCGGCCGCCACTCGCCGAGGTAACAGTGAAAGAGAAAAGTGCTGGGAAATGAAGGGGAACCGGCACCCCCCCCCCACCCCCACCCCCACCCCCAACCACCACCCTTCCACCTCCCCAGCCCCGTGGGCATGCTTGGATTTGTGCTGCTTCCGTGGCTGCTCAGCCAGACCATCAGAGAGGCGTGCATCTGTTCAAGGTGCTTTAGAAGCTCCGCCCCTCTGAACGCTAAAGTGCCTCCTAAACTTTGTCTGTGAGGCCCGCCGCCGCCGCGAGGTCCGCTCGAGTTTGTCGCTTACGTGGGCGTCTCGTGGGTCCGTGCACGCCGACAGGCAAAGCGTGCACTGTGTTGACGGACTGTGTCGCCGAAAGTAATTAAAAACATCATGGTTCCCTGATGTAGCGATCGAAACCAGGGCCAAACCAGGGGTGGCTGTGATGTATTATTTGAGTTAAAGTTTCAGCCGTCATTCTCTTAACAGTTAATATATTCTTACTCATCCATAATGCACAAGCCAAAGAACTAGAAGTATGTTCTCTTGGCAGACTCGTAAACTTGTCTCATAGGTTTCCTGAGAAATTTCTTTATTAGCAAGCTAGACAGTGGAATTGTGAGAAATCCTCCCATTTAGGCCTTTTCACAGCAATCAAGACAGCAGATCTGGACTGGTGTTAATTGACATTTAATTAAATGTGGGAGCCAAAGGTCTCCAAATAGACCTTACAGCTAACCAAGCAGCAGCCATTTGGTGAACGTGCAGAAATGAGACGTCTCCTTGGTCTTCTCCGCGTCCAATTAGAAATACACTGCAGTTCCCCTCCACTTCCATTGTTCTCCATCTGCGGCCAAACCACTTAGTCAGGCCTTTATTCCCGCACCTTGGCAGGACTTCAGTGTTGCTAAATAGTTATGGCGGGCCTTTCTCCTTCCACATCTGATTTCTGAGCTCTGCTGTGGTTTTCTTCAGCCAGTCCAGGCTGTGACAAAGTGTTGCTAATCAGCGAAGTAATGTAAGAATCTGCAGAGCCTCACAGCGGTTGGGTGTTATTAATTAGACGGGTTGTCCAACCGCTTGTGTCTGGGCTTTTTCCTTTTTAGCGTGCGTTGCTGCTGTGATCCTTTGTGTTGTCGTTTTAGAGGTAACCTGCGTCGGCCAGCCAGTAATAGCGTTAGGCTAGTGGGCTTCTACGCTGGTGAGCGCTCTGCTTCGTTGAGAACTGAGCTGCATTGTCTCCTGTCCTTGCAGGCTTGGGCAGGGTACAGGGTGTGTGTGTTTGTGTGTGTGTGTGTGTGTGGGGGGGGGGGGGTAGACGAAGTGATCCCATCTCAGAGACACGTGGGTGGATCCACGCGACGGCGGGTCGGGGTTGCTTTTCCGGAGGTCATGGTTGGTCCATGGGGTTTTAATGGCAGATCGGCATGCACGCGGCGCCAGTCAAAGGAGACTCGGAGAGGGGCGGCGGAGGAGCAGGTAAGAAATCACCCAGACGGACAGGACTCCTTTATCACAGTGAGATGAATCCAGTCATGAATGCTGATTAGATCAACAGGAGCTTTAATGGCTCTTATTTCTGTGTGAGGCTACTGGGATTGTCGGCTGGAGGGCCTTCTGCTGTAAGGACAGCGTGTCAGTGTCACCCCTTTGGCGTGTTAAAGACCTTGGGGGGGAGGAACAGTCCACATGACGTGTTTTAGGCTACCTGTCTTACGTGGCACTCGCCGCCAGGTGGTCAACCAGCTACTAAGTCTTTATTTTCCAGAGGATAAATTCTCCCCCCAAAAACATTTCATTATAGTATATCACTCTAAATTAAAGTAAATAATCTGTTTTTTTAACGTTTAATCCAAAACAGTCTCGTCGTCTGTATGCTGTCATTGGTGTTGCTGTAAGTGTGAAAATAGGCTGGTGCATATTTAGCTGCAACCAATCAGAGTCTGAGTCTATCTTTAGTCACCTCCCACACTATGTTCCTTTCTGAGGCTCACAGGAAATGAAGTCATCCACTCCCAGAGGTCTGCTGGAACAGCAAACTAATGTGACTACAGGTTCTGCTGTCACCCACCCATTCCATTATCTCATACCCTACAGCATATAAACATATTACAATGTATTTACAAATCAGGGATTTGTGGTTCTTTTCTGTTAATTATTTTGAGCCATTTGAATTTTCCTTTAGACAGTTGAGCCGAGACTGATAAATTAGATGCACAAATGGAATGTGTTTTTCTCATGCACTTCCTTGTGTAGTCAGAGGAGGGCACTGCTTAAGAGGAAGAAAGCGTGCTCTCGATGGATGATAAGTTTTAACAAGTCTGTGTTTTCTCTGGGTGTGTGTGTTGTAAGAAGGCTGATGGTAACAAGGAGGCATAACGATATGATAACTACAATGATAATGTACTGTAATTACCACGTGGCAACAAATGTTCCTCTTTGCCGGGGCACACGGTGTGTCGTGTGGCATTACCAAGCGCGCGTGTGTGTGTGGAGTGTGATTGCGCGTCTCTGTTGCGCTCCAGTGTATACAGTAAGTAACATAGACAAACTATCACACCCATTATGCTAATGATCCAATGATTATGCTAATTCGTCTTCACTACTCATGTGCTGGAATAGTGCTTTACTGTGATGATTAATAATAAGATTAAAACGAGTTAGATGACACGGGACAAACATCTCCATAGAATTGTTTGTCCTTAAAATCTAGTGTTTGCATGTGTTTTCAGTGACCCTGAGGAAAGGATATGAAAGTGAATTGTATAATAACCTTGTGTATCTGACTGCTAAGAATTAGCCCTACATTATGCCAATATTATAAAATCCATTCTATTATGTTATATTAATATTGCTGAATTGTTATGAAATAAATAATAATATTATCCCCTCCCCACAAAAAAGGATGTGACATGTTAACGTGTAGGATAGGGTACATCCATGTTTAAAGGAATGTCTCTGTCATGTTGCGTTCGGTCAAATCACATCCGTGAGATGTTCAGCAGCGGCGTGTCTGCTTGTGACTTCTCCCCGCTTACACCCAGCTGTGATGTCTGTGATGTGCATCATTTAAGACGGTGGCCCGGCTCAAACAGGAGGAGCGAACCTCCGTGACACCAAACAAATGCATTCAAGTCGGCCGCCACGATTGTCGCGCGGATTCATCACGATAGGACTGTCAAAACCATGATCGGAATTAGCACGAGAACTCGAGCAGACAGGATGTAATATTGAACGTCCAGATGGTTCAGCAGCGGAGAGACATCCAGTGGCCATGTTGGCTTTATCTTTAATTTATCTCCTCTCGGGCGTTCTCCGAAAGCCACATTGTTAGACTTTCCTCCGGAGTGCTGGAAGCCATGTGACTATTTAAATATGGGGAACAAACTAAGTTTAGTTAATGTCACTTTTCGTGGCACTCTTGTTAATGCGTCTGTACAGTACCATGTAATGATATAGTGCTTCTTGTTGGAAGTTATCTCTCAGAATTGAAGATGACTTTTCGAGGGGACGTTGCCAAAAGCTTGATGATAATTCTCAGAAAGGCCGTATGGCTCATGCATCGCCAGTTCCAACGGCCCACAATGCTTCATGACAACAAAGCAGGATTTAATTTGTTTGTAGATTGTACATCTTAATTTTTTTTGGGGGGGTTGAAACATTATGAATTTACAAAGGGCCTGCAAATAGCTGGAAAACAAGTTAAGATGTTGGAGAGTGGAATTTCACCCAGGTATTTGGTTGTGGAGGAAGGTTGTACGTGCATGTTCAAGTTGAGTACACACCATAGGCTCAACACTATTGGTCTATAGTTAAACCATAATAAATTAATAGTTTTAGATAATTTGTACAGTGTTTTATTTCAAATCAACCCCTTCCTGTAGTTTTTTTTGACCGCCAGAACTCAACGAGTTACAGGTCAATATGCAAAAGCCTAACTCCATGCATTCCCCTAACCAAGACTCCCGATGTAGGCTCCAGAGACCCAGCGCTCCTGGGGCCTCCATCCCAGAACAGACACTCTTGCCCTGGGGAGGTCCCAAGTGGTGCCTTCTCCATACCTCCACGGCTCGGTGGTTGTGCCATCTGTTACTGAGAGGGTGGAGGTGATGAAAGATTCAGGGTCTGGGACTCACTCATCTGCTATCGATTATGCTCCAGATGTGCGTGTGTGTGTGTGTGTGTGTGTGTGTGTCGTGCTCTGATTGACAGGGAGAGAAAGTGCCCTGACAAAGCCCTGCCCTTACTCACACATGACCTCACAGCGTCAAGAGAGCAGTGCTCAGACCGAATGAAGGAAAGCTAAAAAGTCACATTTCCGGTTGAATCTTTTTATTTTTTTTAACACAATTCAGATGGTGAATATTTTGTGGTGTGACAACATCCATAATTTTATGCATTTCAGCCTTGCTCACGACATTGATATCTTTTCCTCTGTACTTTTAATGATTTCATGGATTTTTTTGTCTCTATTTTCCACTGATGCCATTGTCCTCCCAAAACGATGTGCTTATTTGTAATTCAGGAGCAACTGTCAGGCATACATGTTAATGTGTTGGCAGCGTGGTGGAAACAGGCGAAATGAGGTGGCGCCCGACTTTTCATACCGGTCGTTTGTCCTAAAGCCAGAGCCCCGATGTCCCTCCCTCCCTCCGTCCACAGGGCCAGGGTGACCCCCGTAATTGGGGGACAAATTTAAATGCATTTCACATTTTCCACCGGGCTGAGGGGCTTTATTGTGAAATGGCCGACGACAGACCCCCACTCAGTAGGACCCCGGCTCTTGGGTCTCCACTAAACTGGTCATGAATGCACAAACCATCTGTCTTCCTGGCCGCTTGTCAGCGCCAGCGTGGTGGCGGCAGCTGTCGGAGTGGTCCTGGGTTTGAAGGATGGAGCGCAGGCCCCCGCATTCAGCACCACGGCGGCGACTCGGGGCGCTGACGCCGGACAGCCCGGGAACCCGACGCCATGCGTGCCCTGAGCACCGGCAGGGTGGCTGCTGCTTTCATCGGGACTAGCGCTCGGACCGGCTGTCGTCAGAGAGAGACGTGGAGATGGGCAAGGAAACAGGAAATGTGGAGGAGAGAAGGAAGGAAGCGACAGGGAAGGAGGGAGGAATGGACCGATGGGAGCAATAGAGTGAGAAAGGAACAGGAGGAGGTAGGGGTACAGTGTGAATGGTGCCGGTGTCTGTCGTGGAGATCCGGAGTGTTGTCCTGGTGCCAATATGTACCTCAGCGGGGGGAGGTGGCCACGAGCCAGAGTCTGAGAGGGGAGCACCGGGGAGCTCAGAGGGTGAAGCAGCCAGCAGGGCCGGGACAACAGGAGGGCCGGGCAGATAGTTGGACAGAGAGGGGGAGAAAGCGAGGAAAACCAAGACGAGTCCAGGGTTACGCCTTGGAGAAGGAAGGCTGGGCCGAGGTTTGTAAACCTGAAGCTGAGAGACCCCGGCCGATGCAGCATGGGACTGGGACAGAGACAGCATGGGGCTGGGACAGAGACAGCATGGGGCTGGGACAGAGACAGCATGGGGCTGGGACAGAGACAGCATGGGACTGGGACAGAGACAGCATGGGGCTGGGACAGAGACAGCATGGGACTGGGACAGAGACAGCTTGGGGCTGGGACAGAGACAGCATGGGACTGGGACAGAGACAGCATGGGACTGGGACAGAGACAGCATGGGGCTGGGACAGAGACAGCATGGGACTGGGACAGAGACAGCATGGGACTGGGACAGAGACAGCATGGGGCTGGGACAGAGACAGCATGGGGCTGGGACAGAGACAGCATGGTCAGTTAGGAGCATAGGGCAGCGGCAACAGGCTGGGCCCGCTGGACAGACCAAGCTGTGGGTGGGTGAGTTGGGGGGGGGGGTTAAAACACTTTATTAATGTCCCTGCAGCCGTGCCACAAAGTGGCTGCATATTTCCTAGCAAAGAAAAGGAGCATCATTGCTTTCTGATCAGCCGCACTCTGTACACATGTTCACCCTGCTTTATTTTCCTCCTTCAAGTCTGCTGCCTTATTCAAGAAGCTGACTGACAAATTATTTCCTTCTGCCCGCTCTCTCGATTAGATATCACTTTTATTTTGTATCAATGACCCGTGTGGTCTGCAGCCCTGTGTGATACAGGCTATCACTGTGACCTAATTGCATAAATTTAGCTGGCTGGGTCGCTTGACCGGAATGAAAAGCCAATCTGTGATTTGAGGAAGCAGGACCAACCTGTCTGGGTGGGTTTAACTGACCATGTGTGGCAGTTCCCAGTCCTACAGTAATACACACACACACACACACACATGTTTAACAAAGTACTGTAAGCCATTGTGCTGCACTTAACATTGCAAGGTTTCTGTATTTTTCGGGAACTACGGTGAACAGGATGTCCTTTTTGACCCATTGAGATTTGTACCATAAAATGTATATTTGTTCATACATGTCATTGTTCTAATATATAAAATGGGTGTATCTCGATTAGTTGAGAATTCCTTTACTGGCTCATCAGACCCAACAATAACCAGGTCACTCCTCAGACCCAACAATAGCCAGGTCACTACTCTGACTCCTAACACCCTACAATAGCCAGGTCACTACACTGACTCCTCAGACCCAACAATAACCAGGTCACTACTCTGACTCCTAACACCCAACAATAGCCAGGTCACTACTCTGACTCCTAACACCCAACAATAGCCAGGTCACTACACTGACTCCTCAGACCCAACAATAACCAGGTCACTACTCTGACTCCTAACACCCAACAATAGCCAGGTCACTACTCTGACTCCTAACACCCAACAATAGCCAGGTCACTACTCTGACTCCTAACACCCAACCATAGCCAGGTCACTTCTCTGACTCCTCAGACCCAACAATAGCCAGGTCACTCCTCTGACTCCTAACACCCAAAAATAGCTAGTGGCACCTGCCTAGAACTGTTTGTGTCTCCATGTAAATGCTGGGTTAGGCTCTTTCACATGCATATAGGGTGATACTGCAGTGGGAGCGTATGGAGGAGCTGCTGATGACCTCTGTCTTTGTGTCAGTGTGGGAGGGGGCGGGGCATCCTCTCATTGGGTGTTGTTCCTGCTCATCGACTCGAGGCCTCATCCGAAGCTAATTGCAGAGAAGGAATGGCTTTAATTGTTGTCACCTGTTTAATGAAGTGAAACGCATTGTTCCCTTCACTACATGACAATACACATGTACTAATGATGAATAAGATGGAAATAAAAAACAATGTGGAGTTTGTTTGTATGTCAACTGAGGGCATATGCTTTGGGTTGATAAATAAAAATAAATATTTACAGACAATTCATTTCTTGATTTATTTTTATTTTACAAAGACGATGATAGAACACCCTTAGGACTATACATCTAAATGTTTCAACTCTTATTGATCGCTTCTGGAAGTCTCCGACATAATATAACACAATGTTGCTTTGCATCTGGGCAGTATCCCTTCATACGATTTGGCTACATGCACGGCTTCTCGTGCTACTAGCTGGTAATGCCAAGCAGGGCCAAAGAGGGCTTAACAGGAAGCAGTTGTGTCCTCTCACAGTGCTGTTCTCTCCTCTCGCCTGGCGTTTTTCTTTAGCCCCAGGGCAGCCAGCCAGGCAGCCAGAGACCACGGCAGGCACACAGCGCCAGGCAAGCACCCCCCATGCCTGGCCCCTCCCGAGCTGTGTGGCACCAGTCAGCCCTCGTTAAGGTTGAAGGCTCTCTGATGTGGACAAATTGTCACCGAGGCGGGACCTGGGGAGAAGGAGACACTGCTCTAACACACACGGGAAGTGGAAGGTGAGGCTGTGTCTGTAGAGTAATAACAGGAAGTGGAAGCTGTCTTTAGATTAGTAAGGGGAAGTGGAAGTATAAGCTATTTTTATAGTAATAACAGGAATTGGAAGGAGAGGCTGTGACTTTATTGTAGTAACAGGAAGTGAAACGAGAGACTGTGTCTTTAAGACTAGTGACATGGAAGTATAAGCTGGCTTTAGAGTAGCAACAGGAAGTAAAAGCAGAAGCTGTCTTTAGAGTATTAACAGGAAGTGGAATGAAGAGCTGTCTTTAGAGTAGTACACAGAAGTGGAAGGAGGAAAAGCCAATGAGAAGTCAAATTAATTTGAGTAATGTGCTCTTGGGAGTCTCTAAAAAGCCTGGATAATGCAATGCCCCCACTGAAAAGTCTATAAACCCCTGCTTTTTAGTTGCACACACAGGAAATGGAAGGAGATCTGCCATTAGACTGGTATCTTTGAGAAGCAGCCGTGCAAGACAATTAAGTCTTGAGTCTTTATGTATTGGTCACATTGGACTGTGAAATGCTACCTTATTGTAAGAGAAAGAGATGGTCCTCAAACCGAGCCATGTTTCGTACTCCTGGGGATCTGGATTGAGGATCTGTTAGTACGTGTTTTGGGCAGTAGAGGATGGAGCCCATATGCAAGTCCAATATGTCAGTGGTAATATGCTAGGCCTCTTTCAGAAAGAAAGAAAATAAAAAGAGCGTGAGTCAAGAGAGAGTGAGTGAAATTGATGTTACACCTCTATTCAACAAGACCATTCTGTCAGGGGGAGCAAGATCAGGTCATCGTTTTTCATTCCCCACTTTCAAAATAAATGGTTGAATTGCGTCAGGTTTCACATTCTCATTGCGGTGTGTGGACTTGGCCAATAGACTGCCAAGCACTCATTCATGATCTCAATTCCTTTGTCCCACAACCTTAAAAGGCCTCACAATAGCTTGTGTGGTTATAGAGCTCGCCCTCTTTTAACGGTTAACGGGCCGAGCAGCATCCAGGCTTTGAGACAGAGAGAGAGAGAGAGAGAGAGAGTGAGAGGGGTCTGGAGAAGCATATGGAGAGCTAAATAAAATTCAAATCAAACACAATGATGTCTGAGGCCTGCTTTGTGCCGGCGCAGGCCCAGTGAAAGACAGGGGGAGGAGCTCAGAGTTAGATCCTCATAATGAGATCATGAAGCGTGGGCAAATGAATGCATGGCCCAGTAATGTGGGTGATGTCCCTTTGAGTGAGCCGGGCATCAGCCAGCAGTACACAACAGCAGGATCGTCAGGGGAAAACTCCCCAAACTCTCCCTTTTCTTTCACTTTTCACTCTTCAACGGTCGGCTTCAATGAAGCCTCGCCGTCCGCCCAGAGTTCTGCTCCCAATCAATGTGGTTGACACTTGACAGATTGTCCGAGCTCCGGGCTTTTGTTGCAGGTTGATGAAGTGAAAGGGCTTGGATGGTAGCCCAATGAATAAAGATGTTTTAAAGCCAATAAATAAATCCTCTAAAAGCTGCTATATATCGCTTTGCTGTGTGACCGTTGCAGTGTAAAAAAAAAAAAATCCTCTTTTCTCTCCTCGCCCCGTTTTTTTTTTTTCTCTCCCTCTGCTTTTTTTCACACTTGCAGAATGTGCTTTGCTTTGAAGGACTTGTGAAGCCGAAGGCGTCTTGTTGCTCAATCAAACAGATTAAGTCAGTCAGACAAGCAGCGATCTGTCCCATTCAATGAAGTTACTTTTGTCATGTAGGATCTCGGAGGACCTCATACAGACACAGTACTGGGTTTAGACGTGTCATAGTTCTGTCAAACAGAGTTCTACCTTTAAAAACATTGAATTGTTGGATTATTTGCATTGTTCTGTAACAGGCCGTGTTCCTTTCACCTTGACAGTTTTTTCTACAATGCGCATTTGAAATATGGCAAACCAACATTCTTTATTAAAACACAGCAATCAATCCCTGTCTTTGTCTTTCTGTCTTTAAGCTGTCTTTAAAAAGCATGGCGACCTGGTAATGAGGACATCTGTTTTCATATGGTCGTTGACACGTAGCACCAGAAATCTGATGTCGTCCTGTCCAAACTGGTGCAGGGCTGCCAGACAGCCTCCCGTCCTTTGATTGGTTCTGACAAGCCACTGACAGCACTGGTGACGAGGCGGGCGCACGACAAAGGGCAAGCAGGGGATGAGCCAACCGCGTCAGAGTCTGTCTGTCTATCGATCCCCCCCCCACCCCCCCATGAACCCCGCCCATGATGCCCCCCGGATCCCCACACACACAAGAGTTATACTACTAATCCGACTAACCGGGAACCTGGCAGGGGTGCTTCAACGTGAGCGCGTGATGGAATGGGGAAAGGTTAAAGTGTCTGGAAAAATTATCATTTAGCAGAGCAACGCAAACTATCACTGATTTCAATTGAACAACCTGTATTTCGCCTACTTGTTGTAGTACCAGTGGCTAAATGTAGCAAGTTCTGTATCTGATGTAAGAACTCTAGGCTGTGTATTTAAAGCCCAGTGCTACATACGGTGTATGTAAAAGTGCATTTAAACACCCGACAAAGTCTCATCAATTGGTACAGAGAAGGAAACTACAATCTATAAGAACATATTAAAATTCAACACTACTGTTGTTCGCTCCTTGGGGTTTAAGGCCGGGTGTTTCTGTAAAAGCACTTTGTGACAACTGCTGTTGTAAAAAGGGCTTTATAAATACATTTGATTGATTAATGAGCACTTTCGGTACTATTGGAAGGCTAATCTGAAGCAATGCACAGAGAATGCTCATGAGGTGTGCACGGACCCCTCAGTAAAAGTTCTAAGACAAAATATTAATTTCAGGCGGAGGGTTTTAACTTTGAAATTGTAAATGTAACATTGAACTGAAAGCAATGCAAAGCAACATTTGAGAAATTATTTTCTAATTGACAAAACTGCGTCACACATTTTTGTTTACTTTCACTTTTTCAGAAATGCATGTTTAGGGTCTCCTTTTTGGTGTAAGGAAATCCGGGCCCATGCTTCTCGGTGGTGGGTGGGGGGGGGGGTGGGGGGGGGGGGTGGGGGGGAACCACCTGCCTGGATGGAAATCTGTGTGTTGTTTTGCAGTGTGGACAGCTGAGCACTGCAGGAGCCAAACAGCTTTCCTTGACATTGAGATTCAAGCTCATTTTCTGGCAGCAACTCATTCCCAGACCCACACGGAACCATCAGCTCGGTCCAAACGTGAATCCCTTTGGCTTCCCGACCTGTAGAAACACGTGCTTCCGATGGGCCCAACTGTTTAAGACTGGTGATTTACACTAGCGCTGCCTGACTTAAAAGTCAGTGAGACAATATTAGTGACGGTCCCCTGGTAAACAGCCAGGACAGTGCGTGTCTGCACTGGGCTCCCAGGGCAAGTCGGGGGGGGGGGGGGGGGGGGGGGGGGTCTGTTTGTGTTGTTCTCGCGTGGGCTCGTCGGCCGTGTGACCTTGTATTAGTGCATATGCTCACAGCAGGGTCACTGGTTGGGGGCACGATCTGTCAGCCTTTGTTTATGGAGCCCAGACAGCACAGGGCTGTAAGATAACATATTTCATGCAATTAGTGGTCAGCATTACCACGTCATACGTGACAGCAGAAAGAGTGTCCGCACTGTAAACATTCTGTACAGTGGGTTGCAGTGGGTTACAGTGGGTTATGTTAACAATATTTGTTCTGTCACCTATCTCCTGATGTCTGTATTTCCGACACAACAGACATGGTTGTAGATCACAGTCTACATTGGGATTAGGCAGGTAAGGTTAACGTGTGATGGATATTGAATGTGTTATAATGTACGATAATGCGAACATAACCGATGTGATCGCGATTGAATATGTCATAAGGTGTGATAACATGACTCTCGCACACGTGACAGATATTTGATATGTTATAAAATATGATAATGCCAACCTGACAGATGTGATAGGCACTGAATATCTTATAATGCCTGATAATATTACTACTGTATGACATATTATAAAAGCAATACCCGTGACGGGTCCAGTTTTGATGTGATTCGGCCGTGTTTATGAAGTCAGTCAGGCTGAGGGAGGAGAGGGCTGGGTGCCCTCTGACAGTCTATAAAGCTTCCTAACCAGCCTTTACCCTGGGAGGTGTTTACTGTCACTCCGCGTTGCGTTGGGTGTCTGCCCGGCAGGCAGCGGTATTTCTCCAGGCTGTCAGTCTCCACACACACCAACCTGCCATGTTAGATTTGACCTCCACTGGGAGGGATTACTGTCTGTCTTTGCAGGGGGTATAGGCATCATTCATTTCCCTACTGAGACTCCGTTAGGGCTACCTGGAGGTCCGCATGCGCACGCTTCGACGCGGGCGCACAGTGTCTGTAGCACTGAACTGTGCTGGAGGAGAGAGAGCCGTTGGTTTTGGCTGGTGCCCCAGGCAGTAAGTGGGATTCAGTATGTGTGTGGGAGGCCTCGGAGGGGCCTGTTAATTAATGGTGTTACACGATAACACTCCCCACTGCGATTCTGCCACTCCGGCTGGCAGTCGGCAAGCTCTTAGCTTAGCTTATACTTCATGGTTATGGATTATAGGACTTTTTTTTATTTTTTTTATTTTTTTTGAAGAACCAGTTGTCGCCCTGGCAAAGAGTTAGAGAAAATTTCCAACATTTTACAATTACGCCGAAAGCGGGATCCTGGCAACGCGGGGTGACATTCTTCTAACCGGCGAGGTGCTCTGCCTCTGATGTGCCACGGGGTAATAGCAAGCCGTCACCATTGTTTTAACTGGTGATGCGCTCTTCCTCTGCCGTACCTCAGAGTTGTGGCACCCTGTCTCCAGGCAGTGTCTGACTGGACATGTTGACATGTTTCCACTACAGGAAGGCTTGGTACTGATACCCACATGGTACATCACCCCCATAGTTCCTCCTAGAGAGGAGTGACTCAGGCCTCCTGGTTCAGACAGGCAGGCTGTGTGATACTCAGGCCGCCTAAATGGCCCTTCGGTGGACGATGACTTCAAGCCATACGTAGCGACGCTTTCTACCAGTGATTCATACAGTATGTTGAAAGTGTTCTGTGGTTGAAGTTCAGGGATACTGCTTTCCTGTTTGTGTCACTGTAGCATGCTTGTGTCATTCTTACCGTGTTTCACTTGGCTGTATCTTTTTCCTTTTTGTTTCTTTAAGAGGGATCCCAACGACAACCAACCAGTCCGGCTCACTCCGTCATTCTCGTACACTGACCGGATCTCCGAGGGTTTGGCAGTAAAACAGCCGTACAGCCCACCTAGGTGAAAGCCTTCAGCTCTGTTCAGGACACGACAGAAACGCAGAGCTCCCTCTCTCCCCCGCGTATTTCCGGCAATGAAAATTGCTGTACGGAACAAAGATTAGAATGGAATTATCGTGTCCCGGGAGACATTTACCCGCCCTGCTGCGACGGACACGTCCTGGGTTAGCCCAGCCGCTCGGGGAGGGGGGAGGAGAGATCATGCCCCCCCCCCCCCCCCCCCCAAGAATAATGAAACTGCATTAGGTGGCGAGCGCGGCTGGTATTATTGCTGTACATTATGTATGTTCCATTTATACTACTTCACCCGGGCCGGGCCAGTGCTGACGGATTGGTCATTACGCCCCGCGCCGATGAACACTTATCAGGACCCCACCGCTGTTTATGGCCGCAATGAAGAGCACTTGTCAGTCAAGGTCATCGCTTTGTGTGTCCTGCTTAATAGTTCCCTCTTCACAGTTGTTGAACTTTGCACGAGGTCTGCCCTCTACGTGCGAGGAGAGGGTGGGGGGGGGGGGGGTGCTCAGGTTGGCTGCTTTAAGAGGTGTTGCCTGGCCCTTTTATGTCCTACCCAGAGACATTACCTTGGTTGGGCCTGAACTAACCGGTCTGTTTGATATGTAGAGATTTTCACAGACTAACCAATGTGTGAGGTAGTTCTAGGATATGTCTGAGTAAGCTGTCAAGCACATGGGTGAAGCTATGGGTTTCCTCACAGGATGATCGTTTATCGGTCTGAGTGTGTGTGATTTTATCATACTGGAGTGCTCCAAATAAAAAGGAAAATGTGAGCCATTTTTGCCTGTTCCCATGTGGGGGAAAAGGCTATTTCTGATTTAGCGGTTAGGTTTTGGATGGAAGTTTGAATTGCTGTTAAGGTTAGAATTAGGTTTAAGTTATGGCTTACGGTTGCTTGAAAAGCTACGATTATGGCTTAGGTGAGATAGGATTTTGAATAGGATGAGGATATTAAAACCTAACTGGGCACTTGGTGCAGTTTGTTTTGTTCATGTTTGCTTGTGTGTGCTGATCTCTGGAACCTAAAATGGTTCTCTGACTTTCCCTGCTAAAGGAACATTTCAACCCTTTCAGGTACTACGTACAACCATTTTGGATTCCTAAGCCTCTTCCTCTGGTGTATGGATGCAGCGTGGTTTGAAGTCCGACTCACTGCCCTCTGCAAAAACTCTGTCTTTCACTGCTTTTTTTGAAAAAGCAGCTTTAAACCAAATAAATGCTTCTACATGGAACCAAAACATGTCTCCAAAGGGTTCTTCCATACGGGGCAGCTGAAGAACCCTTTTGGAATCCTTTTTCTGAAAGTGTGTGTGTGTGTGTGTGTGTGTGTGCGCGGTTGTGTGAGTGAGTGGGAGTGTATGCATGTGTATGCACAACCAGGCGCGTGTGTGATAAGTTCAGCTGACAGGATCTTGGGAGCCTGTTCTTCACTGCAGGCCCAATGCTAATGCCTGGCTTGTTCTGTTTCACTAGCCAGACCTGGATGTTGAAATCGCCAGTGTCCCTCAGTTCAGCTGGGCCCGCCTCTGGCCCAGGGATACACACAGCTTTGGGTGGCTGGGATTCTTATAGCCCTGGGCTGCTGGTATTTGTCATAGACTGTGCCAGTCTGCTGTAGCCCATAGCACTTTGTCGGAGGGGGTGACGGCATCCATTTACTCAGAGTATCCAGGCAGCTTCAGGAATAATACTGTGACTCATTGAAACGTTGTAGTTGTTTTTGTGTTAATTGTTGGTTCTGATGTGTGCCCCTCCCAGATTGTAGATTGGCTGCGGTGTACGAAGAGGGCGGAGCCAGGTGCCGGATTGTGTGAATTAAGGAAATGGTTTAATCGGCTCGTACAGTAACCCACAGCTACACGTGAACCAATACAGTTCCACTCAAGTGCGTATAGAGAAAAAAAAAAACACACAAGGAAATATCCCAGAGATAAAAATGAAAGAAGGCTCGTAAAGGAGCTAGCAACACCTCCACATGGAAAAAATATCACGCAAAGACACGGTGGAGCAGAGGGAGTATGTATACAGAGACTAATGAGGGGATATGTACCAGGTTTGTGTGAAAACAAAACAAGACTAATTGAATGATAAAAAGAGGAAGGGTAGTGGCTAGGAGGCCGGTGATGACGAAGGCCAAAGCCCGCCCAAACAGGGAGAGGAGAAACTTCGGAGGGAGTCGATTGGCCAAAAGCAGGACATATTGGTGACTGACCAATGAATTCTGAATATGAAACATCTTGTGAAATGTAATCAGTTTGACCACAGCTACGTTTCAGTCCATTAATCAAAGTCTGTGTCCAGCTTTTTGGTGTGATGAATCTGGGAAGGTGGTAACCAGTAAGACCGATGGTCCTGCGAAATGTTGTTAGCATTTCAATACGGTTCAGGATCTGACTATTAGTCTGACGGTTATGTACGAGGGGCACTGTGGTTGCTGATTCAGCAGAATGATACTCTATAATATTACGTTCAGATAAAAATGTTGTACCAAAAATTTCAGATTCAAGGTGTTGCAGTTATAATGACTTAGTGTAAATTCACTTCGTATATTCTTGCATTAACGACAAACTTCACATAGAAGATCATATGAAGGAAAATCTGTCCTTCGCTTCTATCGCTCTGTATTTTGATTAGTCAATTGATGTTTTTTTTTTACTTTATTATCATGACCATCTATTTTGATTTGATCATTATGTCTAACTGATTGAGGTTGACAAGATGTTTCACTGTCATCATTTTTCTCTCAGTCCCTCAGCAACTTTATTTACAACCAGCCTCTCTCTCCCCTCAATCCCTTCAAACACCCCCCCCCCCCTCCCACCCAACCAACATCCCAGTTATAGTATGAGCTGTAAAAATGAACAGTTCCTTTTTTTCTTCCCTTTGACATAATGCTGACAGGAGTCACTTTGATATACTTTAGGAGTATGAATTCTCCATCGCTACTGTTTTTTTTCAGACCTGAGGCTCCATCTCGGCAGACATTGGGAGCTGTCATTGGGCGACACCCCATGACATGGCTGACACTCAGCTGTTATGACAAGTGCTGGACAGCAGGCGCAGTTTTGGGCAGCCTGGCTATATTTCTTCAGGTAAAGTGTCCAAATGTGTAAACGGATGATCTATAAATGTATCCCTGCTGTGTTTTCCACATCCAAATAGCATGTTTTATATATATATATATATATATATATACACAAAAGGATGAAGTAAATCTGATCACTTTGTGGTCAATCTTAAGGTTATTTTAAGATGTGTCATTAGCATTATTACCATTTTCTCTAATGATTTATAACCATTTGATAATGATTTATAACCATTTGATGATGATTTATAACCATTTAAAATGATTTCTGAACGGTATATGAGTGATTTGTAACATTCGAAACCAGACCATTTTTAACACTCGGACTCAGACAACCACTATCTTTAGGGAGAGCACAATTTAATATTCAAAAATGGTTTGGATTCAAGTTTATTCAACAGGATGTGATGGAAGGTAAAACGGGAATTCTCACAGGGACTTGGATGATATAACAGAGACAAACAGTAATGCAAAAATACAAAACCACAGAAATCTCCCTGCTCTCACTAACCGACCACATGTCACAGTAATGGCAACCGCCCAGACTATATAACACTCTTGGCTTGACTGACTCTCTCCTAAACCCAGCTTCTGTTAGCAGCCCTCTCTCCAGACTGTTTCAGGAGGGTACTGTGTATTGTGAGAGCCCATGGGGTGTATGTTCACAAAGCGTCCTGGATTAGACACCTTGGTCTAGCCTGTGGAGAGACGCTCACAGGATGCTGTTCACACAATCTGCCCGCTACGGCTGATTTGACCTATGCCTATAGGCTTCTAGAGATGCGGGACAGATTTAGATAAAGCTGTAGATATTACTGTGTCAGTGAAGCACTGGTTTTTATTTTACACTTATATGATTTAGCACAATTATAAATAATCTGTGTCAGTCTTTAATTATAAATAGTATGTGTCAATCTATATACACACACAAATATACATATACACAGCTCCGGAAAAAATGAAGAGACCACTACACCTTTTTCTTTCATTTCCAAAAAAGTCAAAAAGGAAGGTTTTGAGTGAGGAACAGAAGGCAGAAGGGTTAAAATTAAGAGACCACTGGAAATTGAACGTTTTTGATCCTTCCTCAAAACTTTCCTCTTCAAATGTTTTGGAAAGAAAAAGGTGCAGTGGCCTCTTAATTTTTTCACTGTTATATAAGCTGTACACTCACTACTTTACATTGTAGCAAATTGTAATTTCTTCAGTGTTGATGTTGATGGAAAAAATATAATCAAATATTTACAAAAATGTACTCACTTTTGTGAGATACTGTATATTAAGCTTGCGGTGGTAGCTTGCGGAGGTCTCTAAAATTAAGAGACCACCGCAACCTTTTCTTTCCTTTCCAAAAAAGTTGAAAAGGAAAGTTTTGAGTGAGGAACAGAAGCATTCAATTTGCAGTGGTCTCTTAATTTTAACCCTTCTGTTCCTCACTCAAAACCTTCCTTTTCAACTTTTTTGGAAAGCAAATTAAAAGGTGCAGTGATTTCTTAATATATATATATACACAGACACAAATAGTTAGCATTAATAAATGTTATATTAAATCATAAAAATTTTATAATATTTTTGATACCAATGCCAGGAACTAAGTAATTACATTTGATTACTCTGTGCTTTAGGGGTATCTCTATCATGCAATATTAAGGACAGGTTGAAGATCAGTATCCTTATCATCAAATTTAAGCCTATATGACACTGATATATATAAAAATGTGTGAATCATCTTGATTGGAGGTACGCAACGCACTTCCCGCCCCCATCAGGAAAACCATATTTGAGCAACAGGCATGTCAGACTTTTTCCCCAAATCTTGCCCAAATTCTAGATGTTTGATTAAAATGTGACAGCAGTTAACAGGTGACCATGTGACTTACTAATCATTACATAGCCTACTTTCGTAGATGCAAAAGTTTTAATAAAATGCATATTCTAAACCGGTGGTTTGAATCCTGAATGCTGATTGGATGAAAGTCGTGGTATATGTACAGTAAGCAGTAAGGCACAAGGGGGTGTGGTGAACAGGCTCCCAGAGTCCCTTGAAATGGCGTTTAGTTGTAGTATAGTTTAGTTGGCAATATTTCAGAAACCCCAAAGATGTGATGTATAGTCATACCCATGGTATATGGTCCATATCCCACGGCAATCAGCCAATCAGAATTCAAACTATCCGCTTCATGAGACAGTATAACATCACGCCGTTTTTACTGTTCTGTATTGGAAACCAGTCCATATTGCTTTTTTTCATTAGAACAGCTCTTAGCAGCTTAGTAGCTATATACCACAATCCCTCATGCCTTATTGTTTTAGTATATATCACTCTCACTGGCCAAATTCTCCCAATAGGAAATTAACGGTGTACTAATTCCTTTTTAGCTTTTCTGAAAATGTGAACATATTTTTTTGGCCGAGTTCTAAACCATCTGGACAAACTTGGTTGCTTGGTAACGACACAGCTTCTGCTCCCTGAAACATGCTAGCTTGCTTGTCCGATGTTTCGGAGTTAGCCTCTGTGAAGAATGATAACAGAAACAGGCATAAAATATTATCTTTTTACACAAATTATTTTATCCAGTAGCATATGCCTGGTAACAACAATTGACTACCACGCAGAAGCTATCTAATGTGCGCTGGCACAACTGATGTCAGCTAGCTCATATCTAAATGCCTTATAATTTCAATAAAACACAGTTAGTCAGCTATCTCAATTAAAATCCATCTCCAAATATTGTACAAATCCTTCCACATCTTCCTTACAATGCATGCAATAAGCTTTTGTAGTACTAGGATAGCTACAAGCTACGGGAAAGAGCTAGCAATAGCTAGATTTTACTGCCTGACTGGACAAATATAACAGGTAGCTTAAGCGTCTGTATATCTACTCAATAAAGACCAATCAATAGCCCAGCAAGTACACAAATAGCTAAAACAAATGTAAAGTTCCTCAGTTATGCAATTTAGTGTGCCAGTGCTCACCACTGAAACTCTTCAGTATGCTCCTTCTTGTGTCTTCTTAAAATGTTCACCCATACAGTATGTGCTGATTAACAGTGTCAAACTAACAAAGATTATTCCAAACCAGATGCCGGACAACTACCCAGGTGTTGGATATCTGTTATGCGGGATCATTCCAGGGGCATAATGCTAGGGCTAACCCCCCCCCCCCACAAACCTGGATTATAAATGGATAGGGCTACATACCTGCAACACTTAACACTAGAAATTAAAACATTAAAAGGCACAAGAACAATAGAGCTACTGTCACCAACCAATTTTGTATGTAACAAGGATGAGTGGAATAACGACATAATAATGACATGACAGAAATCAAACGTTGCCTTTTTAATTGCCAGACCCTTTGACAGAGGTCTTATTAGGTCAAGGCTACCATAATACTTCCAATGACACAAATCTGGTTGCTAAAAGTATTCATTTTTTCAGAAAAACGTCTTGAAAGGTTTACCTGCCCAAATCGAATAAAACATGAATGCTAATGATGAACTATAATTCTGCACATGAGAGGGCCTGCTAACATGTTTTTGTCTAACAAGTTGTAACAACAATATCTTAAAATCAGTAAATCCATTCTACCCTGGGAAGAGGAATGAAGTAGGCTGTGTTAGGTTTCCACCCCAAGCAACACATTTGAAGTACAATAGGACAACATAGCGGGAAAGAGCAGTGTGTGGGTAATCCTTGGTAGAGGATGGGTACCTTTCACTTAAAATATATTTTCATGGTTTTGTAATTCGTCTTGTTTCAGAGCTGGGGGCTTCAGTGGGTGCATGTGGGCCTGTGTGGATCTGAGCAGCTCCGAGGTCTACTGTATGTTGGTGGGCTGACTGCTGGTGTTTGCCATTGCCTACATTCATAACCAGGAGCTGAGCCAGAATGCAGTTCACAGCTCACAACGCCCGTCCTGTCACCACACATTCACCACTGCAGGGCCACATACACACACACACACACACACACACACACACACCCACACATGTCGCCACGCTCATCTGTCACCACGGAAACCGCTACAGGCTGCGGCCTTGGCACAAAGACATTTCTTGACTGAGGACGCTGGGAGCCAAGATGCACACAGTCAAAATGTTAAAGATTTCAGATGCCAGAATGGACAAGTGGGGGAGAGTGTTGTTGAGAAAATAAAATGTGGCGGTAGCAGTAGGGACAGATATAGAATTAAGTGTTGTAAGATAACCAGGAAGAAGGAAGGCCAATGTTATCTATACACCAACTGTCACAGAACATTTAGCAATTGGAGAGATAACACAAGGATTACCAGTGCATACACCTATTTAATTTGGCTTAAAGATTAACACAATTGGAAACAGCACTTGTGGTTATGTACATCTCCAGATAATGATCAACAGTTTGAATTGAAGCATTGTTGTTCATGATAGATACTGTCAGCCTCGAGTTCTCCAGGGTACATTGTGATTGGCAAGAAAGCGTTTCTGTTGTTGTGAAACAGAGCGGATCTGTTTACTGGGTGTGGTCAACGGTGTCTTGCTTACTTCGGACAAGGAGCTGTAAGTAGACATTATTATCATTATTTTGCATCTGCATTCGCTCAAGAAACAGCTGTTGAAATTTGAGCCCAATGTAAAGTGGCAGGGCCTGGAGTTGTTCTTGTTCATTCGGCTAACTTGGCTTTGATGTGATGGCTTCTGGCAGCGTTTTGTGCTGAATTCAACATCAGTGACAACCGTCAGTGAGGCTCACTCGTTGTCCAGCTCTCTCTCCCTCTCCCCTTCTCCCTGTCTCCCCCATGTCCTTTATGTTAGGAAGGGGAAAGAGGAAAAACCTCCACTACCCCCATGCACCTACTGGATGGATGTCACTGGATCACTGTCTCCTGTCAGGCCCTATCTTCATCACTGTCCAAGTCAGCTGGTTCCAAGGTCGTAAGGTCACCTAAACATCTGGCCTCTCTGCCTTGTCCTTAAAGGTCACAGGCTGCCATCTGTTTACAGAACCCTGTCCCTCTTTGATGATGACATCAACAGCAGGGAGAGGGAAAATACCTCTCCCATCACCTCTGCAGAGTGGACAGATGCCCCTGCAATCCAAGTAACAGTGTTAGTGTCTGCTAGTGGTCTTGATATTAACACCCATGTGTGAGATTTTGTTCTCTTTAATGAGCTGTGGGTGATGAGGAAAAGTAGGGCTGCACCAATAATACTTTTCTGTGGTGCCGATTCTGAGTACTCAACTACTGATCCAATAATGCCACTTTCATTTTGAGGACGTGCTACAAATGCCAAAATGATTGTACATGACTGAATCATATTTCAATACGTTTTATTAACCACTGTCTCAATGTTAACTCAAGATTTTAACTGGAACTTACTGCATTTTTAAAACGTAAAATCTTATTCAAATATGTTTAAATACCCACCAATGTAGAAAGCAATGTGTAATGGGAATGTGGTATAGGACAAACATTATGTGCACTAAAAACTGGATTTTGTTAACGTCTGCTAGTTAGTTTAAGCTTGTCTACCGTCACCCCTTGAAACAGATGCTTTGCAAAGTACACAACAACCAAGTGTAAAGTAATTCCAGACTTTTGGTTCCTGTTGGGTTCACAGGCATGTACCGCATGTACCGCATGTTCCCAGTCTGCCAGTCATCAATAACTGTTTGCATAGCATTGTTAAGACTATCCATTTCTTGGCATCAGCTAATTACGCAGACTCGCTTTCACCCATATCCAGTCCCGTATGTTTTTGTCCAACACCAAAGTTTCGATACCAGCGTCAGATCGGTGCATTCCTAAATAGGTAAAGCTTCCAAAACCCCAATCCAAAACCCCATTCACAATCACCATGCTGGGAGCCTCATTTCATTGTCTTTGAAAAACAACCAGATATTCTGTACATATCTGTATAAGCTTGTTTGTTCCCTGTTCCTTGGCGTAGGCAGCAGTTCTGCTACACACAGCCAAGTTTGAGCAGCGGTCTGAGAGGGTCAAAACAGGAGTTATTGAAAACATGGTGGTTGACAGAGGGAGATGCCAGTAGGAGCTAACAGATGTTGCAATCATAAAGAAATACACAGGTTCTGAATTAAATATGAGAAGGTATGAACAGGCAAGTGCATAGGGCAAGCGACAGATGACTGTGTTCTGTACGAATCTGTACGAATCACAACGATCATTCAGAACATTTGGATTCCAGTGTTTGCTCTGGGTTAGCGAATTGTATTGGAGGCGAGAGCCAGGTGAATTATCTTAACCTTGTTTTGGTTCTGTGCTATAATGCCAGATGAGACATAATCCTTGCCCTTCTAGAAATATTTTTGCAACTAGACAGCTGTTCTGAACATACTGCAGATGCATTATTTAGATGCACTTGGGTCTCAGGACACTCTGTTATGTCAAAGTGCTCTAAAGCATTTACGCCACCGGGCTCAGTGATGAAATCTGTAAAAATGCAAAGAACCTGACAGAATCTCCTCAGAAACACGGATTTAGCCAAAGTGATTTGTTTAACCAGTCATTATTACATTGCTCCTTGCTTCAGCCTTGGAAGTCTGTTTCTGTTTGAATATTTTTACACATGAGCTACGTTCACACTGCAGTTAGTCCAGTGATGAGAGCCTTCTTAGCTCTGGGCTAAGATCCACACACCTTAAATAGTAGTAGAATAACATGCATTCCCCACTGGACGCGCGTGAGCGTCTGCGTGCACCATTGCCCCATAATTTTTCAGTCCTCATCAGATGTGATCAATTTAAAAATCAATACAAACTCTGATGCAATAATTTTATTTTATTGGCGGGACGATGGGTTTTTGCGCCTTTTTCCCCAATCGTGCAAGTTGAAACGGATTCTGGTATAAACTTCATACGGGATTATTGACATGTGTAAGACCTACATGCATGTAATACATTATTAACATTGTTACCAGCAGTAGGTCTATAATTTATTACATTGAAATTAAAAGCTATATAGGACATATATGCTTTTGGCTAAAAGACAGCTATCAAAAATACCTGTGCGAATATGCGGCAGTCATCCAAATATCCCATAGGCTGTACATGCTGTACATTATCCAGTTGCTTTCACATTATCGGAAATTTCTCTCCAGACATTCTCTTTTTTTTGCTGGATCCTTGTAGTATTTTGAGGCGGTGTCATATATAATTGTGTATTTCTCAACTTCCAAAATTATACTTTCCTCCTCCATCTTCAGCACTCAAGGTTTGCGTTGTTTACAGGAAGAACAGGAAATATGCTGTTTGTGAGAACCAATGAGGAGATTCGAAAGGCAGGCCAAGTTGACAATATTACCTTCGGGCAAAATAAATGTAATGGGTATCAAGAAGCGGTTCCAAATTTCCAAGAACAGTGGATTCGAAAAGACACGAGAATTTCGATTCCGCCTCGGTTACTAATGTTTGCATTTCAGTAGCGCATTTTGCAGCCCGTAAAAGTTGCATTTATCTGCCAGCACCTGCTATGCGGACGGCGGACCTAACGTCATGTAATTTTTCGAAATACGTCAACAAAGAAAGCACGTGAGAACTGAGAAGAGGCACTTCTGTTTACATCCTGGACCATGGCTGACCACAGCAAATGATCGAAAGTTTGGCTTAGCTTCACAAAATTTTTTAGTCACAAATGAAAGACCAAAATGTACGATGAACCATTTACACGGCGTTCATTTGAAGGAATGCACCGTGTTCTTGCGGTCTCCCAGTTGCACCCACAATAACGTCCCAGATACAGCTAACAGTAGCAACGTCTCACGCACAGCTACACAAAACACAGTGGGCTGTCAATCTTCCTCTGTAATATTATTCGAATTGCATTCCTTATTATTTTTAATATTGGAGTTATATTCGAATATATTAGTCCTCAAATTTAGCTCAACAACTTACTGTCACTATAGACATCAATAGCAACTACAGCGAGCTAGCCTAAATGTAGGGTATACTGACTGGAGCGTAAATGGACATCAAACTAGCTAGTTTAATATAATATATAATTATATATCATTATTATGTTATGTATAACCTATTAACTGGTCTGTGGGTAAATAAATGTCACCTGCCCAGCTTGCGTGTAATTTCCTTATTTAAAACTAGAAAGCCCGCTTATCACTGTAACATTAACTTAGCTAGACAAGGTAATGTATCCCTGGGCTCCATTCTCTAACACAGATGAGCTGAAATATATTTTTATATTATTTAAATAGTTTTGGTTTGTAATTGTTTCTGTTGATTCCTTATAAGAAATAATATACATTTCTTTATAAATGAAGGGAAAAAGTAACCTTCATGAATCCTGTCACCGTCGACAGTTGACTGATTATAGCCTTATTGTGCAAGTTAGGCACATTTTGCTTCTTGAAATATGTTGTATTCCAAAATATTCCAGAACCGGGATTCGATAAGAACTGGATTCGATAAACAGAGTCGGAATCGATTAAATTGACTTCTAAAGGCTGCCTCTTGGGAAGTCTCTATTGCAGTATGTTTTCGACGAGTCAATGTACAGTAAACCTGTCTGTAATGGACAATTGTCCTCAGTACCTCATCACACCCTCTAGATTTTGTCATGCACGCTTCTGTTCGTACGCCAGCACGTTGTACGGAGTAGCCCTGCTTAAAAGGGTTGGCCTGTTGTAGCCATGCCCGTTGTCAGACAGATCAGAAGTCATCTAGGGCATGCCTGCTTCCTCCACGGCAGTGCTGCATTCTCAGCAGCACAAGGGTCTTAGCGAAGGCCACCGGGGTGATGTAAGTATTGACACACTCCACGAAATCACCTCCCTGTTGTCTCTGCCTGGTCCCAACTTCAGGGGCCGTGCAGTAGGAAGAGAGAGACATTGTGAATTCTTGGCAGAGGGCTGAGAGACAGCATTAAAAAGGCAAATGTGATTAATTTTTAGTGAGGAGGCCCGAGTCTTGGCGATTGTCAGCAAGCAGTAGGACTAAAGGGATGTGACACAGAAATTACTCTTCCTCCCCGCACCTAATGTGACTCGTCACTCTGAGGAAATATCTGGGAGACGGGGAGAATGACAAAAACGCTCTTGTCTAATAGACAAACAATTTATCCAGCCTCCCCTCGTACGACACAGAGCCAGCCTGCCCGAGGAGGCTAAGAGATCCAAAGTAAATGCCCAGAGATGTATTTATCCACTGACACCGTTTATAGTAGAGTAGACAGGAGGGTCAATGATTTATGAGTGTCTTTGTGTTTTTCCCAGCAAGGCCCCAGAGCAGAAATTGAAGACTGCCAAAACTAAAAAGAATCAAGCAAAAGTAAGTGATAACTCCTATTCCTTTGATTTTGTGATTACCTCCACTCCCCTGGATCTGTCTGTGTGAATGTGAATGTCAGTGTGGATAATGTTTAGCGTTCCGTTTCTTCCAACCTGTGTGGCTCTGTTCACACGACCCCCTGGAGAGTGACATTTCCAAGGCGAGACAAAGGAGAATGTCAGACTTTAACCTGACCCCCTCCCGACAAACATGGCTACACGTCAAAAGGTCCTTGTCTGATTCAGGATTAAAGCCAGTCCACTGCTAACTTCATGACAGTCAACAGGCCAAAGTAAACCATCTCGTAACACAAACATTTTATCAAAATGTTTATAAACATTTTTAAGGGAGTATTTGGTCTGAAATGATAGCTTATAGCTTCCCGAAGTGGCGTGCTGGTCTAAAGGGTGGGGGATTTACAGGCACTTGGTTTATGTACAGACAAGAAAGCATTTTGCACCTCGCCCTGATTAGCCATTGCTACGTTCACACTGACTGTTTAACAGAGAACGCTGTATAGATGATAAGTTTTGCGCACATACAAGAAATATCCTCATCTCGCTGTCATTGTTTTTACTAATGATTTCTTCTCTCGTCTTGTGATGGGTTCAGAGCTGGCATCTAGCGACTCGTGATTCAACAAGACGAAACACAAAGTGCTAGACGCTGGCTATGGGTGATCAACAAAACACTGCATGAGGTGTGTTGGTGATTGGAGGTAAGGCAAGCACCAAGTGGTCACGAGGTCTACAGTCACCGGAGTATACAAAGGCCTTAAGGCTGTCTTTTGTAGTGCCAAGCTGACCACCATAGGCTAGGTTCAAGCCTTGACTATGCAATGTTTGAGTTGCTATTAACCTCCTTTTACAATAGAAGTTGGCCATCAAGGAAGCGGGGCGGCATTGTCAGCAGGGATTTATCTCTGAAATGAACTGTTACAGTACAATAGGGAGGGTGTTGAGCAACCATATTTGACAGTAGTTTGCTTCATAAGAAAATGCCATGCATATTCATGTTTCACATTATCTCCATTACTGAGATAAATGGGCATGTCTTCTCACAGCCAGAAGGTTTATTTCGGCTGTGCGTTGAGCAACTCACTGCAGCTCCTTAGATTGTTTCAGAGGAAATAAACAATCAGTTGTAGTGTGTTATTTTCCCTGTCAGGTTTTTCCTGGCAATCCGCTGTAGATATCTGTGGCTGTACGCTTCGCCCTGATCAGGGAGAGGGGAAAGTACCCTGAGACAGGTCAACTCTGCTCTGGACCATGTGTGACCTAGCTAGGATCTAGCGAACATTTATTAGATCCGAGCCAGTAAATATCCTGTGATTAATCAAAAGGGCTTATTATGCACCTAGCCTCCCTGTGTCACCTTCACAGCTGGGAGGCAAGGGGCTGCCTTGTTTACCTCACACACACACTCTCTCTCTCTCTCTCTCTCTCTCTCTCTGCCACCTCTCCTCTCTTTGGCTCCGCCAAGCATTTCAGTTTGTCTCACGAGGAGGCTGAATGTTAAGTGTGTCTGTGTGTGTGCATGCGTGCATGTGTGAATCATAGACTTGGGGACCAGAATTCCCCCTCAAAAAGAATTTGCCGGTGCCCAGTAGGAATCTCTTGTTCTGTTGGGGTTAGGTTTATGGTTCAGAATTAGGGTTAACATTACAATTGGACATAGTTTTGGAATGGAATTACTTTTGGGTTCAGGCATTACAGGTTAAGGTTAAGATTAGACACTTGGGCTAGGGTAAGTTTTGGTATAAAAGTTAGGTTTAGGGCTAGGGTAAGTTGTGCTATAAAGGTTAGGTTTAGGGTTAGGTTAGGTTTTGGTATACATTTTAGATTTAGGGCTAGGGGATAGGAAGAATGTGCAGTAACCAAATGACCTTTACACAGTGATGCAGACTGACATAAGGAGTGACACTGGAGATCTTTGTGACTAGTAATTATTTTCTACATGTTTATTGGACAATCTCTGCATGTGCTGCTAAGCCACCTTTACATTCACAGGAGAAGGAAGACCACTTAAACATATTTTATTGCTGGCAGATTACACGGCTGAAATGTTTAGCATGAACCACAAGGCAAAAAAAAACCATGACGGCTAATTAAGCTAATGAATTGACCAAAATAATTACAGTAGTCACAGTGCATCCGTGTAGTGCCATGGAGGAAGTGATGTGTATTCCAACAGAGCTGGTCCAATTGCAACATAATCATGTCAAATTAACAACCCTGCCTCTACAGCCACAGGACCCTGTTTCCAAGTGGCATCCTTGATGGGGAATTCTCTCTGTGAAAGAAAAACAACCACTCCTGTCTTATTTCTCTAGAGCTAGCTTCAGTGCACCCTTCTATCCCCTCACAAGCACTGTCACTACAGTCCGCCTTTGTTTCGCAATTACTCATTTGCAAAACCAGTTCATTCGGAAAACGCATTCAGATGCCCCTGGATTGTCAGCGCAGGACTCGTGCCCGGAATGTGATCTCGCTGATTGCCGTCGCCTGGTTGTCCCGGACGACCGCGTGATTGTCATCCCAAGACGGTGTAAAGGGACATCCATGTCATCTTAATAAAGACACTAAAGCTCGTGCCGGCCCCTCACCGCAGAGCCGAGTCCTGACCTGTCTGGGAATACAGGACTCTAATTGCTTCTGTGTGGTGGTTCAGTCGAACCCTCTCCCCCTCGACACGTCATATTGGCCCAACTGTCCTGTCAGCAGGCCTGAGAAATCTCTCTAACAAGCTTACGATTACATAAATCTACCCCGTCTGTATCGCACAGGCGACGAAGATAAAATAAACTTTCAAGGAGCCTTTGATTTTCAGACCAAGATTTCACCGGATCCAGGAAAAGGAAAAGAAACTTACACGAGACTGGGAATGTCTCCAAAATGTAGAGGACGTTTGCTTATTTAGTCTTTGTCGATGTCAGAGGCTGGCCGTGAAGAGAGAAAGGGATATGAGGACGTTTTTCTGCCATGTGCAAGGGGGCGTGAGTGGCTTTGACAGGCACAATGAAATATGTTTCCTTCTACCTTTTTCATTACAAGGAGCAGGGACCCAAAATGCAAATGTGTTATGTCTCTCTCCAGGGAGGTCATTAGAAATGTGACACATCCAACAACTGCCTCAAAACACCCGACAGGATAGTCCAGTATCACCATATTAATGTATTTTTTCTCGTTTTTCAAACGTCTCTTTGTCACAGTCTATGCCGTTGCATGTCATCTTTTTCAATCTCCATGGGTGACAAGCAGGACTTCCGTACTTAAACAGGTGTCAATATAGATGTTTGTTTCTTGTTGCTTCGTGTTACTACTTTCACAACTCTCACGCTGTTGCTTAGATTACCTTAACGGTCCCTTCGGCCACCCTCCTCGTGACAGTTATTCAAGACGCTTGCAAGCCCCGTTACCAGACAACAAATACAGCCCGCCGACTGTCCATTGTCAGCGTAAGTACCGTCGTCATGGCTCCTTACAAGGTGATAAATGCAGTTAATAGGGGCCAGACTGGAGAACCCCGGGGGGTGGGGGGGGGGGGGGGGGGGTGGGCGGGCATTGCAGCACATCACCATGTTGTTATATCCGCGTTGTAACCTAAGTTGTCTTCCTGTTCGTCGTACGGTCTGTCGGTGGAGCGGTTGCTCGTAGGCTATTGGTACCTGGCAGGTGTCGTCTCCAAGCCAACCTGCTTACAGACAGGCCCTCGCTGAAGTTATGACATGACCAGAAGAGAGAGCAGCGCTGGGGCTTCCAGTGGGATTGTTACAGAACGTTCTTGGGTCCGATAGCAGCTTTCAGTGGCAGTCCGTCCACTACAGGAGCTAGAGAGCGCAGTAATAACTTTAATGCTAATCCGATTTAATTGGACGTACAATTTCGGGTACATACAATATTTTCGGGACTTCAAAACAGCATAGATGATCATGCCCAGATCATGCAGTCTGTCTTTACATGTTGCACATCAGTGGATTCATCACCGCCAGTAAACCATCACACAGCCTTCATTGTCTTTGACTCGATACCAGAGTTTGTTTCCAATCCGTCATTACCTGTGATAGATCAGCAGATAATAATGGACTGTTGTTTATCATTGATTCTAATGACAAACAGCCCCTCGTCAGGAAATGAATGGGGCGGACCTGTCAGTTAGACTCTCTAATAACTGTCTTCAGATGAATAAATAATAACCACCTCTGTAATGGTGAGTCGCTCTTTACCTTTACGCTTTCCATTGTTCTCTTTTTTTTTTCTCTCTCTGTGTCTCTCTCCGCTGTCTTTCTCTCTCTCTCGCTCATGTTTCCCCTTTACAGCAAATTAATTCTGTTCAAACATTGTCTCTTATCAAACATCCCTTGACGAGTAGTTCCTCTGTATCTTGTGGGGTCTAGTATATCTTCCTTCCACGTAGGCTACCTTCACGCCACGGCCTTGTCCTGTGCTCTGCTCTACTCCCACAGTTCAGTTTATTCTCTTTATTTAAACAGAAACAACCCAATTGTTTCTGAAAGGGCCGTTAAAACGTAAGGTTCCTCAACCACGTGCCGACGTCTCTCTTCCACAGTCCTCAGCTATGGCCAGAGTCTCCTGACATTCCACCAGGTTACCGCGACAGCATGGTGAGGAGGTTGATTCATGACACCGCCGACCTCCTCAGGTCACACAACACGCAGAGAGGAATGAACATGGAAGAGAGAGGAAGGAATAGAGCGGGAGAAAGGGAGGAAATGCGAGACAGAGGGGTGTGGGGGGAGCAGAGTGAGGGGGAGATGGAGAGGAAGAGAGAGATAACTAATCATCCATTAAAAGATACTACCCCCGTTACTCCTGGAAGAGCTTATCGTAACACAAGACAAGGGGCCCTGTGACCTTCAGACATTAAACAGTCCTGTTAATTGACTAATAATAAAATGTTTTTATTGTGCAAAAAAACCTTTAGGATAATTGAATTCTCCTTTTTGCTGAGGTTGTAAAACATGACTGTTAATGGTACTAATGAGAAAGAGTATAAGATAAGATGGGTCGCTCTGTGATTGCTCCACTAACCCCCTCCCCCCACCCCTCTCTCGATTCCTCCCCTACTTTCCACCCTCCAAACTTTACATTTGAACCACTCTCATTAGTAGTGGAATTACATGGCTGAATCTGATTGGTCCTCATTAGTGCCCAGTGATCCTTGGCAGGACCCATGTCCTAACATCTTTTAATTAGCAGTCTGGAAATCTAATCAATGTAATAACTTGGATTAATCTCCTCTTTTGCACTTATTTTATCTCCCTCCTTCAATCCTCTGTGTTCATGGCCCTGGGCTCAGACGGGGTGACACGCCTTTCCTCGAATCCCGAGCTCACGGGGTAAGTGCTTGGGCGACATCAAGGTTTTGTTAGAACTGGCCCTGGGAGGCTGCAGGGGGGTTTCGGGATCTGGGAGTGATCTAGATGATGTGGAGCCAGGTGGTGGGATTCTCCAGCTCATCAGACCTGGTAATTGATCCAGTCAGCCCACATCTACTCCATGTGCCACTGCCCTGACCTGGAAGTAAACGGGCACTCGCCAGTAGAGTGGCCTGCTCTGTATTGGGTAGTGATGGGCAATGAAGATAGGGGCTGGCTGTGGTGCACAGCAGCCATTTTGTGCCCAGATTGGCACGCAGCCTTACTGGGTGTCACTTTGGCTGCATGTCACAGAGACGTGTCTTGGCCGGACAGACTGCGGGTCTCATTAAAATCCGTTTTACTGCTCTGAGGCATGCAGGGGTGTCCGTCCCTCCAGGGTTCTACGGGGAACCCGGCTCAGACGTTGGGTTTGTGCTGGTAATGTGGGGCGCCGTCCGTCGCTAATAAAACGAATATTCCGTCTCCTCGTCGCTCGTCTGTTGGGGGTGAACACTCGTAACCGTGGTTTCTTCGCACGAACGTTGCCGTGGCGCCATACTGACAAAGACAGCGAGGTGCGATGGCCACGGACTCCCTTCGCCCGAGGACCTCCGGCACGCCTCGGTAATGGGTGACGAGCAGCACGCAGACTCTGTGTTCCCCATGGCCCGCACCCAGAGTGTCTTCCCCGGGCCGGCGTTTGAATATTCAGACCCAGGCTTGCTGCGGTGGGAACCAGGCTGTGTGTGTATTAGCCGTTTCCCCCGGTGTCCACTAAACTGCCGTGTTTGCTCGGCGCAAAGCACACAAACAGATGCCGTGGCAGTTTCTCTGGGTAATTCCCTCCGTCTCTGGGTAGCTACTCGAGGACCTCCTCTGCCACACACACACACACACACACACACACTCATCACACAACTCTCGCACACGCGGACTGATGCACGCTTTACTCCGCCGTAGATGCAATTTCACTCTTATTAAGAAAATCTGCATTTAGGAGGGCAGCAGTGCTATCAGTCAAAATTAATCTTCTTTGACTGAACTCTAATGTGACTGCAGCGGTGGAGTAATTATTGTCTGGATGACTCCTGAGCACCAGCCCGAACCACCTCCTCCCCAACCCCCCCCCCCCCCCCCCCCCCCCCCCCCCGCCCCCTCTCGCCCGTCTCTGCTCCCCAAGACGGGGCCTGGTCCCGGGGGGGCTGAGCCCCCTCGGATGGGCCTGGTCATGGTGGCTGAGGGCGGGCGTGTCATTTGGCTCCAGTCCATCGACGAGGTCCCTGTGTTGCTGTGATTAACTGGCGTGTGGTGGACGACTGTCACGCTCATGCCCGGGCACGCACGCGTTGTACACGCAAACACGCACGCACACGCCGATTGTCATCTGAAGTAGGGTCTTAGATCCAGAGCCGACCGCGAGACAATGTGATAAGGCATGTCCTGTAGGCCTTCTTCCTGGTTGCCTTTGTATACACACTCGTTTCTCAGTTCATCCCCATCAGAGGCCATTTGACACTTGTGATTATTGAGACGATGCCAGTCCAGTAGAATATGTGGAGCCTTACTGTACATCACATTAGATCATAGCAGATGGTAGAAGAAGGGCTGACCACACTTTCTTCTCCTCAGACAGAGAGGCTCAACAGACTTGCTGCTGCTTTACTGTTGCAGCTCTACAACACAGTCCATATCACTGTTACAGCTCTACAACACAGTCCATATCACTGCTAAAGCTCTACAACACAGTCCATATCACTGTTACAGCTCTACAACACAGTCCATATCACTTCTACAGCTCTACAACACAGTCCATATCACTTCTACAGCTCTACAACACAGTCCAAATCACTGTTACAGCTCTACAACACAGTCCATATCACTGCTACAGCTCTACAACACAGTCCATATCACTGCTACAGCTCTACAACACAGTCCATATCACTGCTACAGCTCTACAACACAGTCCATATCACTGTTACAGCTCTACAACACAGTCCATATCACTTCTACAGCTCTACAACACAGTCCATATCACTTCTACAGCTCTACAACACAGTCCAAATCACTGTTACAGCTCTACAACACAGTCCATATCACTGTAACAGCTCTACAACATAGTCAATATCACTGTTACAGCTCTATAACACAGTCCATATCACTGCTACAGTTCTACAACACAGTCCATATCACTTCTACAGCTCTACAACACAGTCCAAATAACTATTACAGCTCTACAACCCGGTCCATATCACAGCTACAGCTCTACAACACAGTCCATATCACTTCTACAGCTCTACAACACAGTCCAAATCACTGTTACAGCTCTACAACATAGTCCATATCAATGTTAGAGCTCTACAACATAGTCCATATCACTGTTACAGCTCTACAACATAGTCCATATAACTGCTACAGCTATACAACACAGTCCAAATCACTGTTACAGCTCTACAACACAGTCCATATCACTGCTACAGCTCTACAACACAGTCCATATCACTGTTACAGCTCTACAACATAGTCCATATCACTGTTACAGCTCTATAACACAGTCCATATCACTGCTACAGTTCTACAACACAGTCCAAATCACTGTTACAGCTCTACAACACAGTCCATATCACTGCTACAGTTCTACAACACAGTCCAAATCACTGTTACAGCTCTACAACACAGTCCATATCACTGCTACAGCTCTACAACACAGTCCATATCACTGCTACAGCTCTACAACACAGTCCATATCACTTCTACAGCTCTACAACACAGTCCAAATCACTGTTACAGCTCTACAACACAGTTCATATCACTGTTACAGCTCTACAACATAGTCCATATCACTGTTACAGCTCTATAACACAGTCCATATCACTGCTACAGTTCTACAACACAGTCCAAATCACTGTTACAGCTCTACAACACAGTCCATATCACTGCTACAGTTCTACAACACAGTCCAAATCACTGTTACAGCTCTACAACACAGTCCATATCACTGCTACAGCTCTACAACACAGTCCATATCACTGCTACAGCTCTACAACACAGTCCATATCACTTCTACAGCTCTACAACACAGTCCAAATCACTGTTACAGCTCTACAACACAGTTCATATCACTGTTACAGCTCTACAACATAGTCCATATCACTGTTACAGCTCTATAACACAGTCCATATCACTGTTACAACACAGTCCAAACCACTTCTACAGCTCTACAACACAGTCCAAATCACTGTTACAGCTCTACAACACAGTCCATATCACTATTACAGCTCTACAACACAGTCCATATCACTGCTACAGCTCTACAACACAGTCCATATCACTTCTACAGCTCTACAACACAGTCCAAATCACTGTTACAGCTCTACAACACAGTTCATATCACTATTACAGCTCTACAACATAGTCCATATCACTGTTACAGCTCTATAACACAGTCCATATCACTGTTACAACACAGTCCAAACCACTTCTACAGCTCTACAACACAGTCCAAATCACTGTTACAGCTCTACAACACAGTCCATATCACTATTACAGCTCTACAACACAGTCCATATCACTGCTACAGCTCTACAACACAGTCCATATCACTTCTACAGCTCTACAACATAGTCCATATCACTGTTACAGCTCTATAACACAGTCCATATCACTGTTACAACACAGTCCAAACCACTTCTACAGCTCTACAACACAGTCCAAATCACTGTTACAGCTCTACAACACAGTCCATATCACTATTACAGCTCTACAATACAGTCCATATCACTGCTACAGCTCTACAACACAGTCCATATCACTTCTACAGCTCTACAATACAGTCCAAATCACTGTTACAGCTCTACGACACAGTTCATATCACTGTTACAGCTCTACAACATAGTCCATATCACTGTTACAGCTCTACAACACAGTCCATATCACTGTTACAACATAGTCCAAACCACTGTTACAGCTCTACAACATAGTCCATATCACGCTACAGCTCTACAACATAGTCAATATCACTGTTACAGCTCTACAACACAGTCCATATCACTGTTACAGCTCTACAACACAGTCCATATCACTGCTACAGCTATACAACACAGTCCAAATCACTGTTACAGCTCTACAACACTATCCACATCAGTAGCACAGCTCTACAACACAGTCCATATTACTGTTACAGCTTTGTAACACAGTCCATATTACTGTTACAGCTTTGTAACACAGTCCATATCACTGTTACAGCTTTGTAACACAGTCTATATCACTGTTACAGCTCTATAACACCGTCCATATCACTGCTGCAACACAGTCCAAACCACTGTTACAGCTCTACAACAGTCCATATCACTGCAACAGCTCTACAACACAGTCCATATCACTGTTACAGCTCTACAACACAGTCCATATCACTGCTACAGCTCTACAACACAGTCCAAATCACTGTTACAGCACTACAACACAGTCCTTATCACTGCTACAGCTATACAACACAGTCCAAATCACTGTTACAGCTCTACAACACAGTCCATATTACTGTTACAGCTTTGTAACACAGTCTATATCACTATTACAGCTCTATAACACAGTCCATATCACTATTACAGCTCTATAACACAGTCTATATCACTTACAGCCTTACAACACAGTCTGTATCAATGTAAATGCTGTACTACACAGTCTGTATAACTGTTACAGCTCTACATCACAGTCCATATCTGTGTTAAAGCTGTACAACACAGTCCGTATTGTGTTTCACACCAACGTAATTGCATGCCTAAACCGGGTTTAGGTTCTCAGACCTGGTGTGTTCGACGGCTGAAGAGAGTCAGATTCGATTACAAGGTAAATGCAAAGGCATCAGACAGGCCGCTACGTGCTGATCTGCATTCTATCAGTGTGATTTATGCAAATTATGCACATTATTCCCGCAGGAATCTCTTCTGGATCTGCCAGGATAAATTGCGGGAAATTAGCCATAAACTCGGTTGTGTCAGGGGTGTGTGGTGAAGGCTGTGGAGAAGCCAAGGACACAGGGCCTGGCTTCCCTGGCATCCACATCCACCACACTCACCGGTCAAACACGACTGTTAAGAATATGGATATAGACACAGTGAAGACCCATGAATGGAAGTTGTAGATGTAACATATTACAAGACAAAAACTCCAGGGTTTCTTCTAATGGTTTGTAATGTGTGTCTGGCTTTGTTAGAAGCAATGTGGAGTCCTTTGGACAAATACTTTTTTTTATTGTATTTATTATTATCGTTATTATTATAAGTTATTTTGTATATGTTGCTTGTGTTCTCCCTGTTTTAAATTTTTTTAAGATGTGCCAGTATGCTGTGTTAGGCTCAAAGGTTAGCTGCCAATATTTTATTTAAATCTGAACCTAAAGGTTTATTTAAATCTATCTTAGTTTTTCTCCCCGTGGAATTGAAAACAAGTTCTAGGTTAATTTATTGTTATGTTTTGATGGTTGTATTTACAAAAACAAGAGCAAACTCTCCCATGTTTTTGGACCCGTAATCCTAATCTCTTGATCAGATTATAGTATAAAAAAAAAATATACAATCAGGTAATGGATAAACGTTTGGCCAAACATGTAAACGTGTATATTGTAAAATGGATTAAATCTATATATAAAGGTTCACAATTAAAACATCCCATGCCAGGGCTCCTCCAAAGTCTTCCCTGGTCAGACACCTCTTAGGTCATAATAACCAATAGGGCTGTGTGATTATGATTGCGACGAGCATGTGGTGAGTGACTGGCGTGGGAATTGTGTCGTCACCATGTCTTTGGTGTGATAGTGGAAGCCCTGGTTATAGTCGAGACAGGATGCAGCCCACCGGGCCCTGGCCCAGATGCACCATGGGAGGGTCACCAGGCTGATCAGGGAGGCACATTTATACACACACACACACACACCTGTCCATACTGATGTAAAATGTTACATATTTTACATATTTCTAGACCTAAAGTTACTATTTGGGTTGAATTATTAATTTACTGTGATGTAGTCTCACTTTAATTTTATTTTAAAGGTATGCAGTTGTTTACAACTGTTTGTGCTTGTTGAACAAATTTTTTTTTATCCCACTTCAGTTTTTAGTATAGAATTCATAGTTCAAAACCATGAGGACATTTAATACAATATTAACCCAGACACTAAACATTGCACCCATGTCCTCCAGTCCACCCAACAAAATAAACAAACAAATAACGATTCCTGCGTCTTGCATGGAGACAAACACACGTGTAAAAACCCCACAAATGACTGCTGAGTCTGTCCGACCGTGTCTTGTAATCCCAGGAAATAAAAGAACATCAGATTACGCCACAATGGGGGGGGGAATGCCACTGGTAAACTGGGATTGGGAGATTATGCTGAATAGGGCTTAATCTGATTAATATGGAGGGGAAGGTTTTGGGGATGTCACAGTATAATTACATATTCCAGATGAGAAGATAATCACTCATTACTAGGTCACTTATGTGGCGGCAGTGGGTTAGATCATTCAGATGAGGCAGTGGGTTAGATCATTCAGATGAGGCAGTGGGTTAGATCATTCAGATGAGGCAGTAGGTTAGATAATTCCGATGAGGCAGTGGGATAGATCATTCAGATGAGGCAGTGGGTTGGGTCATTCAGATGAGGCAGTGGGTTAGTTCATTCAGATGAGGCAGTAGGTTAGATAATTCAGATGAGGCAGTGGGATAGATCATTCAGATGAGGCAGTAGGTTAGATCATTCAGATGAGGCAGTGGGTTGGGTCATTCAGATGAGGCAGTGGGTTGGGTCATTCAGATGAGGCAGTGGGTTGGGTCATTCAGATGAGGCAGTGGGTTAGGTTGGGTTGGGTCATTCAGATGAGGCAGTGGGTTGGGTCATTCAGATGAGACAGTGGGTTAGGTTGGGTTGGGTCATTCAGATGAGGCAGTGGGTTGGGTCATTCAGATGAGGCAGTGGGTTGGGTCATTCAGATGAGGCAGTGGGTTAGGTCATTCAGATGAGGCAGTAGGTTAGATCATTCAGATGAGGCAGTGGGTTGGGTCATTCAGATGAGGCAGTAGGTTAGATCATTCAGATGAGGCAGTGGGTTGGGTCATTCAGATGAGGCAGTGGGTTAGGTTGGGTTGGGTCATTCAGGGATGAATAGGAACCGCTTAAACATCACGCTCATAGCACAAGGACAAGCAAATTGGAAAGGTATGTTCATGAATGCAGCCATTGCTGTCATCATTAAATAATTATCGGCATGGGCAACTAATGTGTATATACACAAAGACATATTGCTCATAAATAATGTGGGAATGAAATGGAAAGTAACAAGCAATGAAAGGTATACAAATATCAGTATTTCTTATTTTTCATAGTTGATACAATTGTTGTTTAGTCAAAAAATAATTTCAGGCCGCTGGAACAATGTCTTAGCCTGGACAAAACTCCCACTGCGCCACAGAATAGTCTGGTGTTCCGACATATTTCATTTTGGAAACCGTCTTGGGATAAGCATACATGAACCACTCTCACTGTATAGATTTATGTAATCCTAATGTCACCTCTTAATGTCACCTCATGCTGTGTTTGGTTTCTGGATTGTTTCATAAAAACCCTGGCTAGGTTCTTGTGTCAGCGTTTTCCTCCTCTTCTCGTTTGGTTGTATGTCTGCACTGAACAGTGTACTCTGCATGTAAATGTCAGCAAACTTTATTACGTATTGTTGTCACGTGCCCTGGCCAAAGTGACTTACAGTCAGACAGCTGATATTGGGTGTCTGAGCCAAATGTAGGGCATATTTCTTCACTCCCTCGTTATGACTCAACGTGGGTGATTCAATTCCATGAGATTTTGCCTGTTACTGATATGAAGGGGACAGACAGTTCAATTCACTGCGCTTATGTATATATTTTGAATTTCCATGTTTATCATCCTTTATGTTATGAATAGGCACCCTGGTCCCTCTTGATATGGTAAATTGGATATTTTATGGTTTATGGAAAGGGGGCTTTTTTATCTTTCTCCTTTTATTCATGACCTCAGAGTCTACCCATAAACGCCTTTATGACAGGGTTTGGCTTTATTAGATTCATGAATAAAAAACATGCTGTCGATGGGGGTCGGTTACTGTATCCTGCTGGCTACTGACTGCTGCTTGTGTAGTCAGTTGTGTCTGTTGTCTTCTCACAATCCATACGTAGAATAACTATCACACCTCTGCTAACCATGAGATTCCATGTTTGAAAGCGACTGGTGATGACACTGGGCACAAATGGGTACATATGTGGCATAGCACTCAATTTCAGGGCCCCTTTTTCGTCTCGACAGCGCCAGTTTTACGACCAACGGCCAGAAACTGCAGACTGGATTTTGAACTGACTTGTCTGTCAGTGAGGCAAAAGACAACAAAGGCTCTCAGTAAGAATGACCACAGTCACGTCAAGCCACCGACACAGTTTACCACAGTGGTAGGGATCACGTTCAACAAAACATTGTAATACCATCTGTGCCTCGTTCCTGACTGCTTTTCATATTGTTCTGTCTTTCTCACATATGGCTCTTTCACACCCCAGGGGAATAGGGTCTATTGGGCTAATGAGAGTATTAGTATGGGTTAAATGCTCCAGTCATTTATGCCTTACTGCATATTGCATAATTAATGTTTTTGTGAAACCTCTTGTTTTGAGTGGCCCCTATAAACTGTCCATCGTCACTCTGTTGGGTGTAAGAATGTGCTGATATTTTACCACTGGAACCAGTGCTGAAAGCTAGAAAAAGTCTGTCTGGTGTGTCGTTTTTGACGCTAGTCTGATTATTTCCCCTCCTGATTAAGGTTCATTTTGTGGTGATTCAAGCCGTTTATGCGCTTGATGGGATTAGATGGGACAGTGTAACGACCCTGTTGTCTAAATGGCTCATGCACACAGAGACCTAGATTAGTCACTGGCACAGAAATATGACAAAGCCGTGAACTGGCTTGCTCGCGTCTGATGGGTGTTCACATCCTTACAGTGTAGATGGACATCACACAGGGCGTTTTATAATCTTAGCTCTTACTCGAAGGAAACACTTTGCCTGCCAGTGTGTTTTTTGTGTTCAACTCTAGGTAATACTCTATGCTGATCCTCTTCCTCAGTGTGTAAATGTGTCTGATCTGTGAGCCTCTTGCCTTGTCTAAGTATCAGGCATGAATTATTTTAAAGGATATCATGTACGCAGAGGTAGTTCAGGCTCAAAGTCACAGGCATTTATGTTAAAGTCCATGTTTTTGCTCTAAAATATACACAAAATAGCAATGCACGGTTTGGGTGATTTAAAATAATAATAATATTTTATAAATCTATGTACGTTTTTAATATAAGGATGTGGACAGCTTTGTAGGCTTACCACAATACCCTTAAAAATGCTGAACTAAATAGTTTAATTACCTGTCCATGGGCAAGATATGGAGGATATTTAGCTGAGAACAAGTTATTGTTTAAGTTCCATCTATATATTCATGTTTATCTGTTTTCCACAGTCGTTTTTTATAGTTGACAATAACCTTCTGTGCTTGTCTTGTTTTAGCAGCTCAGAAAACGGTAGAAAATGACGAATAGAGCTGTCCATGGTGCTAAAAGCTCGCATTGACAACTACTGCCATCAAATGGTAAACTTTTACTTTGAAGACTCAAATAACTGTCTTAACTATTCAATATATATATGTAAACACAAATATGTATTATAATATAAATTATGTATAAAATATAAAGCATTATATAATAATTTTGATAAATTATTTAACTGTTATTTTATTTAGCATATATTATCCCAATTACAATGTGATTTTCCATTATTATTATCATTGTTCATTTGTAATTTGTTCATTCATTTATGTTAACCGTATTTTCTTTAATAGATCTACTGACAGGTCCAGTCGCCCTAGAACATCACAGTATTAAAAGTAGGCTATATTCCTGTCGCAATAAATTGCCCCAAACAGAAAAACTTGAATATTAAAAATGTTTATCAAATTATTTCTCATATTTTCTAAATATCCTTTGTATCTAGCGTGTTTAACATTCATTCGATTGCATCTGTGATTTATAGAATAATAAACAATTCGCTACAGATTGTAGCCATTTTTTTCAAAGTTGCCTTTTGGCCCTGTCTTTTAATTTCAGTCCGGTTGCTGGATAAGAGAGGAAAATACAGGACAATACACACCAACCGTACTGCTGTTGATCTCTGTGCAACGTCATGATTAAAAACGCCCAATTACCGCAATGAACAGTGTCGTAATTACGTTCTTTAATCACATTCTGAAGGTCTAATTGCCTTAACGATGTGTTACATTAAACGAATGTAGGTATTACAGTAGACCGTTTTCATACACAGTTGTTGTCGAATTAACATTTTATTCGTCATGGACATTGTTTTAATAATCCTAATTAAGACTGGCCGAGCTTTGTAGTGTAGGCTAATACTGACAGACACGTCTTTCTAGCCTTAGGGCAGCCTTGCCCATCACGTCTGGCCTTTGCTCCCAAGGCTTCGTGTGACTTTACAGCTCGACGTCCAGAAAAGTGACCGCCTTTGATGGAGCAGAAAATGATCAACTAATTATTATTTTACAACATGCATGGCATATGGCGAGGTTCCGAGTGTCAACTAGCACTTTTGTGTTTTAGAAAGACATGACCTGAAAATCTGAGAAGTTGAAATGCTTTGTTCTTTAGCAATTGGTCCATGACAAATATACATGGTCAATAAATTAATGTTCTAATATTTATATTCGATCTGGTACACAATACAATATCTAGAAAAGGTGAACCAACTGAAATAGCAAAATGCTATTTTTTTTAAAGACAAATCAGGCAATGGTATCCTTACCCTTAAAAATAAATGACTCTTCAGTAACTATTCTACAGATCAGACGAGCAGACGAAGGTATTAACTTTGTTCAAAATATTTTAATAAAGCTTTCCACACAAACACATACAAATGGCCCTCTTTAGTCATATTGATGTATCTACAATTATCCACTGCTTGACCTGACAACGCGCCTGATCCCTCAAGAACTCGACCTTATTGCATGAGTGTAAGAGATTACGCAAATCATACACGTCGCAGAATATAGTACCACCATGCAAATAAAATGTATAGGCATATCTAAATCAATAAATTAAGAGACAAATCGAAAAGGACATTAACTGCAGATACAAGCTTTTTAAGACGTAAATGTAATTACATTACAGGCCCAAATAAACTGTCAATTTAGCACAAATGTTTGATTTAAAAAATAAATAAAATAAAGACAAACTTAAAACAATTTCGTATTCAAATCAGTCCACTTGGCGTTCCCCAAGACATTCACCTAGACGGTTAAAATGTTCACAAAATAACGACCAATAAGCAAACGCTTTCAAAAGTTACAAATAAAGTCAATAAAGCAGCAAGATTGTGGTTTCTTATATTAATATGAACTCATGTTCTATCTATTGAAGTGAAATAGTCGCTTGTCAGGTCACAAGTCTCCGTTGGGTCCATATGTGCGCAAGTGATAAACAACTGTCAATCCATCACCACTTGCAAGCCACTCATAAACTTCTGTTTGGTTTTTCACTTTCATTCATACCAGCACTTAAAGGATGCTTTATATATACACAATCAAGTATTGTCTGAACAAAAAGCGCTTCTTTAAATGCATTTGTAAATGTTATAAAAGTAATCGTCATCGGTTTTACTTCTCAAGCTACACTGACTGGCGACTCCCAAGTCACCGTGTGTTTTTTAAAAAGTGATGTTCCCTCGCATGTGCTTCTCTGAGTCTCTGGTACCAGCTCGTGGCTGTGATGCAGTTAAGGCTTGTCAGTGCATTGTTTAAACAGACTCGAGGTCACGTTGTTGAAAAGGGCACATTTGTCAGGGCAGGAGGAACCGGCCACTCCGGTGGCAAAGGGGTATACAGGCGGTTGATCGTAAGCGCTTATCCCCGCACTTAGACCCGGTAAACCCGGAGCAGCCAGGGCAGTGGTAGCCGGTATGGCCGCAGCTGAGATTGCCTGGCCCTGGTTCAGATAGGCCACGAGCCTCCTCATCTCCTCTAGAGCCTGTGCCTGCATCAGGATGTAGTTTTTGGCGAGCAGCAAAGTGGCGATTTTGGAGAGTTTCCGCACGGAGGGGCTGTGCGCATAGGGGATGACCGAGCGCAGCTCGTCCAGCGCGTCGTTCAGGTCATGCATCCGCCGTCTCTCCCGCGCGTTGATGTTTAGTCTGAGTGTTTTCTGTTCTTTGTTTTTCTTACCTCCATCCGGTTTACCTGCAGCTACCGTTCTCCCGTCTGACAGGAGGACCATCTCACATCTGCCATCGCTGTCGTCGTCTGGACTCTGCTCTCCGCCACTGCTCTCGGCCGCCGAGGTCCTGTTGCTGCTCTCGCCAAATTTGACGCACAAAGATCCGGTGGGCAGACCCAGTGTTCCCCCTCGACCCCCAGCCAGTCCACCGGGTTGAATCGGGTCCGAGTCGGTTTGGTCGAAACAGCTGATCGGTGACTGGCGGTCCCTGGATCCCGGCAGGTCAACACCAGCCGCCGACCTGAAGTCCATCTTTTTGTTGGAGACGGCGCTGAGAGTTTTGTGGAAAATATCTCCTGGTGCGTTCAAGTTCATTCTCCTGTCCATAGTACTGCTCCTATCCTCCAGACTCTGCTTTTAGTGTGTGGCAGTTTCTGGAGTCTCTCTCCCCGCGACGACTCTTGTATAAGTTTCTTGCCTGGTGCACTGTCAGAGAGTGAGTTGGTCTTGATGCCCTGTTATTACACGATTGAGGTGTAGAGACACATCGGCTTTCGCTCCCTGTCTGCTCTGCTCTCTGCACTCGCGCTGCTTATCTCACTTGGTTTCACCTTCAACAGATCTCCACGGCAATCAGCATCACGCGCAAGAAGGGGGGGGTATTTTACATCATTATCTCGAGGCGAGTGTATTAATATGAAGAGGATTCGCCTATTGGGACACTGCTCGCTCTCTCGTTCTTTATGCCTCCCTCCCTCTACCCAATCAGGTTAACGTTTTCATTAATGGAATTTTATATCGTAAACAAACAAACCCGCGTGTTCTCTCTGTGGTTGTGCCTGGGTCTGTGAATAGTGTATCGGCGTGCGCGCTCGTTCTGATCTGGAGAGCTGCTTACTGCTTTTTAAAGGGGTGCTAGGGTCTATTATTCGAGTTATCATCTGTATACACGCTGGAGTTAATGATGTTTGCAAGGCGATACTTCCTATAAGGGAACACTGGTTTTTCAACTGACATGCGTAGCGACATTCACCCGTCAGTGGGCAATCCAAATGCCTTTGCATTTCAAAACGATGGATACGTCGGGAGTAATATATAACTCTTTATTCACTATTGAGAAGCTTAAGAACCGCAGTTATCCTCTTACGCTCTAACCCCCTTCCTTTCTATGTCTTTATCAAAAGCGATTCATTTGCATGCCAAGTTGATCTTTTTTACACGGAAAGTGTACACGCCTTTGTACGAGTCGTAAATAAAAAAATAGGTCATTCTTATGCGCGTGTTCAAACTTTATGATAGCAACTACAATCAATAAATTGCCAATAGTTTCTCGCGTGTAATACAGAACCCATTTTGTTATCATTCCACATTTGACTCTGTGATGCCACATTTCTTTCACTAAAAGGAGTGCAAGAGGTGGATTACTCAACTCAATAGACCGGTAATGGTCTACCGAAACTGCAGTTTCTAACAGGTTCCATTAATTACTGACCCCCAAATGAAACCCTTCCTGTCAGTCTTGTAGCGCAAAAACGCTTTTGGTTTCCATCCTCTCCAGGTTCTGACCTGGACACCGGGTGAATGCAATTAACTAAGATATAAACAAACACCATCCGGGTTGGGTCCCGGCAGGACCGTAACTGAACAGGCCTGTTCTATCAGCCTAGCTCGGTTCATATGGAGACAGCACCGCATCTCTTCCAAAGATAATGAAATTGTCTACAGAAATGTTAAGGCTATGAATTATTTCAGTAACGTAACTTTTTTGCCTTGTAGTTTGCCCGCTGGCAAATTATTAGTTATAATTATTTTTGCTTGAGTCATTAAATGTGTAAATTAATTTACTTGTTATAACTGGTTATTTGAAACCTCTTAGAACTTCAGGATAAATCGAACAACCCAAGGCAAGCTGTCTGGTTAATTGTGCTGACATTGCCATCTATCGACAAGATATGTACACTACATGTATACATAAATAGTACATATACGTATATACAATAAACTGTGTGTGTGTGTGTGTGTGTGTGTGTGTGTGTGTGTGTGTGTGTGTTTGACCCTCTGGGATGATAATGGATAATCTGCCAGATTTTCGAATTTCCTGTTAATTCCAAATGTTCAAAATGCATAGTTAATATTTTCTTCTCTCTGATACATGAACACACACACTCAGAAACACACTCACAGTCCCATACCCACTTTCGCACACGCGCACTTCCACAATCTACCTATCTGCAGCATCATCATGAAGCCCAAGCTGCAAAACTCAAGGTCACCGTTTCTGTGTTTCCGCCGGGTCAATTAGGCTCCCTACTCCGTTAATGATGTACTATGGCGGCGTCAGCGAGGGTCTTCTCAGCTGGCACTGACACCCGCGCGCCAAAGAATTACGATCGGGCTAAGACAGTCACTTTGTACTGAGACGGCGAAGGAACACCTTCATGCCCAATCAGTCTCGGCTAATGAGACAAGATGGGGTTGGGTGTAGAAACAGCAGTCACAGACTCGGCAGCCTCCAGGCCTCTTCTCTCATCACCGTCAGCAGTTAGCCGCTAATGGAGACAGTGGAGTAAGGAGGGGAACTGGCTGGAGCGGGACTGGTTCCAGTCGTTGTGGTTGCAGGATGCGCGTGTGCTATGTATGTGATACGCTTCCGTAGAGGCTTTGAAGTACAGTGCTTTCCAGAATCTTTAGTGCCCCCAGTGAGGATGAGCCGAAAAGGCTGTGAAAAAATCGAATTGTTGTCTATTAGCTTGATTTTAGCTCAAAATATGATTACTGTTTTTAGATACAGTTATGATGAAGAAATGAATATGCTACCAAAAAAATCCATCTCGGTTTGGGGGTTAATAATCAAATACGGTTGCCTTGCCTTGTTCTGGTCTTAGGGACTCCTTGTGGTGGTTTGGGTGCCTATGAGTTCAATCGAAAAATGGCCGGGTAAAGTTTGTCATTCCTTTCAGGCAGGTAAAGATTCAGTTGTAAACTTCCTGATTCAGCAAGCAGAATCACAGTGCAATCAGATGTGCTTCAGAAGACATGTATCAAGGCCTAATTCTGCTGGGAGTTGCTGCAAGGAGGCAGGTCCTTCATCACGATTCAGATGTTACCAAATTGGGTGCAAAATCCGTGGTAAAAGGGTTTTTGAGAAGCTTTCACCATTCTTGGCACCTTCAGAAATTCTTATGAACCAAATTGGGTCCCTTGTCTTTCCATTGACTGATATATTTTCAATTGAGTCTTAAGGAACTGTTTCACAGGGGAATAAATATCAACATCACAGCTGAGATCCCTCAAATGAGACACCAACACCAGAGGTTGTTTAGAAAGACGGATGACGAATGACTTCGCCCCCTTATTAATTATCAAGCTGGCGATGTCTTGTTGTCTGCTTCCATATGCCTTGGGTAATTAGGACACACTTTTTCAAAGAACCTTTTGGGGTAGGTTTTTGAGCAGATTGGATGTTCATTTGGTTCTTTGAGTAACAAGTATACTTAGATCTTTAAAATACCCCGCAGATTAAAAGTAAATGATATTCCAAGAACCCTTTCTTTTCGGAATATACTCGTTACCATAGATACTGTGACATACCAGCAGATTTTAGACCTGTCTGTCTATAAGGACAGGAGATTAAAACTAGGTTGCCATTGGATCTTCCAACAGGTCAGTGGTCCAAAACGTTCCACCAGATCCCTCAAAAATTGTCTGACTGAACACAGAATTACATTTCTGCAATGGCCATTCCTATCCCCTGACCTAAACCCCACGAATACATGTGGGGTGAGCAGAGCTGCCGAGGGGAGTCTACACACGAGACCCAACAACTTTAAAGATTTTGCAGTGGTCTCAGATCCCTTGCTATGTGTTCTTCCACCTCAACAAAAACTAAAGGAGAAGACTCTGTGCTGCAGCTGTGTCTTGGCATGGGGAGGGTGCACAAATTACAAAAGGCAAGAGTGCCAATAATTGTGATTTATGTTTATGATTATTTGCGAGAATTTATGTATTGATTAAGAAATACATTTTTCATTTTCCTCTCCACATTTTTCATAAGCCTTTTTTACTCATCTTTACAGAGAGTGCCAGTTGTTCTGCGGGGCTCTGCATAGTAAGCATGATGCTTGCCACGTGGGTTTGAGATATGTCAAAGGTCTAATGACCCATTTAATTAGCAGTTTCCGTCCTAGAATAACATTTAAATCCCACGTTAAAGTTTATCAGAGGACATTATGAGGCCTCATTCCAGTTACTCAAGATAAGTCATAATTCAGCTCATACCTTTAAACGGGGCGGTTTGATGTTTTTAGAAAAGCCCAATTTGATTTATTTTGCTGCAGTGCATCAGTGTAACTGTAATAAGACTTTTTCACCACAGGGTGGCAGACTACTCCCAGTATCATTGTTTCAATAATGGATTAAGACCTTAGCTATGTTATATTGGCCATATACCACGAATGTTAGAGGTGCCACACATGCCTTATTGATATTATAAACCGGTTACCAATGCGGTTTTAAGAGTAAAGACTGAAAATGTCACACCCATGATATACAATATTTTATACCACTGCTATCAACTCGTAAGTATTTAGGAACCAAACCACCCAGTGGAGTGAATTAAAAATATATATTTTTGAATACACACCCATGAGAATTATGTTCAGTTTAGAACAGGAGTTCATGAATTGAATGAATTGTCTACTTTGCACCAATATATTTAAATTGATTCACTTTTCAGTTTACTTGGTCATTTGAGTTGAAATGGGACTGCTGGTGTTCAGCCTTGCATATTATCCGACATGAGTGTTTACACTTATTTGTTGCATAGCAACACAATCACATGAAGAGATTTATTTTGTGATGAGTAGCAATTTCACTGAGGCAAAGTGGTCACTTCAGACCAATTACCGTGTGTGCTTCTGATCTTATGAGACGGTAATGTCAGGTCGTTGGAGCTCTTTCACTGCACAATCTCCTGCCCTGTCTGACTCCTGACTCGGATAGAAGGTTCCTTCAATGTTGCTGAGGTCATTCATTGATGGAGGCCCATTATGTTCTCCAGCAGTAAAATACGTAAAAGTACTCAGGGCGAGTGCCGTTTGCCACACTGTAAAGTGACTGGAGATAAGCTAAGATATTTATTACTGGAAAAAATGCGACTGTGGATGCCTTTAATCGAGACTTCATATCAGCAGGCTGTCTTTTTTTACATTTAAACTGCTGTTCCCAAGCCAAATGAAAGAAGAATACAGGATAGTAAAATGCATAACAATCAAGAAATCAGACAGGAACACTATTGATAAGAAGAAAGGGTTTAAAAGGAGTCTGTTCACTGAAAAAGTTGTCCTTGATTTTTTTTTCCTGGCTATGAATATTAAAACCAGTAGGACTGATCAACTGGATCCAGGCTTGCAGGTTAGTGAAGCCCTTCTTTCTGTAATTTCACCTGTAATATCTGCAATCATCCCTAAAGCATACCTTGTTAAAGGCATTGGGACACAAACAGTTGTTCCAGGTTAACAGGGATCAGCTGTAAAATACACCTTGGTCTCAGTTGATTTCCCTGTGTAAATAAAGGTAAATAAAAAGAAAATGTCAATCTGGTTTAAGATTTGGGCTTAGTACTGTGTTACAGTGACTGAGTGGGTGGAGCATGATATTATCAAAGCCTTGGCGTGTCGTCCTGTTTGACCTGTCGATACAGTTGATTACCCAATCTCACTTGAAAAGCTGTCTTCGTTTGGCCTTGACAGAAACACTTGTGTGTTTGGATTCGAAATTACCTCAGCAATTGAACCAAGGCTTTTTTAAATGAGGGGATTGAATTTTGACTTTTTTTTCGTATGATCAGGAGTTCAAGTTTGGGTCCTTTTTGTTTTCACAGTTTATTAATGATATCTGTGTCACTATGAGAAATTGTAATTTTAATTTGTATTTACTAGCGCCCCCGGTTGCACGCCTGCTGTAATCTACTGAAAAAGGTTGGTGCTGAATGCAAAAAATATATATACAGAAGTATATGCTACTCTCTAGGGCACAAAATAGTCAAAATTCCTACCCTTAACAGTTCTATTGTACAATATGTTGGATAAAAAATCTGTCTGTTAAAACACACCTCCCTCAGTTGGTAAAGAAATTAATGATCAAAATTAGAAACAAATAATTTCTGCCATGTCAAAATAAAAATACCCTTACAGAGGCTACTTTGCCTGACTGTGGTGCTTCACATACATTCCTGAGAACCTGAAACCCCCGGAAGCCGTTTATCATACAGCTCTTCATTTTATCACTGGTGCAAATTTTTATGCAAATCATTGTCTTTTGTATGCATCAGTTGACTTGGACTCATTGACCTCCAGAAGGGACAGACATGGGTTGATATTTGAATGTAGGTTTCTTGCCGAAAATTCCTAACTATCTTACCTAAAGAAAATGTTGGAAAAACATTGCAATCCTAGAGATGGGTATCAGTGCTATGCCCCCTGCTCAATGCATTATGCACAAAGAAACGTAAAGTCTGACGCTTTGGTGCCTTTTCAGACATTTTAAATATCTGATCAATCAACATCCTATAATCAGTTTTTTATATTTTCATCTGTAAGTGTGTATTTTTTGTAATGCAGTGCACAGCTAGATTTCTCTTAAATAAATAAAGGTGAATAGATAAAAATACTATGTCTCTGCCAGACTAGCAGAATCTCCTTTTACGCCATCTCTTGCTGTGTCACTGTCTTTCTGTATCTATATCTCCCTATGCCTGTCAGTTTCACTGTGTCTCTCCTTTTCAGTTACATTAAATTGAATAGGTGCTTTTGTGGGGGGGAATGAATGAGGTGGTTGCCACAATTGCCAAAGCAAATATGTAAGCAGAAATGATAATACTGTATGCATAAAAAAAACACTATACACAACAAAACACATTCAATAAATCAGAAAATATATCTACAGTGTGTGACATGGGAGCTATTGTCTTTTTTATGATAGCTTGATTAGCAGCCTGGTCTACTGCCTCTGTGTTATCAAGCAAAATACTGATTTTCTACTCAACTACAAAAAATGTCATCAAGTTTCAGGAAATAAATACTCTCTAAATTATGCTTAGAGGAGTGGAGTAGGATATGTTGTATATTTTCAACATCTCCTGACCCATTGTGTTTACAGTCTTTCTTCCTTGACCAGCCATGTCTTTTTATGACACTCTGTTTCTAGGCCAAGCTATGCTAACTTTGTCTGTGCTTTACACTGTAAATGTCTTCCTTTGTTTAAAAAGATAAAATCCAGTTTATTCTGTACTGCTGACTAGAGGAGAGGAAGGATCTTAATCTAATTAAACATTGGTCAAATAGGACAGCACTGGTCTACCCAAGGGCAGTGAAAACATGATGCAGTAGGAGGGATTTCTCTTTGTGTGATTATATTTGGCAGATTAAATATAACTAACTTAATGTTGTTTACACTGTGGATTCTATAGGCTTCCTATAGATCTAGCTAAAACACAGTCCCACCGAATTGTTACCAATGCTTTTGTCGAGTGAATCTGAAACCATGTCAACTCAGTATAAAGGTTATTAATGAAACATGATGACAATATATTAATTCCGACCAATGTACGCAATGGCCACTAGGTGGTGGAGCGACACTTCTGGAATTATTTTAGGCCTTCATCAGCGTGCCGGAAATAAATAATAGAAAATATGTGTAGCTTTGTTTGAATTCACAGTAAATGCTTTTGACAAATATGCACATTTATTCGAAATTCTCCAGATGCAATCCATCGTTGAATCTGAAAAATCAGAGGGGCTGCAGATCTGGAGTGATATGGTCCTATAACGGAAATGGGCTATCGGTTGAATGAGCTATACAACGTCCTGGCCAACAGATAAGCCGTTGTAGACTGTATATGTCATGTTTAGGTGACTGCCGTTAAATTAAGCTAATAGGTGTCACTGTTATGAAATGTTCAGTCATTTTATCTGGCCAGGCGTTTACTGACTCCTAAAACTACATGACACCGGAAAGCTATTATTAAATTCAATGTAGAATCGTGTGATTAGGCCTACATCTATGCCATTTGGCTTGTGTTTGAGAGCATGTTTGTGGCAGTGCTAATACGCTTGCATATACTGTAACGTGTGTGTGTTTGTGCGTGCGTCGTGTAAGGTGTGTGGAGTTGTGTAAAAAAAAAAAAAGGTAACTCACTATGTTCGTACATTAAGGAGAATGAATCGTGTTTCTTTAAGCTTCCTTTTAGTTTGGTGTGTAATATTATTCTGAAGCGTTGGCGGATCCTACTAAAACAAAGGGCTGATTGGTGGCGGGCTTGTTTCAGCACCAGTTAGAGGTGGACAGCTCTTCTGTAGCTGAGGGTGTATATACTAAAGCAAGGCCTCGCTGAACCGAAAGTCATTCAGTGACTCTCATTCAAAGCGTGCAACGTGCTCTCACCTAAAATTACCTGCAGTACACGAGGTTGCATATCGACAGTGTAGTGTATATTCATTTGAAGTGACATCAGCTCTAAAAAAAATTAAGACATGAGCTGGTAATATTAGGTGAACTTTATTCTGAAAAAAAGAAAACGATACAAAATAAACGAACAGTACAGACAACAGTCGCAGTCTCAAACCATTTCTCCAATTCCTTTAGTTTGTCGTTTTAGTGAAAGCTGTGTGCTCTCGCGCCGACGATAGCAGGCTCAGCTCTTGGCATTCACCGCGTGCCTTAATTGTAAGACATTAAATCAAGGTCCGCTGTGAACACGGAGAGACAGAACCAGAACTTCATATCACTCGTGTGTGTGTGTGTGTGGCCTACATTTTGCAGGTGTTGACCATTTTGACTCATGATATTCCTCGTTCAATGTACCCACCCGTTCCTTCCGACGTTCAATAGAAATAGTTATGTGGATACATTTCTTGTCAATGCAGTGTTTTCTTGAAAGTCGGACTCCCGAAATAGACAGATATTCTGCAAAGGTTTCGTTGCAGTTGTAGAATATGACCAAGCCTCTCGTGTTGTAACGGTGGATACATGTAGGCTATTGAATCGTCACATCGTCACAATTGAATGCCATTTGATGAAACTACTAAAATAAACCAATTATAAAATATTTGCAATAAGCTAAGACCATTCAAGAACGGCAGCTATCGAGGTTGGTGACACCCATGCAAGGTGTCTAGGTTCGAAGTAATGATTAGTCAGAATCCATCTCGGGAAGCAAGAAAAGGGGGGTGGTTCATTTGATCTTCAAAGGACATCTGCTATGTCAAAAAAAAAAGTCAGGTGTAGGCTTCAACCACGTTGTATTCCTCCATCAAACACCTAAAAAAAGAACACAAAATGCGTCACAAACCTCGTATTGACAGTGAACAATGCAGTCCTCTATGGAAAAGAGAAGAAAGCATACAAACAATGGCGAAACGGTCATGTTATTTTAGAAAATAATCTCAGAGATCCATAATGGTCGCTCTCTGCGTAGATAGTGTGGACGGCCCTTTGCAAGAGAACGCAACGCATCGCAGAAGTACACTCTCAGGTAAAAAATAATGATAATTTGAGAGATGCCGCAACGCGTGAACCGGGCTATTGGAAAGCCTAAAGAAATGCTCCTCTTCGCGCAGACTGTACTCCCTCCCCGCACACTGTATTCCATCAACGTACTCTGGAACTGCCAAAGGCAAAGGTATAGAGGCTCCTCTTCTCACAGATCCTTATGGGACCGAGGACGAGCTGAGCTGTTCATGTCCCGTTTCGGACGCTACTAAATGGGACTGATTTCCCTCCGTCCTGTCTTTTCCCCTCACCGGCTGACTTTAGGATTAATGGCGCTCTAGCCAAACAAATAAGGCATCTGCCTACAGCACAAGAGGATTGCATGGGGGGGCTGTGACGTCACTGGGCAAACAGATGTTCTTCACCCCCTCCCTACAGCCAACGTCCCCGATCATCTTCCTGTGCCCTTGAAACTAAGCAAATATCACTTCAGTTCCAGTTTAAACCTAATCTCCCGGTTTCTTTGCCATTACTCGACGCACCTTGAGTGTCTGTCGATTGACATCATGAGAAGTAAGGAATAGTGGATTTGCATCCATGTTTTGGCAATTTAATGGACAGTCATCTGCATTTCTATGATAATATCACTACAAGAGTAATTTATTTTGCTAAAATTATAGGTTTGACGTTGATTGGATATAATCAGTTACGCAACGCTGAACAGTTCTCAAAAATAACACACACACAAACACGCACACACCCGGCGAAGTAAAGGCGGAGATGGATTTTTCTGTTAAATGTTGTCAAATTATGTGATGTGTGTGAGTAATTTCTAACACTTATGTCATTGCTGGAAGCCGGTTCGCTGTCCGTGGTATCCTGTCAGGTGCTGAGGGATAATGGACGCGCTTATATGTTATGCCATTGCATGCAAACTATTTTGCAACTTATTTCAAAAGCAAGAGAATGTGTGCGTTGATCCAAATGAATTTTGCATAGTATGTGTTTTGCATAGTAGTATACATACATAGCATACCAAACGCTTAGTCTGTGTAGCGCCCTATTAACGTCTTTTAAACTACTGTAGGCTTTTGGAGTAGTTTGTGTTGATTTCAGTATACATTTCGATGAGTGTGCCTTGTGAAATTACACTGACGTATAATGACAATTACATATTAATTATTGAGCTACGGCAACAACCCATATCAATACCCGTGTCACTCCTACTATAGCAAGTAGTTTATCTACTAGGCTACCGCAACTAACCTACTGATACAACAGTGATTATACGAGCATTCCCCTACGCGCTGGGAGCCTTTTCTGCCGATTATGTTATTTATATTAACATAGGCTTGACCGCAATGTGTATTCAGAATGGTACTGAAAACCATTATTGTACTGCAGCATCCATTCAATATTTGTGATTGAGAAACAAAGGGAAACGCCATTTTAGATGGGGGGGGGGGAATCCCCCCCCCATATGAAACATTAAACCGATGCCGTCCTTTATGAACCAGTATCTAGACTGTATCATAAAACTGCGTGCCCGCATCAGCATATCTCTGTGTCGCATAACTGTTAAGAGCTTAACCCATCTGACCAAAAGTGTGCGGACCTATTGTCTGGAAGCACCGAGCAACGAACAAACAAGTGCATAACGAACACGCAGCAATTCCATCGTCGTTGTCGTCATAACTTTTCTCATAAGCACAGTAACATTTTTGATATGGATATTCTTCTAGGTGTTTATCAATCTTCTACATCTCCACAAATTATACAATCCTTTTTCATGGCACCCGCAATAACAATGGCATGTGCAACGTGCAAAGGCAGGTCCTATATCTTTGAGCTCCTATGCTTAGGGAACCATGCCAACATCCCAACGCCATTAAGTGCACGGTCAGGTTTGATGTTAAACACTGACTGAGTCTAACAAAGCACAACGATTTTATCTCATATGTAAAAGAGACGGTCCCTGTAAAACATGGATTCCCCATACTCACCATTTCTCGCACGCCATATGGTCGATCCCATATAATCGGATCGTGTATCCATTTCCTTTTTGTTTTTCTTTTACATCATTCTATGGTGTGATTCGATTTGGTGTTAACAAACGGCTTGTATTCCCGGTTATTTTGTTATAATGATGGACAATCAGAGGTCTCCGGTAGGCGAGTAGCGGATTCTACCAGTGTGAGCGATGCTCTAGTCTCTGCAAAGCATGGCTGCGTTTTTCTCCTTTTTTTTCAAAAGAGGGCAGGTCGTTCTGTGCATTACAATGAGTCCCCCCTCGCGCTCCAGTACCCCCCCCCCACCCCAACACACGCACGTATACACACATACACACACACACACACACACAGCTTGAAATATCACATTTCAATATAGCATCTAAGTTGTTGTTTTTTTTGTTCTGATTCAATTTTCTTCGAATATTAAATACAGAAGTGCATTAAATTACTACTGTGTGTATTTGTGACATCAACGATAATCTGATCCTAGATTAGTAGTGTACGTAAAAGCGGTAGTCTACAACGTTGAATCGCAGTCTCTGTGTGCATGGCGCAATTTGTCATGTTTAATACCGTTTGTCCTGAGAGCTCCATTAGCAGCCTACGTTATAGTTTCACGCGTTGTGCCTCCGGACCGCTGCTCAATCTGACTGCATTTGTTCCAGTTAGATGGCGAGCCCTCAGACCGCACGTGATTCATGGGCCTGATATAAATGTCATTTTATTTCACGACCTTAAATAGGTACCCTTTTATATTTACTACTCCTAACGATTGTAGATACCTAGACCCAGTTTTACGTTATTCACTTACTTGAATGTATTCTACGATAACCCAGTTGGCATATAGGGAGTGTTATGCGGGCAGGTGCATTGATTAACATGTATAGCAGGTTTCATATATGCCTAAAACAATATGACGTCGTATTGTTATGCATTATATTGGATTACATATATTTGGGCGCAAGTCTTTTCATTTCACATATTTAGCCTTACTATAAATGTCTTAATTAGGCCAGATGAGATGAATGCTGTGTTTTGAGTAGCCAATCCTGAACAATTCCCCTTTAAAACGGTTTATTTTTTTGTATGTCAAATATTTTTGGGCACGAAGACCTGCGTAATGTGTGGGTAGCATACGGCGGAGTATAATTCTCCAAACCGATCATTATAGTAAATACCTGACTTGATATGAAAATCGGAGAGACGTTAACGTCTTCCACTTATTGGATGGTAGCTACTTCGTACACGCATGCAATTTGGGTTTAACGCATTTGAGAGTCAGTGTGAAAAATCCAGTAGGCCTATACAGTGAGAGATATTCAATACTGAATTAATAATTAATTCAAGTAAGTGCCCACCCTTGAATTCTATGCTACTGGTTTGTATTCCCTTCACTTCCTGCTGAGATCGACTCAGGGGCAAAAAAATATCCAATCGAATCAGAACCGGGTAGCCTATGGATCCACACAGTGGAAAGATGATGTCATTCTATCTACTGTGTCAAAACACACTAACCCTATAAGCTCAAGCAAAGGACCCGCGCGCACAGCGAACCTCACTCAAACAAGTGTGGTGGAATATATATATATATATTCGTACGATTCGTGCATTATATATATATACATATATATACATACATATATATATATATATATATATATATATATATATATATATATATATATATATAATGCACGAATCGAGTCAAGTAGAATATACATATAGAATATTCTACTTGACTCGATTCGTGCATCTCGTATGTCGGTATTTGCTCTCCTCACTACTGCTCTGAATATACGCAGTTCTAAATGCACAAGCCTTTAAATACACTAATTATCTGATTCTTCTCCCTCTGTTCTCCACGCTGCAGGCCTTCTCTCCATCCATTTTTCCTGCCTGCCCTTTGTATGATATCATCTGGACTTCCATTACGCTCTGTTATAATGGGCCGTAAAGATTGTATAGAGAATGCACTTATCGTTTGATGACACCACAGTAGCGGAAAAAGCATGCCGCTGCAAATATTAGGATAATCCTGAAGATGTATAGCATGTCACCCCCCCCCCCCACACCCCCCCCCCCCCAACCACACACACATACGCGTATTCAGCGTTAGTAGGCCTTTTGATTAATCCACACGTGAAAACACTGCTGTTGCAAATGTTGTAGGCCGTGTAAAACAGGCCATGCAAATCACAGACAATCCATGTGGGGCTATCTAGCTAAGGTTATCGCAGGCTGCAACTTTAGAGGAACATTTTAAAGCGCTTAATTTTCTTTGTGAGAGGGAGAAAGGGGGGAAAACTATTGTTCCTACTGAAACAATGAAAGCTGCGGGCGACATGCAGCGGTGCGCGCATGAATAGCGAGTCTCAGTGATGTGCGTGGGTCAGTGCCCAAGGTCTCCGTCCCGAAGCCCCTTTCCCAGCGCGTCACAATGATTCTGCACGAGGTCGGGGCTCCCCGGGGTCACAGGCCATCCCCTATTGTACCGCACTTCAAAACAGATAAACATTTATTAATCAAGGTACAACTGAAGGGCCCCCTGTTTCACAGAGAAAACAATATGTAGAGTGGAGTGGAGTGGGGGAGGTGGGGAGAGGGTAAAAGTGGGAAGGAAAAAGGGGAGAGAAATGACTACGTCCCGCAGAGGCAAATTCCACCCATACTTAGGACAGAGGTGGGACTGGTAAAAGTTTGAAATGTTGGTGAAGTCCAACGGTGGGTGTAGAGAAATGTCTGCAGTCCGTCAACCGGAGGATGGAAACAATCCCTGTGCACGTTCTCTCAAGTAAGACTGAATTTGGACCCTTATGTTATTATTTTGTAGTAGCCTAAAATTAATTACATTTGATTGGCTTGTGTTTTGCGTAGTATCTAGTTAGGTAAAATTGGGGCGAAGTTGTTCTCGGTCTAAGGGTCATTGTCTACGGTATAGCCTGTCCAATAGGATAGGGAAGGTGATACATTGTGTCATTACACTGACTCACACGTCATTCTTCATGAGCCTATAAAAAATAGCCAAAATGTTTTTATTTTTTAATTTGATTAAATAGTCTATAAAATATTTGTTGAAATAAAAGTAACGTCTAGCTTGAAAATGGTTGCTATATACATAAGCGTAAGTGATTTAAAAAGGAACTATCGACGAAATCTAGAAATGTCCAAATATTCGTTGTAACATAAAAACAATTATATTATGGACTGGATTAAATCGAAGTTAGGCTGTCTACCAATAAAATGATAATTAAATGTATCTCTAAACGAAGTAGCCTCTATCTTTACTTTGATCAAATTTTATAACTCGCATTTTTGAAGATGTTTTTTTAATTTTAAACTGTTACAAATTGATAGGCGCCTGCAACCACTTCATTTGAACTGTAGCCCCAACGCTCTCCTCACTGCAGTATTGACTAACAGGCTCAATATAATATGAGCGTGTTGAAGGCGAATGCATGCAAATAGGTTCCAAACAAACTCTATTTAAAGTGGTTGTTTCCGTGTCAGTATATTCCGTTCACATTTGATAACAATCTACCTGGCATGTTCATTTTCGATTCCAGGCGAAATGTGTGAGAATTATTTTCAGTAAATTGGCCACATTCAGACAATAACCTACTCATGTAAATAAATGAGCAGTGTCGCTGTAGCAGGCCTATCGGGATAAACCACGATAAAACAATAGAAGTGTCAAATAGTCGCGGTGTAAATGTGCAAATATTAACGCGTTTAACCTTTCCTTACAGCTGATAAGCGTTGTTGGGGCTTTCTGTATATCGAAGTGAAAACGGGTATACGTAGCCTATATAACCCCCCCCCACCACCCCCACCACTACCACTACCTTCTTCGACTACACTGACACAAAGCCCATAGATTCTGTATTAAAGAGTAGCATCTGAAGCTCCCTGAAATACATGCTAGCATACAGGCTAGTTCAAAGGTTGTAAAAGCGGTTAGGTGGGTTTCATTAATACCATGTGATAGGTTAATTAATATTATCATTATCATCATACATATTAGCATTGATTATCAGGAGGAACGTTTGATTGCATACATCATCAGTATGAGGATTTCATATAGGCTATGTTTTGGAGAACGAATGTAGGCATAAAAACACAATTAATTATTATGAATATTATTATTATTATTTGTACATGTAGGAAGAAAACACACGAACATAAAGAGAATACATGAATAATCAACATAGCGTAATCTTAAAGTTTCAGACGCCAATGTTTTCTGTGAGACTGTCACTTCATGGATACGGTAGGCTAGATTATGATCCATATTTGCTTTGATCAACCGCTCAATTAAATGATGTCATTTGGAGGGCATTAATTTGGATTTTATCATTGTGTAAATATCTGAGACCCAGAGATGGACATCAAATGTCTATGGTTCTGTATCAGCTGTTATTCATATAGATATTGGAAACTGCTGGGGAGGCAGTCATCTAGACCGTTGAGTAGGAACGGGGAATGATAACGTACGGGTGGATGGTGTCTGATTGGAAACATAAATGTAACATCACATCTTGTGGTTTTCTCGCTGAATATTTTTTTTAAAACCTAAAATCCACTCATTTATTATTTGAAAATACCAATGAGATAAAGACGCTAACACCCTTTTGGGACTCGGGTGAAGCACGCTGTTAATTCTCATTCCACTGTCGCTGACAGCCCTGGTGTAAGCGTACCCAGTGGTAGTTTAGTTTGGTTTGGTGAACATTCAGGTAAAAGGAAGTATCAGATTGTACTTGGGAAACCGTTGCTCACGGTTGGCCGAGGTTCAAATCAAAGGCAGGATGAGGCCGTTTGTCAGTGACTGTAGACGGGTTGTTGCCTGTCATGACAATGGGAGCAGACAGGTACTTCTCCGGGTTACATTGCCATTTGTACTTGTACTTGTGTTTATGCGTCTCTCTGTGGTATCGCCCGCACAGTCATCGTTACAGACGCAGAGGACACCGATAAGTGGTAGAGGTGACAAGAGCAATCTCTGCCAGTAACATATGTAGGGCCACGGGTTAATCTGGTATCATGCCTAGCACCTACATAGCCATCTCTCTTGTAATCTGGTATCTCCATGCCTAGCACCTACGTAGCCATCTCTCTTGTAATCTGGTATCTCCATGCCTAGCACCTACGTAGCCATCTCTCTTGTAATCTGGTATCTCCATGCCTAGCACCTACGTAGCCATCTCTCTTGTAATCTGGTATCTCCATGCCTAGCACCTATGTAGCCATCTCTCTTGTAATCTGGTATCTCCATGCCTAGCACCTACGTAGCCATCTCTCTTGTAATCTGGTATCTCCATGCCTAGCACCTATGTAGCCATCTCTCTTGTAATCTGGTATCTCCATGCCTAGCACCTACTTAGCCATCTCTCTTGTAATCTGGTATCTCCATGCCTAGCACCTACGTAGCCATCTCTCTTGTAATCTGGTATCTCCATGCCTAGCACCTATGTAGCCATCTCTCTTGTAATCTGGTATCTCCATGCCTAGCACCTATGTAGCCATCTCTCTTGTAATCTGGTATCTCCATGCCTAGCACCTACGTAGCCATCTCTCTTGTAATCTGGTATCTCCATGCCTAGCACCTACGTAGCCATCTCTCTTGTAATCTGGTATCTCCATGCCTAGCACCTTAATCTGGTATCTCCATGCCTAGCATCTACGTAGCCATCTCTCTTGTAATCTGGTATCTCCATGCCTAGCACCTACGAAGCCATCTCTCTTGTAATCTGGTATCTCCATGCCTAGCACCTACGTAGCCATCTCTCTTTTAATCTGGTATCTCCATGCCTAGCCTCTACGTAGCCATCTCTCTTGTAATCTGGTATCTCCATGCCTAGCACCTACGAAGCCATCTCTCTTGTAATCTGGTATCTCCATGCCTAGCACCTATGTAGCCATCTCTCTTGTAATCTGGTATCTCCATGCCTAGCACCTACGTAGCCATCTCTCTTGTAATCTGGTATCTCCATGCCTAGCACCTACGAAGCAATCTCTCTTGTAATCTGGTATCTCCATGCCTAGCACCTACGAAGCAATCTCTCTTGTAATCTGGTATCTCCATGCCTAGCACCTACGTAGCCATCTGTCTGTTATCTGCCTGTGCTGTACATTACCCACCCACCCTGGCATTGCATTTATACCAATTGTATGGCACTGCTTGTAGTTTTGGGACAATAACCCTGAACAGTATCATTGTTGTAGCTGTGTTTCAGTCCAGTCCTGTTCTGAGTTGTTATCCCGTATAGTGCAGTGAACCATCAGACTCTGACCAATTGTTGGTTTGCTGTCGGTTGGGTGTGAGAGTTAACATGTCATCTGAAGTGAAAACCTGTCTGTTTCTCTAGCCCCCCCCCCCCCTTATTTAATTCAAATGATTGCTGTCATACTGAGTTGAGTGGTGAAGTAGTTGCATAACAGAGCTGAGCGGCATTAAACTTTTACTGAATCCAGTGGCTTTGGTCCCGGGGCTCAGATGTAAAGGTTCACTCTGAGTGGTGATGTGTTTTAAAATGAAATGCCTATTTTTAATAATGAAATACATTTTTTGTTTCGTTCGGTGTGTTTCTGCTACCTGGGGTTGGAAGGGGCAGTTTTTAGCATGGTTTATAAAACGTGTCTGTATGACCTCGGTGAACATTGTACAGCATCAAGACACCTTCAGGGGCTGACGCATGTATATGAACAAACCCAGGCGAACTGCAATAATATAAAATAGCTACAAATTCATTTTGAAATACCTTAGGTTAAATAATTTTTCATTTAAAATCAGAATGTATTGCTGTTCACGGTATCCCACTAAATTCCAAACAATCTGATAAAATTTCAGTTGCATCAAAATAAACTATATAAAATACCCATATCTGCCTAGTATTCCTGAAGAGGTTGAGTTGTCATGAATAGCATGGTACCTAGTTTACTCTCAGGTAAATTGTTGTCTGCATTACCTCTCCATCAGGGAGATTTAAAGAGACCAAGAGCCTTGTGTTTGGGACCTCCCCCTTACGCTGACATCACTGGAAGGTCAAACGTGCATGTAAGGCCACCTGGTTCCCCCTTCTCTTCTCTCTTCCTCCTCCTCCTCTCTCCTCCTCCTCTCTTCTCCTCTATGTGATGCTAAATGTCAGCCGAAACAGGAGAAAGCCATCTATATTCTAATGCTGATGTGGGGGATCATCCCGTCTGACTCCCTAAGCTATATGTTTCTCTTTTGTGGGCCAATTATAGCCAGGGCACAAGGAAATAAAACAAACTCTTGCGTTGCCGCTTAGTAGTTTGCGAAATGTAAAATGCCTCTTCATGTCGTAATAAGAGATTCTGTGTCATGCATAATTATCCTGTGTTGGAGAAACCTATCCAAGTGTGGTTTAAATGACTGCATGCTCCACAGTACAGTATGTTGTGTACCGTATTTATTTCTAAGCACATGCCTTGTTGCTTAGAGGAATTAATGCAATTAACCCAACATATTATTTTACTGTGCAACCCAGGTGCTCATATCTGAAGTAATTCTTCGTGCTCTAATAACGATTTTATTCTCGGGCCACAGCCTCCGTTGACTAAATCCAGATGCTGTTTTTGGCAACACCAGAGTTGCTGGTAACGCTGTATGTACAAGCCCTGAAATTGTTAATACTTGATGAGTAGGGGAGTTTTCACATCCTTATTCAATATGTATTACAGTTTGAGCCCAAATAAAGATCTGCCCTTCTGAAGCTAAATAATGATGTTAGTTATTTATTGTTCCATACATTTGCTGGCTGAATAATGTTGCTATTTTGCAGATTGGAATCTTGCAATACTTTCACAGTGGAAACATTTACATTCACAGTTCATTTCTAGTACTCCCACTCTTTCTAATAGGATGTCCATTGAAGCCCAATTAGAGGGTTTGTGAGTGTGTGTGTGTGTGTGTGTGTGTGTATTTTGCCCATATACCCCCAAGGGTTGTGAAATGGGGGTCAACGGGTCGGTTATTGTTTTTCTCTGCCTCTTTAACCCAGCATGCATCTCTGTGTTGTCAGCTGTAAAATGACAGAGATAGTCTAAGATCCCTGAAAACACGGAAAGGAAATAACCGTCGTTATGGTGTGTGTGTGTGTGTGTGTGTATGTGTGTGTGTCTATTCTCAGTACAACAGGGTTTCAATTGTCTTCTCTGGTGGGGGGCGGGGTGGGGGGTGGGGGGGGGCACACCCATGCAAAAAAATAATGAAAATGGAATATCAGCTCCTGCCACAGACTTTCTGAAAATATTGTCAGAGATGGTATGCTTCAGGCTTACGCAAAGAGGACGAGCTAAAATAAATCGCAAAATACTGTGTGTGTGTGTCTACACAGTGTGAGCAAGGGATTCAAATTTAATTTCTGCTGGAATGCACCTCGATTGCATGCATCTACTGTACAGGGTTGTCTGCCTGAAACCGGGGCTGCACTATGAGGGAAGAATGAGTACCGACGTGCAGCTGCTGGCTGGATGGAAAGGCATCATGTGACCGAAGCACAGACATACATTTATTTGGATATAATTGCATTAATTCAGCGTGTAACGTGCGAGCATATGTTACACACTGATTGCCACCCCTCTCAGACGGCTGTGTCCTGCTTGTCTCCCGTGCCCAGCCCAGTCGCCCCGACCATCGGAATGAGAATATGTGCCTTGAGTTAATGCTGATTGCAGCGGCAGCCGACACGTGAATCTCCATGGCAACAATAAGGGGTTGCCAGGCAACCCTGTTCTTTTAGGGACACCAAAAGCGCCCGAAGGCTTCTAAAAATATATAAGGGGGTATGATACTCCGTCAGCGGCTCAAACCCGCGGCTGTTATACCGCCAGCACGGCGCCAGACAATGGAAGACGTTAGCAGACGTGCACTTTCGTACCGACTGAAATGAGTGGAGGTTGACTCCAGTGATTCCTGGGCATCCGTGTTCGTATGGTGGAATTTCTAAACCACTACCTCAAATACATGTTATTAATGACAGTAAAAATGTCTGGTAGGCAAAAGATTCGGCGCCTCCATGAGTGATTGGCAATCGGGGTTCGGCGAGCTGCTTGCCTAGCCGATGCATAGGGATACAGAGGCGGCGGATGTTTCACTTATCTAAAACATGGAAAGGCAAACGGACGGCCATCTTGGCTCCCTTCTCCCTGCAGCTCCCTCTGACCCAGGTGGCATGCGCACTCACTGTGGAACAAAGCATTCCATCAGCACCGAGTGACATCACTGCAGTCAGCTCAGCTGTTTCTGCCCGGGCTATAAATAGTGACAGAGCGAGGGAAGGAGAGAGGGAAACTGCCTATGCAGAAACGATTTAACTCCTGACCCCATCTATGCCTTGAGAGGCGCTAGAATCTTTTTCCTCTAGATGTGGGGATGGTCGTACAGTAGCTCCAGTGCAGTAAACCGGATGTATTCTAGTTTGCTTACGTTCCATGTTTTGTGCTGACACACTGAGAAACAAGGGAAGGCATTTTGTGAACGTACATGACGCAGATATTGACTTCTGAAAGGTTCCTCTGCGTCTTGTTTGGGTTGTTGTGTGATGTTGTCTTGCAGGGATGTAAGCCTTGCAATGATACAGATCACAGCATAAAACCAAAGCATGAAATACAGTTGTATGCTGATTGTTTATCATGTGAATGCCGGAGCAATGCAAAAACAGTTAATACTCAGGGAAGAAGGGAAAAAGGAAAGGAAATCTGTAACTGTTTATTAAAATGAACTTTAACATCTACTAAATTCAGGCACATTTGTGGAACAGCACAGGCTGACCTGACCACAGGCCTTCACAATGATGGCCAACTTCCCAGGATGCCTTGCAAGATTCCTATTAAAGATGTGCACCTGCTTGGCGGCAGATAATGCATGCCCCGTGTCACTTCCTCCCCAGAAACTGTCTAGTGATCCAGAGAGGAGTCAGTACTACACACCACGGGCGAGGGGGGAAATAACTGGTCACCAGGAGGGGGGGGGGGGTGGACGATGACGACTACTGCTCGCCGGAAATTGCCGGGGGGGTTAACTACTGCTCACTGGGGGGTGTAGCAACCGCTTACTGGGGGGGTAACTACCGCTCACAGGGATGGGGGGGTAACTACCGCTCACAGGGATGGGGGGGTAACTACCGCTCACGGGGGGGGGTAATACCGCTCACGGGGTAACTACCGCTCACCGGGGGGTAATACCACTCACGGGGTAACTACCGCTCACCGGGGGGGTAATACCGCTCACGGGGTAACTACCGCTCACGGGGGGGGTAATACCGCTCACGGGGTAACTACCGCTCACCGGGGGGTAATACCACTCACAGGGGTCGGGGGGGGGGGTAACTACTGCTCACCGGGGACGCGGAGTAACTACTTTTCATTTCATTTGTGAATATGAAAGGGAAGCCAGACAATGGGAGGTGGTCTGAGAAGGGAGGTACAGGAGTGGATCTCATGAAGAGATCAGGGGGAGGAATGAACGGATGAAGGAAATAAATGAACGGATGAAGTAAAGGAATGGGCGGATGTTTAGGAATGAAAGGAATGAAAGGAATATTTAGATGGGTGGAGCAGAGGTAGACAGATGGAGAGGATGAATGGGGAGGAGAGGTTGGCAGAAGAGTGTCTCAGGAGAGGATGGCATGAGGATATCTACAGTGAGGGTGGAAGGATAAAAGACCTATCCTTTGGATAGAGGAATGAGGAGGCTTGGTCGACCGGGAGGAAGTAGATAGAATAGATGAGCTGTTAGAGCAGCTCAGAATACAGCAACAGCAGTGACAGTTCAGTGTCAATAGTACATTGATAGTACAATTTCTACAATCAAGGTACAGTGACAGTACAGTGCCTATAGTACAGTGTCAGAACAGTTTCTACAATGACAGTACAGTGTCCATAGTACAGTGATAGTACAGTTTCTACAATGACAGTACAGTGCCTATAGTTCAGTGACAGTACATTTTCTACAATGACTGTTCAGTGTCTATAGTACAGTAACAGTACAGTTTCTACTATGACAGTACAGTTTCTACGACAACAATACAGTCACAGTACAGTTTCTACAACGACAGTGCAGTGTCTACAGTACAGTGACAGTACAGTTTCTACCATAACAGTACAGTGTCTATAGTACAGTGACAGTACGGTTTCTGTGACAACAGTACAGTGACAGTACAGTTTTTACAATGACAGTACAGTGACAGTACAGTTTGTACAATGACAGTGCAGTGACAGTACAGTTTCTACAATGACAGTACAGTGCCTATAGTGCAATTACAGTAGTTTCTACAATGACAGTGCAGTGACAGTACAGTTTCTAAAACAACAGTGCAGTGACAGTACAGTTTCTAAGATGACAGTCCTGTGTCTATAGTACAGTGACTGTACAGTTTCTACAATGACATTACAGTTTCCACAACAACAGTACAGTGAAAGTTCAGTTTTTACAATGGCAGTACAGTCTCTACAGTACAGTGACAGTACAGTTTCTACAATGACAATACTGTGACAGTCCAGTGTCGGTAGTAGAGTGGCAGTGGCGTATAGAAGCTTGGGTCTGGTAAAACCTACACACTGGAAACAAATAATATAATGGTGCATTAAATCAGAGTATTCTTTAGCCATATGTAGTCCAGGGCCACCCATATTATCAACAGAGTGGGCGATGATCCACCTATCATATCATCTATACTGGTTGTACACACAACCAGTATATCAGCGACCACCCTTCCATCCAGCCAGACCAGATCAGGGCTCAGTCGGGGGGGTGGAGGGTGGTCGCGTGCCTGGCTGGGCGCCAGCAGGACATGTGCGGGGGGGGGGGGCACAGCGGGGCCAGGGCCCTCCAGGCTGGCAGCATTGAGGAGCAGTGGAGGCATTCAGCTGGCTGTGTGGGAGCCCCGTGCCAGGCTCTAATGAGGCGGCTCTTTGTGGCCGGGCCTCTCAACATCAAGTGGGCTGGTGGACCCATTAACCTGACTGCCGCGAATAAAGCGGGCAGGCACAAGAGACGCCTATGATAGCACACTTAAGGCTGCTGTACTGTGTCGCCGCCGGTTCCCCCTGCATTCTCCCTCCTCTCTCACGTTCCCTCGTTAGCCCTCCCTCTCTCCGTCTCTGTAAGCGCCCACCCCCTCACTGTATGTACCTCCTCCATGTCCTGGGTGTTTCTTTCGTCAGGGCAGTCTGCACTCAGAGTGGATGAGCCTCTGGCCTGATCCGATCCAAATGCAGGGATGTGGATGGTTTGATGTGTCCCTGCGGTGAAGCCTGGTGCCTGTAGGGAAGCCTGGTGCCGGCGGTGAAGCCTGGTGCCTGAGGTGAAGCCTGGTGTCTTGCGGTGAAGCCTGGTGCCGGCGGTGAAGCCTGGTGCCTGCGGTGAAGCCTGGTGCCTGCGGTGAAGCCTGGTGCCTCGCGGTGAAGCCTTGTGCCGGCGGTGAAGCCTGGTGCCGGCGGTGAAGCCTGGTGCCTTGCGGTGAAGCCTGGTGCCGGTGCTTTAGTCAGATCTGGTGTGTCAGGTGACCATACTTCACCGTAGCTGATGTTCATGGCTGATTGTGTCGTGTATCAGTGTGGCACTTGCAGTCACGCTGTAAATGGTAAAAAAATTGAAAAAGTAATCCGTGTTTGTGTGTGTGAGTGTATTCTGCTGTGCTGTGGCAAAGCGGTGAAATACCCACGCTCTGCCACCACTGACAAATGGATCCGTGGCAGGATGTAGGCCACAACTAGCGCCGTGTGCCGTTCCAGTCGCCACGCTGGTTAACAGGCAAGGACAGGTCAGGCTATTCCAATGCAACATTGCGACGTGTCGTGTTGTTATGCATTTGTCCTGATTATTTATCTCTGCCTAACCCTCTTGGTTTTTAACGCCATCGCGTTATGGCTCATGGGCGTGGAGCCTGTCCGATATTGATTCGATGTTAATGTCACGTCGTGTTTGATGTATGGCCTTTGAAATTGCCCGAGCGCTCGATCAGGTGGCTGGTATGCAGATTGGACCCATTCGATATTCCCCGCGCTGTTTTTTTTTTTCTTTTTTTTTCTCCTCGCCGTGTTTCCTCCGCATTCATTTCACGGCCCGTGGTCGCCCTCTGCGGCACAGTGAAGGGGTTTTAATGTGGCTTGGCTGTACGGGCGGCACCCGATAAGACCGGCACACATCCGTACCGGCGGAGGGAACGGGGGAGGGGGCTGACATTACAATGAGCACTAATACTGTCAGGGAAGCTCATTTTCTGAAAAGGAATATTCATACAAACTTCAAAGGGGTTAGCGGTCCCAGCACTGACAAATTGCAGATGAGATTTCATTAATTAAGTAGGCTGCTAATGTTTATTTAAATGAAATTTACTGTTGCATTATTGATTTGCCGCCACAGAATTGTCTGCCGCCGTGCACATGGAGCGCGAGTAGTGCCGCTCTCTTGGTTTAACCGGGGAGACGGCGGTGTGTGTGTGTGTGTGCGTGTGTGTGTCACTCGCAGGGGGATGGGACGCGGTCTAGGCACGGTAAAGGCCTGATTGAAGAGAGCGGCGCCGCGAGCGGGGAGTGAGGGATATGAGTGCACATCCCAGGCCCCCGAAGGTGCGTTGGTCCCCGTGAATACACCCGCTGGAGAGCAGAGCCTGGGATTGTGGGCTTGTGGAGGAGGGATGTCTTTGTTTGCATTTAAACTGCGGATGATGGGGTCTGGGATGTACAGAAATCACCGCTGCCGCCGCCACTGATGTTTTTACTGCATCCCTGAGCAGGCGAATGAAACGATGTGCCGTTTGTTTTTATTTGTTTTGATTTGGTAGGGAATTAAATTGCTTGCATCGTTCAGATTCCCTGATTATATGTCCTTGTTTATTGTCTTAAAGCTACGTTGGCTAAAATTCATTTTCAAATCATCCTCCCTGTTTTACTTTCTGGCCCGATAACTGTTAATATCTGTAAAGTCTGTTGGAATACATTTTGTTCCGTGACATCTCTACTGTTAATACGCTCAATATAGAATATAAATTAGATGAGTCTCCAGTCTGTGGAGTCGGTCTGGTGTTATTCACAGTGAAAACGTATTGCCAGTGTTTAAAAGGCATTTAGTACTCCTTTAGCGAATGGGAAGGAATTATCTCTGTGTATTTACTGTAATGTAAAATGGTTTTGTGACATTTTTACCCCCATTGTTCCCAAGGGCAAGATCAAGGAGAGCAGCCTGGCCATGCATCCCCGAATACCAGAGGGCTCTGCTTTGTGTGTGTGTCTGTGTGTGTGTGTGTGTGTGTGTGTGTGTACGGCTGTTCGTGCAGTACAGAAGGGTTTAATATTCAGCAATTTGTCAACAGAGCACCCAGATGAACGGTTGTTATTGACAGGTACCCACAATGCACCAGAGAGGACCCAATAAAAATGAAGGACGGCCTTGTTGGGATATTTCTTCCTCCTTTCCTGTAATATACTTTGTTATACTTTACAATGAGATTTAGGTTGAACTATGAGGTTTCAGCCCTCTGATAGGGCTGTTTCCCCATCTTTTCTCTCTGTAGCATCACTGTAGAGCATGACACACACACACACACACACAAACACTGGAGAGGTCTTTAAATGTATTACCAGAGTCTGTTTGTCTGTCCTTGGTTAAAGATGTGAGTGAACCCAGTATATAAATCACCACGACACAACTCTTGTTGAGACAAAGGAAACCCTGTATCTCCACGACTTCTGCCCTCCACATCTCCTCTATGAATTTGGGGGGGAAAAAACTGTGTTTTATTTATAGGAATCTATGGTGATGCGATGCTGAAAAACATCTTCGGATGGTGAGGATCTCAAACCTTTGTTTTTATTATGAAAGTAGCAGTTTGAAATGATATCAGTACTATTCTGGATTCCCTCATTCTCAGTGCTGGCACTGAAAAAGACAATTGCTTGAATTTTCAGGTCTGAAGTACATTTTCAATAAATTATTGCATTCTGTAATTGCACAGCATGATTTACTTCCGTTTTGGGGGGTTTCAAGTTGCCCTTTCAAGTGGGTATTTTTCAATCAAACCTGGAATGTATTCACAAAGAATTTCACACCGCGCCACAACACTTAAGAGAAAATGAGTGGTCAAATATTTCTCTGTTCCATTTCTATGGTGTGCACGTCTATTAGATTTAAAGACTAAGACTCGAGTCTCACCGAGTCACAGATGAGATGGTTTCCTAGGAGCAGGCGGACCAACAGGCAGGCAAGTAAACAGGCGGAAAAACAGACTGGCTGACAGACAGTCAGGAGAAGACAGGCAGACAGACAGACAGACAGGGTTCTGTGAGAAGACATTCTGCCATCTGTGCAGGTACTGCGCTCTCCTCCACTGCCCATCACCCCTGAGCTCTCTCTCTTCCTCTCCCTCTCTCTCTTTCTCTTCCTCTCCCTCTCTCTCTTCCTCTCCCTCTCTCTGTTTCTTTCCCTCTCTCTCTCTCTCAGAAGGTGTGTTTGTGTGAGTGTGTCTCACAGTCCTAGCTGTCGTCGAGGCAGTCCTGAGCTCGTACACTTCCACCAGACCTCTATCCATCTCGCTCTCCCTCGTGCGCTCTCTCTTTTTCACACACACACACACACACACACACATACACATGCACACATACACACACACACACCTGTTGAACAGCCATCTGTCCATCATAGAGCTACCAATGGGCAACCTGTCCCACTGCCAAAGGAGGCACCAGCACGTGTGTGCGTGTGAGGGTGTGCGTGTGAGGGTGTGCGCATCTTTGTGGGCGAGTGTGTACAATCATGGAGAAAGGGAGGCAGAAGGAGTGAGGGAAAGGGAGCGAGGGAGAGATGGGAGCGGAGTGGTGGCGTGTGGCAGGCAGTGGATGACATTGTGAGCCAACAGGCAGAGGTCACACTCACTGGGCACAGACCCAAGCTATATTATCGACTGGGGAGTTGGCAGCGTGCTCCACTGGCACACACACACACACACACACACACACCCACCCACGCATTGCTCCCTTTCCAAACTGAATATAACAACTGCAGCTCTCTTGAAATATTGATTTTACACAATATATCAAATTTGGTGGCTAGTAATAAAAACGTTCCCATAGAACATATGTACAGTAGCAGTCGACACACCTGCTCATTCAAGGGTATTTCTTTATTTTTACGGTATTCCACCACATTGTAGAATAATAGTGACATTGACAATAAAAAAATAAAATAAAAGTGATGCAGTAAACAAATCAAAATAGGTTTGTATTTTGGATTCTTCATAGTAGCCACCCTTTGCCTTGCTGACAGCTTTGCACACTCTTGGCTTTCTCTCAACCAGCTTCATGAGGTAGTCACCGGGAATGCTTTCCCAACAGTTTTGCTAAGCACCACCACACCATCACACCACCACCTCCATGCTTCACGGTGGGAATCACACATACGGCGATCGTCCGTTCACACACTCTGCGTCTCATGAGGACATGCCGGCTGGAACGAACAATCTCAAATTTGGACTAATCCGACTAAAGGACAGATATCCAACAGTTTATTGCCTATTTCTCGTGCTTTCTTTGCCAGAAGACATCTCTTCTTATTCGTGTCCTTCAGTAGTGGTTTCTTTGCGGCAGTTTGACCATAAAGGCCTGATTCACAAAGTCTTCTCTGAAAAGTACGAGGCTGTTACTTATACTTTCTGAACAATTTATTTGGGGATCTTTTGCAATCTGAGGTGCAGTTTATTGCTGATTTCTGAGTCTGGTAACTTTAATGAACTTATCCTCTACAGCAGAGGAAACTCTGGGTCTTCCTTTCCTGTAGTGGTCCTCATGAGAGCCAATTTCATCATAGCTCTTTATTTTAAGGACCTAGACTGTTATTTCTATTAGCTTATTTTAGCAGTTTTTGCCATAATAGGGACTACTAAAGTAGAGACATAATGATGGTATAGGTATATCAGCCCTACATTGTCATAACTGATTGTGGCAAACGCATTAAGAATTAATTTAAATTAATTCTAAATGACTACCTCATGAAGCTGGTTAAGAGAATGCAAAGAGTGTTCAAAGCTGTCAAGGCAAAGCATGACTACTTTAAGAATCTACAATATAACATTTATTTTGATTTGTTTAACACGTTTTTGGGTACTTCATGATTCCGTGTGTTATTTAATAGTTTTAATGTCTTCACTATTATTCAACGATGTGGAAAATAGTAAAAATAAAGAAATAACCTTGAATGAGTAATGGTGCTGTATATAAAAACCATGGTTGTTCACTGACAATTTATTTTGACTAATATGGAACCTTTGTATTTGTCTGTTTACCCTTAAAACCACAGCAATATATTATGACTTAGTATTGAACGTTTAGCTTTAAAATAATCAGATGAGTCTTTGCGATGATGTGTAAGTGTGGTGATATCATCTTGTCGTTACTTAGAACCATGTTTCAGGTTCAGATTAGGACATTTCCTTTTTGTTTTGAGGTAATAAATATTTGCAGACAAGATGAAAAATCTACCACTGCGCCCAAGAGCAAGGCCCTTCATTGTAATATTTTTTCCTGTCAATCATTCTGGATAAGAAAATGTGTTCCGTGTCTAAACTGTGTAATGTAATTCAGTTGTTATTGAATCTGGAGTGTTCCTTCTCTGTCATCCCTGCAAAGAGAAAATATTCTTCCTGTGTGCGGAGATGGTTTTGCAGCAAGTCATGCTTCATCACAGCTGCTTGTTTAGACTTGACCCACTTTATGGCTTCCTGTTCACTGTACGCAGTCTTACGGAGAAACATGTTACGATAGCTTAGCCAAATAGAGTAGAAGCCATTTTGCCACACTTTGACATAGGACGTACTGTTACAGTCTAAGCCCTTCTGCCATGCTTACAAGCAGGAATGACACTGATTTGGCACTCCTAACAACAGGAGAAATACAATTATTATATAAATATAATGTATTTTTTATAATGTGATTTAAAATGGTTTTTAATGTAGTCTGCCAATGAAATGTTTTCATTGCATGTATTATAACTGAAATAATAGTGAAAATGATTATGTGCCTGTACAGAAGAGTGAATATCAGACCTGTGACTGCGGAATGATAATGTATGTCTAGTCATTCCTGATGTAGTCGTGGGGAAATTATCATGTATGTCCAGTAGTTCATGATGTAATGACACTAAAATGATAATGTATGTCCAGTTTTTCCTGATGTGGTGAGAAGGTAGTAAATAATGTATGTCCAGTATTTCATGATGTTGTGACAAGGTAGTAAATAATATATGTCCAGTATTTCATGATGTTGTGACAAGGTAGTAAATAATGTATGTCCAGTATTTCATGATGTAGTGATAAGGTAGTGATAATGTATGTCCAGTATTTCATGATGTAGTGATGAGGTAGTGATAATGTATGTCCAGTACTTCCTGATGTAATGACAGGAGAGTAATAACATATGTACAGTATTTAGTAATGTAGTGACTGGGGAGTGATAATGTACATTAAATATTTTCTGATGTAGTGATGGGTGACTGATAACGTATTTGATGATGCAGTGACGGGATTGATAATGTGCATCAAATATCACTGTATTTCTTGACGGGGGAGTGATAATGACATCTGAACTCCTGTGGATGCTAGCTATTTAATCTCTGTTCCGAAGCAAAAATGGTCCGATTTGACGGGAACCCTTCATGACGTTACCCCCGCTGAGGTCTCCAGCAGCACACCCCATTCACTACATAACCCCGCCAGGGCCCCCAAATACATTCTGGCTGGGGGAGGGGGGGCGGATGGAGGCATTGAGAGAGGACGGGGATGGAGAGGGGAGACAGAGATGGATGAAGGGGGTGGGGAGTGGACGAGCAGCTGGCTCTCTTTTTCCTGTCATCATCCCCAGTCTCACTCAGAGCCGTCAGATGAGAGTCCAGTAGTACACAGCCCTGATTATGGGACTGGGACTCACCTACTTAGTTGATCCTATGTTGAGGGTTAGATTTAAATGAATTTCTCACTCTGGCTGCTTCCTGCTCTTGGTGTGTGTGTGTGTGTGTGTGTGTGCGCGTGTATGTGTGTAGGTGTGTGGGTAGGTGGGGGAGGGGAGACCGTACGGTGTGTGAAGACACAGTAGGATGAGGACAAGGGCGGCAGAGACAACATTCAGAAATCGGAGGAAAGGAAGATGGAAGAAATGTTGCCACAGCAAATTTACCAAGTCTGAAGTGTAATGGAAAATCTTCTGTGAGAATAATTTGCTGTGTGTGTGTGTGTGTCTCAGCCTGCACATACATGCTATGTTTCACTCTCACTCATCCCCTATTAAGATGCATATTAATCAGGTCCCTGGTTAATCAAGGATCAAACCCCCGAGGCTGGGACTTTGTTAGTTTCACTAGGATGAGGAGATTTGGACTTCCTCCCTTCCCTTCCATCCCCCTCTCCTCCCCCTCTCCTCCCCCTCCCTACTGAGACTGAAGCTATTACAGAGGGAGCAGACTGCTGTACAGTAACACCCTCCCCCCAAAATCTGTCCCCCTCATCCATCCCTCTCACGCCCACATCTCTATCTTAATTTCCATTTCTCACCCTCTCTGTCTTCCTCTTCTATCTGACATTCCTTGACATTCGGCAGAGGGTCGGAGGTGTAGTCTCCTCCCTGTTTCGTCGTTGCCATGGTTAATCTCCCGCCATATGGTGACCCCTCTTGCATCAGTGGGGGGGGGGGGGGGTGGGGGTGACGGTCGGTGTGGACAGGCCTGTGTTACCACCCGTCCATTTATGAAATGGGAAGGTGAATTTAAAACACGGTGAGTAAGGCGCACAACACTGATATACTGACATACATTTCCACAGAATCTGGATGGATTTCTACTGCAGTGGGGCATATCTGGGAGCAGGAAAATATTCTGATGTGTGATGTATAAATCATAAAAAGAAATCTCAATTATACATCTTTCAGTTTTGTAGGAATTTACGCCATATTCATTATTCACTTTGAAATTCAATGTATTATAGTAAAATATATATATATATGTGTATTTTACCAAGATTCAGATTGTTGTGTTGTCGTATAGTATTGAGAATAGATTGATATTAAATCAGTTTCTGCAAAAATAAGGCCTAAATGGAAGAGCAGTAGAAGTAATTGAGTCTCTGCTATTGTAAAACATTTACACAACTTTGAGTTGTATGTAGAAGTCTGCATCATAACAATGGCGTACTGTCACTGGCTTCTTCTCAATATTATAACATTCACGCTGTGTTTGGAAATATTCCCTGTATTTTGCTTTATTGTCTGGGAATACTCAAGAAAATTGCTATTTGTTTTATTTAGAAAATGAACAACATACATTACTGATTAATATTGACTCGTGCATTGTCACTTTGATAATGTGGTACAATTACAGAAAAATTGTGCCAGATTTCTATGCAGCTGAATACACAGTAAAATATTTTATTCAGTCAATTATCTCCACCACAGATCTGCCACAATATTGTGAATCGCACTCCAGGCAGCTTTTGAATGTGTGCTACCCCCTTTGGGCCTCTCGCTGCGCGTTGGAGCTTCTGTGTTTCCTCGGATACCTTCATCCAACGCACCTGCCACAGTGTTAGATTGTGGTGGTCCATACCTGTGTGTAATAGGTCACGTCGCCCTTTCTGCTCCCACAACACAACTAGCTGCATGACGACACTTTGGCCTCTGGCCCGCGTCCTTTTGCTGTTCAATAGCTGGCCAGCTGGTGAAGTTAACTTCTTTGGTTTATCTGTGGACACCCGTGAATGGCGTCGGCTGAGGGGAAGCTGTGTGGATCCCCCGCAGAGTTTCGGACAGAGTCCCTGTGCGCCCTGAGCTGTGATTAGCAGGGTCAGGGAGGTTGCTGTGGTGGAGAGGAGGCTGGCCCTCTTCTCCTCCTAGCCTCAGTAATCTTATTTCATCTCTTAAGCGGAGCCTTAGCTCACCCTGGCCTGTTACACTTCCATTAGCTGTTGCCCCAACATGTCCTTTATTAACATGGCCTTAACCTGGCCTCTGCCACACGTCTTAAAGGTGCCGCCCAGATTCTTAGTTTTTGTGTCATCAGTTCAGAGAAATGTCTGTAATATATCTGCAGTGATGGTGGATTCATGGGGTTACACCGTGTTACTGATTTACCAGTCTTGTGATTGGCTGTGATAGTCCTCTATTGATTTCTACCCCGCCCCTCCCCCCAAACGGCCCCCGATTTGTTGTCGAAATGGGAATGCTGTTTGGATCTTGTGGCTAAGGTAGGCAGCCAATGTAAAAACCAATGCTATTTCCTGATTGCTACAAATCTATACAATTTCAAAAATCTATAATAAAAAATGTTTTACACTGCCACAATATGGACCAGGGGAGGGGGGGGGGGTTGTTTTCAATAGACCATAAATGTTCTCGTAATTCACCTATCTTCCACATGGGGGACAAATCCCATGTGTAGGACCTCTGTTACACGTCTCTTAATAATGTAGCTTTAACCCGACCTTTACTACAAGTCTCTTAATAATGTAGCTTTAACCCAGCCTTTACTACAAATCTCTTAATAATGTAGCTTTAACCCGGCCTTTATTACAAGTCTCTTAATAATGTAGCTTTAACCCAGCCTTTATTACAAGTCTCTTAATAATGTAGCGTTCACCCAGCCTTTAGTACAAGTCTCTTAATAATGTAGCTTTAACCCAGCCTTTATTACAAGTCTCTTAATAATGTAGCTTTAACCCAGCCTTCATTACAAGTCTCTTAATAATGTAGCTTTCACCCAGCCTTTATTACAAGTCTCTTAATAATGTAGCTTTCACCCAGCCTTTTTTACAAGTCTCTAAATAATGTAGCTTTAACTCGGCCTTTACTACAAGTCTCTTAATAATGCAGTTTTAACCCAGCCTCTACTGCAACTCTCTTAATAATGTAGTTTTAACCCGGCCTCTAATACAAGTCTCTTAATAATGTAGCTTCAACCAGGCCTCTGTTACAAGTCTCTTAATAATTTAGCTTTAACCCAGCCTAACTACAAGTCTCTAAATAATGTTTAATCCGGCCTCTGTTACAAGTCCCTTAATATTGTAGATTTATCCTGTCCATGGAGACAGGCTAATGCCATGAAGAAAATAAAAAAACGCCAGAGATTCAACTCTTTTGTCTGTAATTAAAGCCAAACATATTACAGGTCTGTTCCTCTTCTCAGAGATTCAAATGTCCAGACTCTGATGGTGTATTGGGTGATTTAATGCAGTTCTGTAATGGCTGACGGTGCCATTCCCTTCCTCTTCCGCGGATCCGCACTTTGCCGACATGGTGGAAACGCTTGGCAGCGCCGGCCATCCTCCTCGGCCTGCCTCCTGCACCACTCCGGTTGCTATTTCAAGGAAAGTGCAATATTAGCCTTGGGCCTTAATTATGTTCAATTTGCCAAGCCGGACCTGAAATCATCGGGGGGTGGTGGTGGGGGGGTGGGGGGGTGGTTCTCTGACCTATTTATCAGTGCAGCCCTCCCTCCTCTGACAGAGAGAAAGTGAGTGAGTAGGCATGGAGAACGGCCTGACTCTGAAGAACGGCGGATTATATTTAGGTTGGGATCACGTAAACGCTGCACAATAACGCATCGGTCTGACCTGGGGACATTCCCGTCTAAAACGGGGGCACTTGAAGTGCGGTGGCCCGCGGTTAGAATTCCCACCGGGGCCGCCCAAATGCGACGCCTTTACCCGTGTAACAACTACTACATGTCACTTTGGATAAAAGCTAAAATAGCATGTGTTTCGCCGTTATGTGATTAAACTACAGTGACGTCAATTTACAGTCTTTTGTTTTGAACGGGACGTTAAATGTCTCACCGAGATGACAGGCTCGACGTTCGTGTCAGATGTTCTGCGTGAGGGGACGGTGAGCGTGTCAGTGCGACTGAATGGATAATCAGTGTGCGCAGGGGGCTGCCGTCTCTACACCCCCCCCCCCCCAAACCCCGCTTGCTCTCTCTTCTCATCTTTCCTCCACCATTTTCCTCGGGACACGCGAGGCTTGCTCTGTGAATGGGCCTTACTAAGATATCAGACATTCTGTTGGACTAAAGGCTGGAGACGTAAACACAGCCAATGGGGAAGCACGCCATCGGTTGTCATTTGAGGCATAGATGTATTTTGCCTATTGAATAGGAAAATAAACATTATAGAATGAGCGTGGAAAAAATCGTACTTGAATGGGTACTCCTGTTCTAATAATTCTATTTCTATGTGTTTACATCTGGTTGGATGACTTGAAAACGTAATGCGCCGAGCACGGCCGCGGTATCTCAGTGGAGCTACTTCAAACCACATTACTGGACGCCAACACTGAGGAGGCCATTGACCTTTTCATTACAGCTGCTGATAAGACCGACTCTCTCTTTCCACCCATTCTGTATTCTCTTCTGTCTCTGTCTCTCTGTCTGTCTTTCTGTCTTCGTGTCGGACTAAATGTCAACTCACTGTATCTGTTACAACTACACTGAAGTGCTGTTTTTTCAGATTTTCAAATGTTCCTCCTCTATATGTTTCAATACAGGTAGCAAACACAGCCATCTATCACAGCTGACTGAGGATGCATGTGTGCGCATGGGTGACTGCGAAGTCCTTTCTAACATTTGTTGGTTTTGTAAGGACACCAGTACAGTACATATTTTTCCTGTAATGTTAGTGCGTGCTGGAACAGGGATTTTAAAGGCATGGTAAACAGCAAATCTTAACCTCAGATTCCAGAGGGGGGGGTGTAGATAATTAAGTTGTTGTCACTGGGACAAATAAACAAACGCTAATAATCTCCTAATTATTTCCCCTCAAAACACATTCAGGGTCTCTGAATATTCATATTTGACCGAAAAGTGCAGCAATTATTTGTATTTGCCGTGTATTGTTTTATGTTTATTTTTTGCACATTTTCTTTTTAGGACTTTTTTTTGTTAGCGTATCCCATTTTCCGCGGCGGTTAATGGAGTATAACAGGAAGCTAGCAGTGCTGACACACAAAAGGCTTTTCCCCTTCGAGTGTGTGTGTCAATAAAAGCCGACACTGGGAATACGTGCGTTCTCAATCATAATGTATATTTATTTTATTTGTCTTTAAATTGTTTGGAGGTCTTTAGTCATGGTCCATTCTGTAAGTCATTTAAGGGACTACTAGGAAGACGTGGGCTCATGGGAGTTTGTATTAGATTTAGCTGTGAGAGAGAATGTCCAATGTCCCTCGGGTCTGTCCCAATAAAGCAGTACAATAAGCCCGTATTTGTGTTCCATTGTGATTTGGTATGAAAACATTGTGCATTACTAATGCAATTTGACTTGCTGGGGCAATTGTTTGGAAGAAGATAGGTCCATTTCCTTGAGAGGCGAGCAAGGCTTTCAAAATGTCACCTCGCTACCTCTCTCTCTCTTTCTCTCTCGCTCTGTCCTACACAGGGAAACCTTTTAGCGTTCCTCTCCCCGATGTTGGACAAAAGAGATCTGAATAGAGCTTTAATACTATTTCCCTGCCACTGGTGCTTTCCGAATTGGTAGTTAAATGACTGATAAGGCTTATTCTGCCCTTTGGCCTGGGTCTTAGCCATGCATTGTGTGAAAGGCGATATAAAAAAAAACGGCACGTGGGGGTTTAGTCACTCAGGAGAAACACTGTACAAGCTCCAGTCCAGGTGGCAGGTGAAGATGAGAGCCGTGATTCAAGATGGCCGTCATCTCACTGATGGTGGTTTTCAGTCAACCTTCCTAGTGAACAATTCAACTGCTACTGACACAGGAAAGTGAAGGTGAGCGTGAATCTCTATTCTCAGTGCCACCATGTATGACTCCGCCTAACTTGATGAAGACCGACAGGACCCTTCAGAGGACAGTCACGTGAATCAGCGATTCTCTTCAAGACCTGGGGTGGGGTGGGGGGGGGGCTGGGTGCACTGCTCATTTGGCGGACAGGGGGGTGGATTTGCGAAATAATGATTTGTGGTGACAAGGCCTTGATACGCGCCACACGGCAACAATGGCAACAGCTCATGAATTATGCAGCGCAACCGTGGGCTATAGATTGTGTGAATATTCATTAATTTACTCGCCCTTTGGGAGGTGATGCATATTCAAACAAAGGCATAGATGCCCACCTCCCTGCCATGCTAACTGGTCTATTTCCAGCTCACGCCAACAAACACAAATAACAGGCAATGTTGACGGCACACACGTTTTGTTTTTTACCGTTAAATACCGGAACCAATCCGATTCGAGCGTGTCAGCTCACCAAGGAGGTAAATGGTTTAAACTGAGCTCTGCCACCCCCCCACGCCCCCCTCCCCTTTTCAAGTAGTGACCCCCCAGCTCTTAAGTGCTAAGTCACCGGTGCAGGGAAAAGCCCATTAGCTTGCAGGAGGGGGAAGACAGGAGTTTGAGTGATCAGGCTGATTGAATGTAGCAGCACTGGGTTGCTCAGGTCAGGTCTAATCAGCCTCAGAATAGAAGGACAGGCCCTAACGAGAGAGAGAGAGAGAGGGAGGGAGGGAGAGAGAGAAAGTAGGGGGGAGAAGGGAAGAGCCAGTACTGCTGCTTTTGCAAACGGGCATCACGTCATTCAAACACACACACACACCATCGCACGTGCGCCCAGTGGGGTGACTGAGTGTGCTGGGGGCAGAGCGTGGTCTGCCAATGACAAACACACAGCCCTGGTTGCTACTACTGATGACGGGGCTCCCGTGTCCGTGATTGGGGGGGGGCGCCTCTTGCGCCTTCGCCAATCAGGGCGAGACACGGAAAGGTTCACCGTGTGTCCTCTGGACAATCCCAGTGAAGTGTTTAAGCGGGTGTCCATCCAGTCCTATTTCGCCCAGTTAAACCTATTACTGAACGTACCCTTCAATGTCCGACACCCAGTGTCCTCTCTCCTTCCTCCGACCCGGGACCCCTTCATTAGGGCCGAGCTGCCCCTGTTTGTGAGACGATTTGCATGTACGCCCCCCACTTTATCAGCCACCTCTAGGCATGTGTCTCCCCGGCAGCGTGGAGGAGGACCGGGATTGGGCCGGGATAAACAACTCATTAGCCCCAGATTGATCACGAGCCGCTACGCTACTGAGGACATTTCCTCATTAATATTTCAATATAATTATTTGTGCGCGTGTTGACTCTGAGCTCCTCATTTAGGCATCACCCAAGTGATATATGAATTATTGTAATAAAGAGTGTTAGGATCGTTCTTCTCTCTCTCCCTCCCCCTCATCTCTCCCTCCCCCCTCATCTCTCCCTCCCCCCTCTATCTCTCCCTCCCCCTCCCCCTCCCCCTCTCCCTCCCCCCTCTATCTCTCCCCCCCTCCATCTCCCCCTCCCCCTCCCCCTCTATCTCTCCCTCCCCCTCCATCTCTCCCTCCCCCTCCATCTCTCCCTCCCCCCTCTATCTCTCTCTCCCTCCCCCTCCATCTCTTCCTCCCCCCTCTATCTCTCTCTCCCTCCCCCCTCCATCTCTCCTCCCCCCTCCATCACTCCTCCCCCCTCCATCTCTTCCTCCCCCCTCCATCTCTCCTCCCCCATCCATCTCCTCCCCCCTCCATCTCTCCCTCCCCCTCCACCTCTCCCTCCCTCTCTGTCCCTCCGACCCTTCCTGGTACATCATTTGGCTTCATCGATACAGGGCACTGTGTCAGTGGTCCATGCATGTACAGACGCTGTCAGTCAACAGACATGCATGATGTCAGTCAGTCAACAGACATGCATGATGTCAGTCAGTCAACAGATGTGCGTGATGTCAGTCAGTCAACAGACATGCGTGATGTCAGTCAGTCAACAGACGTGCAGGATGTCAGTCAATCAACAGACGTGCGTGATGTCAGTCAGTCAACAGACGTGCGTGATGTCAGTCAGTCAACAGACATGCGTAATGTCAGTCAGTCAACAGACGTGCGTGATGTCAGTCAGTCAACAGACATGCGTAATGTCAGTCAGTCAACAGACGTGCATGATGTCAGTCAGTCAACAGACGTGCGTGATGTCAGTCAATCAACAGACGTGCGTGATGTCAGTCAGTCAACAGACGTGCGTGATGTCAGTCAGTCAACAGACGTGCGTGATGTCAGTCAGTCAACAGACGTGCGTGATGTCAGTCAGTCATAGATCATTTTACACCTTCTGGTCTGCAGGGAGGAAGGAGGCATGTCTGTGTTTAAGAGACAGGATGTGTTGTTGCTTTTCAGATGTCATGGGAGGTTTTTATTTATTTATTTATTTTTACTGCATTTTGGAATCACAAATACATTTTCAAAAAAAAGCAACAGTGGAAACCTTATCATCTCTGCAGGGACAGGAGAGATTCTTTCAGACAGCTCCAATGGAATTATTGGGTTCATCTTTGCTGGTGTGAAGGGTTCAACCTAAACATAACTGAAGAACAAGCCTTCCACATGAGTGAAATGTACGCCTTGCTGAATCAGTAGCACAGTGTGGCATATTGACAGTATGTTTAATTGTGTCTTATTGTTTCCAGCCTGTTGTTCTCAGTGAGGTGTTTTCCCATCCAGGAGGGCTGTCTTCTCCACCATGTTTTCCTCTCGTCGGCTCTCCCTCATGCCCCTGTCACCTTTGCTCACTGAGACAGCCTGGTGATGACATTCCTTCCCGATAAACTCACTGAGTTTAATAGGGGAATGCAGAAAAATACACGTGCATACGGTCATTCATTCAATCGTCCATCACGCCTGAATATGAACCAAACTCGTAGAGCCACGAGGCAGACATGGTGATGTGTTACTGCCTCAGACAAGACACTTAATTTCAGGCCCCAGTGACACAAACACAAATGCAGTGTAGGTGGAACCTGCAGTCCAAATGGGAGTTACAGGATTGTGAGTGTGGCGTCAGACGGACAGGTCGGTGATTGGAGTTGACGAGTTGCGGCAGAAGGCTACAAACCGGTGCATCAGCACGTCCTAATCCCATTGAGGCCTAATCTGGGATTACCAGTGCGGATTGGATGGCGCGATCACGCTGCATGCTTTCCGCCAATCACTGGTTTCGGGCCTAGGGTGATGGAGATGTAAAATGCGGTGTGGTTTTGGGATAGGAGAAGGGGCCATTTTAAAAGCAGGGACGGAGGGAGGTGTCGCCGATCCAATTGGTTTTCCAGTGATTGGTTAAGACAAGCTCAGAGTGGCTGTTTGTCTTCACACTTTCAGGTGGAACTTCAACCATGTACAGATTACAGACATGTGTATGAACACTGGACCAAACCATACATATTTACAGTACCAGTCAAGTGAACGGGTAAATGTGTCCAACATTTTTACTGGTGCTGTATATATAACATACGTCATTAAAATAAATCCCATGTTTAATGTTTTTTTTGTGTTCTATCAATAAATGAGGAATAGATATTATATAATATATTTTTGGGGAGCAAAACACACAGGTACACAAAAAGAGCTAATTGCGAGATACTGTTCCCATTCAAAATATTTCTTTAACCGTAACCCCATACCCTTATCCCTAAACCTAACCCAAACACCTTAACCTAACCCCTAATTCAAACCCTATACACGGCAGTAACATTCACCCTAAACCTAACTCCCTGAACCAAAAACTGGCATCTTCCTCATGGGGAACTGCTAAATGTCTCCACAAGGTCAACTGTTCCATGTTTCACTGTCCTTGGAGGGATTTGTGGTCCTCACCAGTATAGTAAAAGCAGGACTCACACAGGTCAATCTCATCACCCTGCTCAGCAGCACATGGCGGAACCATAATCCTAGGGGTCAAAGGTCACCCTAACAGAGCAGATGGGGCACATGCAGTCACGCATACATGTACACAAACACACACACACACACACAGAGGTCGACCCCATGCTGCCTGTCTGGTTGAAAGGGCAGATGGGCTTTCTCTGTGTCATTATATTAGCAGAGCCTCAGACTGTGTATACGAAGGGACAGGAAGTGGAGAGGAGATAAACACAGGGACAGGAAGTGGAGAGGAGATAAACACATGGACAGGAAGTGGAGAGGAGATAAACACAGGGACAGGAAGTGGAGAGGAGATAAACACATGGACAGGAAGTGGAGAGGAGATTAACACGGGGACAGGAAGTGGAGAGGAGATTAACACAGGGACAGGAAGTGGAGAGGAGATAAACACATGGACAGGAAGTGGAGAGGGGATTAACACAGGGACAGGAAGTGGAGAGGAGATAAACACAGGGACAGGAAGTGGAGAGGCAGGCTGGATGCGGGGGAATGAGCTGTATGAATAAAGGGTGTCCCTGGACACACACAAAACGATGACTTTGTTACTAGTGGATACATACTTCAGACAGAATCGGGAAACGGTTTCCCGGCAAAATCATTCAAATTAGTACATTATAATTGTCCAGGAGTCACGGTTCGCCGGCTGAGCTCTGTCTTGATGTGACTGGAGCAGATTATGAAAATATATCCGGCCAAAAATGCATTTAACACATACAATAGCTACATTTCTTATTTGGATGTTGATATATTTTGTTAGGGCGGTTCCTTTTGTAATCTGCTTTCATTGCATTTCCAGTGAAAACGTGGTATTAAAACACTGCAATTTTAAGGAATTAAATACATGTATAATCTGGATTATAGGGTGCCGCATTACCACAATGAGCAGGACATCAGGGCTGCATGGTTGGGTTTAAATGTATCCACTGTTGTGCTCGCAGCTTTGGACTTGGGCTATTCTGGGAGATTGGGTTCTGGCATTTATACGGTTGTATTGTTCTGATTGATGGGGAGAGAATGGAACTGGAGGTCTTTAAATAAACGGTGCCCTTATTTCATTTTCTGTGTTTCTGTGAGTGAGTAACTGTATTATTTCTGTGAGAGAGTAACTGCATTGTTTCTTTAAGAGAGTAACTGTGTTGTTTCTGTAAGAGAGTAACTGTGTTGTTTCTGTCAGAGAGTAACTAAAGTTATTTTAACATTTGTCTGTAAGTCCCAGAATGCATGTAAGTGAGCTGGTGCAAGCTGACTTGTGTGTCTTTAACACAGTTTAGAACAAGCACATAAACTCAGGCCACAGCCAGCCTTAAAGTTGCAGATGAAACTACCCGATTGGTGCTTTTTGGTTCATCTAATCTGCTTGGGACATTGCCATGGAAGGTGGTCATGTGAGTTTCCGTGTAGAGGATAACTGATTGGAGCTAAGTCTGGGGTAATTGGACGGTGGTGAAGCTAAACCTCGTTATAGGCTCACACTGTCAAATTGGATCACCGCATGCAGCTGATATGGTCAGAAAATGGCCGTATTTCTGGCAAGGAGTGTAGGTCAGGAGTCAGGTGCACGACCAGTAGTTTGAGCCCAGTGTGTGCCATTCGGACAGGGGAGAAAACTGACATTGGTCTCATGCGCGCACATGTTTTCTTATTGGCGATGCGCCTGATCTGCTCTGGGAGACGTCGCACGGGGTGACAGCCATCGGTTAGGCCTGTCAGGCCAGGGACTCGCCTAGCTGTCAGGCCCAGAACAAAGCAGGGAAAATGGAATAGATTTCATCCCTGGAGCCTGCAGCAGTGACAGGGCTGGGCTTCAATTACTGACTACCACCACTCCCTCCCTCCCTCTCTCTCTCTCCATCTTTCCTTCTCTCTCCCGTTGTTTTGCCCTGCATTTACCTGACCCCATCTTAGTTCACCGTCATGGGAATCTCTCTGTTCGTGATTAAGAAGGACTGGACACATACCGTTTTGAAAGACGTGCTCAGGATTATGGTGGAACTGTAGTAGAATCTGCAGTGCTACGAAATGGCTTGTATCTGCTATGTCTTGGAGAAGCCTGTGTCATCTCAACCTAATTCAGGGCTGGACTAGTGTGGATGAAATGCACCCATTCGTGTCACGAGCGTAAAGTTCATGTTTTATTTATTTACCTCTACTAATAAGGTCAACCGGCGGAGAACGGGGATGTCAGAAAGCCATGCATTTTAATGCTGCCCCATACAATATCCACGCGCCTCATACAATAGAGCTGCTCCGAAATCGGTCAATACTAAGATATAGTGACCAGCTGGACCCCTCTTCCCTGACCCGGGGCCACCAACCGCCTCACGCTTCCCTTTCACCCCTCTGTTCTGACACACTCATGAAAATGCATGCAGGACCAAATGGAGAGGTCTGTCTTTGCGCTCCAGATGTAGGTGTTGCAGAGAGTCCTGAAATCACTTGGACGCGATGGTTCGCCGCCTCTCGGGCGCTCGGCATGGTTCACGGGGGGTGTGACGCCGAGGCCTGGCCCGCGGCAGATGGACAAAGCTGTGCTTGGGTTGGAACATCAAGGCAGGACACTGACCGCGTCGACACGTGCCCAACATTAACCCTGTCTCGCGTTAGCGCTCCCACGCGCTAGCCTGGCTTAACCGCTGAACATTAACTATTGCTGCTTGTTTTTTTTAAGTTCACGCCTCTTTCGTGATTAATTGTTTTGAGGAAGCACAACAGCAAGGTTTTATTCCTCTGAATGGACCCGTCCTAAAAACACATCTCTGTTATTTTCGGGTTTGTAATATCGCTGCAAGCCAACCAAACGGAGCTATAACCTAACGACAGTGCATTAGCTTTCACGTGTCCCTTTGCCTTTGAAAGCCGGGATTCAGGGCTTTGTGACCGTGTCTAAAGAAGCAGTCTTCCTCGTCCTCTTTGCTGCAGTCGTGAATGGATGCCATTGCCCCCCAGCTCTATCTCTCCCGTCTCACTCCCTCTCTCACTCCCTCGCCCTGTCTCTCACGCACGCACACACACCTACCCAACCCCCTCCCTCGCCTCCTGCCCTCCCTCCCCCTGCACTCCCTGTCCTTAATGGAAGTATGAGCCGTCATTAGAGTGAGAAGGGACTGTCATGGGGGACAGAGACCTTGAAGGTTTAAGCACTGGGCTGGTCTGTCAGCCGGGTGAATGCCTGACTGCCGTGTGATACATAAGGAGTCAGCCAGCCAGGCCTCCATTTAGCTTCCCATTAGAGACTCCTCCTGACAGGTGTGTATGTGTGTGTGTCTGTGTGTGTGTGTGTGTTTATTCTCCACTGATAGTTTGTTGTATTGTTTTCACTCACAAGCAGAATTGATCCGGTGAAACTAAATTGTCTCACAAACAAACAGCAACTTCTACGAGACAATCGAAGTGGCCATTAACTATGCCCTAAAAGCCACCACATTTGATTCTAATAGAATGTGTAATAGAAATGGAAGTCTCTGTATTACATTCTACATTCTTTCAATCTATTTTGTAATCTCAGTGTGTATTGGCTGCGTATGGACTATGGATAAACATTGATTTGATTATTTGCCCTTTGACGCGAGAGTAAACTGACGTAGCAGACACAGATAGAGAGATAACTGACGTAGCAGGCGCAGAGAGAGAGATAACGGACGTAGCGGGTGCAGAGAGAGAGATAACTGACGTAGCGGGTGCAGAGAGAGAGATAACTGACGTAGCGGGTGCAGAGAGAGAGATAACTGACGTAGCGGGCGCAGAGAGAGAGATAACTGATGTAGCGGGCGCAGAGAGAGAGATAACTGACGTAGCGGGTGCAGAGAGAGAGATAACTGACGTAGCGGGCGCAGAGAGAGAGATAACTGACGTAGCGGGTGCAGAGAGAGAGATAACTGACGTAGCGGGCGCAGAGAGGGAGCCAAGGCCAACACCCGTGGACATCACCGCTCCTGGTCATACCCAGTCTAATATTTTCAGGCTTGAAAATCAATAGGATCACTGCTGATGAAATGTGTTGCAGGAGTCTGCACCCATCAGACTCAGAGACACCAAGCCCCTGAACCAAGGGGCTTTCTTCCCTCCACCAGTCTCCACTTCATTCCAGCCCTCAATGCAAAAAGGGATTTCGTTCCATTTTCCACTGCTATTTCACATTCTCTTTTCACCCCAAATCCTGCATTTGGAGTTGTCTGAGTGAATGTGATCGATTTCCACTGTGTGTCATCCCGGCCGGCCTCAGGAGTGGTTTGGTAACGCAGAGGCCCAGCGGGCCATGGAACTGTCATTCAGACTTTGACGCCGTTATTCACTGAATTCACCCAGAAGAATCCAGGTCGGAAAAGAGAGTACATCAGGTGTATGATTCAGGACTTCAGGTGTATGATTCAGGACTTCACCATTACTTCACAGGCCTTTCCTGCTGCCAGTAACTCCAGACTGTTAAATTGTGTGTATGGATTTAGAAGAGGGATTTGTAGAACCAGGGTTTAGATTTCCCACTCCTAATGCCAGGAAACAGTTGTCCTGAGCACAATATATAAAGCTTTACTGACCTGAATGAAATCAGTAGAGTATAGTTATTATACACCTAACAGTTAACTTAGCTTGTGTTTATTGCGCCATTTCTCCACTTTAACCGTCAGGGAGAAGCCAGGTTGTCTTAACAGCTAGATTCACTTCCCCAATTAACCTGTGTTTTCTAACAATGAGAAGGAGAATGCACCCAGCCACGCAATCACCCACCCGGACACTACCGGCAAGCAAGTCACACAACCAGACAGCAACAAAACCTGCCAGCAAGCCACACAAACATCCCCTCGGCCACACAACCAGCCAGCAAGCCGCATGACCAGTCTGTCCTGTGAGGGGAAATGAATCTTCTCCAAACAGCCTTGGTTTTCCTTCACACTGACTTGTCAGGCTAGACCAAAAGCTATTTGTTTTTGGCCCACTTCTCCAAGCTGTCTCTCTCCCGGACTCAGAAAGGGAGAGGAAGTCAGGTTGACATGTTGTTTCAAAACCAGAAGAGGAAAGAGGAGGAGAAAAAAACATGCTTTAATCTGATTAGGTTTGGCTAAAATCCCAAACCAGGGCTGAAGTGCAGTGCTTGTGGTTTCTGAAGGGCTTACGCTAAATCTGTGCCATGGAAATAATCTACTTTTAAAACCCAGGAAACAAATCAACTATGCTAAGGACATAAGTCGCTGTCATTAGGGAGTGATTAGGATAAACATTTTTATATATACGGTGCTGCCCAGGCCTACTGGCAGGCATGTGAGTGATACACAACCAGATTCAAAATCACCTCATCTCCACAAACCCATGATTTTAGTATGGTTCTGGTAGCATTGCACAATATATAGACACAAGAGGAGAGAGAAACATTTACACCAAGGTTGCATACATTAGTTCAGTCAAAATAGTACTTGCAGAAGAATAGCCAATATGAAGTGAGAAATCTATAGGTCACGGTTTAGGTTGTATAACTAAGTGTATAGTTTACTGTATAGTTAATGTAAGTAAGTATATAGTTTATTGTGTGGATAATATTAATACAATTAATTTAAAGTTCATGATATAGAAAATAAAATTTATGTAGTGTATGGATAATGTAATTAAATGTAAGTTTACAGTGTAGATACATCTTAATGTAGTTTATAGTGTAGATAATCTAATTAATGTCATGTTTACACTATAGATAATGCAACTAAATGTATAGTTTATAGTTTGGATATTATAATGAATGTACAGTTTACAGTAGCTACTGTAGTAATATATGCTGCATAGTTAATGTAGTATAGTGCAGTATTATTATGTGCAGTTTAATCACAGTTAATGCAGTACAGTGCAGCATTATTATGTACAGTTTAATGGTAGTTAATGCTTTACTGTGCAGTATTATTATATACAGTTTAATGGTAGTTATTGCATTATTGTGCAGTATTAATACGTACAGTTTAATGGTTGTTGATGCATTACTGTGCAGTATTAATATGTACAGTTTAATGGTAGTTATTGCATTAGTGTGCAGTATTATTATATACAGTTTCATGGTAGTTATTGCATTACTGTGCAGTATTAATACGTACAGTTTAATGGTTGTTGATGCATTACTGTGCAGTATTAATACATACAGTTTAATGGTTGTTGATGCATTACTGTGCATTATTATGTACAGTTTAATGGTTGTTGATGCATTACTGTGCAGTATTAATATGTACAGTTTAATGGTTGTTGATGCATTACTGTCCAGTATTAATATGTACAGTTTAATGGTTGTTGATGCATTACTGTCCAGTATTAATATGTACAGTTTAATGGTTGTTGATGCATTACTGTGAAGTATTAATATGTACAGTTTAATGGTTGTTGATGCATTACCGTGCAGTATTAATATGTACAGTTTAATGGTAGTTATTGCATTACCGTGCAGTATTATTATGTACAGTTTAATGTTAGTTATTGCATTACCGTGCAGTATTAATATGTACAGTTTAATGGTGGTTACTGCATTCCTGTGCAGTATTAATATGTACAGGTTAATGGTAGTTATTGCATTACCATGCAGTATTAATATATACAGTCTAATGTTAGTTATTGCATTACCGTGCAGTATTAATATGTACAGTTTAATGGTGGTTACTGCATTCCTGTGCAGTATTAATATGTACAGGTTAATGGTAGTTATTGCATTACCATGCAGTATTAATATATACAGTCTAATGTTAGTTATTGCATTACCGTGCAGTATTAATATGTACAGTTTAATGGTGGTTACTGCAGTGTCTCAGTGTCCTTCGGGTCTCTACGTCTGAGATGGCCAGTTGGGGGGGGGGGGGGGGGGGGGGGGCACAGAATGGAGGAAGAAACTATTGAGTTGGTGGGGGTCTTCTGGTCGTGATGCTTTCACTGTGGTGCTGTGAGAACGTTGAACGACTGAATTATTCATCAAAGGCTGGGAGAGGAGACACTACAGATCCCTTGCTCTTTTTCTCCCTCCCTCTTTTTCTCTGATCATGTATACCACAGACAACAGTCCTATAACAGCCTAGCTCTCTTAGGGCCAGGTCCCCACTAAATCTCCCCCCTCTGGCTCCCTTCACCATTCACAGCCAGGAGAAAGAATGCTCTGCCCAGTCACCTTGGACCGATAAGACAGACATGCAGTACATGAAAACAGAGATGTGGCCACCTCATTTCATTAGTTATCTTTGATCCAGTTAAACCAGTTTATCTGTAACATCGATGACTGTATTTCTAGTACTTAACACCACAGAAGGACAGGCAGCATTTCCCAGGATCGATGTGAAACCCTCATAAATATGCACTTAAACAGATGAATAGGAAACAGGAACAAGAGATCAATATACAGATGTAGGATTTTAATGGGATCACCCTGTTGCAAGAGAATATTTCTGCGAGGGTGTATATTTTGAACTCGTAGTGAATTTGAGGTTCAAAAACTGAAATATTCAGATTAGAATTTCTTCCACAAATCACAAAACACCTTCAAAAATGTGCGGTAATTACATATAACAAACATAGTAATTCCCATTTTCTGTTTACATTTGTAATTATTTATTTGTTTAGTCGCTTCTGTTATCCCTTTCTTAATACCAACTCAGTTTGCAGAGGCTACATTTGATGTTAAGGAAAAAACACCTCACTGGATGAGAACAGGCCATTTAAATGCATTAGCGTCTGATATGAGCGTGGACTTGTTTGGAGGCATGTGGGCGGACTTAGAGACAGCTATTGTCCCATCACTTTCCTCAAATTACTGCTATGCTAGTAAGCTGCTCCATTATAACATTAAGTGTTGTTTTTTCCCATGTTAGCCCTACACAAGATGATCAGTGTTTCACACTGCTAGTTGCTAGCCGGCGAACGTTAAAGTGGGAGTGGCAGAGAGCGGTTGAGCCAATACACTACTTCTGCACATATCTCTTGTAATTAAATCCACAAAATCTAAATACAATTTTCTGGAGTAATGACAAGGACATTTCTGTTGACAAATCAATATTGGAACACAATATCATGCATTTCTATTTCTTCCAAAAGAACCCCCTAATCCGAGGCTATGTTGCAAACTTTCTAGCTGTGATGACGGAAGATAAAGAGGGCTCAGCAAGGCAAATTAATAGAATATAAATCTGTCATTTATTTTAGTTTGTATTCATGGGGTTAGGTGTTTAATTGAGAAATAGTTCATTGTGAATGCATTGCTGAGTTAACGTCAACTGGTGAGCTACTTGGGCGTGTTGACTTTGTGTATAACTCAGGCTAGCTAAGCATTCACAACTGATGAATTAACCATACTGTCAAATTTGATGTGTTCTGTATTTCTCCACAATAGAAACGTTGAGGTATTCAAATGCTTTACAATTTGCATTAACATTAACACTATCAGTCAAAAGTCTCTCAACCAGCTTCATGATGTAGTACCCTGGAATGCTTGTTCAACAGTCTTGAAAATGGTATTATGATAACCCTTCAGTTTTTGCAAGTTTTTATTTGTTTTATAACTACTGCTTACAGCTGTTTTAATGAAGGCATTTTAAAATAAGAAAAAAACGTTATCGAATAATCTGATTAATTCGAATTATCAAAATAGTTGTTAGTTGCAGCCCTAGATACATATACACACACATCCTGTATTACATTACAATACCATCCACAGATGGGAAGATGCAAGTTCAGTTAGATGGTGCATGAGGCTTTGGTCAGTTTGGTCTGGGGAGGAGTGGCTAACGGTGGTCTAAGGTCAGGGGAGGAGTGGCTAACGGTGGTCTAAGGTCAGGGGAGGAGTGGCTAACGGTGGTCTAAGGTCTGGGGAGGAGTGGCTAACGGTGGTCTAAGGTCTGGGGAGGAGTGGCTAACGGTGGTATAAGGTCAGGGGAGGAGTGGCTAACGGTGGTATAAGGTCTGGGGAGGAGTGGCTAACGGTGGTCTAAGGTCAGGGGAGGAGTGGCTAACAGTGGTCTAAGGTCAGGGGAGGAGTGGCTAACGGTGGTCTAAGGTCAGGGGAGGAGTGGCAAACGGTGGTCTAAGGTCAGGGGAGGAGTGGCTAACAGTGGTCTAAGGTCAGGGGAGGAGTGGCTAACGGTGGTCTAAGGTCAGGGGAGGAGTGGCAAACGGTGGTCTAAGGTCAGGGGAAGAGTGGCTTACAGTGGTCTAAGGTCAGGGGAGGAGTGGCTAACGGTGGTCTAAGGTCAGGGGAGGAGTGGCTTACGGTGGTCTTAGGTCAGGGGAGGAGTGGCTATGAGCACAGAACAGAGCACACACACACACACTCTGAGTCTCGGGTGGGCAGCATTCCAACAGAGCAGTTGGCCTAACCAAATGATAGATTAACAAGAAGTAAATTAAATCTCCAATATACTCTCTTTCTCTCTCACACACACACGCACACACACGCACACACACAGCAGAAAACAGACTAAATCTGCTACACGGCATTGAACCTGCTGCACTGCTCAGACAGCAGGCCGTGCCTTGCATAGTAACGTTAGTAAGACTTCTGAGAAAAAGTACTTTCCAAAGCGGAAACTTTGTCTTGATCCCTCCACATATTCCATCCCCGGTCCCCAGGCCACGGCCAATTCCTCAACTCGACCAATCGTGTTTGAAACCGAGCCCCATGTAAATTTCAAATTGCAGTGCTGTGAGCTGTGCACGTGTGTGAGCGTGCGTGAGTGTTTTTGTCCCTCCCATGATGCCGTCCGCTGGGCCATCGGCGTGGCATTGATTTGCGTGCAGCAGTGCCTCCATCTCATGGGTTACCAGGAGCTCTGGTGTCACCACATTTTAGACACGGCTCACAGCCCAGAGCAGAAACACGAAGGAGTAATCCCGTTCACCCAGCTGTGGTAGAATATAGAGTCCCTATTTTAACCAACACACACAGTGCCTCGTAGACGGACAGATGTCTGGAGAGTCTCGTTAGGGGCTGTAAAGGCAAGGCGTCACTTTAACCTTTGACCATTCAAAACCTCCTGGTGTTCCTGGTACAGTACACTGAAGAAGTGCAACTCGCATTCTTCATAAGTACCGGCGTCCTCCACCCGTTCCCCATCAGGGTCATTCAGTGTTGGGGTCATCTCCTGAATGGTAGACCTTGGCGTTAGAAGTGGGGAATTGGTGTGCTGTCTTAACTGCTGTGAAGTAGATTTTCATTGTCCAAAATATTGTATTTTCCAACGATTCACAGAACCCAATGAGAAGAGATTCACAGTATAAACCTGAAGAGGGGCAATGGGAGGGAAGGGTTGTTTGAATTCAAGGTAAGGGTTGCAGTTTGCCTTGTTCACCAGAACGCGCTATGTTACATGTCAAGCCTTTACCAGATTTTGGACAAACTGGCATTTTACCAAAGTGAGGTCTTTGCCTGGGGGTTATGTAACTAGTGCTGTTATCTGGCCGTGTGTCTGAGAGGATCCTGGCGGCCCAGTCAGGCAGAGCTTGTCATCCGTTCAGAGGCATACATAGCTGGCCACAATGTTTAGAAACAGTCCTGGCAGCCAATTATTACGACAAGTGCCCGGAAGTAAAGCAAACACACGCATGTGCTTCCTCCAAGCCATCTCTACAAAAGGACAGTTGACTCCCTCAAGGTCCCAATCAATTTGCCAGCAATTTATAAACATCCAACAGGCATCATGTTGGACGCCTTTTATTTCAAGGCCCAAAAGTTGTAAATGCTTCATGTGAACAAAAAACGTGCTCGTCTGATTGCACGTTTCCTTTCAGCGGGCAGCAGAACGATCTCGGGTGGAGGTGCCTGGTCCCTGGCCGTACCACTGTAGTGGATTGCTCCCTTCATAACTTTGTGTCATTGGGAACAGACAAAATGTTTGTAATTCTGGTGGCTGTGCAGTTCTATAGAAAACCCCACGATGTGGGATACAGCTCCCTGGCTTTGGCCAAGTACACTGCTATGCAACCGATCCGAACCAGTTATCACCAAACCGTGGCGACACAGGGGCTTGGAACTGTCACATACTAGACTGTGTGAACGATCAAGGTATTGGGAGATTTGGGTAATGACAATGAAATCTGATTGTGCGATCAAAACAACGGTGTTGTTTATGTCGAACGTCAGCCACGGCATACTGTGGATGCCGTGTTGTGTTGGAATGTTGTGTCCTTGCTCTGCGGGCAGAGGCAGGCTGTGGATGCATGCGTCTCCCATGACGACAGCCTGGTCTTGGTCCTTTCTCTGGTTAATTGCTGCTCCTTGCTACAACACTAGCTTCCCTATATCTGCACCCAGCCAATTTACATCTCATTAACTCCCTTTCTATCTGTCTGGAGGAAGACCAGCTATTTACAAACAGAGTGACACATGTTGGAGTCAGTTTAGTCAGTCTCTCTGTATTATACCACCATTTAGTCAGTCTCTCTGTATTATACCACCGTTTAGTCAGTCTCTCTGTATTATACCACCGTTTAGTCAGTCTCTCTGTATTATACCACTGTTTAGTCAGTCTCTCTGTATTATACCACCGTTTAGTCAGTCTCTCTGTATTATACCACCATTTAGTCAGTCTCTCTGTATTATACCACTGTTTAGTCAGTCTCTCTGTATTATACCACCGTTTAGTCAGTCTCTCTGTATTATACCACCGTTTAGTCAGTCTCTCTGTATTATACCACCGTTTAGTCAGTCTCTCTGTATTATACCACCGTTTAGTCAGTCTCTCTGTATTATACCACCGTTTAGTCAGTCTCTTTGTATTATACCACCGTTTAGTCAGTCTCTCTGTATTATACCACTGTTTAGTCAGTCTCTCTGTATTATACCACCATTTAGTCAGTCTCTCTGTATTGTATCTCTGTTTAGTCAGTCTCTCTGTATTATACCACCGTTTAGTCAGTCTCTCTGTATTATACCACCATTTAGTCAGTCTCTCTGTATTATACCACCATTTAGTCAGTCTCTCTGTATTGTACCACTGTTTAGTCAGTCTCTGTCTAATCCCACTCAGTTTAGTTACTCTCCTTTTTATCAAAATGTATTATTGATATTGTTGGTCTGCTTTTCAACATGTTAATGTGCACTTTTCCCTTATAAAAAAGAAGGGAAGGGCCAAACATTGAGCATAATGACGGAAACATCTAGATGTAATGAAACTCTGAGACTTGTTTCTCCTATGGGGACATCCAGTCCTATTGTAACCCAGTGGCGCGCCCATATTGTGTTAATGTGTTTTGTATCTGATCCTAACCTACGACTAGAACTTTAAATGACCTTCCATAATATTAAGCATGTTTCTTTGTATGATTAAATTAAAGATATAGAGACATCAGACCGAACTGAAGTCTTCTTCTTTTTTTTTTTGCTCCTCTCATGTGGTAGGACTCGGGGCTTTTAATACAAGTAGATAATTAGTCACGTGTATAACCCACAGTAATTATCCCGGCAGAAGGTTGTTAACACTACCTTCCCTAGTTCCCCATAGAGTTCCCTTTTAATCAGAGAGAGTATTGTTAATTTCAGAAGCCATGCTTTGTGCCAGATGATGAAAATAGCTCTACGGTTGGTGAGATGTGAAAGCCTTGCTGAAGATAGCGTATAAAATAAGAAGTCACAGTGAAAACCATTACGTGATTAATGTATAAACATAAACATGCACACTCACAATTTTCTTCTTTTTTTTTTATCAAGGCAGACATTAAACAAGAACAAAACTGCTGTATAAAATCCCCTGAGTAAAGTTTTTACACCACCGTGGTGTTGTCTGACCGTGAGTATAGACAGAACGCCACCTGGACAGTGGAGAAGCAGAGATGTTGGCTGGCCGATAACATTTTGACAGGTGATGCTGAAAACCTCCTCGACGTGCTTATTAATTGTGTTTTGAGCGCTCACCCCGGGGTAGGGGGGGGGTGGGGGCGGGGGGGGGGGGGTGGGGGGGGGGGGTACCAGGAGAGCAGGAGCCAAGGTTTCCACTGACTCGCACGGAGTGATTGACACGCCGAATCAATTAAAGAGGTCAGAATTGTATCAGTGTTCACAACTGATTCGGCGCCCGGGTAAGTTTGCCCAAATAATCCATGGTAATGAGCTGGGAGGCATTGATGAAGGAGCTAGACGGACAGATGGACTAGTTAACGGGTAGCTCCCTTCCAGGGAGGTAGGGCCAGGTTGCTCCTTCGGTGATTTCATGTCTGGTTTCACGTTTTGTTTATGTCTGTTATTTCCCTCCTAACGCGTCTCTTGCTAAGGCCTGTGCATAGTGCAGTTTAGATCACATTAGATATTAGATATTAAATCATTGTGTTTAGTTGCTTTCTTGGAGTGCACATGCATAATTTGTGTGGTAAAGTAGCATCGCTGTCTGTTGTGTGACATGAATGCAGATACTGGAAAAAAAAACGACTTCAAGGTTATGGAATTACAATAATGGGAACATATCATGTCTGAAGCATTTAAAGCAGTGCTTTAAATAATGTGTAGTCATGCATAGAGTATATCTTTCCCTCTCTCTCATTCTCTACCCCCTATCTCCCTCTCACACACCAGGTCACGGCATTTCTCAGTGAAAATGAGAGGTACCTCCAAATCCTGAGAACCCCGGGAGCTGGAGTTGCTGTGGACGGGGGTGGAATGGCTGCTCGTGCTGTGTGTAGTGGGGGTTCAATCTCGCTCGTTTTTGTTTCAAGGCTGTCAAAGCTAAAGACTCACAGTAGGATATTCAATAGACCAAATTCATTTATGAAACAGTATATTACAATGTGGATTCCTAACAGGGCTTCCCCTTCTGTCCTTGGACAGGAACCATCCTGTAGGTTCTCCCTCAAACGTCTTGTGGGATTAACCTTCTCCAGCTTTTCATCCAGTTTATTATTACAATCAGATTTGGGTTTTTGGTGGAATTTTGGGTTTTGTCAAATTTGGGTTTTTGAGGAACAGGATTGGGAAGCCCTATTTAACAGATTTGATGAGTTCTAAAAAAAATTACAATTATTGTATACTAAAAAATATTACCACTAAAACCACTTTAGAAACCACTTGCTAAAATTGTATCAGAACTCAACAATGTATTTTTAAAACCTTGATGTAATTTCCTGTTCTTCATTGCATACACTTTTGTAAACTGGCTTGTTTTTGCATGGACCCTTTTGAAGGGGTAATCTAACCAAGGCAATCCGTTCAATCCTAGTCAAATATGGCCTACTGTTCTTTGAAATAAACTGTCTGAGTTTCTCCTCTCTATCTAGTAAAGCACACAATGCATAAAAATGTATAACAGTTATTTTTTTTTAATATCGGCATTGTCACATTTTGACTTGATGACAGCTTTATTTATTATTATAATTTTTTTATCAACTTCAAATTAGGTCTGTGTTTCGTCTAGACTTACACCACCTCGGCGTCTTGATAACCATGTAAAAGTTTATAAGACATGGTGACTATTATCAGTATCTTTAAATACATTTAGCGAAACATTTTCTGTGGAGTGAATTTATATTTGTTCGCAAATGTCACCTTGGTCCTGATGAGATTTTCATAAGTATCAAAAGGCTGTTTTGCGTGAGTCTACACAAAACACTGACCTTATTTGAAGTGGATCCAAACATCCCCTGTGGAAGTATTGAACGGTGGAATCATGGAACGAGCCACCCATGTTTTGCAGCTAGGTTTTATGGGGATTATTTCAGTCAGTTCTATCTGTCCAGCGTTTATGTCCTCTATCCACCCTGAGAAGTCACTCAATAGCCACAATCCCATCATATAGAGCACAATTCACATTTTGAAGCAAATGAAGGTACACTTAGACCACGGCGACTCCAGCCCCAGGTAGGAAACACCCTCTCCTTTACCCCTTTCAACATACACAGGGCTTCGGTTACTGGGGAGAGTTGGGGGCATAAATTCTTCTGATATTTGCTGATTAGAGAGGAGGGTACACAATCTTTCTAAAATGCCAGAACCTTCACGTTAGATGGGTTTCGAAAAAGGGCCCAAAATTAAGCGAATGTGGTTCAATCAATCACTCAGCCCTGCCCAGACTCTTTCGAGGCCAAAGAGGGGAGGACAAACTGGACTCTGAAATACCTACATGTCAGATTGGGAGGATAGCTCAGAAGACATCCATACATGCTCAATCAACTCGAGGCACTGTCTCGTACAATTTTGGGTTTTACACTGATGCACTGCTCCCAGACTGAGCTCCATGGCACATTTTCTGACACCTGTCTCGTTGGGCGTGTGTCACGCGTGTGTCACACTACACGGGCCACCACAATTTTCTTCCGAAACCCGTTCCTTCTGGTTCCTCAAGGTTCCAGTAGGACCAGAACCCCATGCAGCTGATTGTCGTGGAAGTCGCAGAAGGCTCCGGGGGCACTGACATTTAATCTTTTGCCTTCTCATATTTTAAAAGAGACAGAGGTTTCCTCGAATAAATTCCAGCTCAATGAATTGGAAGGATACCCTACATTTAAAAATAATTTGGTATATGTTCTGACGAGCCTTCTAATTTGAAACATTTGGCACCATAAATTAATTGTGAATTGCACCTAAAAAAAATACATTCTAGTGCCTTGCCAAATTTCAATGTGCTGGTCCATGGCTGATTTAGAGATGATGATGGGAACTGGGAGTTTTTTATTTCTTTTTGGGTGTTGTTTTTTTTTTTGGGATAACCTTTCCTTGTGTCTGAGTTATTTCAGCACGTGGCATATTTCAACATAATCACCTGTCTTTTCTCCCATTTCATACTTTAAATTTTAGAGGGCAGAACATATAATAAATACAAGATAATTTCACTGAACCTGAATTTGTTGATTTATTGTGTGTCACAGGATGTGTGTTCTGACTAATACTGACAGCAAGTTGTTGTCATCGTTTTCTAAATCAGTGAATGTTTTGAGTTTGTACGCTTCGCACACTGAATATTAGCATCACCTAAAGTGTCCACAAGGAGGCACGAGTCTTGTTGAAACTGCACTGCTGTGCATAAAACCAGAAATGGTCCATTATACACTGAACACAACATGTATTGTACATTGGACCCCCCCCCCCCCTTCCATACACATGAAATACTTCCCAGACGGCTATATGGGTAATATATACTGCACATGTTCTTATTCTGACAGCGGTGTGCTAGCATGGCTCAGCCTTTCTTGTTCCTCTGTGTTTAATGGACAAGCTAGCTTGTAACTGATCAGCGTATGTGTAGGAACCAATGTAGCGACTGTCTGGAGTCTGATATCTTCTACTGTGTGGTGTTAGTTTATTAATAAACAGTCTTCGGGTGGACACGTTACCTGACTTTTTCGGGCAGCCATGATGCCATTTCAGTTGGACTGATGCATTTACTGGACTTCATTTCATCTCAGGATAAATCCCTAATAAAACAAACTCTATACAGGAACTATGAATTCACAAGAATGAATTAATCTAATTAGAATAAAATCCAGAATAAGACTGCAGTCCAAATTGTGACAAATGTTAAATGTTACTTTTTGGGGCGTTTTTCTGCTTATTTCTGAAGGACTAGTTTTCACTGTAAGAGAAATACATTTTAACTCATGCTGCAGAAGTACATAGAAGCATTGGCTTAGATCATTGGAATACGTTCAGTCTCATGTGTTTGAACAATATTTATTTTAGGGAAAATGTGTGTGAAATTACAGCCTGAATTAATCTCCCTGAGAGAGGAGATCTTTATTTTGGACAGATTTATAAATGCAGTTAGAAGTGCAGAATTAGAAAAACTGGCCTTCTTAAAATAACTCTGAAAGAATAATAATAACTGACTGAAAGAATGTTATGTCAATATATCTTCGCCATTAAATGGTTGTGTGTACCAGAATAAATGTTACTTGAATGTCAGCACAACTGGACAGTTTAAGTGTTTTTGGAACCCCTGTCTCTTGTCATATCCCCACAGTGTTCCAACTGTTTTGGCGTAGTTGAGATAACAATGTCAAATTCCACAGTTCATCCCCATCTCACCCTCACATAGACGCTTATCCCATCCCGTACAAGCGTTCCGATTTAGCAGGGAAACATGACTGATCTTGTTGCATCCCCTCTCTCTCTCTCTGTTTGTCTCATCTGCATGTTCACACAGCCGTGTTCAACTGGGACCCTCTGATTCAGCAAATCCAAACCCATGTCCCCCTGTTCATATATAGTATCGGTGCTGGAAAGGCCTTGCATGCTGGAGGACTGCGGGGCGATGGGAGAAGAGGGGGCGGAGGCGGAGCGGGATGCACGGTGCATGCGGATTTGTGGGGGGCAGGGCAGGGCTGCAGATTATTCTGGAAATTGCCAGCTGCAGTGCCTGCAATCAGGATCAAACCGGTTCCGGGGTTGGGGGAGGTGAGAGTCACTGTCAGTTTTTGTCACGCCAGACCCCTCGCTTTAACTGGCTGTGTGTCTCCTGGCGGAGTGTGACGCCACGACACCACCTCACCCCCCCCCCTTGAATAATTCACCCTGGCTGCCTTGCCCTGCCGACTGCCTGGTTCTCTGCGGGGCCCTGCTTTTAACGGTGCCTTCCTGTGATTACCAACGCTGACGTTTTAACGTTTAAATAATACAGGGATGCCTGGCCGCAGGAAAATCAATGAGGGTGTTCGGGGAGTGCAGCACACTGCATGGTCCAGGGAAGCCTCCCGCCGCCATCTTGGGTGTTACTGGAAACAGTGAGCCGAGGTAAAAATGAGCCCACAGCCCTCCCTTCAGTGTAACAGCGCAGCTCTCATTTCAATCTCTCTTGTTCTCGTTTTCCTCCCTCCCTGCCTCCCTCCCTTTCTCTGTCTCTGTGGCCAGGTCTTAGGGTCCCGGGGCTAGTGGCAGAGCTCTGGGACAGACCCTGATTGAAACTCACTATTAATGACAAAAGGCCGCAACACACTCTGCTCTAATCCTAATCTTCCCACATTTGCATCAGAGTGATTTTCTGCCTGTTTTACTCGACCCTTCTGATATCAGCCCGTGGAACGCAGCGGCGGCCATTTTGGAACCGCTGCATGGAGTGATGAATGTGTAATGGAGGAAGCTCTGCTCCGCTCAGAACATCGCCCGTGATGGAAGTCTCTGGAACCAATCTACCGATTTTACCTCGCTGACACCAACACATGCATTCTCCGTGTTTTCATACAGAGGACCTTGTTTTAAAGTGGAAGAAATGCATTTGATTCAATTTGCCACAATCGTCTAAGACCAGTGCAGTTTTTTTTTACTTCCCTAAAATGTGTCTATGGCAATATTAAAATAAATGGCAAATTTGAAATCTAGTATTTTAGCTTGAGTGAAACGTGAACGGTCACTCTGTCGGCTGTGTTCAGTGTTGCCGCTGAATCCCGAAGCTCTGCCTCTTCAAAGAGACTGAGAGAGAGAGAGAGAGGGAGAGAGAGAGGGGGAGGGAGAGAGAGCTTCACCTGCATAAAAAAGTGACTGGGCAGGCGAGACTGAGAGGCGGGAGGTGAGGGGTTTATTTTTGGAGGGTGTCCTCTCCGCCTGTCTCCAGTGAAGTGGGGGTGATTTCTTTCGGCAGGGTAGCAAGTGCCCCGAGGCGTAGTAAAGGAGAGAGTGAGAGTGCAGTGTGAGAGGAGAGAGGAGTGTGAGGGGAGAGAGGCGAGTGTGAGGGGAGAGAGGGGGGAGTGTGAGAGGAGAGAGGGGAGTGGAGTGTGAGAGGAGAGAGGGGAGTGTGAGAGGAGAGAGGCGAGTGTGAGAGGAGAGAGGGGAGTGTGAGGGGAGAGAGAGGAGTGTGAGAGGAGAGAGGGGAGTGTGAGAGGAGAGGGGAGTGTGAGGGGAGAGAAGGGAGTGTGAGAGGAGAGAGGGGAGTGTGAGGGGAGAGAGGAGAGTGTGAGGGGAGAGAGGGGAGTGTGAGAGGAGAGAGGGGAGTGTGAGGGGAGAGAGGGGAGTGTGAGAGGGGAGAGAGGGGAGAGAGGGGAGTGTGAGAGGAGAGAGGGGAGTGTGAGGGGAGAGAGGGGAGTGTGAGGGGAGAGAAGGGAGTGTGAGGGGAGAGAGGGGAGTGTGAGGGGAGAGGGGAGTGTGAGGGGAGAGAGGAGAGTGTGAGAGGAGAGAGGGGAGTGTGAGAGGAGAGAGGGGAGTGTGAGAGGAGAGAGGGGAGTGTGAGAGGGGAGAGAGGAGTGTGAGAGGAGAGAGGGGAGTGTGAGGGGAGAGAGGGGAGTGTGAGGGGAGAGAGGGGAGTGTGAGGGGAGAGAAGGGAGTGTGAGGGGAGAGAGGGGAGTGTGAGGGGAGAGGGGAGTGTGAGGGGAGAGGGGGGAGTAGAGACACCGTGTATATAGAGATAGTTAGGCCTGTAATTATTCACTAGATCTACACCTGGATCAGGGAACAGTCCCCATTGAAAATATAAATAAAAGGCCAGATGAATTAATTTTGAGAAATGTGCTGTGTGAAGTAGTGCTGATTGTTTTCTGGTCATACTGGTTGAGACAGGAACACCAGCAAAATGTGTTACAGTGATGTCGGGGGGGGGGGGGGTTGTGCAAGGCAACAAAGATTGCACAGAGAACGGAGCACTGAAAGGAAACAATGTGGATGAAAGTGAATACCGTGGATGTCGACCACGCGGATGGTGCAGGAATCATGATAATTGGTGAGGAAGAGCCTTACCGAAGCATGGAAATAAAGGATTTTGGATTTCAGCGAATGACAGGACAGCATGTGGAGGAATCTCAAAGGAAGGTTCTCTCTCTCCTTTGTGTCTCCTCCTCTTCCATTCCCCTTCTTTATCACCTCCTCAGATGGTTGACTCTGCCTCACAGGGTTTCCTGAGCTATAATCCCTTGACATTTGAGAAAACCACATCCTCCTTTTTTCTATTCTCATGGTACACAGCCCTCTATTTACCTGGCTGTGACCAGCGTGGCATCCAGACACATGCTCCCATCCCATCCTCACTGGGAACAGCAGGGAGTGTCCATTTTGATGGTGCATTTTCAATTTAGCCTCATTATGGCAAACAATGATCTGACCAGGAAGTGGTATCCATACATTGTGCAATAGTGGATGCCTGTTAAAGCTGCACTATGTAGGATTTTTTCAAGGAATGTTATACGTTTTGGAGCGTGCCGCTACTTTGCAGACATTTCTGTTCCAGCCAATCGCCTTCGTCGAGGCGGGCCTTCCTCCTTGGCTTATTTTGAGAAAACGCATTTTACTTGGATGATATACAGTGGGGAGAACAAGTATTTGATACACTGCAAATTTTGCAGGTTTTCCTACTTACAAAGCATGTAGAGGTCTGTAATTCTTATCATAGGTACAATTCAACTGTGAGAAATGAAATCTAAAACAAAAATCCAGAAAATCACATTGTATGATTTTTAAATAATTAATGTGCATTTTATTGCATGACATAAGTATTTGATCACTTACCAACCAATAAGAATTCCGGCTCTCACAGACCTGTTAGTTTTAGTTTAAGAAGCCCTCCTGTTTTCCACTCATTACCTGTATTAACTGCACCTGTTTGAACTCGTTACCAGTATAAAAGACTCCTGTCCACACACTCAATCAAACAGACTCCAACCTCTCCACAATAGCCAAGACCAGAGAACTGTGTAAGGACATCAGGGATAAAATTGTAGACCTGCACAAGGCTGGGATGGGCTACAGGACAATGGGCATGCAGCTTGGTGAGAAGGCAACAACTGTTGGCGCAATTATTAGAAAATGGAAGAAGTTCAAGATGACGGTCAATCTCCCTCGGTCTGGGGCTCCATGCAAGATCTCACCTCGTGGGGCATCAATGATCATGAGGAAGGTGAGGGATCAGCCCAGAACTACACGGCAGGACCTGGTCAATGACCTGAAGAGAGCTGGGACCACAATCTCAAAGAAAACTATCAGTAACATACAACGCCGTCATGGATTAAAATCCTGTGTGCACGCAAGGTCCCCCTGCTCAAGCCAGCGCATGTCCAGGACCATCTGAAGTTTGCCAATGACCATCTGGATGATCCAGAGGAGGAATGGGAGAAGGTCATGTGGTCTGATGAGACAAAAATAGAGCTTTTTGATCTAAACTCCACTCGCCGTGTTTGAGGGAAGAAGAAGGATTAGTACACCATCCCAAGAACACCATCCCAACTGTGAAGCATGGAGGTGGAAACATCATTCTTTGGGGTTGCTTTTCTGCAAAGGGGACAGGACGACTGCACCATATTGAGGGGAGGATGGATGGGGCCATGTATCGCGAGATCTTGGCCAACAACCTCCTTCCCTCAGTAAGAGCATTGAAGATGGGTTGTGGCTGGGTCTTCCAGCATGACAACGACCCGAAACACACAGCCAGGGCAACTAAGGAGTGGCTCCGTAAGCAGCATCTCAAGGTCCTGGAGATGGTCTGGTCTCCAAACCTGAACCCAATAAAAAAGTCCGTATTGCCCAGCAACAGAACCGAAACCTGGAGGATCTGGAGAAGGTCTGTATGGAAGAGTAGGCCAAAATCCCTGTTGCAGTGTGTGCAAACCTGGTCAAGAACTACAGGAAACATATGATCTCTGTAATTGCAAACAAAGGTTTCTGTACCAAATATTAAGTTCTGCTTTTTCGATGTATCAAATAATTATGTCATGCAATAAAATGCCAATTCATTACTTTAAAATCATACAATGTGATTTTCTGGATTTTTGTTTTAGATTCCGTCACTCAGAGTTGAAGAGTACCTATGATAAAACACAGGGTTCAAGCATCTTGATATTTCTAAGATGTGAATAAAGCGGGGTCCATTCTGTTCCAGTGGAGAGGTCAGACAGGTTCTGGGAGCCCGCCAGAACAGAAGGGTTCTGGGAGCTTGTCCGCACAGAAGGGTTCTGGGAGCTCGTCCGCACAGAATGGTTCTGGGAGCTCGTCCGCACAGAAGGGTTCTGGGAGCTCATCCGCACAGAAGGGTTCTGGGAGCTCGTCCGCACAGAAGGGTTCTGGGAGCCCGTCAGCATGTTGCAATAACACAGAGATCAAGGGGGCAGAGGATATTTAGTCCCGGCAGGAAAAATATGTTGTATGACAAATGGGTCTGGAGAATTGAGGGGATGGGAGGTGAAAAAGAGAGGCAGTTCCATTAAGGCAGGTTGCGGTTTCAGCCTGACTGGGGTGAATCTTTTTTCAGCCAGGAAGTCGAGGTGATAAAAGGCTGTTGACCGGATTGGGGGAGGGGCTGGGGGAGGGGCTGGGGGAGGGGCTGAGGGAGGGGCTGGGGGAGGGGCTGGAGAATGTGCTGCGTTTTACACATTCCGTACGGTGAAGAATTGTTAATGCAATGCTTGGAGATGGCCAGACTAGGCTGTAGACTCCCACTGCAATTCTCCTAATTCCACTCGTGAAACGTGGAGCCATTTTATGGGTAAAACAACGTGATTCACGATGGCACTTCACCGTGACTGGGTAACACATTTGAAACAAAGCTCGCATTGTAAGTGATTCTCAGACATTTCCCTCTTACAGTAATGCCGCAATAGTGAGAACATCGAATAGTGAACTTTTCTAATTTGCAACTTAAATTGCCCGAGCTTGTAGACAGGCGACGGAGACGAGTCCTCGTCATAGCCCTTCACGTGGAGCCGCCATCGCCATTCTCTCCCTCAATTTGCAATCAACGCAGAGGACTGTGAAATGTGATCCATTCAAATGAGGCTATTTGAATATGAATAACATACAAGGTGGAGTGCATTATGATAATAGCTTTCAATTACATCTGCATATCTACATATCTATTTTCCTTTACTTCTTAAATGTTGTAAAGAGGAACATTAGACCTTAGAGGACACTTAGGACAGAAGAGGCTGTACCCCCCCCCCCCACACACATCCACCCCCACAGGTACCATGTTTGAGCTCAATACCTGCTGCTGTCGATAACTATTCATTTTCATATCTGCTGAGCACTCTGAAATGATAAATGCCTATTCACCTATCAATGCGCTGATCAATAAGCTCACAATTACCATGCTAATATTTCCCCCATGATTCGCAACAGTCGATGGGTCCCAATATCAAAGTCTGCTATTCCCGAATGAAGAGGAATGATAGGCTGATCAATACTATTACGAGTGAGACAGTGAGAGGGAATGGGTGAGAGGGAATGGGTGAAGGGGAATGGGATGGGAGATCCTGACCATGAAGATGCAGGAAGGGGGGGGGGTCAACTCTTACTGACAGGGAGAGAGTGAGTTAGTCCACTCTTCATTACAGTCAAAATGCATTAGACGCTCTTAACTGGACTGTGTTTGTTAGTTTAGTGGGTCATATGCAGTGTGATGTAAAGGTCTAACCCTGGATCAGAGAACTGGGGAAAGCTGGTAGCTACAGTCGTCCTACTGCTTCAAACCAAGTCCTTCATTTGATCACCTTGCTAGAGCAGAACGTAACAGCTACAGGGTCTTAAAAATGTGGATTGTGTTTCTGGTTCGTTTGTGATTTTTGCCCTAAAAATATTTCAACAAAAATTGCTTTACAAGAATTCCATCATCCCCTTACAAAGATGAACCATTAATTATAATCTACACATTATTTGTAATGTATTGCCATTTAGAAATTGCCATTTGTACCCGAACAACTGTTAACCCACTCGTAACATACACTATACCTAATACTTTCCGTCCTCCTCCTGTTTGCCTTAATTACACATTTAGTACTGCCTTTTGTACTGCATTTGCCTTCACTGCACATCTACACATTCCACTTGTAATACACATATACTTAATACTTGCAAGTACTTGTATATTTTCTGTCCTCTTCTATTTGCACTTCTGGTTAGATGCTTGCTGCATTTCGTCGTACTGTACTTGTACTGTTCAATGACAATAAAGTTGAATCTGACGTAATCTAATATTTTTTGCTGCAGGATTATTTTTCTGCACTAGTATATTGCCTCAAATTAAGATCCTACATGTGGATTAACAATCTCCACGTGTCATTGGGCAGTAAATAATCAGTGCAACATTTCACCCGGGCTGAACAGCTAACATAGTCAAGTCAGAGTTCACATCCAAACAAGACTGTAACGTCATCTGTCTAATTTAGCGACTACGGCTCTGATCCGCCAACCCAACCCGAGCCCCGCATCGACCTTGTGTCGAGCGTGTCTGACCTCTGGGGGTCAGCGTGACGGTGACAGGTGACGCCTCTCACCACTCCATGTGGACGACCTCTGCCACAGATGCCGACGGCTGAAACCGAGTTGCTTTGTGAATGTTAAGCAACGAGGTTACATCTCAGTACAGCGCAATGGGAGAGCAGTGTATGGCGTTGGGTGTGTTGTGATTTTGAATGACGTCCAATTTGTTTCATGAATTTCAGCTTTTGTTTTACACAATAAAGAAAAAGATGCAAACACCTAACATCTTAAGGAATTTGTATATAAAAAACAAAGGTATGTTATGCAACTGAATCTGGAGAGGGTTAGCCTTTTCTTTCTGGAAATTAATAACACACCTTTTATTTTCTTTCAATCTAATATATTTTCTCCGGATGCATTTACTTAATTTGGGGGAATTGGGTTCAGCCTACGCTAATTATCATAATTACTCACGTTTCTATGGAAACCCCGTTCGTCTTGATTCATTATGTTTTAGCTTCCAGATTATTTTAATTGATATGATGCGAGATAAAAGGATATGCATGCAGGCAATACAAAAGTTTTAAAGATTCCAGTAAGGGTTCAGAAGTGCTGTTAAATGTGGACAGAGCTACGCTGGCCTGACCACACCAGACACCAGCCTGAATGTCAGCAAGACCTAGATAATAGCTGGATCCAATCAAAATCCTGCCACACCAATGACGATATGGAATCGGTTTGTTAACGCACCTACCGTTGCGCATGTTCAACAGCCGCGGGAAGTAGGTGTGCTGCAGCCCTCCCCACCGCAGCCTGTCCACCCCCCCCACCAAGTCCGTCCTCCACCGATACGTGCAGGAAGTATGTTTGGCGAGACTCGCGTCGCCATTGAATGTAGTCCCTGCCCACACGTCTGTATCTAAGAAGGCAAATCTGCTAAACGACTACAAAAGGCTCTTTCTACACTTTTCATTTGATATCTGGGGAAGTCCTGTCTCTGTAGCCATGCTGCATGATGGATATATAGCACCTACCACAATAAAAAAAGAAATTTTCCTAAAAGCCAAATAATAAATTGGTGTCTACACTTTATTTTTTTGTAAATAGCTGTTATGTAGCTACATATGTGCATAGTTAACACATCGCATCCAAGCAGTTCAGCAGTTTGTAACGTTTTTCTTCACTTTCTTCTCAATGACTGTGATAAATAAAATATTTCAATTACCGCCGTTAGGACGAGAAGAAAGACATTTCTCGTGGCGAAATTGAAAATATATCTCACTTTATTTCACAAAAATAATTACTTGTAGCCTGGCGTACATTTCGGAAGTCAAAGAATGTATTCTAGTCACTGGGTCCCTTTTGACTGAGCCTCTCCCTGTCAGAAAGCTATCTGACATCTCATTCCATCTTCATTAACAGCCAGCACGCTGACCAGTTAGCTGATCTTAGTCACTGATGGCAGCCAGAGTTGAGACCTGGATACATCCCTCACTATAACTGTCTTTTTGACAGCCTGATTACACAATGTGGGTCAAGATTCTCGTGATATATAACACTGCAAACTAATTAAAGTAAGAGAGAGAGAGAGAGAGTACAGTATATATAAAGCAGAGCGCAAACAGAGTAGAAAAGCAAGAGTGTAGCGATGGAAAGAGAAGCTGAGACTCATAGATTCCCAAATTCCCTTGTTTGCAACTGTCCACTGGCAGGTGTTGCACACGCACAGACTGTCACGGCCAGTCAGACGCTGCTTTCATGTTTCTTTCCCCTCCATATTCTCTAGCCTTATGTAGCGTGTCTGTATACACTGTCTTGGCCAGGAATGGGGAGCTCGTTCTGGTGGGCCAGTCTGGTGTCACCCCTGTTCCCCAGACCTGACTAATACACCTGATTCCAGTAATCGACCCGTCATGATCTTCAGTTTAGATCGCCGTTAGTTTAATCTACTATGTTTGCTGGGTAGGGGGAGGTCTTCCTGGAGAGGACTGGGGGTGGGGGGCCAGGCGAGGTCTGGGGAGGCCCCTCCCTGATCTGAGTGAACACCAACGTCCTGGCCTGTCACGTCTTGTCTGACCCCGCTGTTTGATCGGTGACTCTGGGTCTATCGATTAACGGTTTTCAGAGGATAAATGGATACTCTCCTTGCTATCGACAGGGCCCGTTAATGAGGGCAGACTTCCACCCACCAGGCCCATCTGACCTACATGTACGGAAATGCTGAAGTCTAAAATATCACTCTATTTCCGCCGCCTTATCTTTCCAGCCATGTCTCTCTTCCCGTCCCTCTCTCCGGTATTGTGTGCTATTTTGTGACGTCCCTCTGCAGCGCGGGCCTCTCCCGGACCGGAGACTCCCGGCTGTGTTTCTACGGCAGCACACTGCACAGTTTGTCCTGCACAGTCCCCGTCCTCCAGTTGACCTTGGAGCCCTGGCTAGTGTCCCCTCCCCGTCACCACGGCACCAGAGGAGCTTCTCGGCCCCATGTCGTTTCCCATCGTCGCCATTTTAAAACCCCCACCACGCCTCATTGCACACACACACACACACATTCCAGAAATCAATAGAGCGTGGCCCTCTGGGGTCGACAGCGGGAATTAACTGAGCGTGCCCCGTTACAGAGGGAGGGGCTTGTGTCTTCAGGGAAAGATAATTTGCTTTGCGCCATTATGATGACCAATCAGCACTTATTGGAAGGGCTGTGTGTCTTCCAGTGAGGGATATGTGGGGAGAAGTGTGTGTGTGTGTGTTCCAGTGAGGGCTATGTGGGGAGAGGTGTGTGTTAGGGTTTCATGGAGGTTACTGTACTATGTGATCCTGGTCCACAGACTGAAGGCCCCTTCTGACAGTCCTTAGTTTACCTGGTCTTCTACTTGGCCTTCTACCTGGCCATCTACCTGGCCTTCTACATGGCCTTCTTCCTTTGCCACCTAATGGACCATGTGGTTCCCCTCTAACCGGTCTCCAGTCACCTGGGCCAATCCCCTCTGGGCCTCTCCGAAGGTCCTCCCAGGGTGTGCCCTTTGGGGCAGAGACCAACACTGGCCACTTTCTGGACCACCTGGTGCCTCCACACGCTTTCAGTTTTGTGTTTCACTTTGTTCACTCTAATAAATGTTTTACTTTGACAGGGTAACTGTGGGAGTTCTACATTACCTCTTCAGAGCATGTGAAATTCATATCAGCCATCGTTTCAGTTTTCATATTACCAGTGTTTACCAATGTTCCAGGGGCATCGCTAGATATGCGTTTGACCTCTCCTTAACTCAACCCTGTGACCACATCCACGGCTGACAGGGACGGTTCCGTCGTAAGGCAGAGAGAGCAGCCAGTGTTTTCCCTGTTCCCGTCCCCCGTTTCTGTCCCCAGGGTGAGTGTCGGAGCAGCACTGTGAAAAAATATCAGAGGAGAAAAGCACATTCAATCATGTAGCTGTCACAGAGGTCAGTGCTGTACTGTAGTCAGGTCTTTGGGCTAACTGATCTCTATCAATAGGGGGAAAGTCAGCAGAGCCTCTGCAGCAAGTCGCTGACCCGAGATGAGTAAATCATCAGAATGAGGGCACAGGCTTTACAGCTGGGAATAGGAGGTAGGGGGTCAACGGGGGTTCGTGGTGGGTGGTGTATGGTGGTATATGGCGGGGCGGGATGGGGTTTCCTTTGTTTCGTCCGTTCTGTTCGACCCGTCTTTTCCACGCGTTAACGTGGATGTTCGGGGTCGTTCTGCACGTGCTTGTTTGCCCGTCTGTTTCCTGTTTCACAAACTGAGCTGTAACAGAGAGAGAAGCAGAGGCAGAGAGAGTGAGTGGGCCCTGGTCCACCCGGACTCAGAGAGGGAGGTCTGCGGTGATCTGGCCTCAGCAGCGGACTCGGAGCGAGAGATGCAAGGCCGAACTCCACTGGTCTGTTTTCTTTGCTCAATAATTGAGAGGCCTGGTGCTGGTAATGTATGAAACAGCGTATTATATAATACCCCTGTAACATTTATTAATGTGGCTGTTAACAAATAAAAGGATGTCTGCCATTTGGACTTCAGGCAATTTCAGACTCAGTGCGCAGCCTGGCCGGTACGATTTGAATTCAGAATCCCCATTGTGATTCCACGCGCAGCGCTCATGTGTCTCATGGACTAGAACGTTGAAGAGTGCGGTCACGGCCGGCAGACAGCACCGGTGACTACCTGTCAACATCCAGACCGGCGGCCAGCGCCGCTCACTGCTCAGACAATCACACGTCAGCCGTTCCGTCTCACAGATAGCAGCCCCACAATCATCGCCTTGTCCGTGAATCCGTGCGGCGAGGGGTGCGTAGGCTTGTACAATTAGGGGGTTACAGGCACATGTTTGTATTTATTATTTTCGTTGTAAAAGGCGCCTGACGTTGATTTACCTTTCAGCATGTAATTGAAAAAGAAAATCAATAGAACTCACTTGAGGTTGCGGTCTCGCAACAGTGGGGCTGAGCTGGACTGAAAATGAATAGACCCGTGTAGGACGCTGATGTGTGCGTGTGCTTGCGTGCCCGTGTGTGTATGTGTGTGATTGTGTGCGTGCATGTGTCAGTTACACGTTGCTTCTGTTTGATACAGAACGTTTGATACAGCGCTGAAGAAATCAATGCTTATTTGAAACGAGTAAGCAGCGGGTATGGATGGTTTTGACTGGATGGATCAGAGAGTCAAACGTCAGTCCTGAGGATCAACATATCTACTACTGTAATGTCTACATGTGCGTGCATTGGTGTGCGTGTGTGCATTTCGTTTGCGTGCGTGCGTGCGTGTGATTTTCTAAATGCACATGGATATGTGACAGTGAATCACAGATTACCTGTTGTTGTAGTGGTACTGGCAGCAACCTCTGTGATTGGTTGGGTGGATTGGCGGAGGCATTTGATACTGTAGGAAATGATGACAGGCACATTGATCAGGAAATCATCTGAGTCAAGTTAGCATGTTCCCTGCTTCCCTTTAATAATTCAAAGAGAGGATTTGGGCCCAGAGTCCTATCTCAGGACAGGAGTCGTGGTGAATGTGTTGTAGGAGGTGAATGTGGTGGAGAAGGGAGAGGGGTGGAGCAGGAAGAGGAGAGGGGGTGAATGGAGAGGAGGAGATAGGGGGAGGAGAAGAGAGGGGGAGAATGGAGAGGAGAGGGGGAAGGGAAGGATGAGAGAAGGTGAAGGGCGTGTATGAGAACAGTCTGTGACAGCGTTAATGATTGTTAATGTTAGTTCCATTCCACAGTGACTGAGTACTGTTAGGATCACTGTGAGTGTGTGTGTGTGTGTGTTCACGTGTTTCTCATTGTTGGGTGACCCTTTGCTAAGGCTAACTGTGATGCTAACACTGCATCCAGTTGACCCTATAGGACGTTCCTCTGCCGTCTTGTCACCAGGCAACCTCTGCTGCAAGTGTCACTTCCTGGAGAATCAAAACATGAACGTAGCATTGCAGGCTGAGAAATGGAACATGGTGAAATAGGGGATGGGCCGAACCACTGAAGACAAATACATGGAAACGTGAAGTAGGAGATGGGGGTTTCGAACCATTTAGAGACAAATACATGGAAACACGGTGAAACATTTCCATCTGTGTTTTGAGCATTCCGTGGGAACGTTGTTGAACCTTGTGTGTAGTTCTGAAACGGCAATGTGTGGATAGGCCATGTGAGGGAAGAAACACCTGTGAAAAGACAAACCAATTTTTTACACACAACAATGCCGTTGACCTGCTAACGTGTTTGACATGGGCTCGGATCCCGCTTGTCAGGGCAGTCAGTTGTGAAGCCCTGCCGTGTGGGTCCGTCCCTGGCTACGGGTGGAATATCAAACGCTGAGATGGTGTGTTGTTTTCGTGTGTCTGTGGTCGGCATATTAAAGGGTTGAGACTGTGATAGCGATCTGCCGTGTTTCTGTGCACGGCCCCGTAGCTTAGCAGTGATATTGCCCCTCCGTGTCTGTTGCGTGTTTAAAGGTCACAGGCGGCGGGGTGGGGGGTTGGGGGGGGGGGGGGACTCCAATCTTATCCAACACGCCATTTACCCTCCAATGCTTCTCTTCTAATCACTGCAATTACCACGGCAACCCCTGTTTGTTTGTTTGGTTGTTTATGGGATTGCAGTATTAGTGTGTTTTGTTTGTATCCTGCTGCCTGGCCCGTTGGGATGGAGGCCGGGGCAGGGTTCGTGTTTGTGCTTGCGCACGTGTTTGTGTGCACAAAGCACGTGTATCTGTGCTAAGACTACAGATGTGGGAGGTTAGATGCAGCCGCTGCCGGTTCCCCTGAAGTCTCAGAGCAGACATGACCAAGGGGATTCTGGGAGAGGGAATGTAGCCAAACACACACAACGGCGGGGAAACGGTGTGTTGGGTCATCAATCGGTGTCCCTGTCAGCTCAGGGCGCACGCCCTACTGCCTGCCCGGTTGGCCCGGGAGAGCTTACGGTTGGTGCCCACACATGGTTGGTCATGTAGAGTGCAGAACTGTCTCACTACCATGTCGTACGTCTGAAACTCTGCAATGCTGCCCTGGTGGGGTTCTTTTGGACCTGGGATGTTTAGTGTTAATATTGAAATGACAGACACTGGGGAAGAAGGTTCTGTCTGATTCAGTACCGCTGTCATATTCGCGGATTGAAGTCCCTTATGATCCCTGGGATTTTCGAACCTGTTGCCTGTGAATGTCTTCTACTGCAAATGTTTTGCTGCTCTGTGAATATCTTCTGGGTTTTGTGAATGACCTCCTGCTCTGTATATGTCTTCCTGTTCTGTGAATGACCTCCTGTTCTGTAAATGTGTTCCTGCTCTGTGAATGTCTTCCTGGGTCCTGTGAATGACCTCCTGCTCTGTATATGTCTTCCTGCTCTGTGAATGTCTTCCTGGGTCCTGTGAATGACCTCCTGCTCTGTATATGTCTTCCTGTTCTGTGAATGTCTTCCTGGTTCCCGTGAATGACCTCCTGCTCTGTGAATGTCCTCCTGGTTCCCAGAGTAACACATGCCAGTTCTCTATACAGTGTGTGAGCGGAGATGAGAGGTCTATCTCATTGTACATACACTCATTATCACACTTGCCTCACTGTGCGTGTGTATGTGTTTGTGTGTATGTGTTTGTGTGTATGTGTTTGTGTGTATGTGTGCGTGTGTATGTGTTTGTGCGTATGCGAAAGAGAGGGAGAGAACAGGTCGGGAGTCAAGTTTCTATGTAGAGCCAGCAGTGGATAATTACAGCACAGAGAGCTGATCTCTGGTCAGAGGTGACGAGGCACAAGGGGAGTTAAACAAGAACCATGGCTGGCTTCTGTTTGAGACCTGACCCCAGACCTGTCTGAAGGCCTTCTGGACCCAGGGGAACCCTCTCCTCTGCTGTTTCTCATGTACACTTATAGGGTTATTCATAGCCAGGGCTTTTGAAATGGAAGCGTCTGCCTGTGCAGGAGAACACACAACTTATTGTTTGTTTAGGGATGAAGCCGGGTCTGACTCAAATTATATAGGGATGAAGCCGGGTCTGACTCAAATTATATAGGGATGAAGCCGGGTCTGACTCAAATTATATAGGGATGAAGCTAGTTCTGACCTCAAATTGTTAAGGGATGAAGCCGGTCTGACATCAAATTGTTAAGGGATGAAGCCTGTTAGTCCGTGTTTTTGCCCATATTTTTTTGAGGAGAGAAATTGGTCTGTATGACCATAATTTTTCTGAAATTGTTCAGAAGAGCAGTGTGATCACAAGCTCCAAAGAAAAAACAGATCAGTGGCAGTAAATATACAGTATAACAGGCTGCATTTGTAGGGACAATTAAGTACTTTTGGCTGTAGGAAGGTCTTATTTAATATTTATAAATGTACAGAACATTTTTGGAAGTATTGTTGAATGAATTTGGTGATTCTGCTCCAAGACATCAACCTACAATGATTTATAAATAAACAGAAGAACTGCCTTATTGGTGTATAAAAAATCTGTTCTTTAGCTGCAATCGCGTTTTCTGCTCTGTTTCTACTGGAAACTAAATATAATGATTTATAAGTTAAAATGGATGGCTTTGATTCAGAATATATGACAAATATATGTGACAAATCAGGGTTTGTGAATGTAATCTTTTTCAGGAACATTATTATTATCTTTTTCAAAAACATGTAAAATGTGCTCCTGCAGATCCTCAGAAGTGTCACCTGTTAGCTGAAGTATAAATATTGTATACAAATGCATGGGGGCAAATGCAGTTGTGGAAGTGGTGTCCAACCCTCTGAAGAGGTTACAGTCAAACACTTAATGTATTCACAGCATAACAGATACTGCTGACTGAAGAACAATTTCAAAATAATGAGATAACCAGTTTGGAACCCAAACTTGATGTCTTCAGTTTATTCCTAGGTTCTGTATCTAAATGACTGTTCGCAACTGAAAAGCATCTTAATCCATTTTGATATGTAGAAAGCCAAGGTCGAGTCATAGGCACAGATAAACCATTTTGGCTCTGAGTCACAGTTCAGCAGCAGTGGCTTGTAAAATGTCTAACAGATCGGGAAGAAGTGGGCGCACACACGTCATCGACTTTGTCTGGATCTGTGCAAAGGTTGATCGGCTGCTTTGCTCACCAGGATGTCGGCTTTGAAATAGAGGCAATGCTCTGGAGGACAACGGGGAGCTGCTGAACAAACACAAAGAGGAGTGGAGGAGACGAAGGGCTCACGGAGATCACCATCTAAAGTCAAGAGGATGGGTGGCAAATGTAGTCAACAGGAAACAGTTTAGATGTGGCTTGATGCAATGCGCACAGCGTAGGATGTTGTTGTATGGGGGGGGGGGTGGATAACTGTTTGTTGAGGGCCACGACACGGATAAACCCGGTTTAGTTTTACAAATTCTGTCTGGCGATGACTGACCTGTACTCCCAACTGGAAATATTTGGAGGAGTGGCCGACAGAGTGGGTGACGGGCTCTCTGACGCTTGTGGGATGTGACAGGGACGTCAAACCATCACAGACTACAAAGGCGCCACCAGCTGAGAGATTCCCAGCCGCAAAAGCCTACCAGACGATCTAAATGCCTTCAACGCTCAGTTTGAGGCACGTAGAACTGGACTGTACTTGAGAAAACCTTCCATTCTTGATGATCATGTGATTTCTCTCTCCATTTTCACCTGAGACCTTTTGGAACAGGTCACATGCTCAGTATATTCACGGGCCAGCGGGCCGGTGTGCTGGTTCCAGTGTTCTGGTTCTGTATGCTTTGGGAGGCTGATCGTGGAGCACATGGAGACCATCATCACAGATACTCTGGACCTACAGCAGTTTGCGTACCACCCAGCAGACCCACTGCATTTCTTAGTGCCATTTTCCACCTGGAGGAGAGGAATACCTATGTCAGAATGCCCTTCATGCCCTGCATCTCAGTGTTTCAATATCCTCCGAGCTCATCACTAATCTCGGGACCCAGGTGCTGAACGCCTCCCTCTGCAACTGGACCGCTGACTTCCTGACGGGACGCTCCCAGGTGATGAGAGTTGGCAGCAACACTCCTTGGTCCCCCACTGTGCACCTTGTACCTTGGGGAGCTGACACTGTGGACAGCCACAAAAAGGGTGTGGTTCCTCTGTGTCTCTATCGACAGCAAACCGAGATGGTCCAAGCGCACACAGGGCGTGAAGGAAGCCCGTCCGAGCCTCTTCACCCACAGCAGGCTGAAAAGTTTTGTCATGGGCCCTCGGATCCTCCAAAGGTTGCACCCAGGAGAGCGTCCCAACAAGCTGTTATGAGAACCATCAATCAGAATGTGCCTCAGAATGTGGTGCCAGCCGCTGAGTTAATCAGACTCCGTCATCTGTGATCTTTACAACAGAAGAAGGCCTCACCAATGACCCCAGCCATTCAAGCCACTGACTTTGTTTTTTATCCACAGAATACATCCTCCGCCAAACCGCTCGGACTGAAGGGCAAGGTGCTAAACACTAGCTATCTTCAAAAACAGGCGGGCCAAAAGGTACCTGAAAGAGCCTGGAGAGTTCTAGAATGAGATATGGTGTACAGATAAGACAAAGATTAACATGTACTGCCATAAACACTACTGTAGCTACCAAGGAGATTATCAGGGTGGAAAGGAAAATGTTCTTGACTGGCCAAGTCAATCGCCTGATCTGAATCTAATTTAGCATGCTTTTAACCTGCTGAAGACAAGACTGTCAAAAAGACCCATAAACTGAAGATGGCCGCAGTACAGGCCTGGCAGAGCATCACCAGGGAGGATATCTGATCTAAAGCCATCTTCCATGCAAAGGTCGTCATGCTTATGCAAACAAGTACTAAGCATGACGACTTTGTTTTAAATATCTTCAATCTGTCCAAATACATTTGCAGCCCTTAAATGAGGGGACGATGAATAAAATGGGCTTCAATTTCTTAATTGTTTATCTGATATCTATTATAAAAGTACAATGTGTCACTGCCTTTACTTTTACTTTGTCTGTACTTTTTGAGGTTACTGTACGCACCCAAACACCACACAAGACTAATTTCTGTTTAACAGAAATATTGTAATTAGAAACCTATCCAAATACATTGAATGAATATAACAGTAAATTGATCACGAAGTTTAAGTCAATACTTAATTATTTTCTGATGCAGCTGGAATAATTTTGGCTTGGCTTGTTTACACAGGCAGCTATTTCTGTATTTTTCTTTTATGAATTAGTCTTTCGTCCAATCAAATCAATGTAGAGGACTGTTTTGAAGAGATCTGATGTCATTGCTCAAATGACCAATTATTGGGAAAAAAGGTCAGAATTGGACTGCCGGTTAAAACTCAGCATTAGTCAATTGTAAAAAAAAGTATTATGCAAAACATTATCAATTACTTCGATATACCTTCAGCTTATTAGTACCCTTGATAAAGATGAGCAAAAAAGACTTTATACATAAATTAAATAACACAAGTAATCATCTTCGCAGTGATGAGTAATATATTATGCTTTATAATTGTTTCAATGAAATCAGCCTACATTTTTCAAAATAGAAATGTATTTCAATCAAATTAGTTTTGTATTTTGTGAAAGAAAAATCAAGAATTTTTTCTAATGTAGAGCAATCTGAATTGCTCTGTGTATGAAATGTGGTATACAAATAAACCTGCCTTGCCTTGTGTCATCTGCAATTGACGAACACATCTTCCTCCATACAGAATGTTTCCAAATCCTCGAGATTCCCATTCACTCCTCCACTCCGATTGTTCAGTATGCACTAATGGACAGACCTCTTCAATTAAAATCATTGGTTTTTAATGGGATCTTAGATTTCAATACTTGGTCAGCCTAACAACCCCTGTTTCGTCGGTTTTGAACTTTTTCATTTCCCAAATAGTGATAAGTGTATATAAAGGTTTTAAGCTACTGTCTGATTTATGAAGGTCACCAACAATTTGTCCCTATTTATTTCTTAGTTCTTTAACTTTTCCCATAGTGATAGATGACAAATTGATTTTAGATTAATGTGACCTTATTTTTTATATCCAAGTGAAACAGGAAGCAATTGCAGACTACAGTGCGGCTCCTTAAGATTGATATGTACTTAAAATAGTAGAATGTTAATGCAGATTCTCTTTCCAGGTATCCTGTAGGGTACCTAGAATATTGACGGTCTTTCTGAGCATTTTGTTTGACTTATTAAGAATTATTGTCTTCGCTAAGCATTTGTATTAGTATGAAAAATGTGAGTATAAAATAAAGTTAATTTCCTGTGTTGTTTATACAGTCTTTTCTGTTCATCTGTGTCAGTGTTGCAATTTTTTTTCAAAGTGAAATTTTATGCTAACCTCAATGCCATATTCTTTAATGTCAAAATAATTTATGATTATGTCATATTAAAATAATATGAGTTTGGTGCCTGAATCCAGGCACTGTTAGCTTTAAAGAAACTATACCATGGCCTACCATTGATTCCTGTATCACTGTTGTATTAAAAAATGAGGGCCCTCAGGTGAATAATTCCCAGGTGGAAATACAAAATAACTCAGAAATGTAAAAGGTTGAACTCTTTGACCATGCACATCAGCACTGGGTTTAGTGCAGAGACTTGGTGGCAAGTGGATCCTTCAGCAACAGCCCCCATGCATTCATTGAAATCCCACTCTAAGGTTTTGGCTTGAATTGAAGAGGTGTGTCCATGAGTGTGGGATTGAAGGATCTCAAGGATCTTGAAAGAATCTGAGTGGACGAGTGGTCAAAGATCCCGTCCTGTGTGTTCTCATAGAATTACGAAAAAAGGTCAGGGTTTGTTATCCTTGTGAGGTGCTTAAACTACTAAAAATAATAGTAACAGTAATTTTGACGCTTGTATTTTTTTTATACATTTATAATCTAAATGTTTACTGTTGGTTGATTTCCTTTCTCGTGTTGGAATGTTACGACATTTATTTATTGTACAATTACAATATAGCTCATTAACTGTGTCATTTTATGCAGCCAAATGCAGACAAGGATGTTGTTTCTTTTGGAGGCGACTGTATATCCCAGATAGATTGTTGTAATAAAGCAAGGCGAAGGGCTCTGTTAACAGGACAGTCAAAAGACAAGAGGAAGAGAAAAAGAGTGTGTGAAGCCATCTCTGCAGTAGGACAAAGGAACCACAGAAGAGGTCATATTAGCAGTATAGCATTACGTAGGCCAGAGCTGCTCAATGTAATACTGACTGACCTTGACCAGGAAGCAGAAGGTGATCCGCTTGGCAGGTTCATATACACACAGACGCACGCACGCACATGCACTACTGTGTGTGTGTGTGTATGTGTGGTTTCCTCTTCTGACCCAGTGTATCTTCTTTCCATCACCTTAATGGTTATTTTCTGTAAAGCCTTTCTGGGTCAGCTAGGCAGCATCCTTCACACTCTTTTTATTTTTTTTATTTTATCTGTCGGTTTTTCTGTCTTTCTCTCCATCTCTCCTTTTCACTTTCTTTCTTTCTTTCTGTATCCATCTTTACCCTCTTCTTCTCTCAGTGTTGTGCATTCTCTGCCTGGCTGTTGAAGAGCACTATAGATATATTGTGTTGAAGAGTATTCATGTGTCACTATGATCTGTAGAAAAGCATTTATCTGTCACTATATATGTTCTATTGAAGACTGTATATATATATATATATATATCACTATATATATATATATATATATATATATATATATATATATATATATATAGTGTGCGTGCATATTCTGTAGAAAACCGTATATATATTTCACTACATATATATAGTGTGTGTGCATGTTCTGTAGAAAAGCTTATATATATTTCACTACATATATATGTTCTGTTAAAGAGTGTATACATATCAGCCATCCATCTACAGAGACAAAGGCACTGACTTAATTACCCATCATTAAAAGCAGAAGGCTGCACATGATATGGAAATGGTTGTGTGTGTGTGTATGAGTGTGTGTGTTTGCACGCATAAAATGTTGTCCGCAACAAATCCACACACACACACACAGACGTGGGCACAGAGGTGTGTAGCACACCCGGATTATTGCCTGGAAAGTGTTGTAGATTATTTGGTTCTTCCCAGATAAAATGTTAATGACATAAGGCGTTATTATAGGTTGTGATTTTGTGCAATTAGTCACAACCTTGTTGGGGCCTCTTTGAAATCTCAGGGTCAAGTATGATCAAAGAATCTCTTTGGTTTAAAAATGCTAATCTTTTTATGGACTTTTTGTTTTCTAGCGCCTGTTTAAAAATCCAAGTAAAATATAAATGTTCACTTTTTGCTCTGACTAAATCCCTGCACGTTTGAATCAGCAATTAACCATAAGAATATTATGGTGTTTTGTTTTGTTTAGATCTTATCGAAAGACTTTGGTTCAAGAGTCTTTTAATCCTGGGTGTGAAGAGAGTTCTGATGGAGCTCAAGCAGAGTGTCTTTAATACTTGACATGAAGTGAAAAGACCCAAGGGTCAATACAGTTGATCTATACAGACGGACAATAATCTGCTATTTGACTGTGTCTTCTCTCACATGAGACAGACTGGTGAAATAATATATGCTACATATACTTGGAGAAATGATGGATATATAGAATAGTTAGAGGGAGAGAGAATGGAGATAAAGGGAGAGAATGTATAAATTATATATATACATACATACATATATATATATATATATATATATATGAGAGCGAGAGAGAGATGGGATCAATAGTACTGCTGGAAGCATTCTTCTGCTCTCTGCTCTGCTCCATAAATCAAGCCTTCTCTGCACCAAGATTTTCTACGGCAGGATGTGCTGTGAGAGTGTGTGTGCATGCGTGCGTACGTCTGCGTGCACAACTACATGAGCCCCAGAAGAATCTGTACCAGTTCCTATTAACACGGCGGGCATTATGCCGTTATTACCATGCAACACCTGTCCCCGGTGACACAGCCATTTCCCACCATCGTCACCAGTTTCTGTAAGAACCAACTAATATTCTACAGCCGCAAAGTCAAGACACATCAGCGGTGTTTGGTCTTAACACATTATGCATGAGTTTAGTGGTGTGGTTGAGGGAAGTTTTCAAATCCAGTTTTCACAATTGGACAGTTGTAGAAATAGGGCAGGGCTTGTTCGTTTGTGGAGCCCAGTGACCAACATATAGTCCCCATTAAATGAGTTGTGTCACACATCCACTGCAGCTGGGTCCCTCTCCATCTTCAGAGGACATGCATTTAAACAGTGCTCAGATATAAGGCATGTTTGTCACGTTTGCTTTCCGAGCACTTTTGAAATTCCATGAAAAGCTCAGTAGGATTTGAAAAATAATGTTTTATGTCTTCAGCTGTAGCAGTGCTCATTAGCATTCTTAGTCCCGGCCTGAGGCGGTATTTACAGATGATACCTGTGAACTCTTGCTCATGTTGTGGTCATGACTAAATTAATGTGTCAAATATTTTTCCATTCCATGAGGAAGGCTATATGGGTTATACACTGCATTTGATGTAGTGCAATAAAATAAAACAGTCAGAATCAATTCAAATCTGCCTTGTTACACTGTATGCAGTGAATATTTGGACGAAAAATCTGTAGGCCTACAGTTTTCTTTTCATTTTTTTTGGGTAAAATACAGTACATTCTCTATAATTGATTACAATCACTTCACGGTCTGAAACACAGAGAAGGCAGTGAAGGAGAGACGTTTAGCCTGACCCCCCCCCCCCACCCCCCACCCCCCCCCACTGTGCCAGTCTCTTCAACATCAGCCCCGTTAGATACATGACGACACATCTCATATTGAGGGAAACACAGCAGCTGGCGCGCCTCTTCATTTACAGCAGGACATTTCCATCGGCAGGCACTTCCCAAACACAGAATGACTTGTAATAAAAAATAAAGGTAGCTGTTTTGCACTAATACATTTTTGTAATAATAGATTGGTGTTTTGGGGTCCTTACAAAAAGAGGGTTTGTGAACATTTAAGCCAGTTGTATGGCGATCTGGTACAATTGCTATGAGGACTTTTTTTATTTCTTTTTCCCTGAGACAAATAAGTACAATGATGACGATGTAAAGGATCGGTCTTCTGTTTCCTTTAGAAATATCTTGTCAATCGATTGTTTTTTTAAGAATTATCACATTTCTCTGTCGGCATATTGGTTGTAAAGATATGAACGAATTGTGATAATAAAATAGATATTTCCTTTACAAAAACATGTACTCAAACTGAATGACTTTTGTTGTATTGCGGGCCTCTGTGGACATGAGAAAATGGAACCTATCCTCTCAATGCAGTGCATCAAAACAATGAGGACCTCTACTGGTAGAGAAGCAGAACACCACCTTTTCTCTTTCCTCCTCTCTTTCCACAGTCTTTTCTATCTTTCCCTTCTCCTACCACCCTCTCCATCTCCCTGTTGTCTCTATCACTCTTTTATGATTCTCACTGTATTATCTATTTTTCTCTTCCGCAAACTCTTCTCTCTTTTCCTCTCTCTTTCTCACACACACACACACACATATATACTGTATATGCATCTGCTTGTGGCTTTGAGTGGCACAACAATAGAAAGGTAGCTCTGGACCGTGAACAAAACACCACAGGGCGGCAAATATGGCTTGTTAGTGTGATTGTGTGTGTGTCACCGTCCACAGCTGTTTGTGTGTGTGCGCGCGCATTGTGTGTGTGTGTGTCTCTTTGATCCGTCCATCTCTCCCTTTCCCAGAGCAGAAAGCCATTATACACACTTTGTGTCCTGAGACACTTGTCACGCAATGGCTACCTCAGATCCCAGCCATTTCAAAGGTGTATATTCAGCCTACACGTCCACGCCATTAATATGTATGAGACCACTGTAGACCATGTCCGCCCTGTGATGTAATTGCGGGAGCTGGCCAGGTCAGTGCCTTCGCTGACCCCACATACAGTATCAAAGCACAGATGTACACACACCACTTTGGCTTATTTATGGAATGCTCCATTTGGGGATTTGAAAGCTGTGAATGGTTTGTTATTATTATTAGATGCAGACATGAACCAGGAACTAACGAGAATGATTTTCATTGGTCCAATACCATTCTGTCAAATAGCGTTTTCTGGAAAAACGTATTTTATTATGTTTATCAGGTCTTTAACCAAAGCTCAATGAACAACCTAATAAATCTGACCTGTAAAAAAAGAAAAATATTGGTAAACAATTACATTATCTATACTCAACTATTCATGAACAAAGTTTTACAGCACCATTTGTGTCCTTGTGTGCGAAAGCAACTGTGGTATCATTCTTCGATGCAGAGCTGCTGTAACTGAGCCACAACATCTCAACAGGGTTTAGTTCTGAACTGTAACTGGGCCATTCTGATATGACTTCTGGAGGTCTTGCTGTTGTGTTTTGGTTTATTGTCTTGCTGCGAGAGCCAGCTGTGCTTCTTGTTCAGCTCACGGGCAGCCACAGTGCATCCTCAAAGCACCACACCACCAGTGCATTCTGGACCGTTGATATCGGTGTTCAATAATGTGAAATGCTTTTTTCCCCTCAGACATTACAGCAACCCGTGTTGTCCATCTGTCCACAGAACATTCTTCCAGGAGTCTTGAGGAGTCTTGACAGGTGCGTTTTGGGAAATTGAATAAACCTACTAAATGAAATAGTTCTTGTTATGTCTGGCCAAAACCAAATACTCAGTTGCTACTGACTGGGTGTTTATTGTTTGCTATGAACCCTAGACACTGTTTTGAGAGAAAATCCCAAGATGGCGGTTGTTGCTGGTAAAAATCCCAAGATGGCGGCTGTTTCTGAGATACTTAAACTGGCATGTCTGGCATTGATGTTCGCACTGTGCTCAAAGTTACTTGGGTTACTCATTTGGTCCTTTCTAACTTTCTATCTAAAAGTAATTGAATGACTCAGTCGATATCTTCCTGCTTTATATAGAGATCCACAGCCACAAAACTCACTGCATGCAAGTGTGATACATATATGTGAAATGCTTGGTGAACCTAATAAACTGGACACTTTTGGTGTGTCAATGTGGAGACATTGGGATACTGTAAGCCTGTACACTATCTATGCATGTCTATTTGTCTAGCATTGTATATACTAAGTTGTATGAGATGTATTTTTCATATTAATAAATGCTTTGGTTGATTGTAATTTTAGTATTTTATTGTTGTTATTAATAAATAGTGGCTGCTTCACTGTTCTTGCTACAAATATATATATATATTTTTTCATTTGGACACTTGAAAACAAGATGTTGAATGTCATGAGATTCCATCCAGCGAAAACCAAGTCCCTTGGCCATTCCATCATCTGTAATTTGTAAAGAACAGTGTTCAAATGATCTGCTCTAGTCTGATCTGATGATCTTTGTGGTGTATTGGATTCCCTTCAGTGTTCTTCACTGCTTGTTTTGGTCCTATTGTACTGCTGCTCTCAGATGGTGATTGATAGAATCAGGACAGAGAATCCATAAAGAACTGAGGACTGGAGTTGGGAAACACTTTGCTAGAACTTCTAGAACACTTTGAAGTGACTCCACTAGTTCTGTCACTAGCCTATGAACTAAACAACAATATTTATCAATGTGATAAAATTAGACAATGTTTTTGGTGATATTCCTCCAGAGGTCAACTTCGGTGTAATAAATCAGATTGATTACATGGATTAGCATGTCAAATAAGAGGGATTAGCATTACAACCCCCTCCACACACAATATCTGTAAGGGCCCTTCATCAAATCTTGAATTGGTAGCACACAGGGGCTCCCAAGGGACACAATGGTCTGAGCCACTTTCTCTCAACAGGGCTGTATCTTATTGCGCTAAGAGTTTAATAGCTTCGCCCATATAGCTGCTTGGTTTACCCTCAGGCGTGGGAGCAACTAGCACCTCGTCCCGATTGGAGATGGACACTGTGTAGACGATCTGTTTTGAGCACGCACAAGAAAAACCCTCTTCTCATTCTCGTTTACTTTTACTAGTGATTTTTTTACTCCCGTTTTTTCTGATTGGCTCACTGCTGGCGTTTAGCAACTAGCGATTCAGCAGGGTAAAAATGTAAAGCCCCGTGCTCACTGCTCGCTCGCGCTACAAAGACGCACGGTCCCATTCATTTCCCACGAGACCATGGGCAGAACTACTCTCGAAGACAAAATCTCCCAGCTACAGTTGAGAGTTGAGAAATGTTCAACTTTATGCTAATTTCCAGTGAGCGGGCAGTGGCGGAGTTCTACGACTACCAGTGGCAGGGGAAATGTTCTCTGCATATTGAAGTCCCTTCTCTTTTGTACTCGGTAGCTAAAACTCACTAGCTAGCTAAAAAGAAATTACGACAAACCTATAATTACGGTGTTTCTCCATTTTTTATGATGCTTCCCTGATTTCATACGGAGATATAATTCTAAAAAGGGATGCATGGAAGGTTTCAGAGATCGTTGGTATCACGGGTGAGTGATACATGCTTAATGTAAAACGAAGTAAACCGCCATTTGAACATTGACAAATTCTTGACTTGGCAATGTCATAATACATTTTTAGTAGTGGAGTCACACAAATACTAAATACTTATTAATATTTGCTGAGGCTAATGTTTCCCCTATGTTGGTTGTCGCTGGCATAAATTAGGAAGACACGCCCCGCACGAGCAGGCAGTGTGCATCTAGGGAAAGGCTCAGTGACAGCACGCCAGAGATTGAGTTATTTGCGAGTTGAGCAAATGGGCAGTGTGCACATAAGGTCAGTGCTAGACGCTAGCCATGAATGGTCGTCAAAACACTGCATGAGGTGATGGGAAGACAAGCACCATGTGGGAGCAAAGCTTATAATTGCCGCAGTTTGCCTCGGCATTTGGTGGACAGTGCCGCAAAGTCGCGAAGAGGAGTGGTGCAATTTGGACCACATGGGATGGATGTTGGACAGGTTTGCCTTTTTCTCGACTCGCTCTAGCTACTCCTTGCAGTAAGTCGGCCTACCGCAAGCTCAATTCCGATCAGTAAATGCACTCTCCGAGGGGGTGGGTGACAGCGAATACGTCCTGACTTATTGAGCAGTGTGACAAGGAGGAGCAGAACTACTTGTTGAGATGTGCATTGGAGGACAGGTCTCAATCTTCAACTGTCCCGAACATGAGTTTCTCCAATAAGCCAAGGTCATAATCACAATTGGAAATCAGGAAATTGATAAGATATATAATCTGGGTAATATTGAGAAGAGAATAATTAAAAATAATACAATATAATACAAAATGCCTTTCTATCACATTCAACAACAAAAAGCATAAAGAAAGACAGTGATCAGTAAATTGGTAGCAATAAAAAAATAAAAAATGTTTGGCCTAAATGCAAAGCCTTATTTAGGGGACAAAAACAAATTCATTGAGTAACTCTTGAGATTTTCTACCATTATGGGTGGTTGACATCTCCAAAGACTGGGAAGGTTTTCTGATGGAAATAAAATGCAACTAAAGCACAGGCCAAATCCTAGAGGAAAACCAGCTACAGTCTGCATGACACCAGACACCAGGAGGGGAATTCAGCAGGACAATAACCAACAAAACAAGGCCATATCTACACTGAATTTGCTTACCGAGAATACTGAGAATGTTCCTGAGTTTGTGAGTTTTGACTTAACCTGTTTTCATATAAACGGCATGACTTGAAAATTGCAGTCTAGACAATCTCCTTCACAGCACTTGAATCATTTTTTGAAAGAATAATCGATACATTTGGACAATCTAGGTGTGCAAAGCTTTTAGAGACTTACTAAAGAAGACTCAAGCATAATCGTAGCCAAAGTTGTTTCTAAAATACTCTGACCCAGCAGGATAAATGTATCTAATAATGGTATATTTGTATTGATTGGTATATACTTCAAAGACTTAGAATGTTTTTCTCAACTTTGACTTTACAAAGTATTTTGCAGAGTATTTTGAATCTCATTGAAATACTTTTCAATCACACTTTTCAACATAAAAACATAATCTGAAAACATCCAAGAGGGATAAATACTAATAGCACTCCATATAAATGACAAAATAGTCCTTTAGAAGATGCTCCCATTCAGAGCAACCAAAAGCTTGTGCTTTCATCTCAAGATAGCCAAGATGCCCGGAAAACCTCAGTCCTGTCATATGAATTTCATAAACATAACCAAACCCATAAAGCACTGGTACACATTATGGTTATTGATCCATTAACAGCTGTTGTAAGTGCTATCCATTCCTCCCGCCACGGTGCAGTGGGTACTCCGCTGGGCCATTGTTTTTTATGCTTTTGCGTGACTATTGAGGGCAAGGTTTCATTTAGATGCCAGATAATCTGGACCTGTGTCGAGACGTCTGGTGTCAGGTCTTGTGTGGCACCGATGAGCAGACATTTCGGGCACTTTCAATGCACTGACACCTTTCACAGAGGCTAGCGGCAATGCTCTGTTCTGAACCACCTGCAATTTAGCAGTTTACCAAGGACAATATGTTGGTTTAAGCGTTCAGAAATGGCAACACTTTTCCTAGTTCTTTTATTTCATGGCCATAAAATATATTGGGACAGTTGGCTTGACAGGTGTTTCTGATCGGTCGGTTATGTTGGACGTCCAACCAACAACCCCTGAAGATGGCTGCAGTACACGCCTGGCAGGCCTTTACCAGAGGAGATACTCCGCGTCTGTCTGTTGGACTCAATGGGACCCAGATTTCAGGCAGTTATTGCCTGCAAGGGATATGCGACCAAATACTAAACATGAGTGCTTTATTTGGACATATGCTTTTGGTGCCCCGAGACCGTATGTATGAAAGGTGTTGTCCTTGTTAAAAGGTGAAACCAATATGTACACGGATACATCCTAAAATCAAAGATGATAATATATAATTTAACCTTATCTTCGCTGTTTGATTTCAAATCCAAATACTTGGGGCAGACTGTTTGCCAGAAACTGATTTAAGCCTAAGAAAAATCATGCTCAGTGGTCGCAAATACGGCCTTTGGAGTAAAGACCTGAAGGATTTGGTAATGTTTACTTCCTATCTGAAACATTACCAAGGGGGCAGAAAACAGGCCAACGGTTACGGCTGGACTTTTTTCTCCCCAAATCCTAAAGAGATGAGCAAGTTTAATATACTGTAGGCACCACAATCACCAAGTTGCCACTCAGTCCATTTTAAGGAGCCAAGGCACGGACATCAAACCCAGGTTTATCAAACTTCTCAGAGTGCCGTTGAAGGATCGTCAGCCATTTACTGTGTCTACCGGGACAATTTCACTACAATGGAATCTGGCCTAAGCAGATTAACCAATGGCTGTGTCAATGTTAATAACCACAGTGATCTCCCAGAGCACTCCCCTGGGGCCAGATGGGCAGGCCACACGGGACTGGGGGAGGGGTGGGGAGAGAGATACTGCACTCTGTGTTTGATTAGGGTCGGCTAGGCTACTCCTACTGCTGACATCAGCACAAAAGACCACAGCCCCCTGTGTAGAAATAAGACGAGGTTGGGGGGGGTAACAGTAGGTCTAGGGGAGTAGGGTGAGTATAATCTGTCATGGAGAGACAACGTAATCATGGTAACTATCTATCAATGGGATGCTAAAGATAATAGGCCATATTAGTTCCAGTGCTCTGGACCCATCCCGATTTCACAGGTGTTGGCATCGTTCATACTCTAACGAGGGCTGAGGTTGGTTACGTTTGTGAGCAGGTCGGTGAGGTACGAGTGAGGCTGCAGGTGTGCTGAGTTTGGAGGTGTTGCGAAGTAGGATGCTGGGGTCAGACGGGGGGAGGGTGGGGGAGGCAGGAGACAGGAGACAGATTGCGTATAGGGCAACTTAATGGCCGTGAACTCTCACACCTGACAGGAAGGAAGGAGGGACCCGGAACAGCTGCATCACATTCTAGAACTACTTTATGTAATACCTGCCCACACACACATTCTAGAACTACTGTATGTATACTTACCCACACACACATTCTAGAACTACTGTATGTAATACCTGCCCACACACACATTCTAGAACTACTGTATGTAATACCTGCCCACACACACATTCTAGAACTACTGTATGTATATTTACCCACACACACATTCTAGAACTACTGTATGTATATTTACCCACACACACATTCTAGAACTACTGTATGTATACTTACCCACACACACATTTTAGAACTACTGCATGTATATTTACCCACACACTGGTAGTCAGTCTCTGTGTCATCCTCTGCTAAGGGCTGGCCATTGAGTTTCAGGGGCTTTAAGTAGGATTTGAATGTACTGCAATTCTACAAATTCCGACTGAAAATGTATAGACTGCACATTAATCCCCCACCCTTATTTTCTCCCAGATGAAATTAATGATATCTTGTTGTGACCTCAGCACAACAATTCTCAACAGGCTCAATCATCGGATTTGAAGATTGCAACAGGCAAAAAAAAAAGAAACGGCTGGCAGTCCTATCCATAGTTGTTATGCTAATGGTGTTTCCCTGCTTATTGTTACATTTTAAATGAACGGCGTTCCAGACCGTTACGTTGCTACCTCCCACCACAGCATACTGCTCAGCTCCAAGCCCCTTGACTGGTCCCGCTGAACTCACTTCCTGTCTGAAGCCTGCATCCATCCCAACGTGGATTTGAGTTTCACAGCTGCTCCCCTAAGATGCGTGGTGATGGCTAAACTGTGGGCGGCCATGAGTCCTGTTGGACCCCGCCTGCATGCTTTAATATGCAGATAGAAAACCTGGAGAACTAAATACACTGAGTGTTAGAGGTCGTCCCACGTGCCACCCTATTCCCTACCTAGCATGCTATTATTTTTTATCACCGCCCTGCTTTGGGCCCCCGTTAAAAGTAGTTCACTAAAAGGTTAATAGGGTGCCACGAGACTTGTATCTCCTGAATAAAGGAAGACCATAGAGCAATGGAAAAGCATTAACCTGACACCATGGGGTCCAGGAGGGGAGGTGTGTACGGGCTGCAGCCGAGTTGTTAATGATGTCTGGGATGTCGCGCAGGCTCCTAAAATAACACCTCACCCGGAGTCTGCCTCAGAGAAACGCCCAGGCTCTACCTGTGGACTCTGGTCTAAACTACTGCAGTGGTCTGTCATGGGGGGTTTGGAAGGGCAGGGGGTCAATGGGATGACGCTGAGGGGTACAATCGAACTCAACTGTCATTAGAATGGAGGGTCATGTGACTGTCATTTCTAGTCAGATGAACTTCCTTGCTGGCTGCAGTACTGTATTCTGATTGGCTCCACTAGTCAAGTGGATTCATTCATTGGAATTACACAGAGATCATGACGACAAGATACGTTTGTGTTGACTCACAATGGAACATTTTGTATTAGTCTGTTATCAGTGTAAATTCTATAGATTAAATCATTAGAATGTATGGCTCATACTGCCTATGAAAAGTCATGCAAATTGTAAGATGTTAGATTATATTCCTTTTTTCCCTGTTCTTCAAGTATAGAGAAGTGTGTGACTTTCTGACCAGACTGTAATTAATAAGCGATATACAACATAGAGAACGAACTGAGAGATTCTGAGAAAGCCCGGATTCAGAGATTAAAGATTCTGTTTATGAAATAAAATCACAAAACTCCATCTAAACTTCAGATATGGACTCATTCCCTGTGATGTTGGCAATTTCATATTCCATTTCTGTTTCTCAATTTTTTTTAGTCTCCATTTGCTTCGCTTGCCTTTGAGACTCATGGCCACACGCTGTTAAAAAAATATGCAGCGAATGGAATATTAACCAGCCCAGAGCACACTAGAAAGTCCTGTTCTAATTTAGAGTAGCAGAGAGGCTGCTAAATACAGAAGTGCTCTCGTGTCCCTGTTACCGAGAGCGCCTCGTCATGGAGACTTGGAGGAAGACATCTCAGACAAGGGTGCACTTGCTCTTTTACTGTTTTGGGAAGATTTCAGAATGTTATTAATTTTCACAACTCCGCCGTTACAGGTAATTAGGGGGCTACAGTCTTGAGTAGACGATATAATACGCCGAATCGCCAGGTGGAAGCGGTAACTCACATCCCAATCTGCCTCAGCGGTGCAGTAAATGTTGAGACGTTACAAGAGAACGCCAGTACAAACGCCGGAGTCTCTCATGTCTGCCTCATTATGTGCAGCACAATGCCTTTTTCTTTCTGTGATCTACACCGGATCATTATGTTGTAGAACATGTCCGGGCTCCGCTTTCAATTCCAAGATAATGATATTGCCATGGCAACACAGATAGCATGTCAGCGTGCCAAGAGGGAATCTGGGCCTGTACATTAGTGTCACTCAAAGCACTATTCCCAAAATAGGACATACAACTCTGTGATTTAATTCAACCCGGGTTGGAATTACTCACTGACTCATTAGGGGGTGGTCTAAAAATAGTTGTCCGGACCAACGCTAATAATGTCCAGAGCCTCCCATCCAGCCACCTGACCACAACAGCACTGAGCCGACGAAACAACGTTCTTTGAAATGACGTCAGGTTGACAAGACCGACAAATGTCACCAAGCATGGTCATCAATATGCTTGGGGTCAAGGATTGGCTTGCGAGAGAGGCAGGACACGCCAGGGCCGAGAGTGTGAGGGCCTTCGAAACAGAGAGGAGAGAAATGTCAGCAGTGTGGAGCGGAGAAGTGACCTAACCTCGCCCCCAGCCATGTCTTGACAAGTCTTCAGTGTGACTAAAGCTTCAAAGGAAGCAGCGGAATCCGGTAAAGAAGTCTCCTTTAATCTCATATTCTCTCTGCGCCATAGGATGTCTGCTTCTGAACAGAGACGACATTTTGGGCCTTCTGAAAGTCATCCCTCAGGAGCTGTTTGACCACAGGTAGAGGCACAGCCATGTACTTATGTAAACGAGTTCAAAGGTAATACACAACATACTACAATACACGCAGCCAATGAGTCAATGAACAAATATGATATAAAACTGTGCCTGGAAAAGCTTTAACCCTTTCTGATTTTCTCTACCATGTAGGAATTCTGGACAACTCTTCCATTCACATTTTTTTGGGATTAACTGCTTGTTTCAGATCCTGCTTGTTTTCAGATTACATCTCAGTGGGGAGTTGATCCGGACCTACATATAGATTAGACTATTCCAGAACTTTCTGAAGTTTATCAATGGATGGCAAGCTGCTATGGTTCAGATGTTGCAAAACGTGCCCAAACCATGACACTACCAAGGCCATGCTGGACCTCTGGAATGAGCTTCCTACTGTGGAATGCAGTTTGTTTTTTGCCAGATGTAACAGAGCCCATGTTGGCATTTTGATTAGTCTGTCCATAGACTGATCCAGATGTCTTTGTGATCCTCCAGGTACTTTTAAAATGTTTGTTCTTTTTAGTGAGCAGTGGTTTTCGCCTTGCTGCTCTGCCATGAATCCCATTTTAGCGCAGTGTTGTCGACAATGCGGTCATGATCACAAATCTTAGCCAAGGCCAGAGGTCTGCAAATGGATGGATGGTATTACTGATTCTTTGAAGCTTCCTGGATGACTTTACACCTCGGTCTTGGAGAGATTTTGGTAAGAGAGCCACTACTTACAAGATAGACTACTGACCATAACTTTATCCATTTGGGCAATATGGTTCTGGCACTGGATGTCATTTTTCTCTCTCAGACATTCCTCTATATACTGCTACATCCCCCTAATAAAAGACTTGCCCAAACTAAATGTGAAAACTGCACACAAATAAAATTGAATTGGGGGCATTTGGCAATTTCGTTTCTCAGCACTGGAGCTGCATAAGCTCAAGTAATAGAAAAACATACTGGACATTTCAAAAGCCAAGACCACATGTTCTGGAGAAGGCTGAAAGTTGACAGAGCAAAGATCAAAGGTGGGGCCCTCCACCTTGTAAGACCTTCACCTAGCTAACACAACCCCTAAACCAACATGGCGGGTATCACCCTCATGACACAATGCTGTGTGAAACCCTCATCAGCATATTCGGCCAATCGTAACAACACTGCCACGCTTTGCTAGCAACCGGTAATTTGCAGTAAGCACTGTGTTCTATGCTGCTGTTACTATAATGGCCTGCTTCGGCGGCCCCCTCAGCAGAACACGTTGAGGGAGTGCGCGGGTCCTTTCAAGGGGATTTCTCTGGGTAGCCTGATGGATGTACAAATTAACAGGCAAGAGGAGGACGTAGGAGTCAAGCCAAAGCCGCCTCTGATATAATTACAACTCTTTATCCCTCCTCCCTCATCCCACTGAGTTTTCTCTCACTGTCCCTTTCGGTCGTCTACCCCCCCCCCCCCCCCCCCCCCTCGGCATTAATTGCTCAGACAAAGGTACAGTTTTCACAAGTGGCCGTGTGCTCTGTGTAAACCACTTGGGGGGGATTGGATGAGCTATTGGCTAACAGGGAGCTATTGTGCATTTCATACAAGACAAATAATACAACATGAAATAGGCAACCGACACATGAAAATAATTACACAGGAGGCAAGGAGCAGGATGCAAACAGGGAATGACAGAGACCAGTAGTGGCCAAAACGCTGTCCTGGCACGAGCGAGCATGACGAGCTTCCGCCCTTTGAATGTAGTCAATGTGGTTGGGACTTCAAACTTCATTGGCTGATCCCTTCGGGAGGCCCCTTACAGGGTTAGAGCCAACTGGGCCAGTCCAGAAGAAAATGGGATTTCAAAATATAGATTGCATCAATGGTGTTACCTGTGAGGGAATGTGTGGAGAGGGCGCTCTCTTGCTCTACGGTTTCAAATGAAATAATGGCGCTCTCTGGTGGAGACATACTGAAACACATGTACCTCATTGGCCTTTGAGTGGCATGTATGACACTTCAAAGGAACCTACTGTGATGCAGCTTAAAATGACTAGAATATTTTCTTATTCAGTCTGAAAACGTAAGCTACTCTTTCAGGTTATTTACTGTTGTAACTTGCATTGGGAAATGCAATGGTGCAACTTCTGAAGTGAGACATGCATGGATGAGTTGAGGCCTATTGCACAAACGAGGGGATAGAGAGGCTTTTCAGGGAAATTAAGACATTGTGAAGACATTTCAAGGGCTCACTGTTAATTTAAGTGGGTCACTTACCAGGAAGTCAAAACTAGCCTACATACATGTACTACCAACATAAAAACAACACAACACCAAACATGGGTCTCTATGGCAAACAGTGCAAACAGGAAATGCCTTGGTGTGTAATTACAGACTATTAGTTACAGATGTCATTCTGGCAGACACTTAGAACTGCTCACAACTTTAAAGATGGAGGGCTGCGGTCTAGTGTATTCACACACGTCCTTCAAGGTTACAGTCAATTCAAGGTCATTTGTGACATTGGAATTCCAATTTTTCCAAACTGAAAAACGCTGAGATCTGGAACTTCCCGATTTGACAGGATTTGACCCTACCGCTACTCCCCATGTAAACTCTCCTTTGGGTCCATTGGCCCTTACTGACTGGCTTTTGAAACATTAAGAATGTGAACCGTTAATAAAGTGCCCGTTACCTGAAATATCCGTCACTGTGGAGAGAAGTGGGAGAAGCCCCGCTACGGTGCTAAGCATCAGTAAAAAGCTGTTGTTTTACATTATCATTCAGGTGTGGAAAAAGGACCCGGGAAGGCAAAAAAACAAGAAGCACGTTTCGCTAAACATGGGTGTTGTTTATTCTTAGCTAGTGAGTCACCTTGAGGAGAAAACACTCACTTCCTTGGTGATGCTCAACTTTTGGGAAAACCCTGTTACAAAGCAGCAATGGGGAGTAAGCAGACAATACTCCTAACCACAGATCCAAAACCAGAGATATATCTTTATCCCCCTGATGGCTAACTTCATAGCCTCTGATCCGAGACCTGTGGTAATGGGTAATTTCTACCTGGGGCCAGGAACGACAGGGGAGGAGGGTCATCCCAAAAGCGTTACAGAATTCATCAGAGGCAGAGTGCCCGGGACATATTCAGTAAGCTCCAACATCACACAGCGTTGCAGATGTAGAAACACAACGTGTAGAACTGACAAGATTCCCCCGCTGTACACGACAGGTAGTCATATCTATTCCCGCACAGGTGTTTTCTGCGTGAACGCTGTATAATGCTGCAGCTTCCCGAACAGGCATCAACCTGAGGTACAATACAGTACGTTAACATCAGAGAGCAAAAGACACGTAACCAAGGCGACTGTTACTGCAGAGCAGATTTCTCCTCAGACAAATGCACTTCAGAATGATATAATAATCACAAGAGAGGAAACAAACATGTGCATTAACTGACATTCTCCCAGCCCAGCTCTCACTGCGTAACTCACCTCATCGTTTGGTACACAGAAACAAGAACAAAGTGGGTGGGTCTAAGGGGAATCTAACGATTGGTGTGATCCGGGGCATTTCTGCACACCTGTCAATCACAAGCCAAGTGCAGATTCAAGTATAAGATATTGGTTATACATGTCATCTTTTAATCTCATCTGAAGGCGCAAACGTTCATGGGGGAGGGGAGCTAAATGTTTTCCTTCCCAAAACTTTGAGGTATAAAAACTAAACAAAAGGAAAACAAACAAAAAGAACAACTAAATAAGGTCTGTTGAGATCCTCAGAGTAACTAACTACAGTTGACCGGTTAGTCAGTTAGTTCTAACATACTGAAGACCAGAGACGAAGATACAAGAGTTATTGAAGAGTTAAGGGGATTGGTAGAGGCTGTTTTAGAAGGACTGAAAGTGCTTAAAGAGAGAGTTTAAAGTGAGTAATGTTCTTTCTTCTTCTTCAGAGACGGGAACACTGGGGTAGAGCAATGCATCACAGAACACATACAGGTGAGTCCGTCGCCGTGTCAACGTTGCGAGATGCATCGTCTTGTTGTTGTCTGCAGCAGAAAAGATGGCAAAACCCTTTCTTCCGTGGTTAGGCAAATTATTTAAAGGTCCTACATCATTAGTGTTGCTCTTCTAGCAGGGAAATCCCCGTAAGGTTACTGTTTATTTCGATTCCGTTCCTGGGGAGAGAGAGAGGGGGGTGGGATCAATAAGAGGGAGTCAAAAAACAAAACAAATGAAATGCTGTTACAAAAACATCCCCAGGGAATCGGGTCTATTTTGGGCTAAATCGCTTGACCTCCATTCATGTGATTAAAGTGCCATGAAGCCACATAGAGATACACAGCTCCAGAAAGAATGCACATGTGTTGCGTGATGATAAGCCTTTTGGAGGAAAGGTTTGTTTCTGTAACTGTACTCCCTAAAATGTCGGAGTGGTCCCTTTACTGTTCAATGGGATGTCAGGTGACTGGTTTTCCAGAACTGATAAAAATCTACAGCAGTGCTTCATCATGACTGAAACCCATCCCCCTTTCCGAATGTAGGCCCGTCTCTGCCCCCTCTTCCAGGAGACCCACACTGGCCCAGTCTGTCATTTCTATGAGCAGACAGAAGGGCTAATCAATCATGGCACAGTTAATCAGACCGTCCCTTCGCCGGCAACAATTAAAGGACATCCTTAGCCGTGAACACAGAAGGGAAAGGAAGAAGGCAAGAGGGAAATCTGAGGGAGAAATGAAAGCAGAGCATCTCGGTTCTGCTCTACTGACCCCAGCCAGGCTCATCGCTTCACTCCAAGAACTATTTACTCATAAACGCCAGGCTGCACAGGGCATTCTTCTACTTCCTCTCTCATACCCATGCAAGCACACATTCATAAGAAAATCGTGCGCAAATCAGGGAAAAAACCCACAAAAAAAACGTACATTCAAAACCTTTCACGGGAAGTTCCGTCGTTGGGATTTCATTAATCTCTGAATACACCGCCTCACAGCAAACACAGGGATCATTTTCCCAGGCAAAACAGGGGTCCCTTTGAGGGGAGTATCGTTCCACTATCCGAAGGCCCAGCAAGGGAAGGCCCTGTGGACGGTGGGCCCGCAGCGTGTAACTCGATCCCCAGTAGGGGATGAGTCACCATGTCTGGGACTGTAGCCTGGCCCAGCCTGACTGGGGAAACAAGGGCCTCCTTGGTGCCTTGCTCCCCTCACCTAGGTCCAGCATGTCCACCAGCTGCCCTGCACCCACCTGGCTGGCCTTGTGTCGTAACGCTGGCTCGGCAAGAAGCGCAGCGGCCATGACACGGTGGTCAAATGAGATTTGCCTCAGAGGGGTGGTTTAACGTGGGTATCTCTCTGTGTGGCAAGGACACAACCGCCTGTCAAAACCTGTAAATCTTACCCCAGCTGTTTCCACACCAATCAGTACAACTCAGGGACGGCGGTACTATTAGCGAGGGGCTGCTAATCTAGACAATATCCCGGGCTTTTTAAACATTATTCAGTCCAAATGTAGCACGATTCCACTGTTTATACTCGTTTGCTCATCTTCCAAAATGTAGACTCCCAAAGGCAAAATGCAAATCCCACTCCCGAGGCTAGGCTGACAGATTGATTTCACTTGGAGTCTGGTCTATATAGAGTCGTTGCCACCCATATATGGGAAAGCTAGGACATTACTAGTTGACAATTACAATTCAAACCCAACCCTGCATTACATAGTAACGCAATCGCAGGGAACATCTTGTTTTCAACAAGTCTGAAGAGTTGGTTCTCACTGCGGTTGCTCCTTAACCACTCACATTCTCCCACTCACCTGGCAAACAATTCCACAGGTAAGTTAACTTACAAATCTGCCATATTGCTGAGTCAACACACTGACACACATACACACACACACACACACGACACTGACAAACACACATGTGGAAATATTCAGATCCACCCCAATCTAGGTCCATAGTCGCTGCCCTGTCAATAGCCTCCACCGAGTTAGCCTGGCGCGGTTAGCTTCTGCTTAGCATCTCATAACAACAACCCTCTGTTGGAGACTACACACCGCAGACCGCTCCGCTTCATAGCCCACAGTGTGTGAGAGGAGACAGGCAGAACAATGGAGGTCAATTAACCTTGTCAGGATGGGATGGGTGAGAGGGGTGAAGCAAGGCTGTCACATGGGGGGGGGGGGGGCGTTTTGGGCTACAACAGCAACACATCCCACCCCCCCCAAGCTACTTCACCTGCAGTCAAAACACGTCTCCCACTGACAGGTTGTTTTCAGTGTTCCTGAAAACATGGACTTGAAATATTGATGAGAGGGTTTTACCCAGTGAATATTAACAAGGTCAGGAGCCAAGAATCAGAACACTGGCGTCAATGAGGAGAGAGGAGTCGAGAGGAGAAGAGGGAAGGAGGGAAGAATAAGAGAAAGAGAGAGAAGAGGGAGGGAAGAATGGGGGGGGGGGGGGAGAGAGAAGAGTACAGGGTAAGGAGACCTTCTTGTGTGGGGGACTATAATAAGATCAGCATATTTATATTTACACAGGAGTGTGTGTGTGTGTGTGTGTGTGTGGGTGTGCAGCGTAACCTCGGATAAAAGGTTTTAATAAGGATTCTAGCTGGTCCATCCTATAACGACCCCTGCCTCTGTATGATTTTTGTCAACGTACCCGACGATGCAAAAAAATAAATAAAAGATAATCACACCCCTTTTTAGCATTTAGATTGCACAAATCATTGCTGAAGAACCTGAAACATGAACGGTCAAACCGTGTTGAAAAAGAACTCATAAAACACAGCGAACCCCATGATGTCTGTATTAGAGAGGACCTGAGGCTTCCATAGTGAAAGGCTTAGAGGACCTGAGGCTTCCATAGTGAAAGGCTTAGAGGACCTGAGGCTCCCATAGTGAAAGGCTTAGAGGACCTGAGGCTCCCATAGTGAAAGGCTTAGAGGACCTGAGGCTCCCATAGTGAAAGGCTTAGAGGACCTGAGGCTCCCATAGTGAAAGGCTTAGAGGACCTGAGGCTTCCACAGTGAAAGGCTAAGAGGACCTGAGGCTTCCACAGTGAAAGGCTTAGAGGACCTGAGGCTTCCACAGTGAAAGGCTTAGAGGACCTGAGGCTTCCACAGTGAAAGGCTTAGAGGACCTGAGGCTTCCACAGTGAAAGGCTTAGAGGACCTGAGGCTTCCACAGTGAAAGGCTTAGAGGACCTGAGGCTTCCACAGTGAAAGGCTTAGAGGACCTGAGGCTTCCATAGTGAAAGGCTTAGAGGACCTGAGGCTTCCACAGTGAAAGGCTTAGAGGACCTGAGGCTTCCTGGCTGGCAGATGCCTGGTGTTCAAAGGCACATCAGAGCCCACTTCTGCCTTTGTCTGAGGTGAGGCATGCGTGGAATGCGGGCTATTTCAGGAACCCCCCCCCCCCCGTGCGACACTCACTTTCCAGTTACATAGGTGAATCATCGCTCTCTGGAAGCACACAGCCACAAGATTCCCCTAGTGACCATCTTACCTTTAAAACAGGAATCTGTGTGTGTGTGTGTGTGTGTGTGTGGTGTGTGGGTGCGTGCGTCAGCAACACGGCTCTCACCCTTCGCAAGGCCTCTTCCTCCTCCTGGCGCTTCTCATAATGTGCAAAGTCATCAAAGATTGAGGTGGTGTGCTTGAAAGTGGCAATAATTTTAAGCACTTGCTTGGCCTTCTCCAGAGGCACCTCCTGAGTGTCCCTGGAGTTGGTCACTGGCTTGTTGTCGTTGTTTTCCAGTCTGATGTGCCTCAGCTGGTTATTGGGCACGTCCTTCACGAACGCCCACTTGACCTCGAACTTGCCCTTCCACTTGTCCTGAGACCAGACGCCAGCGTAGGCGTTGTAGTCCACGGGCGAGCGCATCTCCGCCACGCCGCAGAAATGGCCGCTGCCGTTGACGCTGAAGAGCAGGTAAAGGGGCCCCTTGGCCCCCAGCGAGCGGAAGGCCCCGTCCAGCCGCTTGTTGCCGTGCTCCGTGCTGCACCAGATGGAGTACTTGATGGAGCGGTGGATGTCGTCCTCCGAGTAGCTCTTGATGATGAACACGCGCCCGTTCTTCAGGTTCCAGTCAAAGTCTTTGGGGTTGTAGTTGTTGAGGGCCCGCAGTTTCTCCAACACGGGGTGCACCTCCCCGGAGCAAGGGGAGGCACTGAGGGGGACTCCGCCGACACTCATCCCAAAGCCCTCCGCCCCTCCCTGACTGAAGGTGCCCCGGTTACGCGGGGCCACCCAACGGCTCTGCAGTGGGGGCAGGGGGTGTTGGTGCTGATGCATGGGTTGTGGGGGTCCGGGCTGGGGGGAAAAGTTCTGGTGGGGGTGCTGCTGGGGGTGAGGCGGGCCCGGGGGCATCTGCTGGGGGTGCTGTGGGGACTGGAGGGACTGGAGCTGAAAGGGTTGATGCTGCTGATGTTGGTGCTGGTGGGTCAGGGGGCTCTGGAGCAGGGGCTGGGGCTGGCCAATCAGAGGCTGCTGCTGTACCATGTTGTGGGGGGGCATCATGCCCTGGGTTAAGGGGGGCTTGTTGAGGGGGCCCTTATCGTCCCAGGTGCCAATGTTCATGTTGTGCTTGATGGGCGGGGGTGGGACGGCAGGGCCCCCCACTCCGATGCTGGCTTTGGGTTTGACCTTGGGCTGGGGCTTGGCCGGCTTCCTGGCAATGGCCGCCCAGGACGTGGGCTTGGGGGCGGAGGGGCTGACCAGCGGGGGCAAGCTGTTGGCCGCCACGCTGCTCATGCCCAGCGTGCCGCCGAGGGGCGAGCCGACGGTCTTGGTGACGGCGGCGCCCATGTCCGTGCCCAGCTTCAACCCGGTCATGCCCTGCTCGATGCTGCTCAGCACCGGCATCTTGCCAATCTGGGTGTCGCTGCCGAAGCCCGCCTGTCCGTCCGCTATGGCTCTCCCCAGGGAACTGGGTGTGTAACCGTAGCTGTTCGTGTAGGCGTTGCTCTGGCTGGACTGGCCCTGAGAGACGCTTGTGCCCCAGGTGGAATAGTCCGCGTTCCCGGGGAAGAAGTTGAAGCCGTGCTGGCTGAGGAAGGGAGGGGTGTTGCCTAGAGCACCAGGCTGGCTGAACACCCCGTCTGGGATGAAGTGGTGTTCGCCGTTGCTCATCTGTCCATACGTAGTTAGGTAGGGCATTGGGGGGTCACCGGCGGTGGACCAGGGTGCCTCCCCCAGGGAATAAGGGAAGCCAATGGAGGGAGCATAGTAGCTGGGCATGTATGGGTCGGACATTGGTGGGTAGCTGTTATTCTGAAAGGGGGGGGGGGGGGGGGGGAGAACATGGGGTCCGTTAATAAAATACCTTGGTGACAGAAGCTAAGACGTCAAATTAATAAACACATCGGTTTCTTCAAAAGAGAAATATTGGCTTTCTGTCAATGTGATTCATACCAATGTCAGTGCATTCATCAAAGACCTCTTCACCACAGCAACAAGTGAAGAGCACGACCCTTTTTTGTAACAATCGTCAAAATGTGTATGAATGCCCTTCACAAGTAAATGAGCGTGGGATTATTCTCGGCTGCAATTCACTAGAATTCTGAGGGAAGTACAGTCATCGCGCACACATGAGGCGAACCAGACAGAATTGTATTTTATTAAACATGAAGCCACAAGAGGCAGGGCTGTACTGTAAACGCAATCAGGGGTAATTGGAGTGGTTTCATCCCGACGCCAAACCAAAAACAATTATTCCACTATCATACATTTTCAATACAGACCGAGTGGTAGTTGAATATCAAAAGCTCTTCCCTCACATAAAGCCTAGCTGCTATGCACCCACACGATGGGACCTGTACCATTCTGAGGATCTGCAAGGCTAACAAGACCCATCAACACACTCTACGCTATGAAACGACACACTGCCTAGGCAGATACACACTCACCTGATTTGTCTGGCTGCTAAGGTAAGGCTCAAAATCATCCTCGTTTACTCCATCCTTCTGATGCATTGATCCGTTTTGCACTGGAGACAGAAACCGTTTTTCTTTGGTTATTCTTCATACGTGACAGAAGCCTAAATGGCTCTCTACGCAAAAGGAATCCAATGGGTTGCATCCAATCTACTAATAATTAACAGTGAATAAGTTACTTATAAACACCTGTATTCCCCACTGAAACGGGGTCGCTATATAGCTTTGTGGATGAGAACATCATCCAAGAATATGTGTTATATTCTACAGAATGGTCATGGTTTCGTTGGTTAGTTTACCTTCTTTGTCTGATGACACCAGGTCACCAAAGGTGGTTAGAGTGATCAAAGCAGTGATTTAACTGACACAGTTATTCGAACTATATCAAGTGCCCAGGGAGAAATCACGTACTTATCGAACGCCTCGACAACCATACAAAACAGAAAGACATACCTTTATTTCCTTGTCCTTTGGGTCTCTGACATCAGAATGAGTGAGTGTCAAAAAAAAAAGAGAGGGATGAGAGATGTATCAGATTGTGCATAGCATACTAGGTAACCGTTTACTGCGAAGAAGTGATGGTAGCGTACGGTACATGCGGGGTCAGTTTGGCCTAGCCTAACGAAATACAAACAATCATTAACAAACAGCTGTCTACATCGCTGAAGCTTCACGTGTATTCAGCCCTGGCCCAACCTACCGACATACGAACGGCTTCCTGTGCGTTACTGGCAGGATGTCAAAACGCATACTGATATCCAGTAAACGTGCGAGTACAGAACGCAACCGGCTGGAGTTGGAGTTTGTTGCCGCCGCCGTGTAGCCGCCCAGTAAGGGCTACAATACACTACTTCAAGGTTCGGCCTACATAGCAGCTAATCGCTATCATATATAAAATACTTTTCCTGTGTCCTATGGCATGTCTACTGTACTGGTTGGTAGAAATCGCAGCTGATATGAAAAGTAATGACAAAGTTTACATTGCAACGATACACATTTGTCATGACAGTGTGTTATCAAAGTACGCACCTGGTCGACTGTGGTCGCAGACATCCTCCAGGAGCCGAAACTGATTGCTGTTTGTGACTGTCCACGGTTTCTCCTGCTTCTGCACTCCGGTATTTTTCTCTGCTCGTCTCGGGTTATCCAATCTCTCTCTGTACGTAGAGGCGGTATTTTTCTTCAATCGTCAAATCTTTCTCCACAAGCTTTCTCAAGCGCCGAGATTCGCGACTTTCACTAATGTAAAATGTTTCCGATATAGTTAACGTTTGCCTATTAAGTATCATTCACTCTTTAACTGCCTGATGCCAGATTGCTATATATCCCTTACACTCAATTCCACAATGGCGGATGGGCTACTCGCTTCCGTTCTATTGCTCCATGACCTTCCGCCTGTGACGAGTCATGTTATAGACTGACTGACAGACACATTTTCTCATGATGACATGTTTCAGCAAATTTCTTTATTCTAGTATACGTTTGTATAGTAATGTTCACTGTGTTGTTAAAATCGTTATATGACAGGCATGTCTCTTGTCCGCCGACTCAGCATAACCTGAATTTATTTCTCTCTGAACTGTGTAGACGTTAGGTGGAAGGACCAAATCAACTTCCTAAAAATAACGGTCATGGGAATTTTCTGGCTTATGACTTTCGTGGAAGGCTTCATTGAGTAATTTTCCCTTACACGCGGATGCAGGCAACCTTGAATAAAGAGGGAAATACCAGTAAACTGTGGGTTAATGACCAGTTGTTAAAGCTCTTTGTACCAAACCTGAAAACCCCCAAGTGAAGGTTAACAAAGTTTAGGCTATACAGATGCAGAGACGCTGGGAGATGTGTTCTTAAAAAAGTATTTTGCCCAAGGTGCATGTGTGAACACAAACAAGAATGTTTTGGACATCCCTGATCCAGCACTCATTACTTTACCAGCACATATTTGCTTATATGATTTATGGTGATGTTCACAGATTTATGTTTACAACAGAATAACGCAGCGCTGTTGCCAGAGGGAATTTAACTTTGAATTTGCTAGCTAGGCTTACTGTAGCTTGTAACATTAGTCTCGCGATATTTCTGTTGTGGGTGGTGGAGCCTGAAGTATGGCAGGCGTAGCACTGAGCTCTTGCCGCAAAGGACTTTTTAATGTTTTGAGGAATGGTGGAGTTGCTGCTTTATCTCCAAACACTTTCGGAGGTAAGTGTAATTCTGCGGTTAAAGATGTAGCGTTTTCAATGAACAATGTATATGCAATGGAATACATTAAAAACAACCAAGCTATATGTAAAGGTATTGGTTTACTATTGCTCATAAATTGAACCCCATTTGCGCTGGTTATTAGATTTCGAACTATGGTGGTAGGAACGAACTTTCAAATGGTATTACGAAAGACTATTCATATACACTTGAGGTTTGTTGAAGCGCGTGGTTGAGCCTCGCCTCAAACACACCCACAAACGCCTCCTTGTTATTTAACACAGGATACCAAGCTAAACAAATGCCACATTGTTTAATATTGTTTTGGTTGTAGCCGTTTTTGGTTAGTAGGTTGACTAGTAGGTTGGTTATGTCAGCAGTGCTTTGCCAAACATTTCTGCTCCAACTCTCAAAAGTTTACGTAAGGAAAGCTTCTGATCTTTTCTAGACTTCGCCCAGATGTTCTTTCAAAAGGATTCTATGCTAAACACTCATACAGGCCTACATTTTACAAGACACACTTTATTCTAAAATGCTCACTAGAGCTTCTCCTCTTTCATTACTTTGAATATGTGTGATGTTGCTCATTCACACCGCGTGCGTGCGTGCGTGTTTGTTTGTCCCACAGGAGTCAGATGGAAGTCTTCTGTGCAGTATGTGGCAAGACCAGAGCTTCCCAAGCTGGCTTACCGCACGGTCAAGGGGAAGAGTCCAGGCGTGGTTTTTCTGCCTGGGTATGGTTCCAATATGAATGGCCAGAAAGCAGAGGCCCTGGAAGAGTTCTGCAGGTCGCTAGGACATTCATTCCTCAGGTACTGCATGCCCTGAGCTGTTCAATTATGTCGCCTATGAGCCCAAGCACATCTGGTTTCCATCCTCTCCAGCTTGTCATGGAATAATTCAGGTCTGAGGCACCAGGTGAGAGCAATTTATGAGCAGTTACAACTGCTTGCAAACACAGGGAACGAGATTACTCATACACTGTCCTCTGAGCTGTTATGCTAGCATAGTTCGGAAATTACATCAGTGTATTGGCCTCTGTGTATAGACAGGTTTTATCATACTGGACGAGACCAGAAATGAATACAAGTACATACATTTGACTTCTGGACATTAAGGGTCAAGTGTAGGCCAGGTAGAATAAGGTTTTTCGGGGGTTGGGCTGGGTTTGAGTGGGAGTGTTTGGGTGCCTCAGAAGGATACGAACGCAGTGTTTGTAAAGTGCAGATGGCACACTGCTCTGTAGCTTTTCCCTGTGCTCCTACCTGCCCAACTATTGGTGTTCATATTTCTGCATGTAGTTTTGGGCTCTGTGTTTTGGCCCTTTTGTCTTGTTTCTTTTAACTGGTTTAGTATTTTCTTTATTCTGAACAGCAACACGGCCTATGTACTGTTGGTCTAAAATCAGTATGTGGAGAGACTCTGGGAACGAACACAATGTAGGTGTTCAGGGCCCTGTTATTATTTTTTAATTACTTTTTTAAAAGTAAAGATAACAGAAGTTGGAGGAGACAAGGTGAGGGAGGATTGGAAAGGACCAACCATGTTCCTGGACTCGATCGTAGCTTTGGCAGCTACTCCACCCTCCCTCTCCTAGAATATGTTCTCCCTCTTTGGCTCTTGTGTTGCAGAAGCTTCACCCCAGAGCTACTCTTTGGGAGACCTTAAATACTTCCCTTGACAGGATCCCAGTGGGAGGCTGCTGTGCTGGGTCGGGGCAGGCCCCAGTGACTGCCCCCAGAAGGTTACAGAGCCTGCCAACCTTCTTGACTAACTCAGCGGGTGGGACCGTGTTTGTGCCACCCGTCCTGCAATTACCATATGTGTGTGCAATAAAAAAATATTTGAAATGGAAACTCAGTGTGGGTGTGTGTGGCGCATCTTCCCCAGGTTTGACTACACGGGCCATGGGTTATCAGAGGGTGTGTTTAGTGAAGGGACCATTGGCACCTGGAAGAAAGATGTCCTCTTCGTACTGGATGAGCTAGCAGAGGGCCCACAGGTAAACAATCTCATGACTAGTGGCTCTAGTATATAAACCAGCATTCAGATGGCTCATCTATAGTCATATCTTGTTTGTGAGTGGTTTTTATTGGTATATCAATTGGTATTTCATAGAATTTTGGTAATTTAGTGTTTTCAGGTCTCAAACACTGGCTTTACTTTTTAACCCGGCTTGTAGACTGTACTTTTCAAATAAATTATACGACATAGATATTATCAAATTTAGTGCAAGATATTATGTGCAAAAAATGTATGGCGTGTGGGCAGGTTGACATCAAAATGACATTGTTGCCGTCCCAATATTCCACAAGAGGGCACTGTGTCACACAAAGTGGATAGCATCTTGTGCAACCATGAACAGTTGGCATCATTCAATCACTCACAGTAGCATAGCCTCCAGTGCCAGGCGTCAAGGCTCTCCTAGACATTCACCAGGCGCACAACCGTGGCCAGAGTGACCAACGGCTGACATAACTCTGCGCCTGGGTTGTTGTTCTACAGTCACAGTCAGGACGACAAACTGAGGTTAGGGTTCAAGTTCAAATCATCTATTTATAACTTATACCCCTCTGTTCATTTTAACGATAGCTTGATGATTCTAGATATGCTATACTGAGACTAGAAAATATCCACATGAAACCGTTGGTATTTATACACAGCCTACCGTGATGCTTGAGGCTTATTTCCTGAGAATAAAAAAACAAATTGTTGCTGTCCAGAATCCTGCTCGGTCTCTCATGTACCTTGATGATGTTCCTCTCCGTCTGATTAGATCATGGTGGGCTCCAGTATGGGGGGTTGGCTCATGCTGTTGGCGGCTATCGCCAGGCCGGAGAAGACTGCAGCTCTAGTGGGCATCTCCACCGCGGCAGATCACCTCGTTACCGCCTTTAAGTCAATGCCTCTAGAGGTGAGAGAGTACTTCATGGTTCCGACCAGCACAGGGGTCGAGTCGAATCTTCCTTCTTGCGATTCAAGGGGGTAAATTAATTATCTAATAAGAAATAATAATAATGGAATTGACCCTGTTTCACCCCAGGTGCGTAAGGAGATTGAGGAGAAGGGCGTGATGAGGGTTCCCACCAAGTACAGCGAGGGGGGCGTCTACACGTTCACCGTGGACTTCCTGAAGGAGGCGGAGAACCACTGTGTCCTCCAGAGCCCCATCCCCACCACCTGCCCCGTGCGACTCATCCACGGCATGAAGGACGCTGACGTGCCCTGGCACGTCTCCATGCAGGTTGCCGAGAGCGTCCTCAGCGCCGACGTGGACGTCATCCTCCGCCGTAATGGCCAGCATCGCATGAGCGAGAAGGACGACATCAGGCTAATTGTTTACACTGTCGACGACCTCATCGACAAGCTGACCACCCTGGTCTGAGTCTCGGCAGGGGTCGGGGTCCCTGTGTGAGAAGCTCTGGCCATCCAGTATACATTACGAGCCCTCTACCCCAGCTGTCCCACACTTAACTCCTCCGAGTGCAGAGAGAGAGAGAGAGAGAGAGAGAGAGAGAGAGAGAGAGAGAGAGAGAGAGAGAGAGAGAGAGAGAGAGAGAGAGAGAGAGAGAGAGAGAGAGAGAGAGAGAGAGAGAGAGAGAGAGAGAGAGAGAGAGAGAGAGAGAGAGAGAGAGAGAGAGAGAGAGAGAGAGAGAGAGAGAGAGAGAGAGAGAGAGAGAGAGAGAGAGAGAGAGAGAGAGAGAGAGAGAGAGAGAGAGAGAGAGAGAGAGAGAGAGAGAGAGAGAGAGAGAGAGAGAGAGAGAGAGAGAGAGAGAGAGAGAGAGAGAGAGAGAGAGAGAGAGAGAGAGAGAGAGAGAGAGAGAGAGAGAGAGAGAGAGAGAGAGAGAGAGAGAGAGAGAGAGAGAGAGAGAGAGAGAGAGAACAGTACAAACATTGATTGGACTAGGAGTTCTTCTGTCAGAATCTTTCCAAACAGTCCCCTGGTGTCCGTCTGGAGTAAGTGTGTCTTACTTGTTTACAATGAGCTGTGTTGTTTCAGTAAACCTTCCCACAGAAGATGATTCGTCTGTGCTAATGCTTTTGCCATTTGTCAGAGAGAAAATCCTGGTCCTGTTTGCCAGACTTAAATAGCTACCCTGTGCCTTTTTTTTTTTTTTTACCTTGTCTGACCTATCGGGCCAATAAAGCCTCTGAACACCAGTGTGGATCGCAAGTCTTGTCTCTGACTGTGGAGGTAATGAGATGTTCCTCAGGTATGAGATTTTCTTCAGGTAGCATTGCCAACAGCTTCCCGTAGACAGAGGCAACACGCCCCAGTCAAACTGCCTTTGATGTAGCAGTGAAGTGGTGTGATGACCATTCAAACTGTATTGTCACAATACTTTCCATGCCAATATAAAGACTGTACACTGTATTTCTAAATAGCAGTAATGGACTTACCAGGTCAAGAGGAAACATAAAATGAAGGTTAAAGGTTACTTTTACATGTGCCACTTCCCAGAGGCCCCATAAAATTTCAAATAACCCCAATTTATCACCTACAGATTGCCTTGTTGGATGTATTCATAATCCCTCCCGCGTACAGTAGGTCTGATTTAATGAAACGCTGGGCCCTGTTAGAATCGTGGGCTGTTGATTAACATGTCGTTGGTCATTGGACTGTGTTCAATGAGGCAGAAAGTCTGTCCTCCTTCAGCAGAAGCAGTAACTCTCCCACTAACTGCTGCTCTGACCTTTCACCCTTTGTCGGGAGGTATGTAGCCAGTCACCTCGGCATCACAACATCTGCTGGATAACAAACATGAGCATACATTTGGGTTTTTAAAAAGAAACTACAGGTGCAGTGTAGATTACCAAGGGATTTACTGTTGTCCTAGACCAGGGGTTGTCCTAGACCAGGGTTTTTTCTAGACCAGGGGTTCTCAGTTCTGAGCTTGAGGACCCAGAGCTTACTGGTTTTGTCATTAACTGAACTCAAATTGTGTCCAAAGTATTAATCAGTACCTGATGGATGGGGCTGGTAGCAACAGAATTTGATTCAAGTTTAGCGGTTGAAGGTTTGTGGGGACCATGTACCCTAATGCCAAGGGCTGAAAATGCACACAGATAGCAGTTCCTGGAGCGGTTTTAGCCTGACACGAATGCCGAAGTATAACAATAGTGTTTGATTTCTTCCATTCGGAAAATCCTTCCTCACTATAATATCTTGATTGAAAATCACTGTCTGGAGACATCTTCCAGTTTGTGATGGTTGTTGTTGTTGCAGTACTGTAGAGATCCCTCCGCAGCCAGTCCCTGTTCATCCTCTCACACCTATCTGGCTTTTCGTCTCTGTTAACTCTAACCCAGTTAAGGCAGAGCAACTGCTGTCCTTGTTAAAACTGAAAGACAAACAGTAACATACACTCATGGGCTGTTCTGTGCCCTGCTTTTTGAAAGCAACATTTACATCAGATGTTAACTGTAAACATAAAAAAACAACAACATTGTTTTATTTATTTTGTTTTATAAATTACCACTGTGCTCCATCAGGTGATTTGTAAAGCCATGAACACCAACAATAACTTAATGCCACCCCGAGGGCCATTGAAAATAACTCTGTAATAGTCAGCCAATACAACCTAAAGATGAGGCAAGGGACTGGCCTTGGGTGCACCGTTCTCTTAGTCCTGCTTCCTGTCGCATTCTATATCGCAGATCTCGAGGGATCCTCCTCGTGGCTTCCGCACATATAAAAACAGTGGCGCGCCACTGCTGGACATTGAGTAAAGAGCCTCGCCCCGCGGACGAACGCCGCACCCTTCATGGATGCTTCAGTTGCAGTTCAGCATCCTCTGACCCGATCAGTTTAGTGGATTAACTGGCAGACATCTACGGGACGAAAGCGACGTTCTCTCTCCATTCTAGTAAGTCTGTCGGAGCTTTTATTCGTCATCGATTTATTTAGAGACTGAAACATTTAGTTTAGAATCTTTATTAATTAATAATGTTACGTGACTAATTTAATTGCCATGATGCTACATGGAAAACCTGCATTTGGTCTGAACCAAAATCATTACATTAAATTAATAATTAAAATGCATATTTTGCTTCCCAATTTAAATGTTCTTTATATTGTGTAAGTTTAGAATTTTCCATAGACTAATCAATGCAATGCGGGTATTTTATTTGCATTTATTTCTTTGTATTTTTTCTTTTATTTATTTAGTCTCAGGGTGCTCCCCTGCTAGCTCATTAGAATGTGCGTCGCCCTGTTCGGGAGGCGTGCCAAACACCACACCCATTCGGACTAACCAGAGGAGCAATAAGAACCGAATCCGAATTAAGCGCATGGCCATCCTGGAACGTTCTTTTTTTTGGAGGGAGGGGGGGGGGCAGACGTAGGCAGCCAGGGGAAACGCGGGTTCCCGTCAGTAAAATGTCCAACCGTTTTCCCGACCAAAATCTAATAACTTTCAATTTTGACCATGTACATCTTTTTGGGGGAGGGGGTATTTTAATTGATAGAGCTAGCTGATGAGATTTAGTTTCCTGAAACAACAGTGTGCTAGAACCGAATCAATGCTGAACTTGGACGTGCCCCACAGTTTTAATCACCAGACAACTCCAGGCCATGATCAAATGAACTTTTAACATGTCAATGGACGTGTTCGTCGATTGTCACAATTCCACAGTCTACATGCGCACAGGGCCACAGACCGAAATTAATCCATTACAATTTGGTTTCCGTTATCATTGGCTCAATGTGCCCATGGCCCAACCTCTTGTTTGGTGAACCAGTCCCGGTGTGGGTGGCTACAGGTCCACCCAGGGTGACTATACCCTTTGGGATGAGCTCAGTTCCTGCTCTGTAAGGGCAGCTTTTGATCCAGGCCACCTCACTGGACCATACCAAACCAGAGATCAAATTAAAAAGGAGAATTCTGGACAGTGGTCTGTGCATTTGTTGAGTGTGCTAATTGGGTGAGGTATCTTTTAGCCAGTTTTTTGGGAGGGGTAGGGATGCCGATTTGAAAAGAATGTACAAAATCAAGAACCAGTCTGCTGTTTCTTTTCTTACATCTTTCCCATTGACTTTAAGTATCCTCTTAGACACCAATTGGTATGGTTCAAATGAAAATATTCCAAACATGTTGGCTGTTTCACAATTTTACAGTGGCTCAGAACAAGGACACCTAAATCACGTAATTAGTGGAACAGTTGAATTGGATGTGCTACCTCTGGAAAGGTTCAAGATCAGAAATACATATGAAGAAAACTGCAGGTCATCTTAGAAATGCTATGTCCCTTACGATGCACAAGGAACAACCCTCCAAACCAAACTAGTATTCAGGACCCATGCAATTGAAAGTGTTCACCGTCCCTTGGACTTTCTCGGGGAATCCCCGTTTGCCAGGAATGTGAGCGTTTGGGCTCAATGCATCATTTATTTAACTCACATCAGTTTAATGATCTTACAGTGTCTTGCTTGTCAGCGTTCCACTGTTCTACAGGCCACCAGGACTGTGTCTATTCCGGAGCTGCAGGCTGTGAGTCTGTGGGCGTCTGAGAAGTAGTGCGTGAGCAGGACCGGACAGGCCATGGCAAACCGGGGACCCAGCTACGGGCTAAGCAAGGAGGTGCAGGAGAAGATCGAGCAGAAGTACGATCTGGAGCTGGAGGCGCGGCTGGTGGACTGGATCGTAGCTCAGTGCGGTGGGAACACGGAGCGACCACAGCCAGGCAAACAGAACTTCCAGAACTGGTTGATGGATGGAACAGTGAGTGTGGATGAGAATGAATAAGCTCAATCGGATCGACTGGACCACAGTCGGTGATACAGGGTGATAGCCAACAATGAGGACAATTGATGCTCTCCTCTCCCATTTGTTTATTTCCCTCTTTACAACAATCAATTACTTTCTTCTTCCGCCTAATTCCCTCCATCCATTTATCTGTATTCCTATGGCCCCTCCCCCTCCTTCCTGTAGATTCTGTGCAGGCTCATTAACAGCCTGTATCCACGCGGGAAGGAGCCCATCAAGAAGATTCAGGAGAGCCAGATGGCATTTAAGCAGATGGAGAAGATCTCCCAGTTCCTGGAGGCTGCTGAGGCCTATGGAGTCATCACCACAGACATCTTCCAGACTGTGGATCTGTGGGAAGGTGGGCATGTTCACTGACACATAAAGTGTCCGGACATCATGTGACATTTTTAAGTGGCCTAGCAGTTAGAGTATTTGACCTAGGTAGACCATTAACCCTAATTGCTCTGGGGAAACCAATGTGTTAGCCCCTTTCCTGGCCCAGATCCACGGGGGGGCAATGGGAGGCATTGCTCACCCATATACAGTGGATATAAAAAGTCTACACACCCCTGTGAAAATGCCAGGTTCTTGTGATGTAAAAGAATGAGACAAAGATAAATCATGTCAGGACCTTTTCCATAACGCAAACAATTCAATTGAAAAACAAACTGAAATCTTTGAGGGGGAAAAATGACAAATTACCTGGTTACATAAATCTGCACACCCTTAAACTAATACTTTGTTGAAGCACCTTTTGATTTTATTTCGGCACTCAGTCTTTTTGAGTAGGAGTCTATTAGCATGGCACATCTTGACGTGGCAATATTTGCCCACTCTTCTTTGCAAAAGCGCCCCAAATCTGTCAGATTGCGACAACATCTCCTGTGCACAGCCCTCTTCAGATCACCCCACAGATGTTCAATTGGATTCAGGTCTGGGCTCTGGCTGGGCCATTCCAAAACATTAATCTTCTTCTAGTGAAACCATGCTTTTGTGGATTTGGATGTGTGCTTTGTGTTGTTGTTGTGCTGAAAGGTGTATTTCCTTTTCATCTTCAGCTTTCTAACTGCCCTCTGAAGGTTTTGTGCCAAAATTGCCTGGTATTTGGAACTGTTCATATTGCCGTCCACCCTGACTAAGGCCCCAGTTCCAGCTGAAGAAAACCAGCCCCAAAGCATGATGCTGCCACCACCATGCTTCACTGTGGGTGTGGTGTTCTTTGGGTGATGTGCAGTGTTGTTTTTGCACCAAACATTCATTTTGGAATTATGGCCAAAAAGTTAAACCTTGGTTTCATCAGACCATACCACATTTCCCATGTGCTTTTTGGAGACTTCTTTTTAAGAAAAGGCTTCCGTCTTGCCACCCTACCCCATAGCCCATTCATATGAAGAATACGGGAGATTGTTATCACATTTGGCACACAGCCAGTACTTGCCAGAAATTCCTTCAGTTCCTTTTATGTTGCTGTAGGCCCCTTGGAAGCCTTCCTGACCAATTTTCTTCTCGTCTTTTCATCAATTTTGGAGGGATGTCCAGTTCTTGGTAATGTCTCTGTCGTGCCATAATTTCTCCACTTGATGATGACTGTCTTCACTATGTTCCATGGTATATCTAATGCTTTTGAAATTTTTTACCTTTATCCTGACTGATATCTTTCAATAATGAGATCCCTCTGATGCTTTGGAAGCTCTTTGCAGCCCATGGCTTTTGCTCTTAGATGCAACTAAGAAAATGTCAGTTTAAATGATGGCAGGTGTGTAATGACTTCTATTTAACATGAGTTTGAATGTGATTGGTTAATTCTGAACACAGCCACATCCCCAGGTATAAGAGGGTGTGCACACTTATGCAACCAGGTTATTGTATGGTTTTTATTTTTCATTTTTCCCCCTTAAAGATTTCAGTTTGTTTTTCAATTGAATTGTTCACATTATAGGTCACATTAAAAGTTCTGACATGATTTATCTTTGTCTCATTCTTTTACATCACAAAAACCTGGCATTTTAACAGGGGTGTGTAGATTTTTTTTTATATCCACTGTAGAATCTGGGCCCCCCAAGTTTTGTTTCCCTGTAAACACAGTAAATGGAATTTGAATTTGATATGCCCCCCGCATTGAGCCAGGTCTGCCCTCTTCACTTCTCCTATTTGGAAGGGTTTGTTTTTAAAGTAGAAGTTGCATTTTGATTGGACCTTTCGTTCAGTTTACAACTAGGTGTATTTAATCTTTTGAATGACAATCTTGTCTCTTATGAGTTCTGTATGCCTGTTCCGTACAATGGTACTCAAGGTGAATTTGCATAACCGTTTAGAGTCCACTATAGAAATTATACATTCTCCAACAACCATTTCAAAGACTTCTTGATACATTACTCAAATGTCAGTCAACGTTTATTGACAACCTGTTTGCCTAGCTGACGCCCTGCCTGTTTGCTGCTGTCTGGGTGGGGTCCAGTGTTGGTGAAGGCTGTTGCTGTGGTTACAGGGAAGGACATGGCTGCGGTGCAGAGAACCCTGATGGCCCTCGGAAGTGTTGCCCTCACCAAGGACGACGGACATTACCGTGGTGACCGCGACTGGTTCCACAGGTAGGGACTGGACAACACCCACTGCTTGTGGGAACAGTTGCTGTGTTCTCTAAATGTCGTGTGGACGTAGTTCTACGTCTTTCTCTACTGTACTGTCTGTGCTGGTCTGTCTAGGAAAGCCCAGGGTTACCGACGGGAGTTCTCAGAGGACCAGCTTCGGCAGGGCCAGAGTCTGATTGGTTTGCAGATGGGCAGCAACCGCGGTGCCTCTCAGTCCGGCATGACGGGCTACGGAATGCACCGGCAGATCATGTAGAGGCCAGCCAGCCACTCGAGCCAGCTGTCGGCCACTCCCTCAGCCTGGCAGTGTACTCCAGTAACTGGACCTGCAGAATAATGCTCTGCCATGCCCCTGTAACCTCATGAAATTACCCAACGACACACACACAAACACACACCCACACATATTCTCAGGCTTACTGTTAATCTCCAAACAGTGTCCCTTACACCCACACCTTGATTCCAATGATTCCATTCCAGACTTCAGTGCATTCTGCTCACCCCTTCTCTTCAGTCCTGCCCTCTTCATACTCCCTATCTTTCCAAGTAATTTCTCATTTATCCATCACTTCAGGTTCTGCCAGCCATTCTGTTCAGAGGATCAAGCCTTATTCACTTAGCTGATACAGCGAACACGATCAGTCATCCCTCTACAAAAACAAGCTAATATTATTTAACATTTCTACCAAGAATTACAGCAAAACAATTTTGTAGCATGTTACATTATTTGAATTACTGAAACTATATGTACATTCGGTGTGATTAATTCATATAGTCCTTTGTTAGGATTTTGCTGTACCTCATGAAACGTCTTGTGTATATCTGAATGGAACTCAGTGAGTGCTTGTGCCTCTGGTGTCTGAAAATGTGAAGACTTTTTTTTTCTGTAACCAAATTACCATCACATTGTGCCTGCTTACCACAGTATTGGGACCATGAACGATGCCTTGAATAAGATGTCACCCACCCTAATTTTGGTTATTTTTTGACTATTCTGTGCCGTGTGTACTTGCGTGTAATTATTATTTATGTAATGTGTGTCCATGGTTGTTAAATAGCCACCACATATGATAGTGACACTAGAATCACAGTTTCAGGCCTGATATTGCTTGAACATGTTAAATCTAATTTGTCGTGTGTACGCTGAGAGATGTGTTCATGTCCGAAAGCTTGTGTGTAGAGAATATGACAATAAACTGATTCTGGGATCAGGTGTTCATGTTTCTGATCTGTAAAATAGTCCTCTTGGATGTGTAAATATTTTATTTGCTAATATAGTTCCCAGTGGATGTCCATTAACTTAACTTGACTGTTAAGGAACACTATCTATAAAGATAAGATATATTTTATAAATAAACACTGCCCCTAGGCATTCCATTGGAGCTAGGGACAGGCGTATATATTAGAGAACACTATCCAGAAAGGTTGAAGTTTATTGCGGTGGTGTAATTTATGGCGTTAAACACTCATCCACACTACTCTACTGAAGGTTCAGAGGCAGAAGATGAGATAAGCGTGCATACGTTTTCTCCTCATTCGGATTGTCCCCTGTCTTGTGGCCGGTACCTAATGATTACAGAAGATAGCCGAAGAACGTCTTACTATAGGTTTACATTCAGAATGACAGCAGGAGAAAGTTGACACCCGATACGGAGCTTGTTCTTTAGCCCTGATAACCCCTGCACCTTTTATTTTTTATGACCCCACTGGGGGAGGAGCTAGACAGCCACTCAAATTACTGCAGTAGCCAGGCATTTGTCTTTTTTTAATAGTATTACAGGGAAGCAAAATGGACCACCGCCATTTTGTGTCTTGCAGTGGTGGATGCGGTGGCAAACAGGCCAATCCACAAAATCTTATTTTTTTTTTTTTTTTTTTTTTTACCTTTATTTTTACAGGCAAGTCATTAAGAACACGTTTGATGTGTCTTTCGCAGCCATTATACTTGGCGTTTTATTTAGGTTGTCTACATTTCCTTTATATTGTCCATAGACATTTTTAGTCTTTTTTTTAATATTAAAAATGCATTCTGGGATAATGTGTTTTAAACCTCACATTATTGGGTGGATATTTAATGGGTTTTGTGTATACAGTATGTGCATAATAGAATCACTGTCATTCCACTGTTATCCATACTATTCCAGGTGTTTGATAGTGACTGATATTCATGACATAGGACATAAACTGGCACATACACAGTACACACACAGATACCCAATTTTCTGACACCTTATTTGTCTTGAAAGAGTACCTTTTACAATTAGTGGACAAAAATCTAGGACTGATTGACTGAACGATTTCAGATTTAATTGGTTGATTGAAGAAAAAAATCTACATTGTTACATCCAACTCTGTCATTTTATTTGGCACTTGATATCTTTTTTAAAAGCAACCTCTCTCGAAGAGTTGAACACATACTGTTCATGGCAGAATGCCAAATTAAACATTCTCTTTTAAGTTCCACTTCTCAAAAATAACTTAATCGGTAGAATGATACGGACTTGCACAGTCCAAGCTGATCATTACTCCCTTAGATGAAATGGAATGTTCTACAAGAGGACAGATTGTGTGACGGAGAGGTGTGGACAGACAGAATAAGTAACCCAAAATAGCTGTTATTGTTGTTGAACCAATCGGATGGCTGCCTTGGCAGTTGGCATAGTGATGTCACCAGCTTTTTAGTCCTTGGTAAAGTTTGTGTGGCCTTCTGTGTCTTGGCTCTCCAAAATTCAGCCGTGTTTGTCCCTCTATTCTCTGTGTAAGTGTGCCTGTTCTTCTAATTGTGTGTCTCTGTACATGAACCTGCACGTCAATTTTAATCTGCCAACTTCACTTGATTTAAACTGGATTACTTGTTTATTCTGTAATGTACATTTAGTGCTAAGATTACTTAATTGGACTGTTGTGAAGCATTGGGCCTTGAGGGACCATGGTCAGGGTCAAACTAGGAGTCTCTCTCTTGCTCCTCCTGCTGGCTGTGAAGTGCGCTACGCAGGAAGAAACCAAGACAAACCCATGTGTTTGTGGACATCCGGGAATACCAGGAGACCCAGGCCACAATGGAATGCCAGGCCGTGATGGACGAGACGGGTTAAGAGGTGACAAGGGAGACCAAGGTAAGATAAAGGCACAACTTCAGTTAGAAGGGTCTCAATAACACAACATGTCTTTTACAGTTTTTGGTGATTTTATCATAACATTTATTTAAACAAAGGTGAAACTGGCATTCCTGGACCAACAGGACAGAGTGGCGCCAAAGGAGACAAAGGGGAGCTGGGTAAGGCTTTTTAAAATAATGACACAGCATTGGACAGAAAGCAACACTGGCTTTCTCTGACAAACAATATTAACACACTTTCTTTACACTTGTATCTGTAGGCGTGGCTGGCCTGGCAGGGGTTAAGGGCAAACGGGGTGAGAATGGAGAGAGGGGGCCACCAGGCAAGATGGGTCCTCAAGGAGTCTCAGGGCCCATTGGCCTAAAGGGCCAGAAGGGAGAGCTTGGGCTTCCAGGACCCAAGGGGCCGAAAGGAGATATGGGGCCTCTGGGACCAGAAGGCCAGAAGGGGGAGATTGGGCTCCAGGGGGACCGTGGCATCCAGGGGCCGTTGGGACCCCCAGGAAGACCAGGTCCGAAGGGAGACATGGGCCCCACAGGGTTCAAAGGCAACATTGGTTACCGCGGGGAGCGTGGAAACCGGGGCGAGCCGGGCGAGAAGGGTGAAAAGGGGGACACATTCCTCACCCCGAAAAGTGCCTTCTCCGTCGGCCTGACCGAGAACACCAAACTCCCAGCAGCCAACAGGCCCATTCAGTTCGACAAGGTGATCTACAACAAGCAGGACCACTACGACCCGCAGACGGGACGCTTCACCTGCGCCGTGGCCGGCGTGTACTATTTCACCTACCACATCACCGTCTTCTCACGCAATGTAAAAGTGGCACTGGTGAAAAATGGGCTGAAGGTAATCCACACCACAGACAACTACCAGAGCAGCGAAGACCAAGCTGCCGGTGGGGTTGTACTACAGCTGGAGAAAGGGGACAGGGTGTGGCTGCAGGTGGCAGGGGGAGAGCTCTTCAATGGCCTGTTCGCTGACGAGGATGACGATACGACCTTCTCCGGGTTCCTGCTCTTCGGTGCAGATTGAGGGTCAAGTCCAGGCGGCTGGGATAATTTTTTTCCTTTGACAGTCACAAGAAACAATGTGTTATTGTAAGTGCTCCATGTCCTGAATTACTTCAGCGTACCGTGTACATGATTCTTGGCATTGACTAAATCCATGTTTAAACAGGTTTTTTTTTTGTAAATTCATATTAACTAAATGAAGATTACTGTTAATGTTTTCATGCTACAGCTGATTTATTTTATAACTCAAGATAATTTCTCCTCTGGTGACTCACCAAACTATAAAAATAAATCTGTGACAATTGTTATTTTATCTTGTTTGATTTCAATACAATTAAAAATAAATCTATTTACTTCCGCATGGGTAGTACTACAATACGCAGAAGCATGTGCTTTTAGAAAAGCAGCTGTCTAATTGCATATGAATTCCTGGGTGTGGGTATGAAAAGAAAATATTTGGTCACGAGAAACAGGCTGAGCTTTGAAATACCACAAACAACTGGAAGATCCTGTACTTATTCAAGTGCATTCCGTGCCAGGAATGAAGTTCGAACTTATGCACAATACATCTTTTTTTTTCTAAAATTTCCAGTTTTCCAGTTTTCTCAATGGATCGCAACCTGTTATTAAGGGCGTGCTTTCCGGTGGTGATTCTTCAACTATTGGCTCCCGGCGATGTGGTCCTCTTGAGGTCAGACCACAAGATATCTGAGCAAAAGAAACGAGGAACGCAAACTCCGCCCCCAAGCAATCACTGCAACAAGTGCATGATGCTGCCTCACAGAAACGCCAGCTGGAGCTGCCAAAGATCGACCATCTTCATGCGCTTGAGTACCAACGGATTTCTGAGTTTGTTTTAACAACTTTTTTTTAGGCGGATTGAGTCCATCTTTTTTTCATATTTACCTACTTCAATTGCGTATTTATTGCCTCAAAACATTTCACCCAGCGAGCTTTCTGTTTTGTGAATCTTGTTTTAATAGTTAAGAATAACTTTCTGGGTAGCTAGCCAGCTAACTAGCCTACTGTTTGATGTTAGCCATTTGTCTCAAGATGTTGCAAGCCAGTTTGTACCACAGTAGCCTGCAACGTCGGATGTGTTTTCGTGTGTAGTCATCGATTGCAGGACCCTAAAAACCTTTGGACCTCAAAAGTAGTTTGTTTAAGCTTCTAGCAAAACGTTGACCGGGCGGTGATGTCTGGATAACTAATCATCAGAAACAGCTGCTTCTCTGTTGATGAGAAATATCGGTAGCACAGGACAACGTCCAGGACTATGAGAAGGGTAAGCAAATGTGAGCTACAAACGTCCTTGGATTTAAATGCATTGTGAATGTGTTGCATTGCAAACAAGTGTATACTTGGAATGTAACTTTTTTTTTAATGTATTTGCGATGCGAATGTCAATTAGTCAAAATGTTATTCTGTACATTTCTTTGACACTGTAACGTTGACGAAACAAGAGGGGGGTTATTGTAGCTGCGTTACTCCCGGGTTGTTATAGTGATGTGGGGGGTGCCAAGCGGTGCAAACACGTAGATCTTTGGGCGCTGGAGAGGAGGGGGTTGGGTCTTGGTCAACCACAGAGGTTTATGGCGAAACCAAGTTATTTAAGTTCACAAATAAGCACGTTTTTATGATTTTAAAACGTGCTTATTTTATTTGTATTTATTTGCCGGTTTACATTAAATAACTTTGACAGTCGCATTCGACGTCTTATTCTCCTGCTGTTTTTCTTTCGGAAACATTCCAGGTTACTTTCACTTGCTTTCTGTGTGAATTTGTTTAACAGTAGTGTATTGTTTTCTAGAGAAAGACATCTTTGTAGGCGTAACACGCGCCCGTACACTCGGGAGACGGAACTGTGGAACAGTTCTGTCTTTATGGATGGAGCGCCTGGCCCAGGTGCGTTTGGGCCATGGTTCTTACCATAGACTGTATATGGTTCTTACCTGTGTCAAATGAGAGATCACGTGACAACACGAGCACGTTATGGTTTTCAGTCTTTCAGAACACCTCACGCTACAGCATGTGTTTTGAATTCCTGTTTCCCAGTATGGCAGTATTTACAGATATAGGACACTTTTTCACACTCTCGTAAAGCCACTCACACATGAGTGGGCGTTTGATGTAGCACTATTGTGGTCGTCGAACTTTATTTGACCATTTCGTCATAAATGCTAATGTCCCTGCTCTCAGAGAAAATTATGTAGCCGTTCTGTCAGTGGGGTTGATTTAATACCCTGCCAAACATGGTTCATTCCCAGCCCCTTTAGAAAAAAGGTTCTCCCCAGACTGCTATGTGCAGTGTCCCACACCAGTTTCGCTGTACTCTTTGTATACAACTAATTCCTGTAGAATGTAATGTCTTGTTTGGTCAGATATTTGTTTAGTGTTTAGCATTCCTACAACTCCTAGAGTTCACAGTAGCATTTTGTCTTGTAAGCTTTGTACACAGTTTGGTTGGTGTTGGGTTTCCCATTCAGGATCTTTCTGACAGACCACAGACAGCATATCAGGTGAGTGACTGAATGAATGACACAGAGTAAGTGGGTGACACTCCCTAACCGCTGGACTACTGTTTTCCCACGATAAATGGGTGCTGTGGTCTCTGTGTGTGCTGTCTGTCATTGGACCAAAGTAAGAGGAACTGGGTCACAGTGAGATATGAGACTGCAACAGGCTGGTAACACCAGGGGTCTGTTTAGAAGTGAGAATGTTATAGAACTATTGTGATCAAAATAGGCTCAGTTGTGTAGACAAAATAGAAATGGTACTTTGAAACAGAGAGAGAGCATAGTAAATTGTCTGCGGCTGTCCTGCTGTCTGCAGCATTCTGAAAATCTTGGAAAGCTACTCCCTTGCTCACATCAAGCCTGTATTCCAATACTATTTTAAATTGCTTTTAGATTTCAAGTAGTCAGTTCATTTCATTTGCAAAGACCACTCATTCGCCATTGGAATGTATCTGAAAATATTCAATGCACCTACTGAATTACATTTAACCCATGTCACAAAGTAATTCAGACTCATTTCAAATTAAATTCGGTAGTCTGTTTTATGGTAGCATGTTTGTGTTGGGTTGTGTATTTGAAAATGGGCAACAAACTGCTAACAGTATTTTAGTTGTAAGATACTCAGGTTGGATACTCTGATTCATACCCAGCGCTAGGCCAAAATGATGCACTAGTACTCATCTTAAATGTCAAACTGGTCAATAGGAGATCCTGCTGTGTGCAGAGATTAGAGTTTGTGCAGAACCATGCATAGTATGGTCCTTGAGAACAAGCACCCAGACACGGCTCTCTGGGCCAAATCTCGGGAAATCAGCTCCTCAGAATTTAGACGGGGTACTGTGGGCTTAATGAGGTTTGATGCAACTGCGACAGCTTGTGGTTATTAAAGGCCTTGTTGGGATGGAAGTGCATCCTCCTACCTTCCTCTTTGCCTCCCTGATGGTGAATGTTATTCCCCAAACCCAAGTTTGGAGCATGCTGAAACCTCAGTCAAGGCGGTTGGACACGTGGTGTGTTTTTTTTGCGAAGCAGAGGACCCAGGTTTGAATCGGACATGTGCTGAATTGGGTGGGTGGGTGGGTGTGTGTTGGGGGGGGGGGTGCGGGGCGGTGGCGTGGAGGGGTACCAACAAAGCTGCGATCTGCAGGCGCTCTTTATAAACTGGAGATCCCATCAGATGCCTTCTACTGATGGAGAAACCTTTTTTCCCCGTTAGCATTCACCTTCCTAGAATTAAGTTTTTCTTTTATGTAGCCCAAAAACACACATTGGTTCTAGTTTCCATATGATTTTGCGAAGATCTGTACAAAGTGCCGTCAGGAAATTAGGCATTCCAGTAAGCTTGTTTTTCCCAGCAGCTGTTGAGTGCCGTACTCTCTCAGGTCGTAAGGCTTTTCCCTCCTTAAGAGGGCTATAAGTATTGTGTATGGCTAACGTGGTGTGTGTTGCTGACTGGTAGTCTTTAAGACTGTGCCATGGATGAAACCAGTGCTGAACAGACTGGTAAAGCCTCCTAATCAGATTAGTCCTGGGAGAGGAGCCGGCACATGCTAAACGGGCCTTGGTAAAGAGAGCCATGCGTGTTTTCTCTGAGAAACTCAGCTTCTTGTTGGACCACAGAACCTGAGCTTTCATATGCCCGCGCGTGTGCGCACACTGCAAAATCCGACCTTTATGTAGTCCACATCGGTCTGTCTTATGTCTCATCTACATATTTGTCAGAGTAGCTGTCTAAGAAAGGGTACAGTGGATAAAGCATTCACTCATTCTTTCAGCAAGTTCTCATGAGTTAAATCACTTTTTCCTGTAATGTCCCTCACTGGTCAGGATGGCACTGTTATGTACGGTTGGATTTGATCACTCGCATTACAACTGACAACCGGTAAACGGCGGTTTACTATGGAATGGCACCGCTGGTGATGTCTGGTGATCCTGTCTGTCCACGGCTCTGCCCCAATATGAGCGGACCTCTACAGGAGTGACTTTCCCTTAATGTTTTCTGTCTAGCCACCTAGTTCAACTCTCTGTTTCTGGCTGATTAACCTGAGCCCAGCCCAAGGCTGGGTAGGGCATACCTCTGCTCTCTGGACGTAAAATTGGGAGTTGTAGTTGCCGGAGTTCACTAATGATTATATGTTTATGACCCCTTACGTAAGGCCTTGACTTTTCCTACCCAAGGAGAAGGGAGTTGATGACTGAGAGAATGCCTGCCAGCGCCTCCCTGTGTGTGTGTGTGTGTGTGTGTGTGTGTGTGTGTGTGTGTGTGTGTGTGTGTGTGTGTGTGTGTGTGTGTGTGTGTGTGTGTGTGTGTGTGTGTGTGTGTGTGTGTGTGTGTGTGTGTGTGTGTGGCCTCAGCCATCTCTCTAGGAGTCTAATCTAAGGCTGGCTCCAGCTGGCTGCCGTGTGGGGGGGCTCCTCTGCGCTCCTCTCTCAGCTCTTAATTAACTCTGGTCCTGAGACCCAGAGCGCCGCCTGCTCTCGGTCTTCGCATGCAACCACATGGGAAGGCACTCTTGACCTGTGTTGGGACTGCTGGAGTGTAGCCCCAGAAACTTGCGTGTAACTTCCTTATTGTTGTTGGCAAACAATCGTTCGCATTCCTTTTTAGCGCCCTTTCTGCATTGGCAGTTTTGTTTGACAAATGCAAAACACAATACCACCTAACATTGAGGATGATGTGTTTCAATTATTTGAGGATGGCCCAAAACCAGTTTTCTGGCCTGATCTTCCTGAGCTGGGGTGCAGGTCTTCTGGGAGGTGAGCGTGTGCTGGTCTGGGCCTGTCAGACATCTGAGCCCAACCTACACCGGAGTTCATAAAGAATTCACCTCTTGTGGACTTTCTCGCATTACTTTGCTTTACAGAGTTTGATTGAAATTTACTCCCTTGTGATTTTAGATTTTCGTTTACTTTCTGCAGAAAATGTGCTATTATGTCAACGATAGAAATCCCTTGGGCAGTGATTACATCAGTCAGTCATGGGTAAATCCCTTAAGCATTGTGCACCTGGATTGTGCAATGTTTTCCATTATTCCTTCCAAAATTCTTAAGGCTCTTTAGCTAGATGGCAACCGGGAAAGTATTGCCCCAGATGTTAATTCAGTTTAAGGTTCAGAAATACCTTTGCCACTCAATGTATTCCTGGTTGGTTATTGTCCTGAGGAAAGATGAATTCTGCAGCAGGTTCTCCTCTAGGATTTCACCAATGCTTATCTGCTCCCCCAGTCTTCCCATCTATAAACACCTTCCCAGTCTTGGCTGATGTCAAGCATGCCAATACTGTGACTCACCCACCACCATTCTTGAAAATAAGGAGGTGGTTATTGAGTAAGGCATTGTTGTGGATTGTATTTTTATTTTTTTAAGGCTTTGCAAATATGCCCCCAAAAATTGCTTGGAATAATTATCCGTTACCAGTGAAATGTTTGGACACGCCTACCCGTTCAAGGGAATTTCTTTATTTTCACTATGTTCCACATTGTAGAATAGTAGTGAGATCAATGACATGACGCACTGGGGTTCCACCTAAAACCTGCTCTCGACAGCCATGCTAAGTCTCTGCAGCGTGTTGTGTGTATTTCTCCAAATGAATGGGGGCATGTATCCAAATTGAAAAAGGAATTGCGATCGCCTACCATGTTGTGAAGAGGGAGAAACCGTTGACAGACTTCTGTCAAGCTTTTATATGTCACATCAAATGCAAGTATCTTCATGAAAAGATTGATAATGACATTTTTTGTGATAGAGCGAATGCAGCGTGCAGAGCTTTCATCGAGGCAAAGGTGGCTACTTTGAAGAATCTACAACATGGCATATTGATTTGCTTTCACACTTTTTGGTTACTACATGATTCCTTGTGTTGTTTCATAGTTTTGATGTCTTCAATATTATTCCAAGTTATTCTCCAATAAATGCCCCAGATTGAGTAGGTATGTCCAGACTTCTGACTGGTACTGTATATTTTTGGGGTGTTAAGTGTAGTATTCCATATAGGATCTGTGTTTTATTACATTTGTATTATTTTCACTTTGTTTAGGTCATTATCGCAGTCCTCAGTGTGGTTGATCTGTCCTCAGTTGTGTTCCAACATAAAAATGTAACTCTGTTGCTGCTATAAAATCACCCATGGCTTCCTGGTTACATCCTCCTTGTCCAGAAGCTCCGTTCAGGAGGTCAACTGTATCTTTGTCTGAGTTGTTGTTGTTGTTGTTAACCACTAACCAATACTACATTTTATTCATGTGAGTTTTAGGTCCCTGGTCTTTTGTTAAATCAGTGCTTGGAATTGAAGGCTTGAGCTTAGATGTCGTGTGAATCAATTACATTCAGTAACTCAACAATAGTTGTCAAAGCACACAATGATTTGCTATGCTGTCCACTGTGTCCCGGGATGAGGCAGAGTTCAGCTGACCGTGCTGTCCCACGGCAGTAGCCAGAGGGGGGACACACAAACTGGACAAAAAGATCTCACCAATGACTCGCACCCCTGGTGTCGACCGAGCTCGGTCATAGGGCCTCCTGAGGAGATGAGTCTTCAGGAAGGCCTTGAAGCTTTAGTCTGCCTGGGAAATGCCTGCCTCCAGTCATTTGTTTGTAATGTCTAGGAATAACGAGGCCTCTTGTGACAATAGTGTACATGTAGGTACAACAGGACTAATTAAGTCTGTCTAATGCTTTCAAGGTTAACTGCTAATCCATGAAATTGGCGCCAACCTCAACAGGAAGGCAGTATAGAAAGCCTAGCGCAGGAGTAATATAATCAAGAGACTTTGGTTTAGCAGACAAAGATTAAGCCTAGTGCCTAGACAAAAAAAAAGGGTCCCTGTACAAAAAAAGAATCTGTTAGACTCAGGAAAAAAAAGGTAAAACTGCTAACTGACAGAAACAGGCGTTCGCAGAATGTGTTGTAGTTTCATGATTTGTGTTTCTGGGATTGGATTACCACTAAAAACTAGAATTTAGTTGACCGCATTGAAATGTATTGTCCGATATAAACAGACGCTTTCTTTTCCCTGGGACCGAGAGCTAGCATCTGTTTTGTCCAAATTTGAAATGAGTGCTGTATTAGGGTTGAAGTATGACTTGCCACATTGAGGGGTTCCACCCTACTACACAATGTTAAAATGACGAAATTAAACTAGTCATTTTATCTGCTAGATTTGAAGTACTGGCAGTAGGACAAACTCCAAACCCAGTGTAATGGTCAGGCTGTGACAGTTGGCACCAGGCGGAGGTCGAGCATAGGGGGGTAGTGTGTGAGGTCATGTTGGAAGACAAGATTACTTTTATGAGGTAATTAATTGGATAGAGGGCTGAGTTAGTGTGCATGCTCAGTGCCTGAATAGTCTTTTTCATTTAACCAACCGCAAGTCTCGCATTGAACTAAAATAATGGAAAGCCTCAACCTTACGCCCTGGGAGGCCAGCATCTTCCGCTGTATGTTTTTGTCATCTATATCCCGTGATGAAAGTGAAAACAAGTAATGTGTTGGTATTCAGACCCTTTGCCATAACACTCCAAATTGAGTGGTCTGGTCATCCTTGAATTTCTGTAGGATTTAACTGGAGTCCACCTGCAGTGAATTCAATTGATTGGACATGATTTAGAACGGCACACACCTGTCTATATAAGGTCTCACACTTCACAATACCTTTCAAAGCAAACACCAAGCCATGAAGTCCAAGGAAATCTATAGACCTGAGAGTATCAATCAATCACATTTATTTATAAAGCCCTTTTTACAACAGCAGTTGTCACAAAGTGCTTTACAGATGCACCCTGCCTTAAACCCCAAGGAGCAAACAACAGTATTGTTGGATTTCAAGTATCAAGGCATAGATCTGGGGCATGTTTTAAAAAAAAGGTCCCTGGAGCACAATGGGCCCCATCGTTGTGAGATGAAAGTAGTTTGGAACAACCAAGAGTCTTCCTACAGCTGGTCGTCCAGCCTCCAGCCTATCTAAGTGACAAGTGGCCACTAACACAGCCACGTTTTTTTTTCTCCGATGGGAGAACCTGCCACAAGGACAACTTTCTCCTGGTCTCAGTGGCAGAGTGGCTAGATAGAAACCACTCCCGAGTGTAAGGCATATGAAATGTCGCCTGAAGGACTCCTGGAGCTTGAAGAGAGATTCTGTTCTGGTGAGAACAAAATCGAACTTTGCCTGACACCCAAGCACTACAACTGGCACTACCTAGATCTGATAGTTATTTGGTATTTTATTAAAATACCTGTTAGCAACAGATGTGCAAAGACTACTCCAGGGATCCAAACATGCATTTAGCAATGGGGTCGCAATGGATAGAGCCAAGTTGGGATAATTGTTGGGATAATGGCGCCTTTTGTTCTGTTAGTGATTAGTAACCATGCCAGAACATATATTGGCTTTTGGGATAATATGTCTAAACCTGCAGTTTGTGACGTTGACACATTTCATATCTGCTTGCATATCAAGCCGGAAGAGTGATTTATCAGCGTCTGAGGGGACAGGGGCTCTTAGTACTGTCAGAACATTTTAAATGTAAGCTCTCAGATTCAGGCGGCTTTCCAAGGCCAGCGGTCAGACGGCGGTAGCGAAGTGGGTCTGCTGTAACCGGTGAAGGTGTAGTGTTGAGGAGGGTGAAAGTCCCAACCGTGTGTAGTCTCCAGGCCCTGATGCTACGGAAGACACAAAGCGGAAAAGCTCTTTGCACATCTTGAGCAGACAGGCAGTCTAATTTACCGTAGGAAAATTGGGTCCTCGTGACATGTTGCCTTCAAGTGGTATTTAATTGAATTATATATTGAGGAGCCTCTAAGTTCAATTGGGTCAGTGTGAAATGGAAAGGGAGGTAGAGGATGGCGGAGGAGTTAAATAGCTGGGGTCCCAGGGCGGCGGTACAGAGGAGCAGAGATCACCCTGCCTCTCCCCCTCTGTCCTCCCACCTCCCCACATTAGCCAAATCTGGAGAAAATTGGCAATTTGTTGGATTAATCACAATGGATTAGTGATTCTCATTGCTAAGTCATGCTCACAAAGCCCCTCATCAAAGACTGGCCTGCTTTAACCGCTGCCCTACGCACGCACGCGCACTACACTGGGGCCCACTGCTCCTTGGCCATACAAAATATACACAGCCAAGGAGAAAATCACATAACTTTCACACAGAGAGACACTCCTACGCGCACGCATAAACTCGCACTGTCTTTCTTTTCTTTCCTCTTGGCGCACACGCATTAGCTGAGATGAAGTGCAAAGACAAAACAGAGCAAACTCTCTTGATTTTTTTCTTTTCTTACTTGAACTCCCTCACGTAACCAGTAATAACACACTCTGCATTTTGAATTCACACTCCTTGGCGATGTGCAAATTGTCAAATCCGTAATGGCTACGTGGCGTCGTTGGCTTTCTGTTATACTGCCACTTAGCCTTCCTTTCTAGTAAACAACCTCACAAACCTTGTGTTCGGTCTTGCTCTGGTTATCTGAGGTGCCTCCTAAATTCCTGGTGGTTTTGTGTGCTGTTGTAGCTGGCTGTGGTGCCCGGGTCTGACCGTGTCCGGCCTCCCTTGTGCCAACTGCAGGTCTGTGTGCAGGTACAACAGTAAACAGTCTGGTGTGAGTTGGGCATACGTTCTCTTTTGACTGTGTGTTAGCAGCCACGTGTTTTGTGGTCTCTGCATGCTGATCCCATTCTCCTCTTGTTCCTACATTTTATGTTGGCAATAAAGAATGATAAAAGATTGGCATTGAAATCAATCAAGGACACTGTACCTGAGGAGGGTTGTTAAATAATGATATGACTTGCCCGTTGTCTCCTTAGGCGGGGCAGAATGACGGAGCCCCGTCCACCAGCGAGGACTCGTTCCGCCGTGGCCTCACCCCTGACCATGCCCTTCGACCTCCGGCCCGACCCCGACTGCTCTGTGATGTTTCCACCGTCCAGGGTCACACGGCGAGCGTGCATTCCCAATCCCTGCTGTCTGGGTGTGGCGCGCATTTACAACCAGTGACCTCTGACCCCCACCAAGAGGAAAACCGACTGAATGGGCTCAACACGGCAGGCTGGTCCAGTCCTGTGATAGGCCACCTTGATAGGACGCCCTACTCGTCCAGGGTCATGAGGCTCTTTTCAACCCAGAGGAGCTGTACTGTCCCAGAGTATAGTCTGGCCCCGGCCAGGCCCATCTCCTACCCAGAACCTACAGGCAGCAGCAGGGGGTCCCAGGCTTGGCCAGGCCTCTCAGGGCTGGCTGTCATGAGCTCCTTTAAGAAGTTACGGACCTCAGTACTCCAGGGTATCCAGACTCGGGGGGCAGCCAATCAGGAAGGAGAATATACCTCGGCAGCCAATCAGGGTGGTGATGATAAAATGGTCGCAGCCAATCGGAGCCCAAGGCTTCGGTGTGGGGAGGAATACCAAGGGTCTAACGGAGTGCCGGTTGGCCAGCAGATGTCTGGGAATCACCTTAATTATGACGATGAAGATGACCAAGAGGAGGTGGTGGATGAGGAAGATGGACTTCAGAGAAACACACGGTTTTCCAGGAGCATCAGGAGAGCGTACGGGGCGGGTCGCATCTCGCTGCTGGACACCGGGCAGGAGACGAGTGAGAAGGGTCCAGAATCAGTTAGCTCAACCAATCAGAAACCGGATTCTGGCTCCGGTTTAGATGCCGAGCGGGCTGTGAACGTGCTGAGCCGGCTGAGCAAGAGCGCAGACAACCTACACCTCTTCAAGGGCCCATTCCGACGCAAGGCCCCCTCCCCTACCTCCCCCTCCCCTACCTCCCCCTCCCCTCAGACAGACACACCGGTTGCTAACGGCTCTGTGGTCATTAAGGGGTCCTGTGGCGGCACCGGAATCCAGAGAACTGCCAGCGCGTCGTCCGTGGACCTTCGGGACCCCAGCCAGAGCCCTAGGACTTCGCTCGGTGCCAAGGGCCACATGCTGAAGCTAGTAGGCAGCGTGACTGACCTGACCGGACGGCGCCGGTCCAACCCATCTCCCGTCCCCTCCCCGGGGTCCCCCGCCACCCCCCTGTCGCCCCTCAGCCGTATCCACGACGACTACTCCCGCCGCATACCATGCCTGCCAGCCAGCGAACGCCGGCGCCGGCCCTCGCCGTCCGGGAGTAAAGCGGCGGCGGAGGGGGAGAGAAACGGCACCCCGGCGTCACTGGAACACACCCCCACCGTCCACCGCCCGCCACATGGTGAGGACTTCCCGTCCACGCGCCCCGAAGGGCCCGTAAAAGCCCTGGAGGAGCCAGGCCATGTCTTTGTTTTCCCCAGCCAGCTTTTCCTGGCAGCCTCCTCTCCCCTGGGGGATCGTTCCCGGAGGAGCAGCCTGTGTGAGGGGGACGGGCCTCGGGGGGGACAAAGTGACGGGCAGTGGGCCCAGTGTGATTCCCCTCCGCTCCCCCAGGGGGAACCCTGTGGGAGCCGCAGCCAAGTCCAGGAGGAGGTCAGTGCTGAGGGCAAGAAAAAAACAGAACTGGTAAGTGAATGCTTTGATACGTGAAACTGCTACAATTACTTAGTCTCACTCTAGTACCTTGGATTAGCTTTACTGCTGATATGAATGGTCTAATCAGCTGACTGGAGTAGGCTGCCAACACCATCTTGCAAAATAATGCTATTGATCAGCAATCTCAAAGGACATTGTGTGTGATTTGTGAACATGGGGCTTATTTATGCCTGCAGACATCTGGGAAGTCCAATGTCATTCTTATCAGTTGGAGCAGAATGTTCAGGTCTAAGGCCTTGATCGTAGAGATTTGATCCCGTTCCAGAGATTTTGCACTTGGCCAAATCTGTTTGTGAGTTGCCACTCATAGTTCAGGAAAGGATATCCAGGTGTGTGTGTGTCAGTCCGTGTCCACCCACACTAACAAGTGAAGTCAGTTGTCAATCAAGCCCAGCTGATATGCCCCCCCCTCAGCTAGGTCACATGTACCCCAGCTAAGGGAGCAGGACAGGGCAGGCCCAGTTAATTATTAGGTGCTGGTGGTATTGCGTAAGCCAGCAGGGCCACCTTTCCAGTGCTCTGCCTCTGCCTGGCGGTGAATGTAGTTATCAGGGAGAGCCTTTCCCTCCCTCCCACCCCTGGACAGCAGGCCGGCCGTGGGGACAAAGTCCACTAGTCACAAAGCCTGGTGGAGGTACGGAAGGAGATTTAGAGAACGCAGACAGGAATTATACAGTCTGGGCTGCCGTGGGACTGAGCGTTTCAGTACGTGTTTATTAAATGGAGGACCCCTCGATTCATTAGGATGTAGTGGAAGGAGCTGGTTTTGGTTTGTTCGACGGGACAGAGGCCTGTGACTTTAGTGTGTGTGTTTTCCTGTTTGACCATGCTGGTTATCCCCTGCTTCTCTTTCCAGTGCCTTTCGACCGACCCGGACCCAGGTCAGCAGGAGCCCGAGGTGAGAACTTCTCTCCGTCTTCACCAACTAACCCAGATCAGGATGTCTGCTCTGTTACAGACCAACTGTTGTGTACTTATTTAAATGGCTTGTCACTTTAATAATAGTATTAAAAAAGATTTGTTGAAGCTGTGTGGTTTGGGGAAATAATGAGACACAAGTCTCATTTTACACGAGAGACCCATATCACGAGAGTAGACACGTCAACTTAACACGTCTGTTTTTGATTAACTAAATATTTTCCTGCAGGAGTTCATGTTGGTAGTCTTGTGGTTCATTTCGTGTTTCACCTATGTCTTCCCCTCAGGGCATATCAGACAAACAGGGCAGTGAAGCACTGTTAGGGGTCACAGAGAGCCCCCCTCCCTCAGCCTCTGGCTCGCCTCCTCTCAGCCCAACATGTTCCCCAGACTCTCCAACGTCACCCGTGGCAACGGGCGCCACGGAATCTGTCACCCCCAGGCAGAGGGCGGGCCGATCAAGGCCTCGGCCAATCTCTGACTACGCTCAGCTGGTGGCCAGGAAGTACGCCATTCCTGAGGAGGAGGCGGAGCTGCTTCCTGAGGAGAGAACTACAAATGGATCTCCCTTGCAGGACTACAAAAATAAAGGAGGCAGGGGGGACAAAGACAGCCCGGAGAACCCCTTTGTGAATGGAGATCTCCAGGGCCAGAGGAGGAGACCCGTCTCTGTGATTGGAACAGTGAGTCTGTACTCGTGTGGCGCTGAGGACAGCGAGGACCGCCTACCATCCGTAAGCAACTACAACTCACACTAAACAACGGCCCGACAACCCGGATGTAGACCTGAAACGTTATTCAAAATCTGTGTGTAGAATCACTGACAGACCTCAGCCGTGGAGTGGTTAGAAAGCATGTCGGGTCACATTGTCACAATACATGGCACAGTACAGACCTGTCCCTTTACCATGCCCCCTTCTTGTCCCCCTCCAGCCCCTGTTGCGCCCTCCTGTCCCCTCCCACCAGGTGCCACCCTACAGGGGGGTGTCGGCCCGGTTCCGGCCCTCCAGCTTGTCCCAGAGCACCCCTATCGGACTGGACCGTCTCGGTCGACGCAAACTACACCGAATTCTCAGTGGTGGGTGTGTGTACCGTGTCTGTTAAAGATGAGAGCAGAACTGACCTTTGCATGGAGACTTCAGACGGGACAGTATGTAGGTCTGGTGTTCGTGTAATGCAATACGTGGCATGTATGCGTGGCATGTATGCGTGGCATGTACTGACCGCCTCCTCCTTGTAGCAGACGGCGGCTCGGAGAGTTGCGTGGCGACGGACGGCGACAGTGTTAGTGAGGAAGACGAGGGGAGTTTCGACGAGCTCAGTGACGTCACGACATGCCTTCAGCCCGGGGTGGAGCTGTCTCTGCTCAACCAGGTGGGTTCCCAGCATGCCTTGCATGTGGCGTTCGTCAGCGGCGACGCGTCCTGTAGCCTTTTTCCCCGACAACAGAACGTGGGGCGTCCGCCTGCCGTTCCCGCCAAGTCATCCACGATGTCCGAGTTCATGCGGGGGATCCCGTTTTTAGCCGTCGAGTCTGAATGTAATCTGTGTGTCGGACGTGACTGTGTGTTCATGTAGTTGTGTTTTGTGCTTTCTGGTCATTGCATGAGCTCACTGACTGAGTACGGTGGGGTGGAGGGGACTTTTCTTTAACTGGAACTCTTCAGTTGCGCAGCGTGTTGGATGTGTGTGTCATTGGGTATTTCGTGTGTGTTAGTGGATAGACCAAGGCCATGCTGTGTACGCGGAGGCTCTTTGGGACCATGTGACGATGGAGGAGCAGGAGCTGGCGTTCAAGGCCGGGGATGTGATCCGGGTGCTGGAGGCCTCTCATAAGGACTGGTGGTGGGGCATTGGGGCAGACCGGGAGGCCTGGTTCCCCTCCAGCTTCGTCAGGGTAAAGTTTATATTATTTTTTTTTGGGGGGGGGGCACGTCACACGTCACACCAAGATCAAAAAGCGTTCAAAAAACATCAGAGAGACAAACACTGTCTCCAACAACACTGCAGTTTGCTCATTGAACTGAACAGCTCAGGTCAGGAAATACAAGGGGCTTCAATATTTTCTGTTCTCGCTATGTAAGAGGTGTTTACTCTAGAGTCTGCCAGATACAATCCCTGAAACTGGCCCCATTCCAACCCCGCCCTCTAAGCCCTCAGTAGTGTGTTCAAGGGCCGTGGGCTTCAGAGATTTGGGCCGTTTCCCTGGTGACTGTGTTGATTGACAGTTGTGTCTTTATTAGGCATGCTGTGGTAACCGTGGTGAGGATAGTTGACTGACAGGTGGACAGGTGTTTGTTAATTGCCCTGACTTGTTGCCGGGCTTGTTGACCATAGTGGGTGTTTCTAATGTCACCATGGGGATGTTGGTTTGGTTAACAGCGTTTCAGGCTCCGGGTGCTAGTTAGCTAAGACTGTGTGTGAGTTACTGGTTATCATGGTGCCATGCGAGTGTTCATGCGAGTGTTCGTGCGACCAGGTGCGTGTGAACCAGGAGGAGGATTCTGGAGCGGAGAGCGTTGACAGTTGTGTTCTGGACCGGGAGGACCGGCACGCTGCCACGCGGGAACCTCACTCCCACAGTGCCGAGCACCGCCAGCAGATGAGGGCGAATGTGGTCAAAGAGATAATGAACACAGAGCGCATCTACATCAAACACCTCCGGGACATCTGCGAGGTGGGTTAGAGGCTCAGCCACAAACATTATCCCACTCTGCCACTCTCTCCTTCCCCCGCGTCGTCTCGGACATTATCCCACCCTGCCACTCTCTCCTTCCCCCGCGTCGTCTCGGACATTATCCCACCCTGCCACTCTCTCCTTCCCCCGCGTCGTCTCGGACATTATCCCACCCTGCCACTCTTTTTCACCAGCTTCTCTTCATTGGCTCTCCCTGCTGGTCACATCTTGCAATCACTATTGGTCCATATCAATGTCTATTCCTTGTTACTTTCTCCTGGGCCAGGTCTATATAATATACAGTATCTAATCTTTAATCACACAGCTGATACAATTGCACAAGATGTTTCAACTAAACCAGGAAATGCTTTTCCCAGGGCTATATCCGTCAGTGTCATAAACACCCGGGCATGTTCACTGAGCTGCAGCTGAAGACCATCTTCAGCAACATCGAGGACATCTACAAATTCCAGAGGCAGTTTCTCAAATACCTGGAGAAGAAGTACAACAAAGATGAGCCTCACCTCAGTGAGATAGGAGGCTGTTTTCTCATCCAGGTAGATCATACTTTGGTATTCCCACAGGGGACCCGGTCAAGAATGGATGCACTCACTATAAGTTGATTTGGATAATGATGTCATCTGAATGCAATCGCCACCCCCCCAATTTACAGGTGCTACTGTCCAGGCAGACTTACCGGAGCAATTAGTGTTCAGTGCATTACTCAAGAGCACAATGAAATAACTTGGATTAAAACATTTTGGTTTCTTGCCCAAAGGTTTTTACCACTAGGCCATCTTCCACTTTGACTTTGCATGCATGCACATGTGCACTTTGATTATTTTTCTTTTTAATCTGAGTTTAGTGTGGATACATCTAAAAGCAGTCCCTTCACCTCTGATGAGGTTTTATAAACACTAGCCCCTCTCTCCCTTTTGCCAATTCATCCACCCACACACCCCTCTCACACTCTTCCTCTTTTCACCCCCCCCCTCTCGTTCATTTCTCTCGCTGTGTGTCAGGGGGAGGGTTTCTCCATCTACTCTGAGTACTGCAATAACCACCCCGCAGCCTGCGCGGAGCTGCAACGCCTCATGAAGCTGGGCAGGTACAAGCACTTCTTTGAGGCCTGCCGTCTCCTGCAGCAGATGATTGACATCTCCATCGCTGGCTTCCTGCTCACACCCGTGCAGAAGATCTGCAAGTACCCCCTTCAGCTGGGAGAGCTGCTCAAATACACACCCAAAGATCACAGGTAGGCCAAAACGCACACGCTCGTCACTTTCTTTAAACGTCACCTCGTGTGCCCACACACACACAAGCCTCTCTCCACTCTGATGCGGTGGTTGTTGTGTGACGTAGTGACTACGATGGAGTGAGCAACGCATACAAGGCAATGAAGAACGTGGCGAGCCTGATCAACGAGGGCAAACGGCGGCTGGAGAGTCTGGACACCATAGCTCAATGGCAGGTGGCCATACTCCGCTGGGAGGTGAGGGAACTGATGTAGTCACATACGTGTTACACCCCCTGTCGTTATCGCCATGCCAGGAACTCCTTTGGTCTTTGTGTCTCACAGTAGCGGACTGTGTCTGGAGACGTAGCACAAGCCGACGAACGCATCAGTGGTCCCGGAACCAATTTGGCACGCGCTTGTTTTCTTTCTACAGGGGCCGGACGTGCTGGAGCGCAGCTCGGAGCTGATCCACTCCGGGGAGATGGTCCGGGTGGTCCGCCAGGGCAACAAGACCCAGCAGCGCAGCTTCTTCCTGTTCGACCACCAGCTGGTGTTCTGCAAGAAGGACGTGCTGCGCCGCGACCTGCTGCACTACCGCGGACGCCTGGACATGGACCACACGGAGGTTCTGGAGATGGCCGACGGCAGGGACCTGGACCTGGGCGTCGCGCTGCGGAACGCCCTGCGGCTTCGGAACCGCTCCACTCTGGAGACCCTGTGTTACCTCTGCTGTAGGAAGCCCGAGGACAAGCAGAGGTGGCTGCAGGCCTTTGCCAGGGAGCAACAAAGGGTCCAGGATGACCAGGAGATGGGTACGGAGGGGCAGGAGATGGGTACGGAGGGGCAGGAGATGGGTACGGAGGGGCAGGAGATGGGTACGGAGGGGCAGGAGATGGGTACGGAGGAAGAAGGAAGTTGAGAGGGTTGGGAGAATGTGTACCTGTAAATGTCCATGTGGTTGACTGCTCTCCTTTTTAAACCTTTCATGACAGGAATGAAGATCAGTGAAACGCAACGTAAACAAGCTATCTTCAATGCGAGGAAATCCAAACATGGGAAAATGAAGTGTAAGCAATATACATATATTTTTTTATTTGCTGTGCATGTTGTATTGTGTTCATATTATGCTATCTATTGGATAGTTGTTTTAAAATGTTCAAAGAAATGTTTTGTCTGTGTTGTATTTGTTCCTCAGCCATTGGCTACGCTGGCAGTGTCCCGTCCCACCACCAACCCCTGCATCCAATACACCAGCGCCATGTTACCGTGCCAACTAGCGTGCCTCAGCAGCAGGTGTTCACGTTAGCCGAGCCCAAGCAAAAGCCTGCCCACCTGTGGTACAATTTAACCAGACACGCCTTTTTCAGGAAGTGAGGAGTCGCCGCCTCTTGCTGCCTCAGATTTCTGAATGTTCATATCACGTCTGCAATGGTCCTGAGGACTGAAACAAAAACCTACAATAATGGACCGATACACTGTCAGTGCACATACTACTGTCCTTGGTTTTATCACTGTGCCTACTTAAGTCTCTGTCATGTCTGTTTTTGTGTCTTTTCGGCATCATGTTCATGTCTGTCAGTGATTTTAGTTTTTGTCCATTCAAAACTGTGCCTGCAAAAAGAATTGTAAGGGACTTCCCAAAAGTGTTAATATACTTCGGACAGACTGAGTTCCTTCATGTTGCTGGTGTTCTAAAGCTGCTTTTATAGTCTGTAGACCCGAACGGCCAGCGTAGACCTCTGTTATAGTAATTATGACAATGGTGTACTGCACATTCAGCTTTTATTTGGAGTACTTACCTGCTACCTTGGTTTTAGTTTTAATTTCTCTGAGGCTGGACCCTGTTGGAGTTAGACGGCTTGTGAAGGCACACCTCTCCTCTGAGAGCTGAATGGCCAGAGGACGAAACACACTAACACTGTTGTAAATAAACTCTTGTACAAAAATGTTACACTGTGTTTGTCAATGAAGTGTGTATCTTTATAACAAATGTTTGTAGATGGAACAATTGTGTTATTCCACCAAATCACTTTTTCAAGCACATGGTTCCATTACTGAGGAAATGTAACATACACTCTATTATATTCAGACTAGTTGATTACCTATTGCGTTAACCGACAGTCCCGCGCATGGCACGTGGCAGCACCCTGCCGTGTCAGATTTGGTTACATTCACCTGGCGGCTTTTGGTAAATGCGGAGGCGCTCCACCACAGCACCTTTTAACCAGTTCCCAGCCCTTATGCCTCTTTCATGTCTGTACTTTGCCGTTTCGAGAGGGGAAGAATAGAAATGGCAGACGTCACTCTGGAACGAACGATCCGATGGATGATATGAGAGGGACGAAGTGCGATGGGGACTCAGCGCGACGACGGCGAGCAGACTGGCGGAGCAGTCAGAGATGACTGTGCGTCTCAAGGAGACACTACCAGCGTAAGTGTAGCGTAGCGTTTTTACATGCTTTTGGTGGACGGGAAGAATTTCAGTATTAAACCAAAATACGTAAGCTCTAAAGTGACAAGAAAATTGTGCATCTATCCCGAGAAAAGTTAAGCGATGGAATGGTTTTTACGCACGTTTGACTGTAAATTTTGCTCTTAAGTAGCCTACTCAAGTGGAACACATCGCCTAATTCCCTTCGCTATTAATGTGTTTACGGCGCGTGATGGACTCGTTTAAAGGAATAGTTTAAAAATATATTCTGCGGAGAGAATCAATACCCCAGTTATATGGTGCACTGGATGGGATGGCACTGCATGAATAATGAAAGCACAGAGAAACTTGAGTGGGAGCGTTTTGGAGGCGATGGGGTTACTAGGCACCTCACGGTAAACTGAGCCTTGAAAACTGAACACTTAACCTGAATGCAACTCGTTACAACTTCTAAGTAAATATTTGACCACTGTTCTGTAGCCTATGTAATTTCGAGAGACTAGTTTGATGTTATTACTTTCAGGGGTTCTTGTGAGAAGTTTCGTGTTTCTTTTTTTCTGTGAAATTATTACGAAAAATTCATGTTTATTACCTTTAGCAACATTGCACGAATATACAATATATTTTTTACAAAAAGAAATGACGGGTTTATTTTAGAAGAAAAACTTAAATACAGCATTTGACGATTTATAACTTTAAGAGATAAAGTATTAGACACGCATGGATTAAGCAAAGGGTACAAAATATAAGTGTTTTGCTACCTCAGGATGCAGAGATGGATCAATTATCAGGAAGTGGAAGCTGCTTACAATCCATCTGGCCACTATCAAGAAACGGCCGTCACAGAATAATCCATTAACGGGGAATAAGGACAAATATCTACAATTTGTCTAACTTCATAAATCGCTTGAAGTAATTTTTTGATTGTTTCTCCATGCTATTAACTTGGAGAGCAGGGTCACCTGGTTTGCTCTCCCTCCACTAACGTCATTTGACAGAACTTCAATAAATATCGGTAATCTATGTGAGAAACGAATGTTCTGGCACAGCGAAAACACAAAATTGGGCACCGCCAATCGATTACGGTACACACCATATATATTTTGTGATAAATATTACTCGCAGGTTTTAATGTTTACCTTTATTAACGCCTTGGAAGACGGCCCGTGGGCTTGGAGGAGATAATCTGACGCTCTATATGAACGAAATAATGGTGCTGTTAAAGCTGCTCAGTTTTGTCGATGTGACAGGTGAATGATGTGACGGTGGAAGTGGCCACGGTGGACTACACCCTCAAGGGGCTGTGTAGGCGGTACAACGCCCACAGCAGGGCCAAGCGCCTGGCACGTATCAGGACCCAGCTGCCCAGGAAGAGCTGGGCCCCTCTGTGGAACCTCCAGAACCTGACCATCCTGATCACTGTGGTGGTGTTTGTGGTCATGATCATCATATGGTCACTGCTCTGGGTCTTCATATGTAAGCGCACATGCACAGGGTGTCAAGTTACGTTACACAAAGATGGTTAACACACAGACATACACCCAGAGACCACGATAGAGACTGTGCTGTTTCCCAGTTCGCAGAGAGAGCAACAGCGGAGTGTATTTTGCGGGAATGTTCCGTGTTGCCAACGTGGAGTTTATCCCGGAATATCGCCAAGCTGATTCCCACGAATTTATATCCATGACCAACAAGATCCAGCATGTGGTGAGTGTGATCGGCTCATAGGTCTGTTCATACAAAATAATGCTGTCATCACCATAGTAGGAAATGTATTTTGACAGGTGGCAGTGTTGCTAATGGTAACTCTCCTTTATGATGATGTCCATGGTTACTAATGTTAACTGTCCTTTATGATCTCCATGGTTAATAATGGTAACTGTCCTTTATGATCACCATGCTTACTAATGTTAACTGTCCTTTATGATCTCCATGGTTACTATTGTTAGCTGTCCTTTATGATCTCCATGGTTACTAATGTTAACTGTCCTTTATTATCACCATGCTTACTAATGTTAACTGTCCTTTAGGATCTCCATGGTTACTAATGTCCTCCCCCATGTCCCACAGGTGAGCAGCGTATACAGGATGTCCTCAGTGTCCAAACTCTACAAACTCTCCGCCATATCAGACCTCAGGTACACTGTCAGTCTCCCACTAAGTGGCTGGTGCAAAACCCTGGACACACGGCATGTCATTTCAGCGTTTCCTCTGTGTCCCAGTGATAATGACGAGGGTGGTGTCCTGGTGCACTTCTGGATTGTGTTCGTGGTGCCGAGCCTGACGGCCCCGACAGTGTGTGAGGAGTGTGTGGGAGCCATCCTCAGAGACTCCGTTCTCACCAGCCTGAAGAACAGGTCCTCCGTAGGCTACCTCCTGGGCCTGCCTGTCGACATGGACTCCATACTTGTTAATGGTAAGTGTGTGTGTGTGTGTGTGTCTGTGCGCGCATCTTGTCTGTGTGTACATTTGCGTGTGCGTAACGGTACACAATCATTTCCTATGTTTATTAATTCTTTGCAGCTGCCTTACGCTCAGATTACACAGCGATTACAGCAGGTGAGTTACCTCAATTACAGCAAATGTGTTACTTCAAGTACAGCAAGTGAGTTGCCTCAATTACAGCAGATGAGTTACCACAATTACAGCAAATGAGTTACCTCAATTACAGCAAGTTACCCCAACTGCAGCAAATTAGTTACCCCAATTACACCATATGAGTTAACTCAGTTCATCTGTCATTTTAGGCCCCTGATGTTCACTATGCACACTCATTAGCATGTTAACGATCAGGGCCAGATCAAGTCATAAATTACATAAGCAGTTGCTTAAGGACCCCCGACCTCTAGTGAGCCCCAAACCGCAAGGGGAGAGGGGTGGGTCCCCAAATATAATTCTGCTTAGGGCCCCCCCAAAGGGCTTGAGCTGGCGCTGGCAATGGTGGGTACAAGCCGACAGCCCTCTTCCCGTGCCAGGTTCCCAGTGTGTGGACAAGCTGTATGCCAGCGTGCCAGGCTCCAGGGTTCCCCTGAACGTGTACTCGTCGTGGGGGGGCCTGAGCTGCTTCGTCAAGCTGACGTCTGCCCCGGGCTCTCTGATCCGCCTCACCATCAGCTCCCTGCTCATCGAGCCCAGTGACTGTGTCAGCGACGCTTTCACTGTGTATGACGCCTTGCTGCCCATGAGGGGGCGCACTTTATACAGGTGAGTCGTGTGGTTGAATGGATCTGCTACTGTATGTCCGTGTTAATACACAGGTAGAATCCCAGACAGGTCCTGTAGGGTGTTTGATCCCCTGTCTCTGTCCTGTAGGATGTTTGATCACATGTCTCTGTCCTGTAAGATGTTTGATCACGTGTCTCTGTCCTGTAGGGTGTTTGATCACATGTCTCTGTCCTGTAGGATGTTTGATCACATGTCTCTGTCCTGTAGGATGTTTGATCCCGTGTCTCTGTCCTGTAGGGTGTTTGATCACGTGTCTCTGTCCTGTAGGGTGTTTGATCACATGTCTCTGTCCTGTAGGATGTTTGATCACATGTCTCTGTCCTGTAAGATGTTTGATCACGTGTCTCTGTCCTGTAGGGTGTTTGATCACATGTCTCTGTCCTGTAAGATGTTTGATCACGTGTCTCTGTCCTGTAGGGTGTTTGATCACATGTCTCTGTCCTGTAGGATGTTTGATCACATGTCTCTGTCCTGTAGGATGTTTGATCCCGTGTCTCTGTCCTGTAGGGTGTTTGATCACGTGTCTCTGTCCTGTAGGGTGTTTGATCACGTGTCTCTGTCCTGTAGGGTGTTTGATCACATGTCTCTGTCCTGTAGGGTGTTTGATCACATGTCTCTGTCCTGTAGGGTGTTTGATCACATGTCTCTGTCCTGTAGGGTGTTTGATCCCGTGTCTCTGTCCTGTAGGATGTTTGATCACATGTCTCTGTCCTGTAAGATGTTTGATCACGTGTCTCTGTCCTGTAGGGTGTTTGATCACATGTCTCTGTCCTGTAGGGTGTTTGATCATGTGTCTCTGTCCTGTAAGATGTTTGATCCCGTGTCTCTGTCCTGTAGGGTGTTTGATCACATGTCTCTGTCCTGTAGGGTGTTTGATCATGTGTCTCTGTCCTGTAAAATGTTTGATCCTGTGTCTCTGTCCAGTAGGATGTTTGATCACGTGTCTCTGTCCTGTAAGATGTTTGATCACGTGTCTCTGTCCAGTAGGATGTTTGATCATGTGTCTCTGTCCTGTAGGGTGTTTGATCACGTGTCTCTGTCCTGTAGGGTGTTTGATCCTGTGTCTCTGTCCAGTAGGATGTTTGATCACGTGTCTCTGTCCAGTAGGATGTGTGATCCTGTGTCCCAGTCTCTGTCTCTGGTGTCCACGTCCAACTTCATGCTGCTCTCCTTCAGGATGACCCCGGGGAACAAGAACTTCCAAGGACATTTCCAGGCCATTGCTGACGAACGTAAAACAGATTATCGCTCAGTATAATCACACAAACTGGTGGACTGGTGTTTTTATCCCACTGTTTTGTGTTTCCCCACCAGAGTGTTTGATTTCAGTCAAGACCCAGGCTGATCCAGGTTTCATTGATCAGATCTCCAGTCCCTTCTACCCCAGCTTGATACCCCCTCAGGGCTCCTGCACATGGAGGTTTCAGGTATTTCAGGCTCAGCCCAAACTCCTCCCCCTTTTACTGTTCACCTCCCCCAAGAAAACGACAAAAACTGCACATGTTGCTGTCTACAGACCCCCAGCACCTCCCTGGGCGTAGCTCTGATGTTCTACAACTACGTGCTGAAGCTGAAGGATGTAACAGCCTGTGAGCACGGCTGGTGGAAGGTCAATGAGATCATGTAAGTGTGTGTGTGTGTGGTGTGTGTGTGTGTGCGCGCATGTCCCATATGAAAAACAGACCGATTACCACATTAGCTTTGAATTGATTTGATTGTGTGTCCAGATACTGCGGCAGTTACACAGACTACACCACTGTGTTCCGGATCCCTCACTATGACTCCGAAGTGGAGTTCCGATCCAGTTCACGGAACTCTGGGCAGCCGTTCCAGGCTGAATACAGCAGCTTCAACATCAGCCAGCGTAAGAGATTCCCCGGTCCTCTTACTCTAATCTAGCTTCTTCCCTCTCGGTCAGACCTCACAATCCTGAAGAAATCTGAAGATGTCTAAATACCCCCCCCCCCCCCACTCCTCTCTCTCAGCGTGTGCCGAGGGTTACTTCCTGTGCGTCACGGGGCTGTGTGTGGAGAAGATCCGACGGTGTGATGGCGTGGACGACTGTCAGGATGAGAGCGATGAAGTCTTCTGCTGTATGCGTGTAACAAAGCGCCAGGACTGGCAACTTCAGCCACTCTCAGCTCTGACATTGCTAAGTTATTTGCTAGAAGCTGAGATATTCCTGTAAATGTTTTCCTTTTCAGCAACGCCTAGTTTAAACTGTGGAAGCTCTAGTCCTCTGCACGCTCTCTATGTCTGCAATGGTGAGGTGGACTGCATCAACGGAAGGGATGAAACCAACTGCACTCTGGGTAGAACGGAATCCTTTTCTTTATCCAGTTTCTTTGGAAGGTATTCGTGAGAATAATAATGAAGACTTCCAAACTATGAAATATCACATGGAACCATGTAGTAACCCAAAAAGTGATCAAAATAAATGTAATATTGTGGATTCTTAAAAGAAGCCACTCTTTGCCTTGATGACACCTTTGTACACTTTTTGCATTCTCTGGGCTATTTCATAGTTTTGATGTCTATATAGTAAAAATAAAAATGAGTAGGTGTCCAAACTCTTGACTGGTCCTGGATGTAGTATGTAGAATGTGCACTCACAGAGGAATATACCAGGTGTTTTCCCTGTGGCTGAACAGAGATGAGCTGCTCTGACATCAGCTACAGGTGTAACAGTGGATCCTGTATCCGGAAGAGGAACGCCAGATGTGATGGAGTCCTTGACTGCGCTGATCAGAGTGACGAGCGTGACTGTGGTGAGTCCTCAACCGGAACAAAACCTGTCACTGGACCACATACACTACAACATAAACATACAGTGTAGTGGTAGTGGACAAATCTACAGCAGTGTGGTCCGAAACACACTGGAGCTCCGAAACACACTGGAGCTCCGAAACACACTGGAGCTCCGAAACACACTGGAGCTCCGAAACACACTGGAGCTCCGAAACACACTGGGGCTCCGAAACACACTGGGGCTCCGAAACACACTGGGGCTCCGAAACACACTGGGGCTCGCTTCTTTGGATTTCCGTTATGTCCATCCACTACTGCTATGACTGTGAATAAGCCAGCCAAAGAGGATCAGCAATGGAACTTTGACTGAAAAAACAGTTGGCGTGATACAATAACACCATTAGTGCGTGATAAATTACAGTAGGTCTAAATTGGATATCCCTTTAACTGCAACGAAACCTCAATATCCAAATACATTCAATCACTTTAATCTCTCCCACGTATCTGCTCAGCTTCTATCAGTCTACCGGGCCCAAATTATCCCTACTCAGTTCAGTGGGACCCTCCAAATGACCCGGCCGGGGGTTTTCATTAAGTTGCCGTTATTAGGTCCTGTTCTGTAGCTGCTCACTTGAAGCCTTGTTCTGCCCGTCGCCCGAGTGGCTGTCTGTGTTTACTGTTATTACACTGTAATGGGAGCAGCCTAGGCTTGGAATACACACACACACACCTCGTAGTGCTGTCGTTTTTTTAATAAGGCTGCTGCCAGCTGGTCTGTCAAAGTGACTCAGCACATTTACTGTACTTTACAACACGCCCACACACACACAGAGACAAACAGAAATACAACATCAGAGACGTTCACCAAAACACACACAGACATCACACATATTCTCTAAAACCTCTTGCTGATGATGTGCTTTGCAGCCTGCGGCCGTCCCCGTCCGGCAAGAGCGGACTCAGGTCCCCGGGTGGTGGGCGGAGTCAATGCTGTGGAAGGGGAGTGGCCATGGCAGGTCAGCCTGCACTTCTCCGGCTACCTGTACTGCGGAGCCACTGTCGTGTCCTCCGATTGGCTCATCTCAGCAGCACACTGCTTCAGCAAGGACAGGTGTGTAGATGTATGGGACGTCGCGCCGCTGCTCGGTCCGTGGCCACTTTCTCCCCGGGTTTTTCCGCGCACTGGGCTGGTACCCGAGACCTCTGGTTCACAAGCACACGTGAGTGTCCCCCTTAAGGCCGGCCCTGCAGTCGTGGGACCCCGTTGGCTAAAGGGCGTACGTCTCAAACACACCGCCATGTGACACGTATGCATTCTGCTGACTGACCACTTTATGACCACGTTACAACCGCAGCGAATCATAGTGGACCGGTATCACGCCGACAAGTTAAAACACCAAACCATTTGAAACCCGTCAGCCCAGCATCTGCGTTCGCATGCCCGCGTCAGCGCCGGTTGAAACCCGCCATTTCACTGAAATGAGGCTTATGTAATCACGTTTTCCCCGAGTTCAGCCCGCAACCTTTAACCCTTGAACCCCCCCATCCCAGGCTGTCTGACCCGGGCCAGTGGAGCGCCCACCTCGGCATGCTGTCCCAGGGCAGCGCCAGGCACGTCAGTGAGATCCGGCGCATCGTGGTGCACGAGTACTACAGCGGGCAGACCTTCGACTACGACGTGGCCCTGCTGCGGCTGAGGAGCCCATGGCCGTCCTCCCTGGGCCCCTTCGTCCAGCCGGTGTGTCTCCCGGCGCCCTCACAGACCGTCACCAGGGCCCACCAATGCTGGGTCACGGGCTGGGGGTACCTCTCAGAGGACGGTGAGGAGACTGAACCAACGCCGTGTATTTGGACATTTCGTCCGGCGGTGCCGCCCGCTTGTCCCGAAACATCGCCCTCGTTGCTGCAGCTTCTTGGGGCAGTGGGTGGTGGTGGGGCGGGGCTGGGGTGGGGGTGCAGGGTGCTCTGTGGCTGATGTTCAATGTAATCAGTGGACCTCTGGTCTGAGCCCCGGGGACATGTTAAACTGGAGCTGTGGATCTACAGAGTTTGGCCAACCAGGTCTCTCACCACCCCCCCCACCCCCCACCCCCCTCCTCAGATAAAACCCTTCCCACGGTGTTACAGAAGGCGGAGGTGTTCGTCCTGGATCAGAGTGAATGTAAGAGGAGGTACGGCCCCATCACACCCCGCATGCTGTGTGCCGGGGTCCCCTCTGGAGAGCAAGACGCCTGCAAGGTAAGAGACCGACCACCACCCTCAGATTCTTCCTGGTTCCCCCGGCCCTGTACTTCAAAAAGCCTTGTAGCCTCGCTGTGCCCTCCTCCCTGATATATTTGTATCTTCTAAAAAGCCTTTTAATATGCTTTCAGCCATAGACTCTGACCCTTAAAGGGACATCGTATGTAAGACCTCATTTTCCATTTCCTTTTACAGTTATACCATGACATGGACAGTTCTTTTATGTTTTTAAGTTCCTCATTCCTGAGCTTGTTTTTTTGCCTTAGTTACTTGCATGAGCCATAGTGGACATAGCCATGTGTTTTGTTTTGGACATGCGTGTTAAGCCTGAGATGGCTGTGGAGTTTCTTCTTTCTGGGGATGTTTTATAACAAACTGAGGTTGGTTTGTCGGTGAGTCTATCCGCTACTGCTACTATGGCTCGCTCAAGCGACTAACCCGGCTGAGGAACCTCCAAATTGAAATGAACATCTTATCGACACAATTCCACAACACCAAGTGGACCGTGAGTTCCAACATGTACATCTCGAACGTGCGTCCTTACTCGTACCATGCCCCCCGTTTTTCCATTCACAGGGTGATTCAGGGGGCGCTCTGTCATGCCGAGCTCCAGGCCCAGAGGGGCGTTGGTTCCTCACGGGCATCGTGAGCTGGGGGGCAGGTTGTGGCAGACCTAATCTGCCTGGCGTCTACACCCGGGTTAACAAGTTCACCAGCTGGATCCAGAACCACATCGTCCCCTGAGTGGATCACAACCCATTTAGTTTTATAGTCCTATTTCAACTGCTATCGAATATAACTGCTCGGTAATTACTGTGCTGTTACATCTGTATCATGCAATTTACCTGTTAGAAGGTGGACTGTGTTTTAGGCTTAACAATTAGGCAGGTCAGGTGAGATTGACAGGATTTTAGATGCAGGTGAGGTCCTTTCAAGCCAATCTAACATTACCTCAAACATGTTGTTCTTAAACATGGTCATTCACTCTTCAACCTCCATGCTTTTATGTAATTATAAATTGGGGGCTTTATAAATTGGTGCGGCATCATCTGTCATACAACTGATATTTTGTAAAGTCATGACAATAAAACTCTGTTGTGGAAACAGTTTCTGAGTGACTATATTTTTCCCGACCTTTTTGTGTTTGTCGTTTATTAAGTCATCACCCGTATCAAGTAATTCATATTCAGTATCTTGTTACAAAGTCTAGCCACGAATTACAGGTTATTGTGGTTCCAACATGTTTTTGTAATTCTACTTCTAAACCCATGCCAGCCAGTTTCACTTTTTTCATATACAGTATGCACAGTGCTCTCAAACAATCTTTTGTCTAGCAGAGCGGTTCACGGCGGAGGAAGTTTGCCCACATTTTCCATCACACGGATGGTTGTGTGGGTTGTACCATTTCATAGTGGTACCTCAGCTCGGTGAGTGGTACCATTGTGCCGCGCTGCATTCTGGGGCTCCGTGTGACACCTGCCCGCACAGGTATACCCGGGAGTGAGTGAATGCTCCCGCCGCATCCAACCCGCTCAGGTCGGGTTTCTGCGCTTTTCAAAAGAGGATTAGTATAGCAAAAAAGCGTCTCTCCTCCCCGTGATTTCTATGCCTGGGATATCGTTGCATATCGCCGCTACGGAGCCAAACGGGACAGTGCCATGAGGACTCTTCCTAAAAGCAGAACCAGTGAGGTTTACAGCGTCTCTGGATATGGACATTGTTCTGCTGGCGGTTCACCTGCACAGGTAAGAGAGACGGCTTCAGCCCTCGCCGCACTTTTCACCCTGCCCGAACAGAGGGGGAGACAAAGGGATGCTGTTCGGATTCCACTATCAAAGCAGCGGTCTTTTTCGGGTATAGATATTAATGCGTTTCATAATAGGCCTTCTTTATTATTAGAATTCGCTACATACTATATAATCGGATGTGGTCGGTCCGCGTGAAAAGATTTGGCTGACCAACTTTCTAGTTAATCTTAATTGTAAAATCCGTCTCTAGGTGTATCTGGTTCTCGCACTCCTGAAGGTCTATATGTCAGAGTGCACCGCTTGATAGAATGCTGACAAAGCTGCGCGAGGCCGTGGGAAAGCAGACCCCTCGAGCCACGCTTTGTGCGCTCCCCCGGGAGTCCTGCCAAGACGCCAAATCTTTCACTTCAATTCCTTTAAAACAAATCTTTCACTTCAGTTCCTTTAAAACAAATATTTCACTTCAATTCCTTCAAAAAACTCGGAAGGTTCTCTGCTGTTGTCGCGCTCCATAAACTGATTAAGTCACCTGTTTACCGTTCATCACAAAATAAAAAACATTAAATGAGGGGGGGGGGGGGGCATGGGTTAGATTTCGGATAAATTACAAAATTTTTATTTAAATCTGGAACATTTACTCTTTTTAGGATTCACGTTAAACTTTTGCTCTGCTGACCCTCACCATACTATGATTAGAGGGAACAAGACCACAAAGAAGTCTGCAGCTGGCATAAAGGTGGGGGAGTGTGTAGTGACGTGAGTAAGTGAAGCCGTTTTTTCTCTGACATAGGGGGTCATTACAGAGGCCCGTGACTCAGTTAGCCCCCCAACGGAGTCCAAGGCTCCGAGCGATCGACGGGACTGGGTTGACGAGTGCTGTCGACGTCCTGTCTGTGGGGGGTGGAGGAGGTGGGCTCTAGGCCTCCTGCCCATTACTGGAGCCATTGCTCTGGGTCTCCATTTCTTCACATGTGAGTACGCTGCTCTGCCTGTCTTGAGGTGCCGCAAGGCTTCGACACAAACCCTCCCTTTGAATAGGTTTTTTCGAAGGAACTGTCAGTCAATGGGTGGAGTACTTCAGTCAGTGCGTGTGCATGTTTTAAACACCGTAACATTCGCGCTTCAATGTATGTATCTCAGCTCCGCCCCCCTCAGTGTTCTACCTCGGCGGCAGTGTGGAGTTCACCAACACGAGCTTCACGTTGGACCTGGCCGACCCCGCCTCACCTCAGTTCCGCCTCAAGGCTCAGGCTGCGAGCCGCTACGTAAGTTCAATGCTCTTCCCGTCCCTTTCTGTACCGTCCGCTCCTGTTCTACATACTGTTCCGGTTCTGTCGAGTCGTATTCTGCACTGTCCCGTTCTGTCCAGGCCTGTTTGGTACTGTCCTGTGGCACAATGTCTGTACTAGCCGGTCCTCTGCTGTTCTTAGATGTAGCTTGTCCCCACTCTGCTGTTGGCTTACAAAATATCACTGTGAATACAGGCAGACTGAACTTGTCTCTAGAGCTCTGACCACCTAACAGTGGCGTTCTAGAGTCTACTGACTAAATGTCAGTCATCGATGTGGCCTTTTAAAGAATGTCGTTCGTAGGGGTACTGATATCACTCCGGAAGGCTGCTGCTCTCTCTTCGCCTCAACCCCCCCCCTTCTCCCAAACCCTTGCTCCGCTTTCCCTCTCACTGTCTCGGTGGTAAATGTAAAGCGGGTGTGTAACAGGAGCCCTGGTCTGTGTGTGAGTCCTGGGGGGCGCTGAGGTCTGAGGCCCCTGGGGACTGGGGCCTTTTCACTGGTGAGGACAAGCCCGCCGTTTGTAAGCACAGCGGGGCCCAGGCTGCCAGAGTGAGAGGAAGAGCAGGCCCTCAATAAAAACATTGTCTGTGTTACTTTCACACAATCAGCCACTCTGTGCCTCACTGCCTCCAGAGCAGGGAGAAAGACAGACAGACAGACAGACAGACAGACCGACCGACAGGGAGTGTAGGGGGGAGGGACAGACAGATAGAGATGGAGGGAGGGACAGACAGATAGAGATGGAGGGAGGGACAGACCGATAGAGATGGAGGGAGGGACAGACAGATAGAGATGGAGGGAGGGACAGACAGATAGAGATGGAGGGAGGGACAGATAAACAGGGACACAGCCTGACAGAGGGAGACAGACCGTCAGAGAGAGATGGATTCAGACAGACCGGTGGGAGAGAGAAGTTGAGGGTGAGAGGGGGCAGTATAAGATGGAGAGGGTGAGTATGAGGTGGCGAGAGGGGGTGTCGTGGAGCATGAGATGGAGAGGTGGAGTTTGAAATGGAGAGAGGAGGACAGGTGGAGTATGTGGTAGGGAGAGGTGGAGAATTAGATGGGGAGAGGTGGAGTATTAGTTAGGAAAGGAGCAGAATTAGATGAGGAGAGGTGGAGTATTAGATGAGGAAAGGAGGAGAGGTGGAGTATTAGATGAGGAGAGGTGGAGTATTAGATGGGGAGAGGAGGAGAGGTGGAGTGTTAGATGAGGAGAGGTGGAGTATTAGATGGGGAGAGGAGGAGAGGTGGAGTATTAGATGGGGAAAGGAGCAGAATTAGTTGAGGAGCGGTTGAGTATTAGATGAGGAGAGGAGGAGAGGAGCAGAATTAGATGAGGAGCGGTTGAGTATTAGATGGGGAGAGGTCAGGTTTAGACAGGGGTTGTTACTTTGAAGAACCTACATTTGAGGTCACGGCTGAGAAAAAGGATCGCCTTAAAACTGTCATAGAGGAAGGGACCAGGACCGGAGTAGGTCCAACGAGGGGATACACTGCAGAGGGAAGGGGGTACGAGACCCTGCATGGACTGGGGTCATGTACGGTAAACATAGTCTGGTTAATTGACAGGGTCGGAGGTCTTCTGAGGTAATAATTAACTGTAATTGCTGTAATCTGACCATAACGGAGACTGTGTGGGGGTCTCTGTTACGCTGTTGGGTTGATTAAACCCAGGCCACAGATTCATCCAGTCCAGGGTATGTCTGCATGACAGGCTAGGTGGAGATATGCACACAATGGAGCTCTGTGCCTCCCCAAACCAAACACAAGCACACTTGTTTTACCATACTTGTCTGGACTTTACCTAACCCCAAAAAGCTAAGTTCTACCAAAGATCTGAACACAAACCTAACCCTAAACCTCATCAGAATCCTTACACTGAGCTTATCCCAAAAATATTTTCTTTCCCCAAATCTGGACCTGCAGAATTTCCTAATTGTCCCTGACTTACCATGGTCTGCTGGACTTGAGTATAGTAATGTATGTACACACATGTATGCACATTAAACACACGCATTTATACAAACTGTACACATGGGGTGCACACACACACACACACACACACACACAAGAACTGAGCTTTTGTGTTAAGGCTGCAGGTTCATCCAGGAGTACTTGTGACACACATACAGTTGTGACTTCATTCCTGTTGCTTTATCACCCTGTGACATAAAGGCTTTCCCCTTTAGCAGAAGAAACATAGAACGTGGCTCGTTTCTAATATTCTCATGCTGTTTGTTGTCGTTTTATTTCCCTTCTTTCCACCGGCTGTTTGTCTCCACGTTGGGATGCATTCTAACAACGTTGTGGGGGCATTATGAAAATGTTGTGGTGCGGTTCTGACATTGTTGTGGCGGCATCCTAACGACGTTGGATCAGTTGTCAGAGCTGTACGAGTCCTCACCCTGGAGCTCCTACCACCTCCGCTCAGGAATTACCGCCTTCAGGTGAGGCCCGCCCTGGATGGGATCAACACACAGGAAATTACCATAAATGCCGGACCTGTGAAACTGCCTGTGCTTGCGTGTGTGTTTGGGCTTGTGTGTTTCTATGTGTGTGTGTGTGTGTGTGTGTGTTGACAGTGAAGGAGTAGACGGACTGAACGCATTCTACTGGAGTAAGTTCTCAGCCCCAGAGGGCGTTGCCATGGATATCCAGCGGTGGAATCCGGAACGCGTGCAGCGGCGTCTCCCTGGCAACAACAAGCTGCTGTACAGCCGCAACGAGGAGCGCTATTACATGGAGAGGGATGAAGAAGTGCTCAGCCTCCTGGGTACTGTAGTTTACCGTGAACTCTCCCTGAACTACGGCTCCCAGAGTTATTCAGTTGGGTTTATTCTTGCTTCAACATGAACAAAAAGGCCTGTTATGTAATATGTGTGTGCGTAGGTTTGGACTCCGATGAAGACTTTGAGGAAGATGACAAGGCAGATAAAATTAAGAACCCAAACACTCTTCAGGGTGGCAAGTGGCAACTGGGATTTCAAGGTGAGGAATGAGGAAGTCCTCCCAAAATGCTGTTCTAGAGGGACGCTCCTCTAGCCGACGCCTTCACGCAAAGACACTTCCTATATAATATGGTACAGCTACGTTTTACCATGGTCATGGCAGCCCTTCGATCCAAACAATCTCGCCATCCCCACAGCAATGTCCTTTGACCTCTATGCAAAGTATGGAAACAATCGTTCCCTGAGCCTGGTTAACCCCAAGAAGCCCTACTACCAGTGGCGCCTGCGAGTCCCGTCGGGTCACGTGGTACGCCTGGTCGTCCTCACCCTGGACGGAGCCGCGCCCGGAAGTTGCTCTGCCCACAAACTCTCTGCCTACGATTTCCTGCTTCCTCTACAAAACAAGATCATCGCCAGGTACTGTGTGTCTGTTGTGTTTGTCTGTGGTTTATGTCTATGCTGTGTCTGTTATGTGTTGTCGTTGTGGGTGTTGAGACTCTTGTTGCTGTCTATTACAGGTGGTGTGGGTTGCCTGTGTCTGGCTCGTCACCTGTGATGAAGCTGACATCGTCCGGTAACGTGATGCTGGTGACATTCTCCTTCAGCAGACAGAGAGATGGAGCCGTCTTTAAGGCCTACTTCCAAGCTGTCCCCAAAGCAGGTTAGACTGGCCTCACCTTTCCCGTTAGAATGACCTCACCTCTCCCCCGTTTGACTGGCCTCACCTCTCCCCTGTTAGACCTTCGTTACGTGGGGCTGGATGGTAACTGGACAGAAACAAACTAGAGTTGTCTGTGCAACTGAACCAAGTTAGCTCACTGAGCCAAAGTCTTAAGTCACCAAGATAAATCTGCATCAGTGTTTTAAATGTGTCCAACAGGTCTAATGACAGATCTTAAGTAATACCTAGTATATTAAATATGTACAACAGGTCTTATGACAGATCTTAAGTAATACCTGGTATATTAAATATGTACGACAGGTCTTATGACGGATCTTAAGTAATAACTGGCATAATAACTGGTCTATTAAATGTGTGTATATACATCTGTGTGGTTGTCGCCCCCTGTAGGTTGTGGAGGATCTCTATCCTCCTGGAATGGCTCGTTGTCTTCTCCCCACCACCCTGCCAACTACCCACCAAACATGGACTGTAGCTGGACCATACGGGTGTGTGTGTGTGTTTCATTTTCCTGTGTGTTCAGGTCAGTCTAGTTAGCAACAGCCCTGTCCACCTCGGAAGCTGCTGACAGTAGTCCACAGTGGTCCGGTGACTGTGTGTGTGCGTGTATGTGTGTAGTGACAGGAGGTCAAGGAAGGCGTTTGTCTCCCCGCGTTTCCTGCATTCCTGTGTCTGAGAGGCTGCTTCACTCTGATGTCTTTCAGGCGCCGTTGCCTGGATACCTGATCTCCATGACGATTGTGACATTGGACATCCAGGACTCCTCGTTGTCGGACGGCTGTGAGAAAGACTGGCTGGATATTGGAGGGGTCAAGTAAGCGTTGCCGTGGTAGCAGCACTGGTGATGATACACTGCAAGGTTTTACTGTCTGTGTGTGTGTGTGTTATTTTACCAAGTGTATTTCTGTTTTATGTTCATTTGTGGTGTATGTGTATGTGGTTGGGGTCTCAGGCTATGTAACCCCATGGCTGACAACGTTAGACAGAGGATCTACTCCTCTCCTGTATCCCTGCACTTCCACTCTGATGAGTCTCTCACTCACAAGGGCTTCTACCTGCTGTACAGGGCCTTCTCACCAGAGAGCAGTGAGTCCACACACACTCAGTCAGACCTGTGTATTCCAAGTGCTCACGTGTACAGAACTACAAGTCTGAAAGTCAGTATGAACAGAACTACATGTACTATATTACTATATTCAGTCGCCAGTCTGTCTGTACATAAGTACCTGTACTGTAGTCTGTCGCTAGTCTGTCTGTATATAAGGACATGTACTGTAGTCAGTCGCTAGTCTGTCTGTATATAAGGACATGTACTGTAGTCAGTCGCTAGTCTGTCTGTATATAAGGACATGTACTGTAGTCAGTCGCTAGTCTGTCTGTATATAAGGACATGTACTGTAGTCAGTCGCTAGTCTGTCTGTATATAAGGACATGTACTGTAGTCAGTCGCTAGTCTGTCTGTATATAAGGACATGTACTGTAGTCAGTCGCTAGTCTGTCTGTATATAAGGACATGTACTGTAGTCAGTCGCTAGTCTGTCTGTATATAAGGACATGTACTGTAATCAGTCGCTAGTCTGTCTGTATATAAGGACATGTACTGTAGTCAGTCGCTAGTCTGTCTGTATATAAGGACATGTACTGTAGTCAGTCGCTAGTCTGTCTGTATATAAGGACATGTACTGTAGTCAGTCGCTAGTCTGTCTGTATATAAGGACATGTACTGTAGTCAGTCGCTAGTCTGTCTGTATATAAGGACATGTACTGTAGTCAGTCGCTAGTCTGTCTGTATATAAGGACATGTACTGTAGTCAGTCGCTAGTCTGTCTGTATATAAGGACATGTGCTGTAGTCAGTCGCTAGTCTGTCTGTATATAAGGACATGTACTGTAGTCAGTCGCTAGTCTGTCTGTATATAAGGACATGTACTGTAGTCAGTCGCTAGTCTGTCTGTATATAAGGACATGTACTGTAGTCAGTCGCTAGTCTGTCTGTATATAAGGACATGTACTGTAGTCAGTCGCTAGTCTGTCTGTATATAAGGACATGTGCTGTAGTCAGTCGCTAGTCTGTCTGTATATAAGGACATGTACTGTAGTCAGTCGCTAGTCTGTCTGTATATAAGGACATGTGCTGTAGTCAGTCGCTAGTCTGTCTGTATATAAGGACATGTGCTGTAGTCAGTCGCTAGTCTGTCTGTATATAAGGACATGTGCTGTAGTCAGTCGCTAGTCTGTCTGTATATAAGGACATGTGCTGTAGTCAGTCGCTAGTCTGTCTGTATATAAGGACATGTACTGTAGTCAGTCGCTAGTCTGTCTGTATATAAGGACATGTGCTGTAGTCAGTCGCTAGTCTGTCTGTATATAAGGACATGTACTGTAGTCAGTCGCTAGTCTGTCTGTATATAAGGACATGTACTGTAGTCAGTCGCTAGTCTGTCTGTATATAAGGACATGTACTGTAGTCAGTCGCTAGTCTGTCTGTATATAAGGACATGTACTGTAGTCAGTCGCTAGTCTGTCTGTATATAAGGACATGTACTGTAGTCAGTCGCTAGTCTGTCTGTATATAAGGACATGTGCTGTAGTCAGTCGCTAGTCTGTCTGTATATAAGGACATGTGCTGTAGTCAGTCGCTAGTCTGTCTGTATATAAGGACATGTACTGTAGTCAGTCGCTAGTCTGTCTGTATATAAGGACATGTACTGTAGTCAGTCGCTAGTCTGTCTGTATATAAGGACATGTACTGTAGTCAGTCGCTAGTCTGTCTGTATATAAGGACATGTGCTGTAGTCAGTCGCTAGTCTGTCTGTATATAAGGACATGTACTGTAGTCAGTCGCTAGTCTGTCTGTATATAAGGACATGTGCTGTAGTCAGTCGCTAGTCTGTCTGTATATAAGGACATGTGCTGTAGTCAGTCGCTAGTCTGTCTGTATATAAGGACATGTACTGTAGTCAGTCGCTAGTCTGTCTGTATATAAGGACATGTACTGTAGTCAGTCGCTAGTCTGTCTGTATATAAGGACATGTACTGTAGTCAGTCGCTAGTCTGTCTGTATATAAGGACATGTGCTGTAGTCAGTCGCTAGTCTGTCTGTATATAAGGACATGTACTGTAGTCAGTCGCTAATCTGTCTGTATATAAGGACATGTACTGTAGTCAGTCGCTAGTCTGTCTGTATATAAGGACATGTACTGTAGTCAGTCGCTAGTCTGTCTGTATATAAGGACATGTGCTGTAGTCAGTCGCTAGTCTGTCTGTATATAAGGACATGTGCTGTAGTCAGTCGCTAGTCTGTCTGTATATAAGGACATGTACTGTAGTCAGTCGCTAGTCTGTCTGTATATAAGGACATGTACTGTAGTCAGTCGCTAGTCTGTCTGTATATAAGGACATGTGCTGTAGTCAGTCGCTAGTCTGTCTGTATATAAGGACATGTGCTGTAGTCAGTCGCTAGTCTGTCTGTATATAAGGACATGTACTGTAGTCAGTCGCTAGTCTGTCTGTATATAAGGACATGTACTGTAGTCAGTCGCTAGTCTGTCTGTATATAAGGACATGTACTGTAGTCAGTCGCTAGTCTGTCTGTATATAAGGACATGTACTGTAGTCAGTCGCTAGTCTGTCTGTATATAAGGACATGTGCTGTAGTCAGTCGCTAGTCCGTCTCTCCCTGTCTGCCCAGCGTGTCCCCGTCAGTTCCGCTGTGGGGATGGGAGGTGTGTTCCTCTCAGGAAGGTGTGTGATGGGGTCAAAGACTGTCCGGGTGGACGAGACGAGGCTAAATGCTGTAAGCAACCTTCTATAGTCCTCCTCATAGTCTATACATTTCACTGATACTTTGTGGGGAAAGCCAGGGGACTGTTTAAACATGGCCCGTCTGTTGTGCCCAGCGACGTGTCGTCCTGGTGAGGTGTATTGTGGGAACGGCTTGTGCAAGCCTCACAGAAGCCAGTGTAACAGCCAGAGTAAGTGTGGAGACAGCAGTGAAGAGGGAGACTGTGGTGAGTACCAAACACACACCTGCACCACACCAACACAATTCACCAAACACACACCTGGACCACACCAACACAATTCACCAAACACACACCTGGACCACACCAACACAATTCACCAAACACACACCTGGTCTACACACCAACACAATTCACCAAACACACACCTGGTCTACACACCAACACAATTCACCAAACACACACCTGCTCTACACACCAACACAATTCTCCAAACACACACCTGGACTACATACCAACACTTTATTCACCAAACACACGTTTTAGATTACGTGTCTGTTATATACTCATATACTCATATTAATATGTGTTTTCATTATACCAGCTACATGGAGGACTGGCCTGTGGTAAGAACTGTGTGTGTGTGTGTTGTACTCCAGGCCAGGCGTTCACTCTGTTGTTCCCACAGCAGGTAAATGCTACCACACGTGTCCCAACAAGGTGTGTGTGTCCAAGTCCTCGGTGTGTGATGGTATCATTGACTGCAAGGACCGCAGCGATGAGGTCAACTGCACTAGAACATGTGAGTCCGTCCCTCCATCACAATAACCATCATCCCTGCATGACCATCCATCCCTCCATCACAATGACCATCCATCCCTTCATCATAATGATCATCCATCCCTCCATCCCAATGATCATCCATCCCTTCATTATAATGATCATCCATCCCTCCATCACAATGATCATCCATCCCTCCATCATAATGATCATCCATCCCTCCATCACAATGATCATCCATCCCTTCAACAAAATGATCATCCATCCCTTCATCAAAATGATCATCCATCCCTTCATCAAAATGATCATCCATTCATCCATCACAATTACATTCATCCCTCCATCACAATGACCATCCATCCCTTCATCATAATGATCATCCATCCCTCCATCCCAATGATCATCCATCCCTTCATTATAATGATCATCCATCCCTCCATCACAATGATCATCCATCCCTCCATCATAATGATCATCCATCCCTCCATCACAATGATCATCCATCCCTTCAACAAAATGATCATCCATCCCTTCATCAAAATGATCATCCATTCATCCATCACAATGATCATCCATCCCTCCATCCCAATTACATTCATCCCTCCATCACAATGACCATCCATCCCTTCATCATAATGATCATCCATCCCTCCATCCCAATGATCATCCATCCCTTCATTATAATGATCATCCATCCCTCCATCACAATGATCATCCATCCCTCCATCACAATGATCATCCATCCCTCCATCATAATGATCATCCATCCCTCCATCACAATGATCATCCATCCCTTCAACAAAATGATCATCCATCCCTTCATCAAAATGATCATCCATTCATCCATCACAATGATCATCCATCCCTCTATCCCAATTACATTCATCCCTCCATCACAATGACCATCCATCCCTCCATCATAATTATCATCCATCCCTCCATCATAATGACCATCCATTTATCCATCCCAATTACCATCCATCCCTCCATCACAATGACCATCCATCCCTCCATCATAATTACCATCCATCCCTCCATCATAATGACCATCCATTTATCCATCCCAATTACCATCCATCCCTCCATCCCAATTACCAACCATCCCTCCTTCACAATGACCATCCATCCCTCCATCACAATGACCATCCGTCCCACCATCAGAATTATCATCTATCCCTCCATCACAATGACCATCCATCCCTCCATCATAATTATCATCCATCACTCCATCATAATGACCATCCATCCCTTAATCCATTTGTCTTTCTGTATTTCCCCATCAAACCTCAATCTCTCTCTCTCTCTCTTCATGTCTCCCACACACTCTCCTTTTCTCTCTCACACACCATTCCTTTTTCTTCTCTCTTTTTTTCATTTTCATTTTCCCCTCTCTTCTTCTCCCCCTGTCTTTCTTCAGTCCACAAGGGGTGCTCTTCGTCCTCTTTTAAATGTGCCAGTGGGAAGTGTGTGAATAAGATCAACCCAGAGTGTGATGGGATCAAAGACTGTTCCGATGGATCAGATGAGACACGCTGCAGTGAGAAACATTTGCATATTTCAAATAATTACTAATAAAACGTACGAATGCACTGACATGCACAATTCATAACCTACTTATACACCAAATGCAACGCCCCTCCCCGCCAAAGGTTGTGGCACGCGGCCCAGGAAGCGTGCTAAGATAGTGGGTGGGTCTGATGCGGGGACGGGGGCGTGGCCATGGCAGGTCAGCCTGCAGATGGAGCGCTACGGTCATGTGTGCGGAGCGGCCCTGGTGGCCAGTCGCTGGCTCCTGTCTGCTGCTCACTGCTTCCAGGACTCTGACGCCATCAAGTGAGATACTTGAATACTGTCACATGGCCCTTGGCAGCATGATTAACCATTATCATCATAGTAATTTCTCCCTGTGTGTGTAGGTACCTGTATTTCTCCATGTGTGTAGGTACCTGTATTTCTCCATGTGTGTGTAGGTACCTGTATTTCTACATGTGTGTGTAGGTACCTGTATTTCTCCCTGTGTGTGTAGGTACCTGTATTTCTCCATGTGTGTGTAGGTACCTGTATTTCTACATGTGTGTGTAGGTACCTGTATTTCTCCCTGTGTGTAGGTACCTGTATTTCTCCCTGTGTGTAGGTACCTGTATTTCTCCATGTATGTAGGTACCTGTATTTCTACATGTGTGCGTAGGTACCTGTATTTCTACATGTGTGTGTAGGTACCTGTATTTCTCCCTGTGTGTAGGTACCTGTATTTCTCTGTGTGTGTAGGTGCCTGTATTTCTCCGTGTGTGTAGCAGCCTGTATTTCTACGTGTGTGTAGCAACCTGTATTTCTACGTGTGTGTAGGTACCTGTATTTCTCCATGTGTGTAGGTACCTGTATTTCTCTGTGTGTGTAGGTACCTGTATTTCTCCATGTATGTAGGTACCTGTATTTCTCCATGTGTGTGTAGGTACCTGTATTTCTGTGTGTGTGTGTATGTAGGTACCTGTATTTCTCCATGTGTGTAGGTACCTGTATTTCTCCATGTGTGTGTAGGTACCTGTATTTCTGTGTGTGTGTGTATGTAGGTACCTGTATTTCTCCATGTGTGTAGGTACCTGTATTTCTCCATGTGTGTAGGTACCTGTATTTCTCCCTGTATTTCTCCCTACACACAGGAAGACCTGTGTGTAGGTCTTCCTGTATTTGTAGGTACCTGTATTTCTGCGTGTGTGGGTTCCTGTATTTCTGTGTGTGTAGGTACCTGTATTTCTCCCTGTGTGTGTAGATACCTGTATTTCTCCGTGTGTCTATGTAGGTACCTGTATTTCTCTGTGTGTGTATGTAGGTACCTGTATTTCTCTGTGTGTGTATGTAGGTACCTGTATTTCTCTGTGTGTGTATGTAGGTACCTGTATTTCTCTGTGTGTGTATGTAGGTACCTGTATTTCTCTGTGTGTGTATGTAGGTACCTGTATTTCTCTGTGTGTGTATGTAGGTACCTGTATTTCTCCATGTGTGTAGGTACCTGTATTTCTGTGTGTATGTAGGTACCTGTATTTCTGTGTGTTTATAGTTACCTGTATTTCTGTGTGTTTATAGTTACCTGTATTTCTCTGTGTGTAGGTACTCTGATGTGCGGGTGTGGCGTGCCTACATGGGCATGCGTGTGATGAACACGGCCCTCAACGCCGCCGCCACCAGAACGATCCGCCGGATCGTCTTCCACTCCCAGTACGACCAGTTCACCTCGGACTACGACATCGCCCTGCTGGAGCTGAGCAGCCCCGTCTACTTCAGCGACTTGGTACAGCCCGTCTGCGTCCCCGCCCCTTCCCACGCTTTCACCACGGGAACAAGCTGCTACGTCACAGGCTGGGGCGTCCTGATGGAGGATGGTAAGGGCTGTGCCAACGGTAACGCCTGACGTCGGACGCCCGGCAGAAGACTGAAAATATGCACGTCAGAAATGACAACCACAGTTGTTTCAGTAACTCCTCATTTGGGGGGGCTTACACATACAATGTTTCTAGTTCCTACCCTGTGACATGCTGATGATGTCATCACCGCGTTCCTGTGTTTGTCCCAGGGGAGCTGGCATCTCTGCTGCAGGAGGCCACTGTGAAGATCATCAACCGGAACAGCTGTAATAAGCTCTATGACGACGCGGTCACTCCCAGGATGCTCTGCGCCGGCAACCTGCAGGGAGGCGTGGATGCCTGTCAGGTGGGGGTGTGTGTGTGTGTGTGTGTGTTCGTTGTTGTGTACGCGTGCCTGCTGTTTGCGTGGTTCTGCGCTGGTTTACATGTTTTTACATGTCTGTCTGTGTCTTTGCACGGGTTTTTCTAGGGTGACTCCGGGGGTCCTCTGGTATGTCTGGAGAGGGGCCGGCGGTGGTTCCTGGCCGGGATTGTGAGCTGGGGCGAGGGGTGTGCTCGGCAGAACCGCCCTGGGGTCTACACGCTGGTCACAAAGTTCACTGACTGGATCCACCAGCAAACTAAAGGACAGGTCTGACACGGACTCACAGACCTCTGGGTGACATCACCATGGACACACTCACTGACTGGCGCCCTGTGATTCTACTGGGGGAGGGGCAATGGGGCGCCGCTAAACAGCTCCTGCTTTATGACTCCGCTGGCCCCTTGTCGACTGTTCCCAATCATACCCCACCCCCCTTTTCCTTGTTTAAGGCCGAGCATCTCCCTTTGTCTCTTCGCCCTTTCCATGGTACCCAGACACATCCTCTCTCCTCCCGGAGGCGCGTCCGCTTGTGCACGTCGAGGCCGTCCGTGCCGATCTCGACGTGCGAGGTCTACTTCCTGTCCACACAGCGCACGCGGCTGTTGAAGTGGACGTTGTCTCTGTAGGGGTGTGTCCGGTAGCGTGTGTGTCCTGGTGTAACTGAGCATGGGAGGGTTTATGTCAGAGCAGGTTCATTATGTCATAGGAAATACTCATTTTTAGAATCTATTTTATTTTGGGTTTTAAAAAAAAAAAAAGAAGAAAAAAAAACAAACTTTCCCTATCATCAGAATATTATCTGTTTTGGATATACTCTCATATCTCATTTTAATATTATGATATCCTTCGATGAGACCAACAACTGAGACTAGTTGCCTTGGGGACCCTGTGCTGGTCTGGGGTGTGACGGGTTAAGAGACACTTTTGATTTACAGATTTTCTCAGAGGTCAAGTGTCCTAGAGACCAGTGCCACCCATTGGTAACTAAATGACATTGCACCTCAGTCGCCCTGTCCCATTTCAAGGGTTTATACGTTCTACTGCTTTTTAAAATGTAAATGTCAGAAAACAAATTGTTTTTACTCATTTGTATTTAGATGATTGAAGGAGTTAAATCCATATTAAACAGAGCACGTATATGGTTTGTTCAAATAGTGTGTTGTCTCTTGTGTCTCAAGTTTGGTTTGGTCTTCCTGCTTGTCTGTCTTCATATAGCAGGGCTTAAACCTTATTCCTGGAGAGCGAGCCTCCTGTAGGTTTAATCTCCAACACCTATTCCCAAAGCGCTACTCTCCTGTAAGTTTAAACTCCAACCCATTCCTGGCAATCTTCCTCCCTGTTGGTTTAAACTCCAACCCATTCCTGGCGATCTTCCTCCCTGTAGGTTTAAACTCCAACCCATTCCTGGCGATCTTCCTCCCTGTTGGTTTAAACTCCAACCCATTCCTGGCGATCTTCCTCCCTGTTGGTTTAAACTCCAACCCATTCCTGGCGATCTTCCTCCCTGTAGGTTTAAACTCCAACCCATTCCTGGCGATCTTCCTCCCTGTAGGTTTAAACTCCAACCCATTCCTGGCGATCTTCCTCCCTGTAGGTTTAAACTCCAACGCATTCCTGGCGATCTTCCTCCCTGTTGGTTTAAACTCCAACCCATTCCTGGCGATCTTCCTCCCTGTTGGTTTAAACTCCAACCCATTCCTGGCGATCTACCTCCCTGTTGGTTTAAACTCCAACCCATTCCTGGCGATCTTCCTCCCTGTTGGTTTGAACTCCAACCCATTCCTGGCGATCTACCTTCATATAGGTTTAAACTCCAACCCCTGTTCCACAAGAACTTTCCTTGTGTAGGTTCCTTGGGAGTTTATCCCACTCCAGTTCTAACTAGCCTGATGGAGCATATCAACTCATTATCAGAATCGGATGCACTAGATTGGGGTTGAAAAAACTGGGTTGGAGTACCTGGATGTGTAGCACATGTATATTTCTTTCAACATAATTGAACGATTACTGTAGTAGGCTGTAAAATGTAACCATCATATGTCCATTCATGAGTCTGTCTCTAGGTGGCACTATTGTCTATATATGAAGTAATCATACAGGACTGTGCAAGTCTTAGGCACCTGAAAGTCAAGTTAATGTCATTTATTTGGATAGTAAGTGTTTCTTTGTAAAGAAAAATAATAATATATATTATGTATGAATTTTTATGAAAATACTTACTACCCAAATAAATGGCCTTATTTCAACATTCAGGTGCCTAAGACCTTTGCCCAGTGTCAATTGTCTGTCTTGTGTCCACCAGCAGATAAGACTACACCAGAACTATATATTCACGAGGCATCCAATTACAAAGGGTGGTATGGAGAGTGTCTGTATGGTCCTTGTATTGGAATGGACCGCAGACATTGATCATGTGACGTATAGGTTGTGTCAGAGTGATTCTACACAGCAACACGGATCTGACTCATGCATTATTGCAGAGATGGTGTAGTCATCTGGTAATTCTTGCTCAATGTTTCCAAAAATGGGGGGGATATTGTGGGAATCTCATTCAGAATTTATCAGTCATGTTCTGTAAAGGGGAACTATGCTAAATATATCCATATCTTTTTGGACTTTTACTCGTTGTACCCAGCTGTCTCACTCTGGAAGAGCAGTGTATAGCAACAGCACGGTCAGAGGGTTACAGTGGCTCACAAACGTATTCACCCCTTTAGACTTTACCACATATTATTGTGTTACAATTTGAAGTTCAAATGGATTCAATTTAGAATTTTTGTCCATTCTTCTTTGCAAAATTGCTCAAGCTCCATCAAGTTGGATTGGGACCTTTAGTGAACAGCAATTTTCAACACTTTCCGCAGAATTTGATTTATGTCCAGGCTGGGGCTACGCCAGCACATTAACCTTTTTGTTTATTAAGCCACTCTAGTGTGGCTTTGGTGTTATGTTTGGGGGGGTCATTGTCAGGATGGAAGATGAATCGTCCCCCAAGACCCAGGTCCCTTGCAGACTTCAGCAGGTTTTCCTCCAGGATTTCTCTGTACTTTGCTGCATCCATTCTGCCCTCGATCTTCACAAGCTTTCCATGCCCTGATGCAGAGAAGCATCCCCATAGCATGATGACGCCACCACCATGCTTCGTTTAGGCTTGCCCCAAACGTAGTGCTTAGCGTTGAGGCCAAAATACTATTTTGGTCTCATCACAGAAACTTCTCCTTGGTCTCAGTGGTCCCACATGCCTTCTGGCACACTCTAGCTGACATTTAATGAGTTTTTTCAACAATTGCTTTCTATTTTCCACTCTCCCACGAAGGCCACTTTTGTGAAGAACCTGGGTTATTGTTGCAGTATGCACAGTGTCTCTTTTAAGGACGGCCTGTTCTAGACAGATTTAGTTGTGCCACATTATCTCTGTATCTTAAAGCGCACATATTATGACTGCTTTTCAACAAGTTAAAATAGGTCTATAAGTTCCATAAAACATGTTTCTGAAGTTGTTTGCTGGAAATAACTTGTAGGAAAAGATTCTTCCCTCCCTCTATTACCCTCTGTTTCAGTCCCTTTCAAAGTGTTCTGTTTTCTGCTCATTACATATTCATTAGCTGCTGCTCCTTTGCCCACGCCCACTCTAACTGCTACCATGGTAGCGGGGAGAGCGTAGTAGTAACGGTCTATGCTAATAGCTAGAAGCTAGTGGTTAGCGTTACCTTGTACTATGTGGCAAAACACTAGCTAGCTAAAATGTTAGTTTGCCAAAACACTTCTTGGTTAGTTTGTGTAGAATTGCAAAATAAAGACAGCTAATTGTATAGAACTACTTACATGTCCCTCGTCTGCAGGTATTCCACGCAAAACCCTAACCCACTCTTTTGGCTAATCCTGCCTTGTACTGACCGAAGTTGGAGAAACAGCCCGTCTCAAAGTGGTTAGCACAAACCGACGATTTTTTGACAACTTTAGCAGGGACGTTGCCTTCAAAAATGAATTCAAGCCATGCCGCTCTTCTGTCCTCTGCGGCTGGGACGCGATGGAGTGTTTTGTGCTCCTCTTTACAGCCAACAACAGCACAGTTTAAGTGGTGCTTCGACATGGTGCTTCTGAATCAGTAACAACATGGAGGATATCAGAGAAGAAGTTACTGCTGTACCTGGTGGGTGGAGCCTATAGACGGTGGAGACATTAGGTATGCTCTGTTGGGAGGGGTGGAGGGTGGGAATATTCAAATTTTTTGGACTGTGACGTCACAGTCCAAGGAGATTTCTAACAGCTCACCCAGAGACTGAAGACAGAGGACATTCAGAAACCCATATCTCACTCAAAACAGCATGGATGTTTTTTTTTCAAAGTGTGTATGCGTGTGGAAGCACCAGAGACACAAAATAACACCCCAAAACCCAGAAAAAGTGATTTTTTCATAATATGGGCACTTTAACAATGGACTTCATCATTGAATTTGAATTTACTGCAAGGATACCCCCTTGAGATGTAGCAATTATATTAGCATAAAGAGCATTTTAAGAATTTTGTCATCAGATTTTGTCATCAAATAAACTAAAGATTGTACACACAAATAAAAAGCAAAAACAGGTTGTTTTAAGATGAGAAAATAAAGATATCCTGAAGCAGCAAAAAGAGGTAATGGATCTAAAAAAATAAAAATAAAATACATTTAAATCAACACATTTGAACCAGTGAACCAGTGAAATTGCCTTCTGGATTTAGGCTGCAACCAGTTAAATGATTCATACATGAATCAATGGTAAGTTCTATATGGATCCTCAAAACAAATCTACATAGAGAATCATAAACAACATTAAGGGGCCTAGGAGTGTCAGAGGTGTTCTAATAAACTATGTCAGCATAATCAATAATAGGTATCATCAACTGAGAAATTATAAATGTTCTGCCTTGAAATTTAAAACAGTTAATTGAGCAATAAACTCAGACAACCATATGTTTTTATAATAAAATCAATGTGAAGCTTAAAGGAGAGTTCTGGCTCAAGCCAAAGGCCAGGATATTTAAATGGATCAACTTTTTCAAGGGGTGACCCATCATCAAAATGAATATGCAAATCAGAGGGATATAAATGTGAGGTTCTCGTTCCTAGTCCTGCCTGTTGGTTTTTGTTTGCCCCTAGCCACCTCTATGTTCCTGGTCCCACCTTCTGTTTCCTAGTCCTGCCTGTTTGTTTCTGTTCGCCCCTAGCCACCTCTATGTTCCTGGTCCAGCCTTCTGTTTCCTAGTTTGTCTGTATTGTGTCTTGAATGTAGCTTGTGTCCTGTACGTTATTAGTCGCACCTGTTTGTATTAGTCCTGAGTGTTTGCACCTGTTCCTATTTAGAACTACCCTTCAAGTGTAAGTGGACTCCCTCTAGTCCTTGTGGAAGCGTTGTTTTCTGTTGTGTGTTTGTGGTTCGAGGTTACAAGTCTCCAAGCCTGTTTGCGGTCTACCTGTACAGGTGCTGGTCATAAAAATTAGAATATCATCAAGAAGTTGATTTATTTCAGTAATTCCATTCAAAAAGTGAAACTTGTATAATGTATTCATTCATTACACACAGACTGGTATATTTCAGATGTTTATTTATTTTAATTGTGATGATTATAACTGACAACTGATGAAAATCCCAAATTCAGTATCTCCGAAAATTTGAATATTACTTAAGACCAATACAAAAAAAGGATTTTTAGAAATGTTGGCCAACTGAAAAGTATGAATATGAAAAGTATGAGCATGTACAGCACTCAATACTTAGTTGGTGCTTCTTTTGCCTGAATTACTGCAGCAATGCGGCGTGGCATGGAGTCGATCAGTCTGTGGCACTGCTCAGGTGTTATGAGAGCCCAGGTTGCTCTGATAGTGGCCTTCAGCTCTTCTGCATTGTTGGGTCTGGTGTATCGCATCTTCCTCTTCACAATACCCCATAGATTTTCTATAGGGTTAAGGTCAGGCGAGTTTGCTGGCCAATTAAGAACAGGGATACCATGGTCCTTAAACCAGGTACTGGTAGCTTTGGCACTGTGTGCAGGTGCCAAGTCCTGGTGGAAAATGAAATCTGCATCTCCATATAGTTGGTCAGCAGCAGGAAGCATGAAGTGCTCTAAAACTTCCTGGTAGACGGCTGCGTTGACCTTGGACCTCAGAAAACACAGTGGACCAACACCAGCAGATGACATGGCACCTCAAACCATCACTGACTGTGGAAACTTTACACTGGACTTCAAGCAATGTGGATTATGTGCCTCTCCTCTCTTCCTCCAGACTCTGGGACCTTGATTTCCAAAGGAAATGCAAAATGTACTTTCATCAGAGAACATAACTCAGCAGCAGTCCAGTCCTTTTTGTCTTTAGCCCAGGCGAGACGCTTCTGACGCTGTGTCTTGTTCAAGAGTGGCTTGACACAAGGAATGCGACAGCTGAAACCCATGTCTTGCATACGTCTGTGTGTGGTGGTTCTTGAAGCACTGACTCCAGCTGCAGTTCACTCTTTGTGAATCTCCCCCACATTTTTGAATGGATTTGTTTCACAATCCTCTCCAGGGTGCGGTTATCCCTATTGCTTGTACACTTTTTTCTACCACATCTTTTCCTTCCCTTCGCCTCTCTATTAATGTGCTTGGGCACAGAGCTCTGTGAACAGCCAGCCTCTTTAGCTATGAACTTTTGTGTCTTGCCCTCCTTGTGCAAGGCGTCATTGATCATCTTTTGGACAGCTTTCAAGTCAGTAGTCTTCCCCATGATTGTGTTGCCTACAGAACTAGACAGAGACCATTAAAAGGCCTTTCCAGGTGTTTTGGGTTAATTAGCTGATTAGAGTGTGGAACCAGGTGTCTTCAATATTGAACCTTTTCACAATATTCAAATTTTCTGAGATACTGAATTTGGGTTTTTCATTAGTTGTCAGTTATAATCATCAAAATTAAAAGAAATAAACACTTGAAATATATCAGTCTGTGTGGAATGAGTGTATACATTATACAAGTTTCACTTTTTGAATGGAATTACTGAAATTAATCAACTTTTTGATGATATTCTTATTTTATGACCAGCACCTGTATATATTTAGAAAAGTGTTCCGTGTGTTAGCCTGCCTCAGTTGATCCTGTCTGCTGTTTTATTTTTGCTCTTGCTTGGTTTTCATTTTTGATGATGGGAAAGAAAAGTAAATTAAAGAACATGAAACAAAGATTAATCCTTCCTCGGCAATGAATGCAAAGTGTGAGAATAAACACCTGTGTCTTGTACCAAACACCATGCTGCTGGACTTCTTATTTAATATGAGTCTGTTATCATGAAGCAAAGTTAAATTCTAAAGAATTCTTGATTTGTAATATATCAGAGTTAGAAGTTGATGAACAAGACATTTTGAGCATATTTGAGGTAAGTCGTTTATAAAAATAGAAAAAAGTGTTCCTAGGATAGAAACTTGCAGAACTCCCTGTTCAACAATTACATAGACCGAGAACCTGAAAGACAAAACACTGATGTCTATTATGAAGATAGGCATTAAACCAGAGGAGAGCATTTTGATTTAAACCTATAGAATAGAGCTTATCAAGGAGGAAGTAGTGATCAACCATGTCAAAAGCCTTGGAAAGATCAGTACAAATTGCACCTGTGAGTTGGTTTTTATCAAAGGATCAGAATATATTATTAGTGAATTTTAGAACAGCCGTGGTGGAAGAAAATGTTGGTCTAAAAAATTTTTGGGAAGGAAAGAAATTATTGAACAGATTGATGTACTGTGATAATTAATTTGAAATAAGTTTCTAAAAAAAAAGTATTGTCTGGCTGACTGGTTAATAGTCATGGTGTATGGGTATGACATTAAATGCATTATTGCTGTTCTACTTGTGTTGGCTGGTTTATGTATTTGTGGCTGAAAGTATTAGCACCCTCACATTTACTTCTAATAACTTACACTGTCTCTGAAATTACAGTGAAATTGTATACCAAAGTATTTCTGTCTATACAATTCTTTATTTATGCACATAAATAGGCGTCTTGGCAAGATGCCTACAGGTCATGCAAAGTCTTTGGTTGTTTTGCATGAACCGCATGTAGGGGATTTTCCCAGAGTGGCTTAATGATATTAAGGTCAGGAGACTGTGAAGGCCACTCCATAACCTTCACCTGTTTTTTGTTGTAACCACTGGAGGGTCAACTTGGCCATTGGGTCATTGTCATGCTGGAAAGTCCAAGTGTCCCATGCACAGCTTTCGTGCAGAAGAATGCAAATTGTCTACCAGTGTTTTGTGATGACATGCTGCAATTCATCTTGCCATCAATTTTCACAAGATTCCAAGTGCCTTTAGTGCTCACACACCCCCAAAACATCCGTGAGCCACCACCATGCTTCACAATGGGGATTGTATTCTGTTCACTATAGGCCTTGTTGCCCTCTTTCCAAACAAAGCGCTTATGATTGTGACCATAAAGCTCTAATTTGGTCTTGTCACTCCAAATTACAGTGTGCCAGAAGCTGTGAGGCGTGACAAGGTGTAGTCGGGCATATTGTTACTAGACTTTTTTGTGGCATTGGTGCAGTAAAGGCCTCTTTCTGACAACTCGACCATGCAGCTTATTTTTGTTCAAGTATCGTCGTATTGTGCTCCTTGAAACGACCACATCTTTTTCCAGAGCTGCCTTTTCTCCTGAGGTTACCTGTGGATCTTTCTTTGTATCCCGAACAATTCTGGCAGTTTTGGTGGAAATCTTTCTTAATCTACCTGACCTTGGCTTGGTATCAAGAGATCCCTGAATTTTCCACTTCTTAATAAGTGATTGTACAGTACTGACTGGCATTTGCAAGGCTTTTGATATCCTGCGGGAGGGACCATAAGGGGCCGGTGCGGAGAGGATCGGGTGGCAGTCGAAGGTGGGGGCCTAGACAACCCGATCCCTGGACACGGAAACTAGCTCAAGGGATGTGGAATGTCACCTCGCTGGTGGGGAAGGAGCCTGAGATCGTGCGTGAGGTTGAGAGGTTCCGACTAGAGGTAGTCGGGATCACCTCTACGCACGGCTTGGGCTCTGGAACCACACTCCTTGAGAGAGGATGGACTCTTCACCCCTCTGGAGTTGCCCATGGTGAGAGGTGGCGAGCTGGTGTGGGTTTGCTTATAGCTCCCCAGCTCTGCCGCCATGTGCTGGAGTTTACCCCAGTGAACGAGAGGGTTGTTTCCCTGCGCCTACGGGTCGAACGACAGTGCAGAGTACCCAACCTTGTTGGAGTCTCTGGGAGGGGTGCTGGAAAGTGCTCCGACTGGGGACTCTATCGTTCTACTGGGGGACTTCAACGCCCACGTGGGCAACGACAGTGACACCCTGGAGGGGCTTAATTGGGAGGAACGGCCCCCCTGATTTGAACCCGAGCTGTGTTAAGTTATTGGACTTCTGTGCTAGTCACAGTTTGTCCATAACGAACACCATGTTCAAGCATAAGGGTCCCGAGGGAGGCTGGCGATATTGAGTCCGAGTGGACCATGTTCTCCACCACCATTGTCGAAGCGACCGCTCTGAGCTGTCGAGGCGGCAATCCCCGAACCCGGTGGTGGACACCGGAAGTAAGGGATGCCGTCATGCTGAAGAAGGAGTCCTATCAGGCCTGGTTGGCTTGTGGGACTCCTGAGGCAGCTGATGGGTACCGACAGGCCAAGCGGACTGCAGCCCGGGTGGTTGTGGAGGCAAAAACTCGGGCCTGGGAGGAGTTCGGTGAGGCCATGGAGAAGGACTATTGGCTGGCCTCGAAGAGATTCTGGCAAACCGTCCGGCGCCTCAGGAGAGGGAAACAGTGCCCTACCAACGCTGTTTACAGTAGAGGTGGGCAGCTGTTGACCTCAACTGGGGATGTCATCGGTCGTTGGAAGGAGTACTTCGAGGATCTCCTCAATCCCGCCGTCACATCTTCCATTGAGGAAGCAGAGGATGAGGGCACAGAGGTGGACTCGTCCATCACCCGGGCTGAAGTCACAGAGGTGGTCAAGAAACTCCTCGGTGGCGAAGCACCGGGGGTGGATGAGATCCGCCCTGAGTACCTCAAGTCTCTGGATGTTGTAGGGCTGTCTTGGTTGACACACCTGTGCAATATCGCGTGGCGGTCGGGGACAGTGCCTCTTTTTAAGAAGGGGGACCGGAGGGTGTGTTCCAACTATAGGGGGATCACACTTCTCAGCCTCCCTGGGAAAGTCTATGCCAGGGTTCTGGGGAGGAGAATACGGCCGATAGTAGAACCTCGGATTCAGGAGGAACAGTGTGGTTTTCGTCCGGGCCGTGGAACACTGGACCAGCTCTATACCCTCTACGGGGTGTTCATGGGAGTTTGCCCAACCAATCCACATGTGTTTTGTGGATTTGGAGAAGGCATTCGACTGTGTCCCTCGCGGCATCCTGTGGAGAGTGCTTTGGGAGTATGGGGTCCTGGGTCCTTTGCTAAGGGCTGTCAGGTCCCTGTACGACCGAAGCAGCAGCTTGGTCCACATTACCGGCAGTAAGTCAGACTTGTTCCCAGTGCATGTTGGACTCCGGCAGGGCTGCCCTTTGTCGCCGGTTCTGTTCGTAATTTTTATGGACAGAATTTCTAGGCGCAGCCAGGGGCCGGAGGGTGTCAGGTTTGGGGACCACACGATTTCGTCTCTGCTCTTTGCGGATGATGTTGTCGTGTTGGCCCCTTCAAACCAGGACCTGGTCATGACCGAAAGGACAAGATCCCGGATACAAGCGGCCGAAATGAGCTTTCTGGGCAATCCCTTAGAGATAGGGTGAGAAGCTCGGTCACCCGGGAGGAGCTCAGAGTAGAGCCGCTACTCCTCCACATCGAGAGGGGTCAGCTGAGGTGGCTTGGGCATCTGTTTCGGATGCCTCCGGAACGCCTTCCCGGGAAGGTGTTCCGGTCCCGTCCCACCGGGAGGAGACCCCGGGGAAGACCTAGGACACGCTGGAGGGACTATGTCTCCCGGCTGGCCTGGGAACGCCTCGGTGTCCCCCCGGAAGAGCTGGAGGAAGTGTCTGGGGAGAGGGAAGTCTGGGCATCTTTGCTTAGACTGCTGCCCCCGCAACCCGGTTCCGGATAAGCGGAAGATGATGGATGGATGGACCTAAATTAATAAGTCCAGCAAAGAGGCTGAAGCGCACAACTGAAACACGGCACCAAGCCTGGCGCACACAACTGAAATAAAAAGTTTATAACAACTTGACTCACCAGTATAGCTGAATGTGATGAGTATACTTATGTAATGTGAGTGTACTTAAGCAAAGTGTACTTATGAATGTGATGAATGTACTTCTGGCCGCTTGTGCACTTATGTAAGTATTAACTCTCTGGAAGGTCAGCTATCCGAGCTGTGTTTTTGTGTGAATGGAACATGTGATCCAAAAAAAGTCTCAGCATAGGGAACAAATTAACATAACAGTGCGAGGCACCAGATGTTAAAACAAGATTTAATCTAGTCAGAACGTTTAGCACGGCCTCCAAGGTTTTGTGTTTCATTGACATGACCTGTTAAGTTGTCCACTTCTCATTGTCCATACAAGTGTGAACTGCTTTGCAACCTTGTAACAAGCCACCCAGTAGCAGTCGCTAAAGCTGCGACAGCATTAGCTGCATGGCTAAAGCCCCAATCACACCTACAACGTCAATGCGCTGCGATCACACTGGAAGTTCATTCATTTCAAATGGAACGCTGCGATTGGCTTGCAGCATTGCAGTGCAGAAGCAGTTGCAGAACGTTTGGTCTTGTGTATGTTGTTGGATTTATCCAACATGCCTCAAACTGTATGTATGGAAGCACAGTGGAAGTAATAGCGAACAGTGAATGTTGAAAATGTTTTGCACTTTTAGCAAAAATAATAAAATACAACATTAACTACAACATTAATAGTACAGAAAATGTATTGTGAAGGCATATCACGTTTGTTTATAATATAATCTCCATCTAAAATGAAATGCTTGGAGGTTATTACAATTCTAAATAGTCAAGATAGATTTGATTGGTTCTTTCAACAATGAGACCAACTGCTGAAACAGTTTAGGGACTTTCACCTATTGAAGAGCATTGGTTTGAAGAGAAGAATTTCGTAGCTACTTTTGTCTGGACCAAGGCCAATACAATCAGCTGTTCCACTTGGTAGGACCATGGACCAAAATGGACACCAAGTAGCGCAATTTCATTTGTCAAGTTTCACGCCGGTCATTTGTCTCCACTAAGAAAATGTGTATTGATTTGGAGTGTTTAATAACGTAACTGAAATAAGGAACTAAACAATATAAGGTAACGGGCTTGTAATAAATCCCATGTTATGTAACCTGCTTTCACAATCCTTATTGTGTTGAGTTTTCATGAGAAATGGGAGAGATAGAGAGATGAAAAGTCTATAAATTCTAAAAACCATATGGTTATGTTAGCAAGCTGCTAGCTAGCCAATAATTGGTAGCCTACGTAGGTAGCTACGTGACACAATATGCTTAGTGAAAATGAATCGTTCCATTTTATAAAAAGCAGCATGCAACATCTGTGGAGAATCAATGCATTCTGAGTAATTGCATAGCTGCACAAAATGTTCTGCATGCTTTCTGTTTTGACGCTGTAGGTGTGATCGAGGCATAATGTGCACCTGCGGCGCTGCTGTTATTGCACCTGGATGGCTGTGGATAATCTAAACGTACACTGAACAAAATTATAAAGGCAACACTTTTGTTTTTGCCCCCATTTATCATGAGCTGAACTCAAAGATCTAAGAGTTCCTCTATGTACACAAAAGGCCTATTTCTCTCAAATATTGTTCACAAATCTGTGGATAACACTGTGGATAATCCATCCACCACACAGGTGTGGCATATCAAGATGCTAAATAGGCAGCATGATTACTGCACAGGTGTGCCTTAGGCTGGCCACAATAAAAGGCCACTCTAAAATGTGCAATTCCATCACACATCACAATGCCACAGATGTTGCAGGTTTTGAGGGAGTGTGCAATTAGCATTCTGACTGCAGGAATGTCCCGGTTTTCACAGCACAGGGCAGATGGCAGACAGCGTGTATGGCGTTGTGTGGGTGAGCGGTGAGCGGTTTGCTGAACGTTGTGAATCGAGTGGCCCATGGTGGCGGTGGGGTTAAGGTATGGGCAGGCATGTGTTATGGACAACGAACACAGGTGCATTTTATTGATGGCATTTTGAATACACAGAGATACCGTGACGAGATCCTGAGGCCCATTGTTTTGCCATTCATCCACGACCATCACCTCATGTTGCAGCATGATAATGCACGGTCCCATGTTGCAAGGATCTATACAAAATTCCTAGAAGCTGTAAAGATCCCAGTTCTTGCATGGCCAGGATACTCACCGGACATGTCACCCATGTTTGGGATGCTCTGGATCGACGTATATGACAGCGTGTTCCAGGTCCTGCCAATATCCAGAAACTTCGCACAGCCATTGAAGAGAAGTGGACCAACATTCCACAGGCCACAATCAACAACCTGATCAACTCTATGCAGAGGAGATGTGTTGCACTGTGTGAGGCTAATGGTTTTCGGACCCCCTGGACCTCCCCTGGACCTCCCCAATACAGTAAAACTGCACATTTTAGAGTTGCCTTTTATTGTGGCCAGCTTAAGGCACACCTGTGTAATAATCATCTTGATATGCCACACCTGTGAGGTGGATGGATTATCTCAGCAAAGGATAAGTGCCCACTAACACAGATTTAGACAGATTTGTGAACAATATTTGAGAGAAATAGGCCTTTTGTGTACCTAGAGAAAGTCTTAGATCTTTGTTCAGTGTATTTCCCACCTCATCGTCTACCTTTTCAGCAGGATCCCACACTGTTGAAGCATTTAGGGCATCAAGCCATTTCCTCACCCTGGTAACTTGACAAGGAAATTACTTTATTTATTTTTTGTAGCTTGAGGTAATGACCACCTACTATGAATTGGAATTATGTTACCAGGGTGTAAAGGTCAAACTTGAAATGCCCATAAAGTTTTGGTGAGCAGTGCTGTTACTATAATACAGTTTTGGTGTGCATTTTTTTCTGATCGCGATCACGAGTGTTGATAAGATAGCATAATAAGATATATATTATGTCAGTGTCACATTACTTTCTACTTTCCTGCTCATTAAACACAAATGTGTTCCAGTTTTTCTGCCTCTTTTCACACATCATAACAGATTCACCTCAGTAATATTGAGTTCTTATGTATGCATTTAGGCCTATTTATAATAATGTTTCTTTTTAAATATGCATTATATCAATGGATTCTACATTTTAAATAAAACGGACATAAAACGAAAATGTGTTACATATAAACAACTTTCTTAGACAATTTTTAGGGGCACATCAATTAATTTCGGTGGGCATTGCCCACGAATTACCCTACCTAGACCGTACTCTGTTGTGAGCTGTTAGTATGAAATGTCTGGCTTGCCTACACAGCGTGTCAGGGATGCGGTGTGGACTCCGCTTTTGCCCGGGTGTGTCAGTGGGCGTCATTGAAAGGCCAGTTATCAGGTCGCTATATAAAACCCGTGTCCATGTATAATGTGAAACAGCTTGAGCCTACCGGAGTTGATGCGTGGTGTCCTGTTGCGCATTCTCCCACGGCTCTCCTCTTTACAAAACCTGTCCTACTCGGAATCAGTGAAGCGGCAGCGAGGAGTTCGCTAGTGTTGTCTGAAGCTGTCTATTCTCTGGAGAACAAGGACTAAACTCTATTAAGCCTGTCTTCATCTCTTTAGTGCGGCGGGGGAAAACATGATTGGCTATATGTTCGTGGTTCTTTTGGGATTTTTGGGCAATGCGCAGGCAAAGGGTAAGTAGAAAGCACTGACGGGATACAATATCGCACTCACCTGTCGGCACACTCGCACACTCACAGTTTTGTTGCTTGTTAATAAAAATCACATACAATATTCCATATGTATTATTACGTAAATGTATCGTTTGAAGTGTTTTAAAATGTTACGAATTCATAATTTTCGATTTGTTTTTTATGGAAATATTAAGGCGCAAGTTTGAATGTTTTCATCGTTTAGCCCTATATTCCTACATAATCAGGAGCCAAACGCATACTGTAATGGAACGTGAGGGAAAATGTATTCGCTTGTCATTCACTTGTCAGTCGGCGATTTGAACATGATGCTAGTGAAAGGTTTTTGAGCACATTCCAGTTTACTGACTCATTTGTAGTGTGGTCATGTGGCACTGGTGGCTTACGAAATGCGCTTCTTTTTCGGCCAAGTGTCTTTTAGCAGATTTTACGGTCAAGTGTTTTTTAGCAGATACAGCTATCCTGTGGGATAGCTGTTTGGATAATGGAGACCTCTGTGGCCCGGCTCCCTGTGCGCTTTGGCCCCGCTTGAATCGGCACACACAGGGCGTTACTTCCTGACGCTGATGAGTTTGTGAAATGGAAGTTCTATATGAATGTTTGCGGGGTCATGACCAGCGCAAGGAAACTTCTACAGTGCAGGAACTGGCTGTAATCAGCGCTTATGGCTTAAACAGACACACAGGCGACCACTGCGATGGGTAAAGTGGGCCTATAAGCGCAGCGCCAAACCTGATACAATATTAAAATTGCACTGTCAAGAATCTGAAAAATATGGTAGACAATTAAATCACTCCTTAGTGTTTTTCTCATGTAAAAACTGATTTTAATGTAACCTATTTGAGATAGACATTAACACTTTGGAAATTGGATCACTTCAGTTCTCTTCCTGGGATTTTATTAATTCCATTTATTCTTTAAATTGTCAAATAAATACTTAAAATACTTACAATTTTTAATAATTTAACAAATTCAGTTGAGAAAGACGGCTTTTTTAAATTAAATAAATTTTTCGAAATCAAACTATCTATATTTATTGCACTGAAGAATATTAGGTCATTTCTAATTAGTGAAAATAAACAGTTTTCTGACCAAATAGAAAACATTTCACATGTATACCAGTGGAAAAACATCAGTGGCTTCGACCATACTGGTTCATAAGTACTGTGTTATGTGAGAATGATAAGGCACTTAAAATCCTAAATTGCTAAATGGAAACACAGAATATATTGGCTGAAAAAGTTTTACTTCTCTAATGAAATATTAAATTCACCAGGCTGTGTGAACCACAGTGTGTCTGGACACAACATGAAGAGTGGTGGCAAAGACATTTCCTTTTGTGATTTAAGTCATTAACTAGACGTTTTTATTCAGAGCAATTCACAATAGTGACCATATATTTTCGTACTGCCCGGCCGTGGGAACTGAACCCACAACTCTGGCATTTGAAAAACCAAGCTACTACAGAGCCCGTTGATAGCTGGCACATTCTGGTGTTTAAAAAAAACAAAAAAAAAAAACACACGTCCTTGAACTACAACAGATCATGAGTGTATGAAATGACACTAGGTTTTGGTGGATGAGCTCTACATCTGGGTTACATGCAAAGGGTGTTTCTGAACACGTTTTATTGACTTTTGAAAGGCCTTTTAGGTTCACATTGAGAGAGACTTGAATTCCTGTCCTCTCTTAAACTATTTACCCAGACTCCACTGTAAGACTGTGTGTGTGTGTGTGTGTGTGTGTGTGTGTGTGTGTGTGTGTGTGTGTGTCTTTATGCGGAAATGGAGGAAACACTACCGGAGTGAGTAAAACTGGAGCTGTTGAAAGGGAAGTCCACTGGGAATCTTGGTAATAAATAATAGTAATTGGTTTACATTCATATTGTCCGGCTGAAGTGAAACTCCACGCATCATCATAACATAACCCTAATTCTATGGCATACAGAATCTGGCAACCTGCTGCAGGTTTGAATGAACCTGTCTGAGGTATCAACAAGTCATTATTTTGCAAGTCCAAGTAAGTTACAAGTCTTTTTCCATCAAGTCTTAAGTAAGTCCCAAGTCATTTAGCTACAAGTCAAATCAAGTCTGAAGTCTGTATTTTTTTGTCTCAAATCTCTTTTGTAAATGTATATGTACAACCACGTTATCTTCTTTATACTTTAAGTATTACAATACATTACAAAGCAGATTACCAAACATTTTAATATCATTATCTACCGGCTACACCACAGTATGCATCACAGTTTTGACATATATTTTTCATTAGGATTAATAAAATCAAAGTGTGGGCGAACTATGGTACAAAATCCAGAAAAATTATAGGATTTTACTTTTTGGTCCAAAGCAGAAAAGACACAGTACTGAGCCTAATGTAGAAAATACTTGGAACATTGAGCATGTTGCTTGAGGTCTTCAAGTATGTACATCACACAGCTTTCTACTTGTCCAACCAAAAGCTTTAATTGCTTGGCCTGGTTAACAAGTGTTAATGTCAAGTCCCGGCTTATCTATAATCTTATAGCAATTGTTTGATATCAATTTCAGATACAATGAGTAAAGAGACAAAATGAAAAAAAAATGCATCACTGTCCCTATACTCACAGAGGGCACTGTACACACCTTCTGTGCCAGCTTCTAGTATAAATTCTCGACTTACCTTCAGATTTTTTTAAATTGTGACTTTCTGCTAAGTGTAATCTAAGTCAAGCGACTCAAGTCTTCACCCATGGAACCCATCTTAGTGTGGTTCTGAGGTGAGTACAGTCCAGAGGACACTGACTCTACAAAGAAGGGTTAAATGTACGCGCTCACTACTGCAAGTCGCTTTAGATAAGAGCATCTGCTAAACAACTACAATATGATACAACAGAGATTGTACTGTTAGATTCAACTTTATTGTCAGTGAACAAGTACGAGTACAGTACAACAAAATACAATTAGTATCTATCCAGGAGTACAAATAGATGAGGGCAGGAAATTTGTATTAAGTATAAAGTTTGTATAAAGTATTAAGTATACTGTATGTTACAAGTGGAATGTATAGATGTGCAATGAAGGCCCATCTGCTTCTGACAAGGGGGACCCAGAGAAAGGCCTTACTCCAAACAGGACCTGGGGACCAGGTAGGCTTTAGTCTAAAGAATACCATAGGATATTGGGAGGCACACTAACTCAGCTGTACAATGACTCCGTTATGACTAGAAACCACACCTTATCAGTAATCAGTACATAAGTTAACCTCATCTTCCCCGATGTAGACACGAGCAGCAGCTCATTGGTAATTTTCAACTTCCTTATATATTTTGCGTCAGCCAATAAACATACGTTCTATTCATGAGTGGGCTGTGTGAAGGATGTCACCCTTTGGGCCGAGCAGAAGGAAGGGTGGACGGACAGCAATCTTCATTACTCATTAGTACACGCCTGGTTAGTACTCGCCTGGTTAGTACACGCCTGGTTAGTACACGCCTGGTTAGTACACGCCTGGTTAGTACACGCCTGGTTAGTACTCGCCTGGTTAGTACACGCCTCGTTAGTACACGCCTGGTTAGTACACGCCTGGTTAGTACACGCCTCGTTAGTACAGGCCTGGTTAGTACACGCCTTGTTAGTACACGCCTGGTTAGTACACGCCTCGTTAGTACTCGCCTGGTTAGTACACGCCTCATTAGTACTCGCCTGGTTAGTACTCGCCTGGTTAGTACACGCCTCATTAGTACTCGCCTGGTTAGTACTCGCCTGGTTACGGCTGCATGAAGCCTTAGGTTTACCTGACAAACAACACTCATATAAATTGCCTGTTTCTACTTTTGTTCCCACGGTGACCCTAATGGCACTGGGGGGAAAAGGAGGTGAAGGCGGTTGCTGAGAATGACCCCGGACGGCGCTGCCGGTTTAGTTTGTCAGTTGTTGTGTAGTCCTTCAGTGTTGTCCAGTTCAGGAGAGCTCTGGTCCAGGGTGTTACCACACGTTCCGTCGGTAAGGGATATTCTCTAACGCCCTAGACCAGAGCTCTGGTCTGTCCAGTATCCGCCAGCGGGCAGTGGCTAATACGTTTACATTGGAGTGAGCAGCGTAGTACGGCTATCTATGGTGTGCTATGGTTGTGAGCGGTAATCATCAGTCATTTGTACCAATCCTGAACAGTACACGCGCGTACGAGGGCTTCGCAGATTCATCCACGTGGATCCTGATTTCCATGTGGATTTCCCAGGCCTGGCTTGCAGCCTGTAAGACATGTCCTGTGTTGTCTCCCCAGGCAAAGAGGGCCAGGAGCCTAAGGGCAAGTTCAGCACCCCTGTTCTGGATTTGAATAGTCAACAGCATGTCCTGAAGGCCAACCAGACCCTGACAATCAACTGCAGGTGAGTCTCTGTGGGACTATAATGGTTTGAGGTCAGTGACAAAGGGTCAGTGGGGTCAACTGGAAAATAAGTGGGTTAAAGCATTGGAAACTGCGAGGAAGGAAAAACGGATGGGATGTCCTGTGTGTTCACCATGTCCAGCTCACTAACAGTCATCAAACTGGAGTTAGGCAAGCGGCACGAAAAATACAAACTCAATGGAATGCTCTGTTTAGCACGTATGGATGGCAACAAAATATTTAAAGTGTGGCCTTCTAGACCGAGGTCTCAAATAGAGACTTCAGGGAAAATGTGTTTCCCCCCTCTGATCTGGACTGACCAGTCAGGGGAACTTTTAAAAGGACTTCTCAGAAGAAGCAGTGTGACAAGAGATACTGTAGTTTTACCCCGTTTTCCCTTTCCTCAATCAGGGGTCGATGGGAGCTTTCGTGGGCTTTACCGGGAAGCTTGGCGAGAGGTCAGGACGGGGTCAAATTGGAAGAATCTCGCTGTGGGAAGCAAAGACAGCATTACTGCAGTCAGCTGACCCTTAGCTCCGCCCAGGCCCGTCACACTGGACAATACCGGTGTCGGTACCGTCATCAAACTCACAAGCAGGCAGCGGTCTACATCTATGTCACAGGTAAGACGCAGGTGGCATTAACAGCTATTAACTCACCTGGCTTCACTCATCAGAATATCTCAGAAATGCTGGAGGTCACGAAATGGGGAAAAGGTTTTGGGAATGAATCATCTATATCTACCTTACCTTCGGGCATGTGAAAAAGTGAGCACGCCCCCTGGAAAGTTGTCTCTCTTTTTCATATTTGGACATATGGATATGTAGTCTCAACACTATATTGAAAATATGGATGTGTAATCTTAACTCCATACTGACAGATAAAGGAAACCTAATTTAACTAATGAAGCTGAAAGATTATTATATTTGCAATCATTTATTCATCAAAAATCAACAGAAAAGCAATTTCATAGAGAGGAAAGTGTAAGTACACCCTTCAGTTTCAACAGCCATTGTTGCTCCCTTTTTATTAAGCCATTTTTAAGTCTCCATCTGTCTCTTACATTGTGGGATTCATTTTAGCATTTTTCACAGTACTGCTCCAATGGCTTTCTTGTACGCATGGCCCACTTAAAGTTCTCCCACAGCATTTCAATATGATTGAGATCCAGGCTTTAACTCTCAGTTTCTTCATTTTGAGACATTCTGTTGTGGTTTTGGTTCTGCGGTTTGATCTGTCTCCTGTTGCAAAATCCATGTTCTGTTGAGCTCTTCGACCGATATTGGCCTCACATTCTCCGAAAGTCACTGTTAGAATATGGAATTCATGGTTGACTCAGTGATGCCAGTAGTTTGGTCCTTTACGCAAGGTGTTACGTAAACATCAGTCAAGTCGTGCTGTTCTTTTTTCAGAGCAGAGGCTTCTTCCTTTCTGACCTCCCATGAAGGGCAAGCTTGTGCAGCCTCTTTCAGATAATTGACAAATGCGTTTTGACATTCTGGATTCAGGCAAGAGAGTCCTGTGGATCCCTTAATGTTGCCCTGGCCTTAGACACTTCTATGAGCATGTTTCAGTCAGCTCCTGGGCTGAATTTGGTGAGTCAACCTATCCAATGTTTACTGCCAGTGGTCTGGAATTTTCTCCATTTGTGGATGATCTGTTGGACAGGTCTTTTGATCTTGGCACACACTTTTATGGTTAAGACCAAACCAGCTTTTGTGCAGTGATTTTGTTTTGAGACATTTTATGTGATGGTGAAGATAGGGGTGTACTAAAATTTTCTGCAAATGGAAATAGCATACTACATAAACCGTTTCAACATAAAATGTCTTTTAATAACTGGGTTCCCTTTATCAATGAATAGATATCAGATGTCAGATATCACTGTCCAAATACGTTGAAACAAAAACAAAGACCCATTTTACCAGGGGGTGTACTTCTATTTTCACTGTATCCGTCTCTTTCTCTCTCTGACTGATTCTTTCTCCCCTCTCCCCCCACCCCACATTCTAACTCCCCCACTCTCTACCCATCCCTCTTCCTCATTGATGGAACGGTAAGTCTGTCTCTCTCTCTCACCCTCCTCTCCCCAGGTTGTTTTTATGCTCAGGTCAAACAGGATGCCGTGGGCGCTAAATACAGACCAATGCCAGAGAGACAATTATATCTAAACACTGTTTGTCCCAACAACACATCCTTCATGATGACTCTGGCACAGACCCCCCCCCCCCCTCTTTTGTCAGCCTCCCTCTGTCTCTGTAGAAGCCCTTTTTACTTTCGTTTACGTGATACCTCTGGGCCAGGAATAGCCCAGCTGCTGAAAGGCTCAGGCTTGGGCAGAGTTTCCCAGGGCACCGGTCTTATCTGCTCCCCTCAGCTCCGCCGCGGCATCCTGTGCCGGGGAACGGGAGGAGGGCCGCGGCGGGTGGGGGTGGAGGTGGGACGGTGGGGGGGAGGGGCTTCTCGGTGGGACGGGGGGTGCAATCTGGGAGGGTTTCGGTAGGGGAGGAGGATGGAGGCGTGGCAGATTTTAGGGGGCATCCAGTGGCAGAGATGGCTTTCCACGACCGGCCTGCCCTGCTCTGCTTCCCTGTCCTGGATTGTGCCACTGGGAGCCGGGGCGTGGCCCGGGGCCCAGATTATTCATGACAGCCACAGGATCCCAGGGTCTCAGGGCAGGCCTACCGCTTGGCTAACAGGACCCCAGGCGCCTGTCAATTGCCCCGGCCACCGAGTCCATTGGGCACCCGACTCGGGATCGACTGCGCTGCGCCCGCCCGCTCCACCCGATAACGCCCGCTCCCCCCGCTGCCCCTCGCTAGCGTCTTTATATTGAATCAAAGCGGCAGGAGGAAGCCCCGCGCTCCGGGCCAACGGTCCTTGGGGTACTTTTGTTACAATGTTCAGAGATTACGCTTTCCTTAAATAACACAGTTCAGTAGCGGACAAAACAATGAGGTGAACTCCACCCGCCCACGCCTTTCAATGGCACAGGGAAGAAACGTAATATATCTGGAGGGAACAGGCTGTTTGATTACCTCCGAATACTCTGGGTCTGCTTATTGTTGACTCCAGACGATGATTTGCTGAATGGGTATTTAGAATAGGTGTGTGTGTGTGTGTGTATGTGTGTGTGTGTGCGTGTGTGTGTTTATTGTTGATTGTTTTCTGCTGATTCGGTGTACAATATGTAATTGAGGTTGTTGTTGCATGCGTACGTGCATGCGTACATGAGAATGCGTGTGGGTTCGTTGTGTGTGTGTGTGCGTGTGTGTGAAGTGTACGTCTCAGTTCATGCATGTGGGTGTGTGTGTGTGTGTGTGTGGTTGTGTGTATTTATCCCTAACCTTAGTGTTGTGGTTTCAGACAGCCAGCGGCCATTTGTGGAAGAGCAGGCTGCGATCCCAGATGTGGTGTACATGAAGGAGGGCAAGCCGCTGGTTTTCCCGTGCAGGGTCACCAATCCCAACTCCATCGTCTCATTGGTCAAGGTGAGGTTCCTTTCACCCAGGTGCTACATAGGACTCTGTGTGGACCCGTGCTCACACACACGCAGAGATGGAAAATAGAAATAAATGAATAGATCTGCGATCTGACAGTAGCAGCTTTGTACTGGGAAAACTCCACCTCAGCCATTCAGCTTCACAGTGACAGTCCTCCTGGGCAGGGACGGCCTGGGTCTGCTTTAGCCGGCGTGTCGGTGTCTTGACAGACAAGGAAAGGCAACAATGTGTAGCGTGGTTGTCAGGTACCTATTTCTTTCCACTATTAGGACTCCCGACCACATCTTAGAACAATACAGGTTCCTCTGTTCCCCTGTCAGCAACCCCACTCCCGTTGTTCCTCCTAGAACAGATCATTCAACACATTGTTCTTATCTTGGCAGCCGTTCTGCCTCAACGTGTGCGTGTCCATTTGTTTGGGTCGATATGGGGAAATGTGTGAAAGTGTGCGGATGTGTTTCTGAGTGTTGGCGCTGGAATGGTGATTCAGTCTAGGTAAGTGCAATGAGTGTGTGTGTGTGTCGGAGATGCCCCTCTTTAACTGCCGTTTTCCGATTGAGCGGCGCCCGTGGTTTCCTCTGTTGGCACTACTGTTACCCCTGGAGACAGGACGTGGGGTCTGCCCCCCCCCCCCCCCCCCCATTCACTTATCCTCCTCTCCTGGAGGCTCTCTGTCTGCCCACCTCCCCCTGATGCCTTAACCAGCTGGCATTATAGCCAGAGGGAAATATCTGTCCCCTCACAGGGCAGCGATGCCTCTCAGCAGAGGGCGTCGCTAGGACCACAATACATTCAGGGCTTAGCCCTCCCTCCCGCCACGCTCAGGACATAAAGTACAGGGTTTTGAATGCACATGCGGAAAATGTCGATGTACACGCTAGTGGGCAACACGTCCACATTGTCATAATGTTCGATCAGAATTATAGATGATTAGATCAGGGGCAATTTTTTTATTATTATTATTTTCGTTCCATTTGAGATCCGGGGCTATTCATAAAAGATCCGGGGCTAATAGCCCCAGACGACCCAGGGCTAACGTCGCCACTGCCTGTCAGGAAGGTCTCTCGAGGTGGTCTACGTATGTAGCCTGTTACAACGCACTGAATGAGGTTCGGTCAGCGTTCAGGTGAAGGGACTATCAGTCCTTAAAAGAGGAATAGTGTCAAATCTGAAAAGATGTTTAATCACCATTAGTGTCACTGTTGGAGAGTGTGGCATTCTCAGTCAGAAATAGTTAGATGCAGCTACCATCCCTTCCCCACCCTGAAGCCTTAGGTACAGCTACGATCGCTACCCCACCCTGAAGCCTTAGGTACAGCTACGATCGCTACCCCACCCTGAAGCCTTAGGTACAGCTACGATTGCTACCCCACCCTGAAGTGGTAGACGCGTTTCATGCTTTTTCCTGAAGTCTTGGCTAAGACAAGGTTAGATTGTTAGTTGATACGTTTTGGTTATTCCACATGTTAAGCTATATCTCATATTTAAATGAGCGTGGGAGTTGTATAGCCTTGTGATGAGCCACACTGTAGCTCTACCTCGTGAAAGAGCTGCACTTTGACAGACGGTCCAATAATAAGTCAGGGGAAGTGACTTCAATAGTTAATGTTAATTCCCCTTCAAGACGTTTTCAGTAAACAAACCAAAAAGAGAGTTTCAGGAAACTGAAAAAAGCGAAAGAACACAATGGACCCCTCAGGAATCTTTCTTTTTCGGGTCCCTGGTTTCTCATCCAATGGGACCCCTCAGTCATCCTTCTCTCTCCTCTGGTCCCTGGCTCTTCATCCAATGGGACCCTCAGTCATCCTTCTCTCTCCTCTGGTCCCTGGCTCTTCATCCAATGGGACCCCTCAGTCATCATTCTCTCTCCTCTGGTCCCTGGCTCTTCATCCAATGGGACCCCTCAGTCATCCTTCTCTCTCCTCTGGTCCCTGGCTCTTCATCCAATGGGACCGCTCAGTCATCCTTCTCTCTCCTCTGGTCCCTGGCTCTTCATCCAATGGGACCCCTCAGTCATCCTTCTCTCTATTCTGGTCCCTGGCTCTTCATCCAATGGAACCCCTCAGTCATCCTTCTCTCTCCTCTGGTCCCTGGCTCTTTGTCCGGGCTCTGACTTGGACATGACCCCGAAGCATACACACACACACACACGACACACACTTCACTTTGATTTGCAGTCTGTGTTTATGTCCTGTTGCCATCTTCGCACAGATGCCCGGACAGGATGCACAAAGGTAATTATTCTATAAAACAAACCATGTTCCCTCCCGCTGTCCGCCCTGACCTGGCGCAACATTCCTAAACTGAAGTCAACTCCGCACACAATCTTTCATAATTTCTGGAGTGTTTTTTTCCTGGAAGGACTTTGCCATCTGCCTGGTTCTTTAATATCACCATTGATGGAGTCCAGCTGTGGATCGAGGGGGGAGATGAGGTGAGGGAAGTGGGAGTGTAGGGTGACCTAGGTGTTCAGTCCAGACCAGAGTGTGTATATCCTGTAGTAACAGGATGTGAGCCGATGGACTGGACTCACGTTCCCCACATCCTGACTTCTCTCTCAACCTCTTAAACACTGTCCCCCCTCCTCTGAAACTCCATCGCCTAGCATTCAGATAGCATAGCTAGCATTGAGCAGGCAGTGGGCTTTTCACATGGGGCCTAACAGGGGCGAGGACACTGGGAGTCAGTACTGGGGTATACTGCTAAAGTCTAAGGAGAATAGAAAGGTCTTAATGGTGTGGCCCGTTCACACTGGGAGGGGGGTCCACCTGTTCTACTGAGAGTGACGGGGTGCTTTCACCATGCCACAAACTGTAGTAAACATTTCCTTGAGTCTCCTCCAAGAAAACAAGCCTGTTTCAAAAGATGCCATATGTAAAACAAGATGACCTCTCTGCTGTATGTTAAACAAGACGACCTCTCTGTCGTATGTTAAACAAGACGACCTCTCTGCTGTACGTTAAACAAGACGACCTCTCTGCCGTACGTTAAACAAGACGACCTCTCTGCCGTATGTTAAACAAGATGACCTCTCTGCCGTATGTTAAACAAGACGACCTCTCTGTCGTATGTTAAACAAGACGACCTCTCTGACGTATGTTAAACAAGACGACCTCTCTGCCGTACGTTAAACAAGACGACCTCTCTGTCGTATGTTAAACAAGACGACCTCTCTGTCGTATGTTAAACAAGACGACCTCTCTGTCGTATGTTAAACAAGACGACCTCTCTGCCGTACATTAAACAAGACGACCTCTCTGCCATACGTTAAACTAGACGACCTCTCTGCCGTATGTTAAACAAGATGACCTCTCTGCCGTATGTTAAACAAGACGACCTCTCTGTCGTATGTTAAACAAGACGACCTCTCTGACGTATGTTAAACAAGACGACCTCTCTGCCGTACGTTAAACAAGACGACCTCTCTGTCGTATGTTAAACAAGACGACCTCTCTGCCGTATGTTAAACAAGACGACCTCTCTGCCGTATGTTAAACAAGACGACCTCTGTGCCAAAAACAACATCTCTACTGTTATTTTACAGATTACTCGGTTCAATAGTGCGACAGCTGAATTCGCAGGGATGAAAATGTCTAAGCGTCTAGGTAATGGCAGTATCTTTCATTGATGTTGTAATTGTGAGGTTGTCCAGTTATTTTCTTACATTCCATCACAGTAATTACATTCATCGTGTGTACTGGCACCGTGACCGCATTTTAGTTCTTAATCGTTGCTGTGTTGTCGTGTGTGGTTGTGCATTCGTGGTTCATTCAGGAGTTGTGAATTGGTGGGGTGTTAAGTATGAGTTTGACTCATTGGAGTTAATGATGTGGTTGCCGTGGGCTTCTAAAGAGCTCATCACACGCTTTGGTTGGGTCCCTGCTGTGATTGGCTCCCTCTGCGTCTACCTCATTCCAGAGCCAAACATAACTTGTTGTGTGCGATGTTGCCTTTATGACGTTGTTTGGATGGCTGCGTTTCTGATGGTTGTCTGCTCATGCCAGCAGTTCCCTGATTCCCGTGTGTTGACACCGGACCAGAAGAACATAGTGTGGAACAGCAGACGAGGCTTTGTCATCCGCAGTCCCACCTTTTTCTACATCGGGATGTTCTCCTGCAAGACCACCCTCAATGGGATCACGCACTCCATCAGTTATCTCACACACAGACCGGGTGAGCTGAAACACACATGCACAAGATGGAAAACGTTATTACTGCATTTATAGCCAGGGCAACTTAGATTGCCAACATTCAAAATGTCTCATCTTCACTCTTAACCCCTCTTCCCCCTCCAAAACCTCTTCTCCCCACCCCCTCCTCTCCTCTCCTCTCCTCTCATCGCCACCTCCTCTCACCACCCCTGACCCCTGCTCCAACCACCTCCCCCCATTCCTCCCCTCTAGTGAATAAGATCATGGATGTGTACCTGAACAGCACCAGTCCCCTCCAGACTCTACAGGGGAACAGTCTTACCATAAACTGTACTGTTACTGCAGAGTGGAACAGCCGAGTATCCATCAGATGGGACTATCCTGGCAAGGTGACAATAATACACAATTTGACCAGGAAGTACACTAGAACCATCAAATAAATGATTAACAAGTACCCTAGAACCATCAAATAAATTATTACTAAGTACATTAGAACCATCAAATAAATGATTACCAACTACACTAGAACCATCAAATAAATTATTACTAAGTACATTACAACCATAAAATAAATGATTACCAAGTACACTAGAACCATCAAAGAAATTATTACCAAGTACACTAAAACCATCAAACAAATGATTACCAACTATACTAGAACCATCAAATAAATGATTACCAAGTACAGTAGAACTATCAAATAAATGATTAACAAGTACATTAGAACCATCAAATAAATTATTAACAAGAACACTAGAACCATCAAATAAATAATTACCAAGTACACTAGAACCATCAAATAAATGATTACCAACTATAATAGAACCATTAAATAAATGATTACCAACTACACTAGAACCATCAAATAAATTATTACCAACTACACTAGAACCATCAAATAAATTATTAAGTACATTAGAACCATCAAATAAATTATTACCAACTACACTAGTACCATCAAATAAATGATTAACAAGTACACTAGAACCATCAAATAAATGATTACCAACTACACTAGTACCATGAAATAAATGATTAACAAGTACACTAGAACCATAAATAAATTATTACCAAGTACACTAGAAACATCAAATAAATGATTAACAATCATCACGCACATTGTTATGAAGTACATCTGAATGATACCTATCCCTTTGTTTCTTTCTCTCTCTCTCTGTACTCCCTCCTCCTCAGGCCAACACCTCAGCCATTATCAGCAAGCGGATCATGAGCAGTAAATCCCACATGGTGTTCTACAGTCTCCTGTCCATCCCTAAACTCCGCCTCTCTGACAGAGGTCTCTATATCTGTCAGGTGTCCAGTGGGCCGGTCAGTCGAGCCACCAATGTATCCGTCACAGTCTACGGTCAGTCTAGATACACTTCATATTTTCCTACACTTTTAGGATTTACAATGTTCTCCAAGGGATGCCCAGTACAGGAACCCGTGTATAGGTTCTAACCAGAACCAGAACGGTTATTTTTTTCACCATTCATTAACTTTATCATCATTCCTGTTCATCATGTTACCCTTGTTATGGCCAAAAATGTATTTACATATATTTGCATATTAAATATTCCTCAGAATAATAGAATTAATATAAACATTGATGATTTCTTGTTGTAATAAAGTCTCACTCAAAGTCCAACTTTGGGATTTTTACAGACTCTTGAGGAACTCACCCCCTACATTGAACTGTACAAAACCGTGGCTTAACCTTAAAGCTCCTACTAGGCCACATCTTGATTGAACCATTACAGTTTCCTCCAAGAACCCGTCTGCTAACCGAAGATGCAAATATGAATACATTCCAACTAACTGTAATCAAGAGTAAACTTACATGACCAGTATACACTGATGGCCCCATCATCAGTGAGGATATGAACTACATCCACCTCTGTATCAGTCTGTTGTAGACTGTATCATTAACGCATGATATCTGTCTGCCTGTATATCTGTCTGTCCATCTGCCTCCAGACCATCCGTTTATCCGTCTGAAGCCCAGGCAGGGAGCTGTTCTGCAGGCTCATGCAGGACAGAAGTCCTACCGTCTCTCCCCCAAGTTACGGGCCTTCCCTGCCCCAAAGGTCATCTGGTAAGAACTTACTGCTGGTCTGTACACTAGTCTACAACAACCTACAACAGTCTACACTATCCTACACTAGACAACACTATCTTACAACTGTCTGCAATATCCTACACCAGCCTACACTGTCCTACCGCAGTCCACACTATCCTGCACTATCCTATACTAGCCTACCCTATTCTACACTATCCTACCCCAGTCTATACAGTCTTACTGCAATCTACACTATCCTACACTAGCCTACACTATCCTACCTCAGTCTACACTATCCTACACTGGCCTACACTATCTTACGCTATCCTACACTATCCTACTCCAGTCCACACTATCCAACCACAGTCTACACTACCAGACCGCAGTCTACACTACCATACCGCAGTCTATACTACCATACCGCAGTCTACGCTATCCTACACTATCATACCCCAGTCTACACTATCCTACCCCAGTCTACACTATCCTACCCCAGTCTACACTATCCTACACTATCCTACCCCAGTCTACACTATCCTACCCCAGTCTACACTATCCTACACTATCATACCCCAGTCTACACTATCCTACCCCAGTCTACACTATCCTACCCCAGTCTACACTATCCTACACTATCCTACCCCAGTCTACACTATCCTACCCCAGTCTACACTATCCTACCCCAGTCTACACTATCCTACACTATCCTACCCCAGTCTACACTATCCTACCCCAGTCTACACTATCCTACCGCAGTCTACACTATCCTACCGCAGTCTACACTATCCTACACCAGTCTAAACAATCTTAGACCAGCCTACAATATCCTACACCATCCTACACTATCTGACAGACACAGCAATACCAGACGAAGGTACTGGATATATGCATGTATGACATTGTATCATTTGTAACATTATCATTACTCACTGTATCACAAAAGTCTTAATCTGGTTCTTACATGAAACAAAACTAAGTGTAGTCTTCATGCCAAAAACATCTCCAAACATATTTTGCACTTCGGCGTAAATGACAACGGCCGACATCCTATAGACATTGAGACTTGAGAAAAAACCTATTGTATATCCCAGTCACTAGGATTAGTCCGTGAGGACTATATCAACTGGGAGCTAACTCAAAACAATAACCCATGACAAGCTGGCCAATGACATCTTTGAGAAAAACAACATGTGTAGTGTCCTTTATCTCTGCTTCTGTATTCACTCGGCATGTAATTGTGTCCGATGTGCTCCTTTAGCTCTAGTCACTCTTTCTGTAGTGTGTTTGCTGCCCTGAGAGGCCGTCTCGGCCCTGGTTCAAAGAGGAACTTCACCATTTCACCGTAATCTCCAAGGGCAGAGGCACAAGCCTAATTCAACACTGCTGTTGTTTGCTCCTTGGGGTTTAAGGCCGGGTGTCTCTGTAAAGCACTTTGTGACAACTGCTGTTGTAAAAAGCGCTTTATAAATACATTTTGATTGATTGATTGATATTTAATACTTGGTGTAACGAATTGTTCTCTGCCTGTCTTCTCCAACCAGTCGGACGTCATGAGCAGGGTCCCTGAGTTGCCAGGCCACCCCCACGCGCTCACACATCTTGAATCATCAACGCAGATGTACCATTAGTCACTGTGCAGTTACTCCTTGAATCGTTGATAATCCCATAACTAATAGTTTCATCTTGAATCCTTACTAGGCTGAAAGACGGGAAGGTGGCCGCGGAGCAGTGTTCCCGTTACCATGTGGATGGAAATTCCCTGGTGATCCGGGATGTCGCAGAAGAGGATGCAGGAAAGTATAGCATCCTCGTTGGAATACAGGAGCACAGACTTTACAAGAACCTCACATTGTGGCTGGTGGTAAATGGTGAGGAAGTTCATCCTCTAGTCTTCTATCTCTATCGATATGTCCATATATCTATATATACAGTATGTCTATGTACATATTTACCTATCTATATATCTACCTACCTACCTACCTACATGTCTACCTACCTATCTTTCTATCTGTACATCTCTATCAATCTATTATGTCTTCCTGCATATCTTTTACTCTGTTAATCACTCACCTATTGTTTCAGTAGCCACCAAATATTCTGTTCATGACTCTTTCACCCTCTCTCTCTCTCTCTCTCTCTCTCTCTCTCTCTTCTCTCACTCCTCTGTCTTTCGGAGCTAATGATCTGTGGTGTCTCCTTGCCCCCCCCTCACCCTGCAGTGAGTCCGAGGATCGGGGAGAATGCAGTGTCAGTCCAGGACCCAGGCAGTGTTCCGCGGGGCAGCCGACAAACCCTGCACTGCACCTCCCACGGGGTCCCCCCCCCCCATATCGCCTGGCTCTGGCAACCGTGCCCCCCCAAGGGCCTGTAAGTACACCCCGTCCTCCGCTCTCACACGCCGCAGAAAGTAAAACAGCATTCAGACAGGCCCGGAGAACCCATCTAGTCTGGCACCTTCAGTCACACCATGCAGGGATTCTACTGCGATAGTTGCGTCATCTCTCCATGTCTAATAAAACACTGTGGAAATGTACCTTCAGAATAGAGGAACATTCCCTATCATAATGCAATCAGGCGGTTGGTCCTTTTGTAATCAAAAGTACCCTCCCACCCAAACTGTCTGATAAAGGCTATTATATCAAGCAGGTCTTATGCAAAAGGAACAAAAGGGATTCACATTATTCTCCACTGTGTAGTTTGAAAATGTAATTATCTATCGCACTGGCTCTTTAACACAGCACTAGTTGGTTCATGGAACCATGCAGGCATGACATCATATTCAAAATGGTCTGTATTTAGTACTATTGTTCCAATATTTCAAATTGGGGCAGAGAAGCATATGTCTGTACTTTGGGGTGTGAATTGAAGAATGTGTGTGTGTGTGTGTGTGTGTGTTTGTTTGTGAAAGGAGACGTGTTTTGTCTATTCCAGCATGTGTTCAGACAGGGTTTCCTCTTTTCACCCAGAGCAGATGCCTTTGGAAGCCTTTCATGTCTGTGAGTGTGTGAATCCTGATGTGTGTTTGTGTGTGTATTTGTTTGTTTCACCATGTCTTTGTCTGGGTCTTTCGCCATATGATTCGGTCACTGTCTATATGTTGGTATGGTCTGTCTGGGTGTGTGTCCATGTCCGTCCATCCGTTTGGTTTGTGTGTGTGTGTGTGTGTGTGTGCCTGGTACATTCATAGACACAGTACGCAGTGTAACTGGGACTACAAAGAGAAGAGTAATAAAAACACACTTCAATAGCGCCCAGTTGCCTGTTCTCGGTCCCCATTTGTTGGTCTCCAAATCAAACGCTATGATTTAATGAACTTCCTGCCAGAATGCAGGGTGAGATGGCTGTTTATTATTCAGATTGCACACTGCTTCCTGTGATGCCTTTCGTGATATCTGTTACACACACACACACACACACATATACTCTTTCTCAAACCATTCTCATGACACACTCACACACTGACACCCACACAGTCAGACTGTGAGAAACAGAACTGCCCAAGTCACACAAAAACACACCGATTTTAGAATACATATCCTCAGGTTCTCATGAGAAGTGGCCCTGTTCAACAATCAATTGAGATTGACAGACACACACAGACACTCTGTGCAAAAAAAATGAGTTGTGTTGTCCTAGGAAGTCAGATACTATTGTGTTGGTTGTGTTCAGGTCAAGAGATGTTAACTGTTGAGCATCATTGCTTCCAGACCAAACAACCACCCCGTTATACATTCCCTTACTGAGACATGCTGTCTTCAGTTTATTTTCAAACCAGTTTACACACACACACACACGTACATGCCCACACACACACCCAGATACACAGACACACACACACACACACACACACGTACATACGCATTCCTGCGCACAGACACACACACACACAAATGCTTGTGTAAACTCTTTAGCAAACATCTCTACAAACGATTGCCATAGCAACATAAAATAAACGTCCCTGATCTAATTTCTTGCCAATCAACGTGACACTAACTGCATAAACAGCTTTAGCCCATTCCAGCTTTGAGTAACCCTGTCCCCAGTGAAATATACAGTGTAGTTCAGAATCAATGAGATATTCAGACAGGTAGATTGCAAAAGGTTCAGGATCCAGACTGATCGGTCACAGTTATTCAGCTCATAATCGTTCCAGGTTTGTCTAATCGTGTTCTCGAGGTAGAACACGGACAACATGTGTGTTCCATTCCTAGGGTTCTAGAGAATTGATTCAGTATGTGAAAGATGGCTGACGATGCGTCCTGACCAGGCCCTTGTCCTTTGTAGCTCTGGTGGAACACGGGCCTGACGCCGCGCCGGAGGAGGCCCAGGGACGATGGGTCTGGCCGGGCCAGGCTGACATGGACCAGGGTCCTGGGGACTGGGTGTGGCTCCAGTGCTGTGGCTATGATATGGCTATGGATCCACCCTTAGGCCCTGGGTCGTGGGTCCTTGGTGCTGGATGTGTCCCTGGGTCGTGGGTCCATGGTCCAGGGCCTGGCCCTGGGAACCACATCGGTCTTATCTGGCCCAGGCAGGAGGCTCACTGTGCTTCCTGTGCGAAAATCAGAGCGCTTTTCCTCTCCTTGTTTGGCTTCCTCTCCGACGCAAGACACTTCCCAGCAGCGTGATTGTCCCTCCGTCTTCAAACGTGGAACAGTCCTGCTTCCTCACGGGCTTGATCTATTCTTGAGACCCCCCAACCCCCACCTCCCCCCGCCTTAGCCCAGCAACCCGCCCCCCCCCCAACCCCCCTCCGTTCTCCTCCCAGCCCTGTTGTCTTCTGCCTTCGTCCTCACCTCCAACACACTCTCCAAGTCTGTTTCCACGACAGCCGGCATCTTCGGTAACAGACAGTACAGTGACCCCGCGACCCCACCCACCGTAGCATCCCGGGGATCTCTGAGGTCGGGAAGGGACGGGAGGTAGGACAGTGACCTACAACACTGTTGAGCAGTGAGGAGGAAAAGGACTGAGAGGTCACACCATACTGAGAACAATGATCCGATCCCATTTTTGATTATTACTTATTTATTTCCCCTTACCAAGGCTGTATTTTAAACCTCGTTTCTCACTAGGGATTTTATTTTATCCACCTTTTTTCTCAGACATTTTGAGCCAGAAAGACGTGCATTTCCGTCCGCCCACTAAGCCACACCTTTCTGGAGCTGCTTTGGCCCTCTTGTGTTCCTAGACTGGTACTATAATGAGTGAATGGACCAGGCCCGTCCCGACCCCCTGCCACCCTAACAAGCTGTGAGACCCCCTCTGACTGTAAATCAGATATAGGTTATAAGCAACTCTCAGACTGGCATGTGGGTGAGAAACAGGAGGACGTGTGGTTGGCTGTGGAATGCAATTAGTCATTATTCTGAGATGCCCTCTTCCACCAATGGGACTGGTTGTCCGCCAGCTGCCGTGTAGGATCTGCCCAGGACCCGGAGACAACGGCAACCCCCCGCTGTCATCACATGTCCATGTACACAGCGTGTCACAGTCAAGTCATCTCGCTGCATGTCGACTGGCGCCCAGCGGGAGCCGCTTTATGTATCACACCACCATCTACAGGGCGGAGCTAGTTTGTCTGATGTGCGTTATATGAACTGGAGGTTGTAATTCTGGGTTTGTTTGTGTCATAGGTGTGTGTGTGCGTGTGTGTGTGTGTGTGTGTGTGTGCGTGTGTGCAAGCATATATTTGCCCATGCTGTGTGTGTGTGTGTGTGTGTGTCCCATTCTACGGGTTTCTCTCAATGTGATTCAGTCCATGTATACAGATTGTCTATGAGTAATATATGAATCTAATATTTAATAATTTTATATGACTAACTTACTCATGATAATTGCCAAATGTGTATAAAAAAAAACGTAAGTTGTATTGTTTATAATGTTATTCCAAATGTATGTATTTTGTACATTAAATTGTGCCTGAAATTGTGTGTTGCTTCCTACCATTTGCCGTTCTCACGGTTTAAAGTGACGTGGCTAATCAGGGGGGTTATCAGAATGAAGGGCAGCTAAAGCAGTAAGGACAGTAGATGGTCATCTCACCCAGGGCAGGCACACTGTGTGAATGAGCCCGTGGAGCGGATGTGTGTTTGCACGTGTGTTGTGTGTATACGTGTTGGTCAATGACATGTAACTAACGCTGTCTACGTCCACATAACCATCTCTATCTGTGTGTGCGCGCGCCTGCGTGCGAGCATGTGTGTGTGTGTGCTTGCGTGCATGTGTTTCCGGGGAGGCGTGGGAGAGTCGGACTGCTCGAGGGTGTGTGTGTGTGTGTGTGGGTGTGTCAGGGCCCTCGGTGTCGTGCACAGGGTGGGTCGCCCCCAACAGGACACGGGCACTCGCTATCTCTGCCAAGAGGAAGAGCAATCAGAGAGAGAGGGCTGAGAGGAGTAGGGGAGGGAGGAGGTGCTAGAGAGAGAGATGTGGAGCCAGCCAGGGAGGGAGGGCCACCGTTTGGCCTGAGAACGGAGTGTGTGCAGGGGGGGAGGAACCCTGGGATAATTTGACATCAGCAAAGGTTTTGTAGAGCTGGTGTGAGAATATCAATAACTGGAGATTCACTTTGAAAATAACACCAGATGAGTTCAAGCCGCCACAACGTCATTATAAAGCAGCCCGGGACAGACTGAATAAAACACTAAATACACAATGGGAAAAAGAGAATGACGGCTATGACTAATTGTTATTGGCCAAGGAAAAGCCTGTGGTAATGTTCTAGAAATGAGAAGATTGACAGTTCATAATGACATTAATGACAGATCCAGACGCTCACCCTGGACAAGGCTATCTACTGACATTGCTGACATCTACAGACACTCAGCCTAGATAAGCCTCAATCTACTGACATTACTGACAGCTACACTCAGTCTGGATAAGACACTATCCACTGACACTACTGATATCTACAGACACTCAGCCTGGGTACGACTATCTACTGACAGTACTGACAGCTACAGACACTCAGCCTGGGTAAGACTATCTACTGACAGTACTAACAGCTACAGACACTCAGTCTGGGAAACATTCCAACAGGAAGGCAGTTGAACGGGGATGATGGCGATGATGAGAGTCAAATATGAGCCAGAACACAATACCGTCACATTTAAGTCTTCCAGCGCACATCGCTGTCCAGAAACACAGTGGTGATGTCATATGTGTCAGATAAAAGGAGAACCAAGGGGACAATCGAGCCAAACGGAACCTGAGTATGTTACGTTCCAGTGGCTCTTCTGCCGCGCACAGCTGTGAAATACACACACCCACACACTATCATGTGGTCCGGCTGGCCGAGGGAGTCTGTGAACACAGCTGAGACCCTGTTCCTGTCTTTCTCGAAGGTGTGTTTGTCCTCCGTCCTCCTCACTGTGGAGCCCCGTGAGTGAGAGGTCCCGTGGCACGTCCACACAAAACCACATCCTGAGTGTCACTCACAGACAGGAAGTGCTCCAGGGGAAGAATAAGGTGAGTAAACCCTGGTGGAGTGGACGGACATTGGCAGGGTTTCCATGAACTTGCCTGGTGATTTATTAGGTTTTCTTTCACAATAGGTGGCTCTGGAAAGATGACACAACAGTTGCATGTACTATTTTTTTACTGAATCAAAATTAAGTGGCTGAAGTGTTCCCATCACCCATTCAGCCAAACCTGCCCAGTGACAAATTGGCATATACACACAGGGAGCCTGAGGGAGGGCCGTGATTGGTTACAGACCTACACCCCCAGGAAGACATACCACGCTGGCACAGAACGGGTGGATCACGCAAAAGAAAAACACAACACAAAAACATATATGACCAGGGATGTAGTGGTTAAAAAATAATGGTGTAGACTAGAAACTCCTCAGGTAGAGGAGTTTATAGTTCATTGATATGGAGTTTATAGGCGACCAATCATCGATATGAACCCCGAAATATTACATTTTTAAACTGTATCATTTGATTGCTCTTCATGCAGGTCTATTAATAGAACTGGTGTGATTTTCATAAAATTATACATAATACAAATAAGTTCCTTCCTCAAAATCCACACAAGTTTATCATCGTATGTGAGCTTCACTGCAAATATGCATTGTTACTACTAGTGCCCTAGACTAGATATACAGAATGTGATAATACACCAATTATAAATGTAAATAACTGTCACATATGAAACCCTAATTTTAAATTAATAAAGCACTACTCTCTGTAAACCAAGGTTTGAAATGATAAGTATCTGACTACACTTCCTTATTTACCCATATCTATGAATTAGGCAAACATATGGATGCCTTAATTATCAACAGAATATCATAATTTCACTACTGAACCACTAGCCTCTCTCCTCCAGTTCCTTCCATCATTACGTCCTAACACAGCACCACTTGTTTCCTGCTCCGTTTGTCTCAATAATCCCTGTTAAGTGAAGCTTGAATTTAGAATTTACTTTGCATCACTGCAATTATTCCATTTACTGATTAAACAGATCAAATATATTTGCTACAAGAGTTTTACCCAAATTGCTCAGATAATCTACAGTGAGTGGATTGACTAACGGCGTTCACGTGTGTCTCAACCACAAGCCTGCATGTGACATAAACACAACATGCACAAACACAAATGAAACACACAAACAAATCCATGGCACCCTCCTGTGTGTATTTAAAGTGGGCATTGTGACATTTTCTGAACTCCATCACCTCCTCCAATGGGATGATTACAATCAGACATGACAACATTGGGACGATTAGGGGGTGTGTGTTTAGGATGATGATAGGGGGGAAAGTCACACAACTAATCTCTGTGTGTGTGTGTGTGTGTGTCTTCTGCAGAATATTTAGCTACCCTCGGCTCTAGTGAGCAAAATAACCAATTCGATTTTGTGTTGACTGTGTGAAGGCGAAACAAAATGGAGTAGCCAGGGATATCCCCTAACAATAACTCTGTTACAAAGAGCTTCTGAGCATCACACCCGAAGATATGACCTGTTATCGCTGGCAGACGCAGGGTTAATGAGAGTGTGTGTAGGTGTATATGCCTACGTGCCTGTCAGCATCTGTGTGTGTGTGTGTGTGTGTGTGTGTGTGCTTTCTACAGACCGTGGGTGTTTTGACAGTTGCTGAGGCGCTTGTGTCCGGAGTGTACCGCTGCATTGCCTCCAACTCTCTGGGCAGGGATGAACTGGACATCCCCTTCTATGTAACAGGTACTGGGCGTCATACAGGCATGCTTCAGGGCACAGTCATTCAGTCACACCCTTTCATCACAGTGAGTTGTCATTAGGCTGTGACAAGATAAGGTCTTGGTCAGTTGCTCATATGTTTGGGTGTATTTTCAGTGACTAGTTATTAAGCAGCAGGGAACCGTTGAGTGTTGGTGCGGTTGACCTGATTGATATGATGCAGTTGTTGTATTTATGTAGTTCTTCAATCCTTTTATTGGCCTTCTGAAAAAAAATATATAACTGTGTTAGTGTGTTCAGCCACAGGGCTTTTGATGCAATTCCAAAAATACATTTCTGATTTGTTTGAATCTGAAGAACGAAGCTGGGATGGTTTTAAATCGCTCTGTAAACAGTTTGATCAGGCCCCTCTCCTATTCCATTTCACTCATACTCTGTTTGACTCATTTAGGATGTCATCAAAATGATTCCCTTGCATCTCGATTAATTAGAACAATATAATGTTTTAAAGGATATTGTCCCCCACAAAACCCTAGACCCAGTGGACAGTATCCTCTAAAACATGGTATGGACAGTATCCTCTAAAACATGGTATGGACAGTATCCTCTAAAACATGGTATGGACAGTATCCTCTAAAACATGGTATGGACAGTATCCTCTAAAACATGGTATGGACAGTATCCTCTAAAACATTGTATGGACAGTATCCTCTAAAACATGGTATGGACAGTATCCTCTAAAACATGGTATGGACAGTATCCTCTAAAACATGGTATGGACAGTATCCTCTAAAACATGGTATGGACAGTATCCTCTAAAACATTGTATGGACAGTATCCTCTAAAACACGGTTCACCACAACTAGAAATTGGGATCATATTACCTTCCCCATTCTCTCCCTCCCACTCTCCCTCCCACTCTCCCTTTCACTGTCACTCAACTTCCCATTTTCCTTCTCTCCCTTTCTCTCTCCCCCACTCCCTCCCCCACTCTCTCCCCCACTCTCTCTTCAGCTTTCAAACTCTTCCTCCTTTTTTCTCCTTACCATTGGTCATGCTGTCTCAGTTCCTCTCCCACTCTTTCTTGTCACATTGATGTCCAGATCAAATCAGATGTACTGATGTGTGTGTGTGTGTGTGTGGATGTTTGGGTGGAGTTATGTGAGTCTGTTGCCATGGAGATGGGGTGGAGATGTGTGTGCAGTATCTCTCACTCTGTGCTGGCCCCAGTGTGTTTGTGTGTGTGTTTTCCATGGCATATTTGTATGCGAGTGAAACAGGAACTTGGGGCTCTTATCGAGTCACTTCCCTGTGTGAGGTGCACTTCCCTGGGCCGCCAGCCCCTCTTTATTTCGGGAGGCCTGGGGGTGTTCGAGAAAGATAAACACTATCTGCCATCAGGAAACCCTCAAGCCGTTTCCACGGGAAGTTTCAAATAGCTAAAGTAAATAAAAGGCCTTTTCACTGTATTCCTCCAGCTACTTTTACCCACAATAGCTATTCTACATTGTCATCAAAGGTTTGGTCTACTCTTGAGAGCAGAGCTCTGATTGGTTGAAGGGCCAGTGACATGATGTTGTGGTGTTGAACGGGAATGTTGGGTAGGGGGTTGTTGTGGTGTTGATTGGGGATGTTGGGTAGGGGATTGTTGTGGTGTTGAGCGGGGATGTTGGGTAGGGGGTTGTTGTGGTGTTGAGTGGGGATGTTGGGTAGGGGGTTGTTGTGGTGTTGATTGAGGATGTTGGGTAGGGGGTTGTTGTGGTGTTGAGTGGGGATGTTGGGTAGGGGGTTGTTGTGGTGTTGAGTGGGGATGTTGGGTAGGGGGTTGTTGTGGTGTTGAGCGGGGATGTTGGGTAGGGGGTTGTTGTGGTGTTGAGCGGGGATGTTGGCTAGGGGGTTGTTGTGGTGTTGAGTGGGGATGTTGGGTAGGGGGTTGATGTGGTGTTGAGCGGGGATGTTGGGTAGGGGGTTGTTGTGGTGTTGAGTGGGGATGTTGGGTAGGGGGTTGTTGTGGTGTTGAGTGGGGATGTTGGGTAGGGGGTTGTTGTGGTGTTGAGTGGGAATGTTGGGTAGGGGGTTGTTGTGGTGTTGAGCGGGGATGTTGGGTAGGTGGTTGTTGTGGTGTGTAGCTGGGATGTATGGGTTTTGGAAGATATACTGGCTTCTGAATTCTTCACTCCCTCTTTCAGACATTCATGGAGGCTTCAGTGTGAGTCAAAAGGAGGAGCCGAGGGAGGGTGGAGATCTACACCTCACCTGTGTAGCCAATAAGCACCTGTATACCAACTTGTCATGGCAACAGGTGACAGCCCCAGCAGAGGCCACACCCCCTGGCCCATTCCTGGGTGGTGAATTGTCATCAGGAGAGTTCTCTGACACTCTGAGTCTGTTGCTTAACAACCTGACAGCAGGGGATTCTGGAACCTACCGCTGCTCCGCCCATCACCTGCTGACCGGACAGAACACACACCTGGACACACAGGTGACCGTCACAGGTGAGCCTTTGAACCACTCTGATCATCATAATGACATGTCCAACCAATATCGTCCCACTCATTAGAACATGCGAGAGACACACAGACCACTCTGTTTACAGTTGACATTGGGGCTATTGACCACCTGGTATTGTGTAAATAGTAACACAAAGACACACACACACACACACACACACAGTAAGATCAGTTCTTGGGAACTCGCTCTCTCCCTGCACCTTGTTCTTTCACGTGGGAACGCTCCCTCGTCAGGGGGAAGAGGACACAATGCCACTTCCCACAATGCCACATTTACAGGGCCAGAGGAACAATCAGCCAATCAGACACTGTCAGACCCATAGACTCACAGACAATCATCAATTGTTGTCCAGGAGGACGATATGGGAAACAACATCAGTCCTGCCTTACCTAATCAGGGCCACTCTACTTCGGCTGCTCACCAGGCAACCAAACTGTCTTTGAGGTGGCAATGCAGTCCATCTAAAAGACCCCATCTGCTGTTTACCTGAGACTGACAGGGAGAGAGATTATGTGGAATTTGTAATATTTTATTTAAAATAAATTAATTAATGTTTTTTATTATGTCTGTTGTGTAAAAGGTTATGTTTAAAATTTTGTTGCGCTTTCAGCTTGCTGGGCATGAGTGACTCACAGTTATATCAGCCGTGAGGACAAATACTGCATTGTTGTAGAGAGTTGGAGAAGGGGTATTTTAAGGTTACTACAAATGACCCAAGAGGGACGCAGGTCAGCTGATGTGAAGTTGACATTAAACCCACCCACACCCACACCCACACACACACACCCACACACACGTACACACATTGACACACACATAAGGACACATATACACACACACACAGAATTGTTTCACTCAGCCACACATTGTCATCTGAGCGTGGCAGGGATCCAGGGGCAGATGTTTCGATTCTTAGACCAAAAAAAGAAAACACATTGGTCATATTCATATGTTTGATACCTTACATCACTTTTGATTCATTTTTACTTCTCTGTCCAGTTCTTCAATGTGTTGTGACACTATTATGACCTCAGTTCAAGGGATTTTCTCTATTTCTGGCGTTCCCCCAAAGTACTGGAGGCTCCAGTGCTGTTTCAGAACTTGTCAGACTGCAGCGTAAATGTCAGCAGCTCCGTGACACTCAGCTGCCCCACCCATGGCATACCGAACCCCCTGGTTACGTGGTACAAGGATCATCGCACGCTACAACCGGGATCAGGTGAGTCATGTCTGGCATCTCAACCACATGTGACATCCTACCCTAATTCGGACTGCTCTGACCGGGGAAAAGGGCACAGTAGAGGAATGTTCCTTAAACTATTGTGAGGTTTTTCCACAAGGAATCTACCTGGACCAATTAGAATGAATAGCGCCCACTGAGGTTCAGGATTAGCTGGTTGTTTATACCCCTCCAAATTCGGGAAAACCGTTAACTCACTTTAACATGGTATCTTCTCGACAACCCTGCCCAAGCAAATGATATCGGATGCTGGGATCATCAGTGACCAAAAAAAAAGTGTGATGCCTTTAAAGTACCTATGAAAGTAAAAATAGCCAATATAATCCTGACCGGTCTATTTCCTCAGAACATCGGCCCTCAGAGGAACAGGAAAACAATAAGCCAGGATTTTATTTCCCAAAAAAATACAGATTTGTGATGCAAAGAAATCAAATTTTAGAATTTTTAATAGGTCCAAAAAGCTAGTTGAAAATACATTTGCACTCACGTGATAAGATCTCAAATTAATCAAGTATCTGCATATAAATACTGAGGGATATGGCTTGATGAGAAACTGTCTTTTAAAATACATAGCTAGGTAGAACATGCTTGTCCTCCACAAATTGTGCAAGCTACTTTGGTTATAGACTGTGGGGATATTATCTAAAGGCATGCTACGGCATCCACATTTAAACCACTGGATGCTACTTATCATTGTGCACTTAGGTTTATTATGGGTGTTAGCTACAGAACTCATCACTCTAGTTTATATCAAAGTGTGGCTGGACTTCGCTGTCCTTCAGATGAGAACTACATGCTCTCGTGTTTGTCTATAAATAAACTATTTTCTTATTTATCATTTAACATTAGAAATATGACTCATTAAACAAGATCTCAAGTCTGGATTACTCTTGAGGCCCCTGCAATCTCCACAGAATTGGGTCTAACTGCCTTTTCCTGTTACGCTCCTTAAATTGGGGACTCTGTGTTGCTTGTAACTGTTTTGGGTAATGCAAGTTATTGTGCTATCGGGGCAATAACCTCTGTGTGAATGTAACAATCTGCTGAACTATCTGCTTAAGACATAGATGCAGGTCAGGAACCGGTTTTGGGAACTGTCCTTCATCAAATATGAATATAAAATGCGTGTATAGACAAGAAGTTCTGTGACATGGCATAAATGTATTATCTTGCTAATGGACTGACGGCTTTATCCAAGTGCTGGGGTTGAGATCCCGAGGTGTTTAGAGTCCCCCTGGAGGCTGCTTGTACTGCTGCTGCATTTCTTTATATATACAGAATTTTGTTTTTTTATATTTTTTATTTTACTTGTTTTGTGCTATCTGTGATTTTTTTGTTTGTCTGTTTTATATCATTTTCTAATGATTGCATGTTTTGTTTTGGCTGTGCATGTTTTGTGATCACGGAACCTAAACTGTGTATGTAAAAATGTGCAGGGCCCAGCTGTAAAGGTGACCTTCATCCCAGTTTGTGTTTGTTGTTGAAATAAAAGTTTAATAATAATAGCATTTATATGCTTTTAATCATATCATATATGTGAAATCCAGTTCAGATAACTTCAATTAAGTTGGTTATGTAAAATGAATGTGACATTCTGTATTTCATGAGCAGGTATTGTCATCGCACAAGGAGGCAGCGCCCTCCACATTGACCGAATCACCATGGAGGACCAGGGCCTCTACACCTGCCAAGCCACCAATGAGAGAGGCTCTGTGGAAAGCTCTGCCTACATCTGGGTTCACAGTAAGGAACACGTTGACCAATAGTAACTCTTGAAAACCTTCTGCTCTCTCTCCTCTCTCTTTCCCTGATCATCCAAGATGTTGTTTTTCCCCATATTTGGGCATGTTGATGCATTTTGACCCATTCAGTGTGTTGTGATGTCAGGGGTATTAATGATCCATTGTATTACTAGATTAGATTATTAACTTCATTCTTATTAGTCAAACATCATTATTTACCAAAACAGTTGAAGACTTCAGTTCCCGAACTTACATCCCTGGTTTTTCAAGTCCCACGCTATTTCAACTATTGGATGACCAGATCAACATTTATTGGGGGTTCCGCCTCTGAAGTGCCTTTGGTACGTGACCCAACCCATTCCAAGGGATGCTGGTTCCCAGTGTCATTCGTCCATGTTTGGAGAACCTTTCCCTGGGCAGCAGCTAGCGGACGCTCCCTCGCCTGACTGGCTAAGGGGAGTGGCTCAGTGTTGTTGTGTCCTGATAAGTCAGGAAGGAAGCTGTCTCCCTTTTTGATTTCCTTCGGAAGCGCCCCACTCCGCTACCCCGTAAACTGCCGGGCTATTTCTACATCTTCACAAAAAAAAAAAAAAACACCCGTCCAAAGATGAATGAGGAGGATGGCTGTTTTCGTTCGTTTTCTTTGTGGCCGTCTCCACCCCGGCCAGAGTCTGGGGCCTGAAGGATAGAGTGTGAGACGGTGGGGGAACAGTGTCCTCGTTTGTGAGCTTGGAGAACTGCAGATCATTTGGTTAATGCACGTTGCATAAACGATTTTACCGTTGCATTCTAGAAATTAGTCCAAGAGGGCCTTGTTCAGTGCTACTGTTTATTTATCTTATTTATTTCTTCTGTTTTTATCTCTGTCTCTCTCTCTCTTCCTTTCGGTCTCTGTCTCTCGCTGTGTCTAGACTCCTCAGAGGGCCTGTCTCTGGAGATCCCTACTCTCGCCTGTACCTGCGTGGTCGCCACTCTGTTCTGGCTGCTGCTCACACTCTTCATACGCAAACTGAAACAGGTGAGACCGCGGCAAGTCAGTGTTTAGGATGCGTGGTCACTGTCCCCATCAATCAGTTTGTATTTTATAGCACAATACAAATCTGCCTCTCTCTCAGTCAAACTCATCGGGAGCCAAGGCAGAGTACCTGTCAATCGTCCGGGACCCAGGCGAGGGACCAGTGGAGGAGCAGTGTGATAGGCTACAGTATGACCCTGGCCAATGGGAGTTCCCCAGGGACCGCCTTAAACTGGGTACGCTTTAATGTCAGTGTTTACGGCCCCAGTGCACTGTACAGTGATTCTTCCTCCGTGCAGATCGACTTGGGAAAGAGGATATGCGGTTTGGGATAGATCATATCTCTCCCATGAATTATAATCTTACAAACTCCCAATGTAAATCTTATCACTGGGAGGGCCCATTGTAATCAGCACTGTCTGTGTTGTGCTGATCATGTCTGTCAAGAGTGGGAGATGTTTACTGGGTCTAATCAGGCCCAGCTGGGCTGACTCCTCAAGACGGGTTGGACGCCCAGTGGATGTCGTTTAAATGAGAGCCTTGTTGAATTAGAACTGAGATTCACAACATATACGTAGTTCCGCTAAACAAAATCTTGAACTTTCTCACAACCCTGTTGATCGACTAGATTTTGACTGCGCCACCGCGCCCAGAGTAAAAAGAGGACCATCCTTTAAGTTTCTGACCCAGCATTAATTGCTAAGTGGATTTATTTTCAAATTACTTCTTACTGTCCTTCCAGAGAAACCTCTGGGTCGTGGGGCCTTTGGGAAGGTAATGCAGGCTTCTGCTTTTGGCATTGACAACTCTACAGGCTGCAGGACTGTGGCTGTCAAGATGCTTAAAGGTACATTCTTCCATATCAGAATAGCCTTAATTTGTTAAGTACATTTACACACACACACACACACAGTTTTACTACAATAAAAAAGGACCTCTCGCAATACATGTGTGTGTGTTTGTCTGTGTGTGCGTGTGTGTGTGCCATGCTGTTTGTTCTCCACCAGAGGGCGCCACTCCCAGTGAGCACAAGGCTCTGATGACTGAACTGAAGATCCTGAACCACATAGGACACCACCTAAATGTGGTCAACCTGCTGGGGGCCTGCACCAAGGCTGGGCCTCTGATGGTGATAGTGGAGTACTGTAGCTACGGCAACCTCTCCACCTACCTGAAGACCAAGAGGGATGTGTTCCTGCTGAACAGGGTGAGGAAGAAAGACTGAGGTGTGTTACACGGATAGGCAGAGACAGACCGAGAGCAACAGACGAGCAAGCAGACTGACTGAGACCAACAGACATATATAAGGTCATTGTGTCTATATCTTCAGGCTTCATTTTTATGTGCGGTGAACCTGTAACCTCTCTGTCATTTTAATAGATTATTGCACTTATCTCTCACCTCTTGTGTTTCCTCAAAGACATCTACTAAATTAACTGAAGGCTTGCAAACACAACTCACTTCTGCAAACAGTTTTTGTCTTCACACATTTCTCTGATAATAGTGATGAGTACATCTGTCAAAATGTGTAGATATTAGCATCTGGTCCTGTATGATGTTATCAATGTTAACTGTGTGTTTTTAGAATCAGAGTCCACATCTCTCCCCCGTGGCTTCTACTCTACATTACTAAACACACACAGCTCGGCTAGACAACAAACTGCGTCAGTAGCGCAACTCTGCCACTACTCCACAGGCTCACTACAGGTGTACTATTGATACTAGTGCAACAATCTTTTTCTCTCTCCCTCGCTTCACCTTTTTCTCTCTACCTCTCTCACAGTTACTATGAACAATAGAAAGTAAATGTACATTTTTACATTTTCTATTAGCAAAAGCACAAATTGCAATCTTTCCTTGAGTAGGAAGCATAAGACGGACAGTGGATAAGGAGATGTAGAAAGAAACTTTAAGTGGTTGGTTAAAGCCAGAATAAAGTGGTATTTGGAATATGTCTGCTGTTAAGTTGTTTGAGGAGAAGTAGGGTTACAGGGGAGTTGTGTTTTGTCTGGTTGAGGGGGAACTTTTCTTTGTAATTAGTTGAGTATGTGCGTGTTTTAATATTATTATTTTTTGTTGTTGTTGTATGTACCTGATTTGAGGATTATATCAAAAATTAAGGGTTTTAAACTCAAAACTCTCTCCGTCTGTTTCTCTTTCACAGGTGAGTGGAGGAGAGGAGGCAGAAAACAGGTGTCTTGGCAGCGGGAAAAGCATCAGCTCAGGGTTTGAGGAGGAGAGACAGTTTACAGAGAGGGGTAAGAGGAAAAGACAAAATGTGTTTACCCCAAATTGTGTGCTTTTATAAATGTTTCCCTCTCAACTCCATAACACTGCATTTCTATTCCTCTGTTTCTCTATTGCTGTCTCTCTATCCTCTTTTCTCTCCATATATCTCTCTATAAATGTTCTTCTACCTCTATATCTCTCTATCTATTTCCATTTCTGTCTACTGTGCCTCTCTCTCTCTCTCTCACTCACTCACGCACTCCTTCCAGAGGTCTGCAAGTCTCCTCTGCTTCTGGAGGATCTCATCTCCTACAGTTTCCAGGTGGCTCGAGGCATGGAATTCCTCGCCTCTCGCAAGGTCTGATACAACAATGTCTTTCTGTTATCACAAAACGAGAGCTGAAAATGTATTTGACCTTGCTGTGACCGTTTAGTAAACAGAGCCTGCATGTTATAAGTGTCATTTCTGGTATACCATTTGAAATGTAGTTCTCTATTTTGACAAATAATAATTTAAGCACCACTATCTCAGCTACTGGGTAAAGAACAACTCCACTTTGGAACACATTAAGGTTCTCAGCTATCAACATAAATATTAGATTTGACGTTAACTTACCTAAAACATCTACAGAGCTTTTTTTCCTTGGTTTTCCCTAGTTAAATGATAAAACCAATATGCTGCAATTGTGAAGGTAACGTGTTCAGAACTGCGGTATTCGTGTATCCCACCTAGTTGATGGTAATAACATCGTATTGTGAGGGTAGTTGACAATTTTGTGTGTGCGTGTGTGTGTGCGTGCGTGCGTGTGTGCGCGTGTGCGTGTGTGTGAGAGGGGGGTGGGAGACATACAGTTTCAAGGTTCGGTCTGTGTGTGTGCGCATGCGTGCATATGCGCGGGTGTGCTCGGTGTGCGTGTTCACTCTTCTGCGTTCCTCTGTCAGTGTATTCACCGCGACCTGGCGGCCAGGAACATCCTGCTGTCGGAGAACCAGGTGGTGAAGATCTGCGACTTCGGTTTGGCCAGGGACCTCTACAAAGACCCCGACTATGTCCGTAAGGGTGAGGTGAGTCTCCGCGTCCAGGGCTTCACTAATGACGGGACCAACCGATCCACAGGCAACCCGGACTCTGACCCTTGGCCTCTGCTCTCCGCAGGCCAGGCTGCCGTTGAAGTGGATGTCCCCGGAGTCCATATTCGACAAGGTGTTCACCACACAGAGTGACGTTTGGTCCTACGGAGTTCTGCTCTGGGAGATCTTCTCTCTGGGTGGGTGGGACCAGTGGGTCCAATCACACGTAACACTGCCTGCCCGTACTCCTCACACATTTCTCACTAAGCAGACGCACCCACCAGAGCCACTCGTTGCATTCGGGTCGTACCGTCGCATTATTTTTCCCCCGTACTGCTATGAAGTGCACCCTCTGGCCGTGCCCTGAGGTGACCGGAGACTTGTCCTCTGCACGTCCTATAGGCGCCTCGCCGTACCCGGGCCTGGACATCGACGAGGAGTTCTGTCACCGCCTGAAGCAGGGAACACGCATGCGCCCCCCAGAGTACAGCACCCCAGAAATGTAAGGGAGATGTGACGCAGCTGGGGAGGGGAATGGAGGGAGAATGTGGTGGGTGTTCAGCTGGTGCTTGTGTGTGTGCAGATACAGCATCATGCTGGCGTGCTGGGAGACAAACCCTTCAGACCGACCCAAATTTACTGGCCTGGTGGACACACTTGGGGACCTGCTGGAGGCCCGGGTTCAACAGGTAAAAGGCACACACAAACACACTTTGGTCTTCCTGTCCTTGTGGGAACCTGAGGCCTGACTCCAACCGACACGTGCACAGACACACACTGTGTATTAAGCCCTGTTTGTTTGTGTTCAGGATGGGAAGGACTACATTCCCCTGGGCACGTTCGTGAGTACAGACAGTGACCCAGGCAGCGGTGAGCAGCAGGATCACAAAGACCATCTGGGGTGAGCCTGGGAAGCACCCCCACAGAGAAACAGAGACAGTTGGCACAGTTCAGGCTGATGGACTGCGGTTGGTAACGTTTTAATTCTCTGGTTGGTCTGTTCCAGTTACATGAACACCAGGAGCACAGCAAAACTCAGGACATTTGAAGAATTCCCCCGTAAGGACCTGCCTGGCCCAGACGTGAGTACACACAGACACATGAACACACATACAACACACACACACACACACAACACTCACACATACTTTTAGCACAGAGGTTTGAAACTCAGAGGTGTAAAATGTTCTGTTAATGCTTAGAAGTACAAACAGCTCCCTCCCGCTCACGGCGCTGACCACCACTACACAGAGCCTCACCGCAGTTGGCGTGGCCTCCACCCTCCGCCCAAATCTGGCCTATTCGGCAAGCTAGTGGTTTCCTCACACTCTGCCACACACACGGGACTGACGGGTGGGAATGATGCGACTGATGTCCGTTTCCTGTGAGTTCCGGTACGAGCGGTGAACGCACGTACACGCTAACGTTTGTAACCTGTGCGTAACAGGAGGAACAGTGTGACAGCGGAATGGTTCTGCCCTCCGAGGAGCTGAAATGTCTGAGGTTGAACAGCGGATCCAAGAGCAGGAGCCTCAAAAGGTCCTCCACCTTTGACCCCTTTTGTTATTTGCCTAGAAACGCGGGTATTGTCTGTTATGTACTCATAATGAATTCCCTCGTGTGTTTGCAGGTTCTTCACTGTCAGCAAGTGCCGGGAGAACCTAGTGCCCTGCCTGTGTAATGATGTAACTGGTCTCCATGACGACGAGCCGCCTGTCCACCCGTGTGACTGTGACAAGTTTGGTTCACCTCCACCGGACTACAACTCCGCCTTCCTCTACCCCTCCCCCGCAGACAGCATCGCTTCACGCCATCCCTCCCACTGACATTTGCGTTTTGGTCAGTTAGCGGGACACTCTTGTCCACACTTTCCGTTTTCCTCCCCGACCACCTATTAGCAATTACAGCCCAGCCTGGCTGCAACAACCTCTCAGCAGGTTTGTGAGTCGATGTTTCGAGACATGTCCTCCATTGCACATCTCTGCTCTGGCTCCCAAACCTTTCTGCTTCCCACCACACTGGTTGCTCGACCAGGAAGAGCTAACCGGCGCATACAAGCTGGGAGTTGTGCTCATTCCCGGAGAACAACCTGCCACAGGGGGTCACTAGAGCACGAGGCAACACCCATCCCGCCAACCCATGAGGACCCCTGGGGAGACACGTTAAGCCCTGACGAGGAGAACGCCTGTAGTTGTACTGTGAGCTTGTGACTAAAGAACAACAGAGTCATTCTAAAGTACCATTCACATTTCCCCATACAACTCTCTCTACTAATTCCCACTCTTTAGCAACTTTGTCTGAGTCATTCTTGACGTTCTTCATTTTCTCATCTATATAAACAATTCAAGATATAATTTTCTATTTTAGTCATTTAGCTGACACCCTTATCCAGAGTGACTCACACTACTGAGTGGATGCAATTCTGACCTGGTCCCCCATGGGAATCAAACCCACAACCTTTGGCATTGCAAACGCCACTGTCATACCAACTGAACTCCACCAGGACACCTTGTATGTCCTGCATCCAAACTCCTCCTTAAATGTGATTCTGAAGTACAACATGGTTTCCTCAGTTACTTCCTCCTGAGAGCAGCTAAAGACGTTATCACCTGCACCAGTGTCCACTGACTGCCATTAATATTACATTTACCATTACTGCTTATCGGCAACGTCTACATGGTTACTCTGAGCTCAGTAGAAGAGGAACCTCTTTGCCGTTGTCTCACATCAACTGACAGTCATGTGTATGCTGGAAGAATGTATTCATAAAAAAAAAATATATATGTATTCTTGTTTTACCCATTTATTAATGTATTCAACCTCAAAGATAACAGCTAAACCCTAATGCAGTGTCTGTCAATGGTCGTCGTGACAACACAGGGTGTAGAACTATTACCGGGTGTGGAGGGGAAAGACAACCGTTTAGGATTGACAGCTGGAGTCCTTTGGACTGACTGACAGAAGTATGTATTAAAATATTAAAATAAAGAGTTATACACACTTCATATGTTCAAGCATGAGAGAAACACTATGTTTTGGTATTCTTTATTAAAATACTGCTGTACACACAAATATTGCAAAATTTTAGACAATGAACACGAGAGGGGCATAAAACATACTAAGATGGTGATGGTGATTGTGTGTGTGTGTGTGTGTGTGTGTGTGTGTGTGTGTGTGTGTGTGTGAGCGAGAGAAAGAAAAAGTATTACTGGAGTGTGTTGTTGGGGGTGATAGAGCTGTGACTGTGAACTGGGGAAACAGATGGGGTTGTTCGCGCGTGTGCTGGTGTGTTGTCTGTCTGTTTAAAGGTCAAGGGGTCTAAGCACCACATTCACCAAATATGTTTTCTGTCTCAATAATTTCACTAAAAACAGAGGAAATGGAACATGATTCTAGCATTGAAACTCCCAGCAAGGCACCCCCCCCCCACCCCCACCCCAAGTACTGATCAACAGCCAGATCAATTTGTCACCTCACCTTCCAGGTTTGGCAAAGCTTATACTGATCCTGGATCAGAGCCATGGCAGGGGCCACTCCTATCTCACCACAAGGAATCGGTGGAAAATACCACCATTAAAACTGATCCAGGACGCAATATCAAATAATCACCTTAGTAGTTCGGGTCAAGCTGTGACACATCAACTGTTCCTAGATCTGTGCTTGGAGGCAACTTCTATTACCACATATAACCCCACTTATAATTCCCAAACATCAATCTGACTGGATAAAGGGCGACCAATGACGGCCAAACACATTCAGTCATTGGGCCTCTCCAGCTGTCTGTCATCCTGAGAGAATTCCAAACCTTTCAACAAGAGGATGTATTCAATAGGGTGCCACGTCCAATCATTTTGTACAAGTAATGCATAGAAGAGAAATTCACACAATCTCATGTAAGAAAGTCATACAACCTATACAGTACTTCTGTGAACTTGTCGTGTCACCCTTCTGAATGGCTCCTTGCTTCGGAGTGCAAAAGCCAGCGCCCAACCATCCACTTCAGCATCCATCAAGTCCCCTGTCCTGCTCTCCACCTGAACACCCCTTCACAATCCCTTGGGAATATAGAGGGAATTGTATTGGCATGATCATGCTTAGAAGTTCCACTCATCTCTTATGGCCACCTTTTTATTTTTTTCCTCCTTTCTTTTTTTTGTATTTTTTTTTAAATCCATCAGAGGGAGTGAATGTGTTCCCACTTTTCAGAGGAAAGGGGGTGAAACCCAGGTGACCTCCAGGAGTGGTGAAAGGTGAGAGGTGACCCCTGGTTGTCACTGCTCTTTGCATCCAGCAGGTTGTGTCACATGATCATAAAGGTAAAATAAATCAGATTTTTTAAAACAATTCAACACCCCTGGGAAAAACCCCAGCCCCCCCCCCCCCCCCCACAAACACCCCCCCACAAACACCCCCCCCACTCACGCAGCTGAAATTGGTCCACAGACAGTTTGTGTTGACGCAGAAAGACCTTGTATCCTGTCATGCACCACAACGGCTGAGCAAAATGAGGAACGGCGAGAAAATGAATCACAAAAAAGCATCACTTATTCTGAAACAAAGAGGTCGGTAGAGACCGGTCGGTGTACAGAGCATGGGAGGGTATAAAAAGGAAGGGTAGAGCGATTTTGGAGGGAGAGAGAGAGAAAGAAAGGCAAAGAAAATGACATTCTACATTGAGGCAGAATGGGCTCCGTTCTCTGGTTTGGGCCCAGTCCTCGGGTTTCAGAGCCAACAAGCCAAACCTCTGTAATAAATCCTCCAACAAGCTCATCACACATTTCTCTGCACTTGCGTCCATCATCAACCAGTAACGAGGCTGCCACTCTTCTGCAGGTAACAAAGACAGCCATCAGGAGGACCACAGAAACCACACAGTCTGACCCCTCCCACGCGACCACAACGTTCCATGACCCTCGACCCCGGGTCAGGGCACGGAATAAATCGTCCGTTACAGCAAAGTCCCAATCCCAACCCACACCCTGCCCCAACACTCAGTGGTTTGTCCTCGAGTGGGAACTGACAACCAAGAATGAGGTGGATTTGCCAATTTCAGGAATGGTTCCCCCCGACCACCCTGTGATAGCCCCCAGTGGTCTGTCCCTCCCAGTGTGTCGGTATGAAGGGGCGTGGTCTGTCCCCGTCTCCCAGTGTGTCGGTATGAAGGGGCGTGGTCTGTCCCCGTCTCCCAGTGTGTCGGTATGAAGGGGCGTGGTCTTCGGCACAAAGGGAGGTGCAGTAAAAAAGGAAAACAGATTTCATGTTCGGTTTCGCGTCGTTCAAACGGTCCGTCGACGCGTGACGGAGGATTCCCGTCGGTGCGGTCGTTCACTCACACACATTAATTCAAAGTGAAACGTTAATCTTAGTGCATCTTCATCCTCTACAGGAACAAAATGTTTTAAAAAATTAAATGTAAAAATAAAATTAAAATGAAAGCTGGAAAAAGTTCAATACCACATAGTTGTTTTTTTTGTTTTTTTTTTTAGTATTCGTTTTGTTCCCAAAGTCTAAAAAAAATTCATCCTTCCTCATCCTTGTTATCATCATCATCGTCACAGCTTCCGTTTTTTCCGTAATTTATTTGTCCAGCTGCAGGGTTTTAGGAAAAACTAAAAAAATAACCTTTAGAAAAGCCTTCCTGGTTTTCAAGACAGTGTATGTGACTGAGGTCCAGCAAGTCCCACCCCCCTGCCTTTCTCGCCACGCTGATGATGTCATCAATATGCACCCGGTCCTCCGCTGTAGTGCAATAATGTGCTGTCCAGTTCAGGCAGTCTCAGCCTGCTGCCAGCAGTGGGCGCTACACGGGGCCTGTGGCAGCCTGCTGCAGCTCCTGGAAGGTGCTCTCAAAGCAGCGCTTCAGGTCGGAGTAGGTGACCACCAGGACACTCTTCTCATCACGAGACACCAGGCTGATCTTCTCAGGCACGCCCGCGTCCAGCTACACAGAGGGAGGGAAGGGAGGTGAGGACTGGTGGACATGGAGAGCTGAGCACAGAGTAGATTAAGGGACAGAATTAGAGGAATCAAATGGAGAGAGAGGGGGAGAGAGCGAGACATACTTTGTTGAGACAGGACACGATGTGGCTGAGGTCTATCCAGGGGGTCCCAGCCTCCGTCACCTGGTGGAATAGGTGGTCCCTGAAGAGCTTCAACAGGTAGCGGTCGCCTGTCTCGGACCACGTATGATCCTTCTGAAACCTGACAGGCAGACAGGCAGACCGTTAGACACCCAATTGGAACAGGTGGTCAGAAGTCTGAAACAACAGGTCAATGTTCTCCATCCCCTTCAGACAAAGTGTTAGTGATCTTACTCCGGCCTCTCGTTGATGGTGCCCAGCTTGGCCAGCAGACGGAAGAGACGGCCATTCTGCACCTCCTACAACAGCAAAAACAGCACTTAAACCAAATGTTCACCATAGACCCACACCACAAGAAGCCAAATGAAACACTGCATCCATACTGGAAGTAGGTGGCAGTATTAGTTACATGAATACACTGGACTAGAATAGAAACAGGTCACCAAACACCAATAACACACAAATTACCGCCTACAAGACACACACACAGACAGTCGGACGGACGCGGACGGGCGGACGGGGACGGACAGGGACGGACAGGGACGGACAGGGACGGACAGGGACGGACAGGCGGACAGGCGGACAGGCGGACAGGGACGGACAGGCGGACAGGGACGGACAGGCGGACAGGGACGGACAGGCGGACAGGGACGGGCGGACCCGTGACATACAGACAGGAAGAGCTGTGTGGATAAAACACAGCCAGAAATAGCACTGACAACGTGGAAGGCTCCGATAGACATGACATCCCTTCCCTTAAACCCCCTTTACATTGGGAAGAGACGTCACAGGGGACCAGACAACCACTCTGCTTTTCCTTCATGTTGTTATTCTGTCCGCTACCACGCCAATGACGGAAATGTTAACATGCACCCCTTTCATGTGCATTCTGGCCAGGACACATTCTGTAGCAATTCTAAGAGGACGTTAATATCAACGGGACAATCCAGTGGATGGAAAACCAGCCACTAGTGACTAGAGTCTCACAGGGCTGGTGGTACTAGCTACTCATTAACATTATAACACCAGATCAATGAGCGGGGTGCTGCTGCACTTCTAATTACGTGCAGGTATTTTGCATCCTGGTGTGGAGTCGAATGTTAAGCAAACTAGCCAGCTATGCAAAGATGAGGAACACAGAGTTGGGTCAGAAAGTCTGCAACAGCGTTTGAAATAAGATTATTCTAACTAGCTTCTCTCTAATGTCAGTTGTCTTGCTATTGGCAATGACCTGGGTTTGAATTAAGCATTTATATTTTGTATGCAGTTCGATGTTAGCTATTAAATCAACTGGTTGACCATGTTGCTTTTTGGGGATGTTTCAGTACTTTAAGTCAATGTTATGGTTGTCACCTAGTTCATTATTTAAAGACAGTGTGAAATACAGCCGCTTTTGACTACGGCTGCATTTATTCCAAGCAGCCATCATGTCGGCTGCCAAAGATAAAAACCGAGCAGTTCGCTGCAAGCACGTCTTTCTCGCCGCTTTCAGACATGTGAAATGTGTGCGAAAAAAACCAACCCAAATAGCATGGCGGAATCTGCAGGTTTCAGGCTATGTATGAAACGATTCAGACACACAACCAAAATGTTGAGATCAACAGGAAACGGTCCTTTCAGCAAAATAGCTCATACCGGACATAAACACTTGCTCACTACCGGGGTATCTAAGCCAGAAGGGACAGTGTGAATTTCACACCTCAGCCTGAGGTCAGAGGCAGCCTGGACCCTGAACGGGAAGGCAGAGCCTTTACAGGGACTGTGGCCCAAAATAAAACCAGTGATGCACATTCACACCTTCCTCACCCCCATTCCTATGATCATCTCAGAGGTGGACGCACGTCGCACAGACATACACAGAGTGTGTGTGTGTGTGTGTGTTGACTTACCTTAGCCAGGTCCTCCTCGATGACATCATTCCTCATCTGTGATGCATCCAGTTGTGTGTAGAACCGAGCTCCGATCATCGGCATGATGTCATTAACACTGCGTAACCGCGACTGCTCAGTCAACAGATAGCTGCACACAGGGGAAAAAAGGTGTGTGTGTGAGTGCACGCGCAAACAGTGTGCGAGTGCACGTGCAAACAGTGTGTTTGTCTTACAGGATGAGGTTCTTGAGGTCTGATGAGTAATTGATTGACACCAGCTCCATGGCCTTCTGCAGGTTCTCTCTCTGAATGCCAGCCAGAGAGTTACACGCCAGGGCCAACACCACCTTGCCCAGGGAGATCAGGTCCGCTTGCTACACACACAAACACGCACACACACAAACAAACGTTTGTACAGCTACCCTCATGGGGAGCAGAAAATACAAATTGCACCCTGTTAACCTAAGGTCTAAGACTGGGCCAGAGCTGGGCTGTGTTGAGACGGGGGGTGTACCTGGTACTGAGGCATCAGGGCCAGATGGTTGGTCTGACTGCTGTCAAAGGTTAAGACATCAAACACTCCGACACAGTTCACCCGTAACCTGTGGGGACAAAAACACATGCCAAGTGGATGAGTGTGAGTGTTTATAAGGGGGTGTATGTGGGTGTTTAAGGGGGTGTGTGTGTGTGTGTATATAAGGGGGTGTATGTTGAAGTGTGTGTATGTGTGTGTGGTGTCAGTATGTGTGACATCTCCCTATACTACCGTCTGAGAAAAGGAAGCCAGGATTAATATGGGGCTTCTGCTTTCACTGTCATTTACAGTAAATAACTAGACATTTACATTAGAGCAGTGGTCACCAACCTTTTCAAGCCTAAGATCCCAAGTCCAAATGTAAACCAAGATCTACCACTTGCAAAAAATTATGAAACGAGGCCACAATGTAGCTTGACATTCTTTGTTGCCCGTTAGTCACTACAAAAATACTTTTGTATTAACTGCATCTTAATTCTAATAAATGTTTAGTACGAAAATGTGTTATTAATCCATATGGAATGTGCATTTCTCTCCGGCGCGTTCTGCGAAGATCACGGGTCAGTATCATCAACGTCATCTTTGCAGCCGACACAAAAAAAACATTTGTTTATTAATAAACAATTAAAACGTCTCATTGAAATATTTTACATATTCATAATCATTACTTTTGCCGGTTCTTTGAGACAGCTTTTAGGTGCCGTTTACATGAACCACTCCATCAGAACCGAAAACACAGAGAGAGCTCTTCATATGTAAACTATAGGCTATTTGATTGGACAGCCTCTCCCTCCCCTAGACACCATTTACTGCACACAATAGGCTCACACATGGTGCATTTTAAATTAATAAATAATAATGGATACATATATATACATACATACATACATACATACACACACACATACACATATATATATATATATATATATACACACACACATATATATATATATATAATTTTTTTCCTCTGATTTTGAAAACTCTTCGCGATCGACTTAAAATGCTTCCAAGATAGACTTGTCGGTGACTCGTGCATCAGAGCCATTCAGCAGACGCTCCGAGCAACACACAACAGGGAGTGAATACATATCCAACCCCGCAATGTAGGAATCAAACCCAAAACTGCCCTTGCAAGCGAACATCCACCAAACGTCCGAGTCTGCAAACATTGGTTTAGATGTTCTCCAGCAGGTCGCCTACTAACTTGCTCACAATCAAGCAAGAAGCCCTTCAAATGAAAACAGAAGTGGCAGCGTTGAACTGGTTTGAGGTCTGGCTACGCCACCCCGCACCATTCCGCATCATCTGTCTGCAAGGTGGGAATGAAGGTAGGGGAAAACGGCTTGAAACTTTTTGGGGTTTTTGAAATCACAAGGTGTTTACAGAATCTTGGACGGTACCAGCTTACATCATACAATGACCAGATGATGGAGGAATCCACAATATTTCTGCAAACAAATTCTGCATCGTTTCAATGAGGAACAGAAAGCCTTGCGTAGCGGTTCTGTATGCTGAAACAGAAACAGGAAGTACTAACTTTATTAGCCCATTATAGTACATCTCGCAACAGCGACCGCCAGAATTCTAGACGTTTCTGACAACGCAGCTCTTCACGCCGCCACTAAACCCCTCCCACCCTTATGAGGGCCCCTACAGCGCGGCGGTTACCTGGTCTTGCCGGTTATGAGGATCTTGCTGGGGTCCATAACCCGGCAGGCCAGGCCGGCGGTGTGGATGGTTCTGAGGGCCGAGCTCAGCTGGACGATGTAGGCCCAGATCAGGGACTCGGGGAGGAGACCAGCGTGCTGCCGCGGTGGAGGGGGCTCGTGCTGTCCTGCAGACAGACACACCAACGCGCGCACGCGTTAACACAACGGGTCAATTGCTGGAAAAAGTCAGGCCATAGGGACAGTGGGGGGGGCGTGGGGCCCTGTTGGAGAAGTTATAGCCTCCTGCACAAGGAAGACCAGGTGGCCTAGAAGCATTTCATCAGAGTTTTACATTTTCAAAGACAGCATGTACTTTGGAACAGAGCATTTTCATCAGAGTTTTACATTTTCAGTGGCACTAACGTATCTAGATGAAGCATGGATTCTGGGGTATTCCCAGCCTCTGGGGCACTAGACAAGGCTAATACAGGACGGTCAATATCATTATTAGTGATCCGCCTTCGGAGAACCACTGACAAGGGCGGTAGAACAAGAAAACGCAAAATCAGATTATAATGTCATTTTCATTAATGTAGGAAAACGGCATCAGAGTGGAAATCCAATGGCAACAGGGGGCACCGATTTTCACTTGTCATATTCGAATGAACACTTTGTTACTCTGATGTTCGTATTGACTGAAATAATGCGGCCAAAAGCGGAAAACGAAAACGCAGTGTGGGATTGCATTTGAATGAATGTTCACTTCCATAGGAAGCAAGCTTTATTAGGAAAATAAAAAGCCAACATCAATGAGGTCCTCCGCACGAGGAAGCCACATCCTCAAACCATATATCCAGGTATTCAAAGGATGACACCTTCCCAGTGGATAAGCCACCAGATGTGACAAAGGTAACTGTATTTTGCAGAGTACTAGCATGCACTGGTAAATGTCATGCATTTTAACATCAAGTAAACAGCGGCTATCAAATTCACTGAACTGTCAGGAAGTAACATCTCCAGTAGATATTGGGCGCCTGCCAAGACAGACTCAAGCTAACATCACAGTGTAAATTGCAGTCATGTGTTTAGAAAAACAACTGTTTTGCGTGTGTTTATGACTGATAGTGTGTTTGTGTGTGCTTGGGGGAGGGGGCGTTAAACAACAAGGTTTCTGGGGTGCGGCATAACCACGGGAGCAGCAAACGGCAGTTAAGTTACAGATATAATGCAAACAATCCTGCCTCAAATATTTGTGCCTTACCGACTGTGGTTCTGAACGGCCGCTCACCAACGTCTAAATGTAGCATGTAAACCCAATAATGGCTGAACTAAGTGTGTGAGTGTTCTAGGGTGGCCCCATAATCCAACCCGGTACCTCAGGTAAAGGATGAAGAACAGGGAAGCACCTTAAGGATTGGGTTGATAAGAATACAGTTGTTCATCACTGATGCAGACATGCGCCGACGTAAAAGTAAGAAGTGTTTTTTGAACAAATGCCGATTAAAATAAAATTAAAGTCACACAAAAAGTGATCTTGTATTTGTTTCAGTAACAAAATTCACAAAAATGAGCACAATGAGAGAAAAAGGAATAAGTTGTATGATAATAAAAACTAAGACATTCTTTGTGACTGTCCATTAGACAAAGCCCAGACATAAATGCAGTAAATAAGGTATTGGGCTTCCTCAACCCACTGGCAACAGGGAATAAACAAGGAAAGATTTTGGCAGCCAATTAGATGCCTGAATAAAAGCGCTATCAGTCAAAATAATAGGCCACTTTAAAGCATTTTTCCAATTAACAACTCATTTGTTTGGCCTCCAATATAGTCATACAGATTGCAGGCCAATATAAATCGGCACATGCCTAGCAAATAACACATTAAATGCCAAGATACATATATTTAAGTTTAAAATCATCCTAGCCTAAACTCACCGTTAATTGCAAAAACACACAATTGCATCAGTTTGTATTCCAACTAATATGAAATATACAAGTGTGAACTACTGTCTTAAGCAGTGGTTTCCCACAAGGGAAACTGTCCCCAGGGGACCTGAGAACACTCATGACAACATAGGCTACCTGGTAAAATTAACATTAGGGGTCCTCTGAGCAGAACAAAAGGGGTTACGTGAAATACAAGACACCCAAAACGGCACCCTCATTTCAAACAAACTAAATTCATCTAGTTCTCAGCATTCCAGAACTTTCATGAGCCTTCGCGGTCGCTCCTGCTTAAAACAATGGGCCTCGGGTCACTGATGAGACCAAACTGGTCAGAGTGGTTACACAAGTGGAAGACTTTTGCCCAGGGAGGTTTCACTTCCTCTCCTTGTGCCCCTCCAACAGCATGGCTAACAGCTACGACACCTGTCTCAGGATCGCTTTCAACCACAACTTCCCCCGGAGTCTTCGGCTAAAAGCGCACACACGCGTAGCAACACACGCGCACACACCTGCCAGCGCCGGTGCAACAGACTCTCTCCACCACTCAGAACCCATCGGCCATCCGGTGGGGGAGGGGGGGCTGCAGCGGTATAAGACAGACGCTCAGCCAGACACATCCACACTCAAAAGTGCGGATCCCCAGCTAGTTCACTCTGCATGCACGTGCACACACGAGGTCACAAGGTCAAGTTTAAAGCGGGCGCAGGTGAAAGGTGTGAGGACCAAGGGAACTGGGGGATGGTGGGGGGGCCTGAGGGATGAGTTGTGTCACAGGGGAAAGACTCACCCCACTTCCTCTTGGTGAAATAGGAGTCGGTGGTGGGGTCATTGAAGTGCCGGCTGAACATGGTCTCTGCCCCGGCATGGAAGTCATAGGAAAACACCAACGCTGACAGAGACACACAGTTACTATTGGGAGTACAGGTTTATTATAATTATTATTATTATTATTATTATTATATCCCTGTTTGACACAGTTACTATGGGGAATACAGGTTTATTATTATATCCCTGTTTGACACAGTTCCTATGGGGAATACAGGTTTATTATTATTATTATTATTATATCCCTGTTTGACACAGTTACTATGGGGAATACAGGTTTATTATTATATCCCTGTTTGACACAGTTACTATGGGGAATACAGGTTTATTATTATTATTATTATATCCCTGTTTGACACAGTTACTATGGGGAATACAGGTTTATTATTATATCCCTGTTTGACACAGTTACTATGGGGAATACAGGTTTATTATTATATCCCTGTTTGACACAGTTACTATGGGGAATACAGGTTTATTATTATTATTATTATTATATCCCTGTTTGACACAGTTACTATGGGGAATACAGGTTTATTATTATATCCCTGTTTGACACAGTTACTATGGGGAATACAGGTTTATTATTATTATTATTATATCCCTGTTTGACACAGTTACTATGGGGAATACAGGTTTATTATTATTATTATTATTATTATATCCCTGTTTGACACAGTTCCTATGGGGAATACAGGTTCATTATTATTATATCCCTGTTTGACACAGTTCCTATGGGGAATACAGGTTTATTATTATATCCCTGTTTGACACAGTTCCTATGGGGAATACAGGTTTATTATTATTATATCCCTGTTTGACAGTTCCTATGGGGAATACAGGTTTATTATTATTATATCCCTGTTTGACAGTTACTATGGGGAATACACGGTTTTATTATTATTATAACCCTGTTTGACACAGTTACTATGGGGAATACAGGTTTATTATTATTATTATTATTATTATTATTATTATTATTATTATTATTATTATTATTATTATTATTATATCCCTGTTTGACACAGTTCCTATGGGGAATACAGGTTTATTTTTATTATTATATCCCTGTTTGACACAGTTCCTATGGGGAATACAGGTTTATTATTATTATATCCCTGTTTGACACAGTTCCTATGGGGAATACAGGTTTATTATTATTATATCCCTGTTTGACAGTTACTATGGGGAATACACGGTTTTATTATTATTATAACCCTGTTTGACACAGTTACTATGGGGAATACAGGTTTATTATTATTATTATTATATCCCTGTTTGACACAGTTCCTATGGGGAATACAGGTTTATTATTATATCCCTGTTTGACACAGTTCCTATGGGGAATACAGGTTTATTATTATTATTATTATTATATCCCTGTTTGACACAGTTCCTATGGGGAATACAGGTTTATTATTATATCCCTTTTTGACGATTCCCAGAATAGGAAGGAATAGGCAGAATTTTGTTCTAAACTCTCATCATGGACACCGACGGACAGAAAGCCCCAAGTCAACAGTGACACAGACAGTGAGGTTGCCGTGGATACGTCCTGTACTCACAGTGGTCTCCAAAGGCCTTGGTGGTGAACACCTCCCTCAGGGAGACTGAGTTTGAGTGCTGGATCTTCTTCCACATGTCCACCAGCATCATGCACTTGGTGTTCACCAACCTGAAACCTGCGCACGCGCACAGACAAAGTATGACTACCCAATATTCCTTCAAATTTAAAAGGAAAACACACCATAAAACGAGCGTGTTGGTTCGTTACCATGTATCCTCCTCAGGCAGTAAGGCAGATCATCTTTGCTGTTGACAGCTTTGTAGCAGGAAGTGATGTAGCTGAAGTTGCTGGTCTTCTGCAGGCGGCTGGGAGGGGGGAGGGGCTCCAGCGGGAACAGGCTGTGGTAACTGTCCACCTCTGACGGAACACCTGACATACATTCACACAGAGACACACGATGTAAAGACCCAGGTTCCGTTAGAAAATGAAACCACAAACATACCGTCAGACAAATGTCCACCACAGAGAACATGGCAACAATGAAAGGGGAAAAGGGGTACTTGTCATTTTGGACACGAAGGCCCGATAAAGACTTCCACATCTGGACCAGCCCCCACAGAACCAGAGAGACACGGGGAGCTGCAGCAATGAGGGCCCGGGAAGCATTGGTTTAACTACCACCCTCCAGGACAGAACCAGTTCATCACAGCCACAGGGATTCCACCTAGAGACCTATCAGTAACTGATCAGGTGAACCAGGTGCTAGGCTACCTATGGCCAAGCTGATCAATACGCCAATGGATGTCAGGGCAGATTACAGCAACGCGAAGTGAATCACTGGCAGCGTCGAGGCAGCAAGAAGACTGGTCCCGGTTACCGCTCCACATTTAACCAGTTAACGCTTCTATAACAACAGCAGCACTGCAGTTCTAATTAAGTCCTTCCCCCTCGGCCACGGAGTCCTCCAGCCTCCCATCCGAGGCGCGGGGGGGCGTCAAAGCGGGAGGGGCGCACTCAGAACCGTTTGCATCGTCCATTAGCTGACGGAGACCACAGGGACGACACCAACATCAAGGACAGACAGTGACGTAAGCAGGGGCGGTGTTCTGGTTTCTCTTTCCTTCAGCTTCCCAGATACTCGTCGGTACAAACCGAGAATGTGGAGATCGGCTTGGTGCTACGAGGGAGGATGGCGCTGACCACAAACTTTAACCTCATAGGTTTAAAAAAAATTAAAAATAAATCCACATTTATCATGCTTTCAAATGCGTATGCACAAAAATCTGTTGTGAGCCGTTATTTCATGAGGCATAAACAGTATTTTGCACCCATAGCTCTAATCTGATTATTTGTATTGTTCTAGCAGGAGTGGAGAGCCTGAGCCATGTTTACAAAGGCATCCCTGACAGCCCAATATCAGCCCACCCCCACGTGGTTTCAGGCCATTAGGGAGAGGATGTTACCTGGGTTCTCCGACTGGTCGATCTGAGCCATGGTGATCAGATGCCTGTTTATCAGCTCCTACAGGAAACCACAGGAAATGACACCATATATCAACACAGGCAATAACAGAACAGGGAGTAGATGGTTAACCAGCCCTATGCTTTTATTTTATCATCACATATTACAGAACGATTGTAGATTAGATAACAGATAACAGGGAAAGTAATATCATGAATAAGGATAAATAAATGAAATCTCTCATCTCATCTCCATCCGCTTATTCGGTATTGGGGGACAGCAGCTCCAGCAGGGGACCCCAAACTTCCCTTTCCCGAGCCTCATTTGCCAGCTCTGACTGGGGGATCCCAAGGCGTTCCCAAACCAGTGTCGAAATATAATCTCTCCACTTAGTCCTGGGTCTACCCTGAGGTCTGCTCCAAGCTGGACGTGCCTGGAACACCTCCCTAGGGAGACGTCCTGGGGGCATCCTTACCAGATGCCCGAACCACCTCAACTGGCTCCTTTCGATGCAAAGGAGCAGCGGCTCTACTCAGAGTTCCTTACGGATAGCTGAGCTTCTCCCCCTATCCCTAAGGGAGAAGCCAGCTACCCTTCTGAGAAAACCCATTTCAGCCACTTGTACTCGCGATCTAGTCCTTTCAGTCATGACCCAGTCTTCATGACCATAGGTGAGGGTAGGAAAGAAAATTGACCGGTATATCGAGAGCTTTGCCTTCCGGCTCAGCTCTCTTTTCGTGACAACGGTGCGGTAAAGCAAATGCAATACTGCCCCGCTGCTCCAATTCTCCGGCCAATCTCCCGCTCCATTGTCCCCTCACTCGTGAACAAGACCCCGAGACACTTGAACGCCTTTACTCGGGGTAACGCCTTATTCCCTACCCAGGGGGAGGCACTCCAATCGGTTTCCTGCTGAGAACCATGACCTCAGATTTAAATATAAAATTAAGTATATATATTTTTTATTATTTTATTTCATTTACTTATCCTTATTCATGATATGACTTTCTCTGTCATCTAATTGAGAATCGCTCTGTATTAAGTTGACATTTTCATGCTAACTCTGTTTCCATACATTGTACTGTAAGTGTTTGATTAACAATAAAAAAAAATATATTTATATATAATTTCTTTTTATAAAAACAACACTAGATGTTTTGCATGTCTCCGATCTTCAAACTACACCAAATATTAAATCGAGGGAGCGTGAGTGAAGCCGGCCTACCTGTCGGAGTTCATCGGCCATGAAGAAGGACGGAGCGTTGGCTTTGGGCTGCATGTAAGCCACATGGGGGGCAGTGGGAGGGTAGATGTGGTAGGTCGGAAACACCTGCACAGAACACCCATTTAGCCACCACACTTCCTGTTCACCAAGACACCGAAAAGGAACAGCCCCTAGCGACGAGGCAGACGGAGGGTACCGTGGCGCCGTCTGTACGGGCAGGCTCAAAGCAGACGGAAGGGGAACGTACCATCCCGGCCATGGGGGCGGGGCTGTTGTCGGTGTAGAAGTAGGTGGTCCCCCCCACCGTCTCCTTCTGGATGATGTGGGCCCCTTGGTCCGACACGCTGGTGGGCACCATGTAGTTGGCCTGGTTGGGGTTGTTGGGGTTTGGGGTGTGGCTGCGCCGGCGTGGGGCAGGGGACGTATGGGGGGTGATTTTAGGGGAGTGGAGGGGGGAGGACCCTGCAGAGAGAGACATCCCTGTGTGTGTGGGGGGGGTGGGGTGGGGGGGGGGGTTACCCACAAGGATACGGGTCAGACAGAGTTCTTTAGACTACTTCAACACATTGTTCCCGGGGGCAAATTCATCGTCGGAGACTCGCTTGAATAAACACACGGTTTCTCTGAAGTGCAAAACAATGTTGACACCAAACTCTGGAGTTCAAATTCACTCAGAATGACACTGCCCAATTCCTAGACGACTGGAACACCGGTCCAGCAGTACAAAATGTAGCCACCAGTTACACCACAAGCTCCTGGTGTGCCTATTGGGCAACATCTTTCTAAGAATCAAAGAGACATTAGTAATTCGCACACTGTTTTGACTTATACACTGTTGTTTAGGGTTCTGAGCACCACCCAGGAAAGCATTGCCCTCAACCGTTGCATGATGGTCATTCCCTGCACGCCACAGTCTCCTGAAACTAGAAATAAACAACGTGCTGGTGTTTCCTAGCCATTCGTAGGAGAAGGCAAAATGCTACTAAACTTAATGATTCCTTATTCCACTTCTGATTTACAACGACTTCTGATTTCTGTCAAACCTTGGGACCTACTCAAAATCAAAAGCATTTTATCCTGCAGTTAATTAGACAGACAAAGGGCATGCTGAATAATTTAGTAGTCCTACTTTTTCCAAGCATACTTTCTTAATAAGCACCCCAAAGATCCAAGTGTTATTCACACAAGCATTATTGCACCATTTCTTTACAAGGTCCTCAAAATAAAGTTATCTAAAATAAAAGCCTGTTGGGGCTAAGGCCAGACGATTCATCGAATTGAGCACTACACTGACACAGTCAACACACGAGGCAACAGGCACACCTCTGCCCATTATCGGTCTCTCTGGCGGGGTCTCCATGGAAACCATGGCACACAAGTGCCGGTTGACACAAACACAGGACTCGTTATTCACAGGAAACCAAACAAATTTGTGTTTTGTGTTTTTTTTGGGGGTATTTTGAAAGTTCACTCATTTTTAACCAGACATTCAAGTATTCTGAAATGTATATGGTTCTGCTTTTTCTATTTCTGATTTGTATTTTCAAAACAATGGGCAACTAAAAACCAACCAAGATCCCACTACCTGACTGGGAGGAAACTGTCGGCTAAGTTTGTTTGTACTGCACACTACATCATGAGTTTGAGAAAACTAACCAGAAACACAAGCAAAAAGGTAATATAAACACCAACTGCTGACATTTACTCCCCCATTCCATCAGTGGGTTGTGTGCGTCTCCCATCTAGTTAAGGGGAAGTTGGTTTGGACAAGAGCATCTGCTGATTTCCTCAAACGTAATGTCAATGAGCCGGCCGAAGGAGAAACAGCCCAGACAACGGTAAAGTACATTTAAATATAAATTTCACTACACATTCCGGGCTGTGGAGAACTTGTTTACCGGTTGACTTTCCCAGACTGCCGCGTGGTGACCAGCCACGCGTTTAACCGGGTGTACCAACGATGGGGTCGGGAAAAAAAAAAAGATACCAATCAGGAGTCACAACCCTTCGGCCGCCTGGTTCGGAGCAGGGGGTCGCGTGTCAGTAGTGGATATCTCACCAGGTGCAAGGGCAGCAGCAGAGGAGCCACTGAGCCCTGGGTGGGGGAACAGAGGTGAGGGGAAAGCCGGGGCACTGGACTGGACCATGGTAGCCATGCGTGGGGCCCCCTTAGGGATGAACTCGCTGGCTGCCGGGTTGGGAGCCTGGGGGAGGGGGGAAAAAAAGAAGACGCAAAGCCCTGCGATCAGAACGCATTGTTCCCAGAGGCTGCGTTTGGGTTTTCCTGCTCTCGCTTCGTCGCCTACTGTGACAGGTAAAGATAGCAGAGGAGGGGCCAATCAGAAAACACACAACCACTGTTTTCGATGGTGAATTTCCCCCAAAGATAGTTTCTTAGACAGTTTGAGGATTAACAAGAATGTTTATGAATTTAGATTGGATAATGTGCTTGTTTCGTGTCACGGCCATGCTGCTTTTCCTTACAGTTCACCATGGCTCAGGGACATTGAGAGTTGTTAAACTGTGGCTGACAGAGCGGGGCCTTAATGCCATTGGTGCGGTCTCTGGCTTTATGACGTAAACTTTAAACCAAGATCCAACTATCCCCCAGTGGTTGATAACCACACCGGGGCTCAAAGCACTGGTACCCGGCTCTCACCTTTCTTCTCTGTGATATGCTCAGAGCACCAAAGTCACTGAAGAGTGAGGATGTGGGGGAATTCACTGGATCTGGAAGAGGACATAGAGGGAGAGGGAATGAAGATTGTGTTGTCCAAGGGGAGCTTTCCATCGACCCACAACTCTGACCTGGTCCAACTGCGAGGATTCCATGGAATAGATCTGTCAGTGATTCCATGGGCGTTGCAATGATAAAGTTAGAAGCTGTTCCCATAATAATTCTACGTCAATCAGTTTCAATCATCTGATACTACCAGGTAGTGTAGGTACTGGATTCTTACCGTGAGCGCTGTGGCTGAAGTTCTTGGCACCGTCATTAAGGAGACTAGGAGAACTGCTGCTGCTGGTCATTCTCTATACAACAATGAAAACACACACTCAAAGGCCTCCTCTATTAACCAGCATGTTGTAGAATTGTAAGCAGCCCGATTCTCCAGAAAGGCACCCATCTATTGCACAGTAATTCCCAGGAGAGCCTGCTTCAGCGGCATTACAAACCGTCTGTCTTAAATATATATGCATCCATTTAAACTGCATATAAATTACAAACATCCTTAAAAACATGCATGATTGCTCGATTGTAAATAAACACGCACCAGTTACCTAAGTAATTAGCCAATTGCATATGGACCCATTATGATCTGGACTGATGAACATGCATCATTAAGTATTTCATTTGTATTATCGGACTAACAATTCGACTTTGGTCCTGGATTGTCAAAACATATCGTTTATCATTATCTTCTAAACATGGGCGGTGCTTCAAAAACTCTCCTGTACTTTAAAGTGTGAACTCCCAAGGAAGGAAAAAACTAAAGGTCTGGGAAATATAGTATACAATTAACATTCTATGTTCCTAGGTTTGGAATTTCTGTTGAAAAGTTACCTATACCTCTGTACTTGCAAAACGCTCCCGATATCACAAGCGAGCATTTTGATACACGGTCAGGAAGTGATTCAGTCCCGGGACACCCGTTAAGAAATTAAATATCGGGTATAAACTAAATACAGAAATGTTTTGGCCCTACCAGATCAGAGTTCAAGGGCAGGTAGATTTGGACAGGTAAGTCAACACAGAAGAGTATTTGTCGGGTTAGTAATGTTACCATTCAGCTGACTAGAGGCTGGTCATACCTGCATCATTGAGTATTTAGATTCTGCAGGGCTCCCAAAGCCATTGACCCCGATGAAGCTGCTGCTGAAGTAGGAGTTTGTCAAATTGGCATCACTCAGGGCTCCTCCCTCCATCCCAGGGACTACAGAGGACAGGATGAGCCGTTCAGATACACATGAGATTATCTGGGCTGTATCCAAACCATAGATATTTCTCACAAAATGTTAGCAGATAAATCAAGTTTGCAAAAGACTAAACCTAATGTGGAATGTAGGAGTACACCACAACTTATTTTACCTGCACATAACAAGTACAAGACCAAGTATGGAAGGTTCCTGTAAATACTTTAAAGTATGAAAACCCTTATGGATATGCAAAATAACTCAATCTATTTCAATTTGTTGTCAGTCTTACATTGGTGATCAAACAGACTAAATGTAAAAACGTGTTTCCTCTTGTGGGGTGTCTTTAATAATTTAAAGGCTATGTAAAAAATGGTATATGAACTAATGATTGTGCAGTGAGAACACTGTAGGACTTAAGAAGGACCACTACACATGAGTAGCCAATCAGGAAGCTACATCAGAAGACGTAGCTAAACACTCCAACGGGTTATCAAGCTAGCAAATTAGAGCTTACTGAGCAGTGCACGAATCATAATATTATCCAAAATAAAATGTGACATTGAACATAGTTCACTGACATCACAAACAGCGGTGGTGGCTTAAATATGTAGCAAGTTATACTAAATAGAAGCAGCTGTTTAGTAAACATGCAAGGCATTTAGCTAGCCTTCCAATAGCGTTAACCATCATATTCACAGATGACTATCAATATTAAAAAATATATTTAAAAAATCCACCTTTGTCTATCTAGGCGTGCACACGTTAATTACTCATGACCTCGATTTCTGAGAGTTGATCTTTGGCTAGGATAACTTGTAATTGCAATAGTTAGCTAACGGTAGCTAATGTTAGCCAATGATTGTCTGAATTTGTCCATTCATGTGTTGAAGCTGTCAAATGCAAAACACTACAGTAACATGGCTAGATAAATACATTTTTTGAGGTAGCTCAAACTCGATAGAGGGAGATAAGTTGAGTTCTAAGACAATTTAATTAAACAAAACTTTGTAGATTGAAAAACATGTTTATCCCACGTTGTTTTGGGGGGAAAGAGGCCCAAAATAATCACCGGGCTCAATTTTAACAAAGCCCATCGCAGGCCTAAAAAACAACAACCACCGATGAGGCTGTACTAGGCCCAGTCGTCGTCTCATAAGAGGGACAAGCAGTCTAAACATACTCACTGGTTAACAGCTGTCCCTCCAGAGTCGTGCTTGCAGAACCCATAGAGTCGTTCTTTTTGGGGACGTTGGGTACCCCGACCGGGCAAGGCGGTTGCGCACTAAGCGGGTATCCCGCTGCAGTCACGGCTCCTCCAGCCATGGATAAAGGGACAGGGCTTCCTCCGCCGTGAAGGGACATGCTTCCCATGGACGGCTCCTCGTGCAAAAACTGACACTCGTCTCCATAAAAGCAAGTCTTGTCCTTAGCGTAGTATCGGCAGAACTTCACCTTGACGCAGGGTATTCCAACACCTCCGAGCGGAGCAGCTGAAGCTGGGAGTCCACTGTTCATGGCACCGCTGCTGCCGCTGCCGCCGGAAGATATTCAAACATAGAGAGAAGTCGATTGCTAGCTAGCTTGCTCTAGAGCAGGGTTCAACTAATGACAATGCAACGCGATATGCAACAGTAATTATGATTTGTACTCGCCAAAAATTACATTACTTACATTATCCGGCTATATTATAAATAACTGAGATAAGGACATTGCGTTTGTAAAGTCTGGTCCCTATGGTCGCTGTCCATGTAGCTGGCCTAGCTAGCCTGTTGTTGAGCCACGTTCACGCTGTTGTTGTTGTTTTCTGGTCTCTGGCTACTCCGCTAAGAACCAGATAGCATAGCATTGCATTGTGGGTAGCTTGTTACAAAGCAAATATAGAAGTCTGAACTGGATAAATGGGACGTAAAACCCAAACGGTTTTAAGTATAAGGTGGATGTGGGTTGTTTGGCATGGATAGTGTAGAAAAGGTTTAGGTTAGGGACATCGTAATGAGCCTGAATAACCGAAAACTCCAAAGCAAAGCGACCTCGAATGCTTTTGAGGTGTTTTGCATCAGATCGTCTTCCTCTTTTGGACAAACTAACAATTTCCAATATGGCATAGGCTGCCGAAATGATGTACTTAGTTTTATTTTGTTCTTTGTTTTGTCACCCAAACCATATCATACCCATCGGTTTCAATGTGGGCACGTGACTTTGTTATTACTCCTCAGTGATGTAGCAATAACTAGCAAGCGACGGCACAAAAGGCTGTCACGTCGTATTGAAATATGCGCGGGCAGGTAGCACGAATTATTTTCCGCTAAGATCTTTCTTACCAATAAAATTGGTAACAATACAGACAGAAACAGTATATTGTCGTGTTATAATATTATTGTGTTATAATAATTGCATTGTTTGTGATTTGCATTGTTATCAACTATGGAAATCATGACTAAAGGATGTCTGTAAATTACGAAACTATTTTAATTAATCCAATGTGAATGTGAACAATGTAGACTAAACCGTGAATGATATTTTACATTTGGTTCGTTGTCATTAAATTGTTAGGAATATTGCCGTAAATGGGTAGCAATGTTAATATTAAAATTTCTGAGCGATACATTGCAAGGGACCCAAAGTCGCTTTGAAGAAATAAAACTAGTTGTACTAACACTCCGTCCCGATTTTGCCCATCACAAGGTTTTCTAACCATCCCTATTGGTGTGTCACATCAGATGAAACGTCACCCTTAAAAGAGGACACCTGGGGTTTCACGCTCCAGAGCATCTTATGTGACAAACTGACACTGAACACCAATGACAGTGAAGAGGAGAGTTGTCATCGGTGAGTTACGTAAATCTTTGCTTGCATTTTTGCATCTCTATCAAGTGTTATTTACACGTGTGCCTTTTTAAGCTTCTCCGACGAATGTTTTATTCAATAACCTGAAAGTCAAACTTATTTTTCTAGCCTGTGAAATATTCTATTATGTTGTGAAATCCACACTTAATGTGGATCTTCAAAGCATCCTCATCCATCTACATCGACTGATTTACCTTATTTAAAGAAAACATTGACAACATCTGAAATTTAAAGAATACTACAAATTGAATGATTTAAGCAATGACTCGTTTCTACAAAATATTTAAAGTTTCGCTGATCGCTTCTCCGTTTCCCCCAGCTGCGATACTGTTGCTGTTTACATCCTCTGATGGAAAGGCGTTGAAGTCCGGGGGAGACGCACCTCGGTCGCTCTGTTTCACTGGGATGAAGGTAGGTGTAAATTACTACCAGAACATCTGTGGGTTTCTGACCTGTCAACCACTGTAGGATTATGGCACATCAGCTTTTGACCTCGAGCAGATTTTTGAAAGTTTGTTTAAAAAAAACAGGCAGTGAAGGAGTTGTAGCATGGTACTGTTGCGGGAATTTATGTCACAAATGTTTTTTGCCATGGCTTCGGTTCCCGTTTACCGAAGGCTTGGGGTTCCCACTTCTGAGACTAATCTGAAAAGCAATAAAACCGTTTGCAATATATATATATATATATATATATATATATATATATATATATATATATATATTTGTTTCTCTTCGTTTTATATGCCATTTCACATTGCGTTGCAGAAGTATACAACATTTGCCTTTTTCTTAGGTCTTGTGTATTGTTCTTATACAACTTTACGGTTGAGAGAATAGAGGAATTCACACGGTAAACCACTAACCAGCGCATATTCCCGTTAGTCAAAGGGTTTCAACACATGGAACATTTCATGTAAACGGCTAGTGAAAATAGTTTCTGTTCATTCTTGGCTGCAACATTCGGTTAACTGTCTGAATAAAACTGCTGACTGGTTACTCGTGTTTGTGACCAAATAGCAAATTAATGGCTAATTTAATCTTATATTTAATGTAAAATCATATTCTGTTTTTTGTTGTATTGTCCATATATCTTTTTATATTTAAATGTCGTTGTTGTATTAGTTTTACATGGAAAGTTTAATTGAACAACACGTGCTGCACTGAACCAGCAGTTAATTTAGGTGTTGGGGTGTTTGTACGTTTAGAACGGCCGTCCGCACGCTGTCTTCTTAAGAACTTTTTGTGGAAACGGTCAGTTCAGTAAACCCGAGAAGGAACCAGTCAAGCCTAGTTCAGCCAGCCCGCAATTAAATGTGATCGAAGTGGTTACCTCCCTCACTGGATTCGAGCACCGTCATCCCACGCGAGTGGCTGTCTTTAGCCGCTACACCACGGTGCTATACGGTTGCAAATTGTCGGTATAGCATCTCGACATTAAATCATTTGGTCATGCCAAGTTTGAATATTTCGTTTCTTATTAAGTTTACCTCCACCACAAATAGCATCTACACTGCGTGCACAATTATTAGGCTCATTGTATTTCTCAAGATGTATTTTATTGTTGAACAATCACAATGCTTTGTCAATCCAAAATATAATTGAACCTCAAACCTGAATGTTTAACAAAGGAAAAGTGATTTTAATCTATAAGTGTGCACAATTATTAGGAAAATTGGTGTGTACAATTATTAGGCAACTAAATTACAAAAATAATCTCTCCTCACTCGTTAATTCTCAATTTTTAAAGTAAGTGTAACAAATAAGTTACACAAAATGACAATCAATAAAAATTGGTGTCTTCTCAAAAATATTGTGTGTCCAATATAGCCACCCTTCTTTTCAATACCTGCCATGAGCCTTCCATCCATGGGGTCTGTCAGTTTCTTGATCTGTTCACGGTCAACTTTCGCTGAAGCAGCAACCACAGCCTCCCTACTGCTGTTCATAGAGCTGCACTGTCTTCCCTGACTGTAAATCTCACGTTTGAGAAGGGCCCACACATTCTCAATAGGATTTAAGTCAGGTGAGGAAGGGGGCCAGGTCATTATTCAGGCTTCTTTGAGGCCCCTTGCTTGCTAGCCAACAGTGGAGTACTTGGATGCATGTGATGGAGCATTGTCCTGCATGAAGAACATGGCCTTATTGAATGCTGAGGACCTCTTTCTGTACCACTGCTTGAAGAAAGTATCGTCCAGAAACTGGGAGTAGGTATGGGAGTTGAGTTTCAGTCCATCTTCAACCCAAAAAGGTCCAACTATCTCATCCTTAGTGACAGCAGCCCATACCAGTACCCCTCCTCCACCTTGCTGGTGCCTGACTCGAAGTGGTGCCTTGTCCATTAGTGATCCAGCCATGGGCTCATCCATCTGGTCCATCAAGAGTCAACTCATTTGATCTGTTCATAAAACCTTTGAAAAATCTATCTACAGGTATTCCTTTGCCAAATCTATATGCTTCAACATGTGAATCTTATTCAGTGGTGGTCTTCTTTCAGTCTTCTTGATCTTGGCTATGTCTCTGAGCACTTGACACCTTGTACTTCTGGACAGTCCTGGAATATGGTTGCGCTGGAGGATAATGGGCTCCTGGTAGCTTCATGTTTAATTCTTCTCAAGTCTTTTGCAATTAGTCTTTTCATCTCCATGCAATTTTTGACTTTTCAGTGTCAGTTAAATCTCTTTTTTGGCATATTTTACCTGAGGTCATGAAGCTATGATATAAGGCGTAATTCGCTTTCACCACACCCTCCCTCATTACACAAATATGTATCACCTGAAAATGATTCAGTCCAATGAGCATTGAAGTTTATATGGTTTGGAGTTGGATAATGTGCATAGAAATAATGATCTGATTAGAATACTCACTTTCACAATAATAATTGTGTACACATTATATGTAATGTATGGCTTTTGTCACAGGCCGTTTTAACAGGTTATTAGCCAGTAATAGGCTTACTAGTGTCTAACTTACAACTTGAACTAAACACAGCCAAAGCTATTTCTTGGCGCAAAAGCATTTGTTTTTCTATCATTTGTTAATGACATTGATACAATAATATCTATATGGGTGACGATAACTGCCTTTTTCGTCACCCATATAGTGAAAAGATGAGAGAATCGTGGAATTTTACTGACCCTACTATTTTACTGCCCAAGGGGTTTTGATCTAGCCTATGTTACCGCAAAAATAATGCACGGATGCGTAATTTGAAAAAAAATGGAAGAAGTTCAAGATGACGGTCAATCTCCCTCGGTCTGAGGCTCCATGCAAGATCTCACCTCGTGGGGCATCAATGATCATGGGGAAGGTGAGGGATCAGCCCAGAACTACACGGCAGGACCTGGTCAATGACCTGAAGAGAGCTGGGACCACAGTCTCAAGGAAAACCATTAGTAAGACACTACGCCGTCATGGATTAAAATCCTGCTGTGCACACAGCCACGAAACCTGAAGGATCTGGAGAAGGTCTGTATGGAGGAGTGGGCCAAAATCCCTGCTGCAGTGTGTGCAAACCTGGTCAAGAACTACAGGAAACGTATGATCTCTGTAATTGCAAACAACGGTTTCTGTACCAAATATTAAGTTCTGCTTTTCTGATGTATCAAATACTTATGTCATGCAATAAAATGCAAATTAATTACTTAAAAATCATACAATGTGATTTTCTGAAGCACCCAGCTTCATAGCACCCCAATACACAGCCCACTGCTGGCTAGCCTTTGAACCTAAGCTAGGTGGGCCCTGGTCAGTGCCCTGGATGAGTGACCAGGTGCTACTGGATGTGGTTGTTGGAGGTGAATTTGCATTTGGCCCAGAACATTGAAGGGGTACATTAAGGTATGCGTGGTACCGTGTTTTGGAGTGGATGTTAAACAAGTGTCTTGACCCTCTGCGGACACCGAAGATCCAGTGCCCCTTAAGGTTGTCAAACCCATTGCTTTGTTATATTACCAAGCTGACCCTCGTCATCATTGCACAAATCATCCCCAGCTTCTAATGTGCTCGTTCATGTCTTTTCTCCACCACGACTAAGAAAGTGTACTACTAGTACTACTGTACTACTACAGCTTTATGTACACGCAATCCTAATGTACTGGAATAAGATCATCAAGTAAATGTAAATGTTAAAAAATCTAATGTGAGCAGAGTTGCTCACAGCCTTGATGACAGCATGATTTTAGCCGGTCTTTCAGATTTTAGTCTCAAAAGTCTTTTTTTGTTGCAGCCAAGTTAGTTTTTTTGGTCAAAGCTTTGCGTAATATCTTCTAATTAGCATGTAACCAGCAGATAATCACCAGGTTACGCAACTTTGTTGAAATCCCCTTACCAGAGTAAACACACTTAATTTAAAACATTTTAATCACGTTGTAAGTAATTGTAGCTGTTATTTCCTGGAACCACTGGACAGTTACTGAGGCAAGGAGAAAGTGCAGAACTTCTATCTTAACAGAATGTCAATACAAGGATTCCAGCATTTTCCAAATTTAAAACCAAAGTTTGGTTTTCATCCTCAGTCTTTCCGCTTTCATCCTCTTCTGAGATTATGACAGGTTGTTCTGTGTTCCAGGAGAAGGTGGTTACCCTGACTGAAGCCCATCTGAATAGTTCTGGTCCTACCAGTGTACAGGTCCATGCCGGACAAAGTCTCAACATCACCATGCAGAGGCTTCCAGGACAAGCTGTATGCAACTGGAGCTTCGGGGCCAGCCAAATCAGGTGTGTGTCTATGTGTGTGAGAGTGTCTGTGTTTAGGGGCTGTTCTGTTTACTGTTGCATGCTTGCGTTGGTACCTTTGCCTCTCTGGTCACTTCATTTGTGGTTGCCTTTTGTTTCTCTGTCAACAGCGAGGGCTATTCCTTGACCATACCATGGACGTCTGAGCGGGATTCTGGGCAGTACACCCTCAGCTGTGCGAGAAACTACAGCAGCAATTCCTCTCTGACCCTGATTTTACTGGTTGGATCTCCCCTAAGTGAGGGCACAGAATTTACATTTTAGTTATTTAGAGTATTCTTTTTTTAAATCTAAAGCAACATCCAGACACATTTTCTAGTGCAAACCACAAATTTAAATGTCAGATGTCGGTTTGAAATCATCACATTTGGTTACAAATGTCTCTTTGTATGTCTGTGATAGAGATTTTTGTTTTCGGTTTCTCTGCCTTTTCCCAGATCTGACATTGTAAATCATACATGTTCTGAATTGCACAGAGCCTGGCAAATGCTGTGTTAGATCCAGAAAAGACAAAGTGTTCCAAAATAAGTTTAGGGAACAATGTATTGTCTTCGGTTTTCAGGCCTTAAAATTCAAAGTAGTACATGTAGGAATTTGATCTGTGATACCAGCAATACTTTTTTGTCACAAAAGAAATTTCTTAGAAATTCCTTCAGAATAATGTTGTTTCTTAACATCCGAAGTCCAAACGTTTTGAAAATGTTCATAGAACTCAACCAAATGCTAAAGAAACTTGAATTCTCCTTATGGTGCAGATTTTTACTGGTCAAGCGAGCCATAGCTAAGGAAAACAAAGAAAACTAAATTGGCATTCTTTCAGCCATAGAAACTTTAGTACTCATAAGTATATTTGAACCCCTGAATAATAGTATTAGCTTTTTTGTTTGCATAATTACATTTGATATTGTATTTCTTTGTGCTCCTCACTTGGTTGTGCAGGGATGATTTTGACCATTTATGGTCAAAATCATCCAAGGTTATCCAAGGTTGGATAAGAACAGCTAAATCCAAGGTTGTGCAGAAGCACTGAAGCTGAGAAGGGCTGGTATTTATCAATGGTGATCTGCTACCTGTGTGGATATGACGGTCGTAGGATTGTAGTGAACTCCCTCTTTTTATATGCGTACAAACATACTAAACTGCGTTTGTAAGAAACAACTTTAGAAAGGTTTTGTGCAATACTGATGTTGTGTGTTGACTGGGTCGTCTACACCATCCTCATTGCTCTTATCCACGTTTACATGTTAGTTTTGAGTTGAATTCTTACTGAAGACAGCAAAAAGAATAACAACACAGTGTTGTGTTGTGAGCGGAGCCGCTCGGCATATATCGAATTCTCTCTAAATGTCGGGGTTTACTGAGTGGCCACACATTGTCCATGTGACATTTTGCTCAAATTCCTCAAACATTCTTATCTGTTGTTCCTCGTACCATTGGTTCCCGCCAGGAAGTCCCTCAAGGCCACAGCTGAATTTAGTCAATGGAGGAGAGGGCTATGTACCCGTCTTCCGTTGTTCTTCGGAAGGAAACCCACAGCCGATTATCAAGTGGTACAACAACCTGGACCGGACCGGGTAAGGTCACGCCTAACCTTGTAGAATGTGTACACACACCGTGAACGTTTGTCTGACCTCTCCGCTAGACTAAGCATGACGTGTCGTGGAAAAACCTTCCTTTCTTCTTCTCACCAAAAAGATGCGACAACTCAGGAGTTTGTGGATTCAGATAAGACTTCTAATGAGCAGTCATGAAAGCCGAGTTGACCTGCAGGAACACCTGTCTTGTCCACTCAGGACACACATTTATATAGTTTTATCTTGCAAAACAACACTGGCCGTCCCCTTATGCTAATTCACGGGCCCACTCGTCACCAAACACTGGCCCACTCGTCACCAAACACGGGCCCACTCGTCACCAAACACGGGCCCACTCGTCACCAAACACGGGCCCACTCGTCACTAAACACTGGCCCACTCGTCACCAAACACGGGCCCACTCGTCACCAAACACTGGCCCACTCGTCACCAAACACGGGCCCACTCGTCACCAAACACGGGCCCACTCGTCACCAAACACGGGCCCACTCGTCACCAAACACGGGCCCACTCGTCACCAAACACTGGCCCACTCGTCACCAAACACTGGCCCACTCGTCACCAAACACTGGCCCACTCGTCACCAAACACTGGCCCACTCGTCACCAAACACTGGCCCACTCGTCACCAAACACTGGCCCACTCGTCACCAAACACAGGCCCACTCGTCACCAAACACTGGCTCACTCGTCACCAAACACTGGCCCACTCGTCACCAAACACGGGCCCACTCGTCACCAAACACTGGCCCACTCGTCACCAAACACTGGCCCACTCGTCACCAAATATGGACCCCCCACCCAACGCGGACCCTGGTGCAACCCCATCTCCTGCACCCCCCCATAGCTACGCCCGTGGTGAGAGTTCAGAAACATTCCTATGACAAACCTCTATAGACATTCTCCTGCTCTCCAACAGAGTGGTTAGCTATGGCGACGGGATGTTGAACAGTGACGGCCCAGGGAGAGTGAAGAGCTCCCGGAGCAGTAAACATTATGTCGGGACAACTGTGATGTGCTGCGCGGAGAACTCTGTAGGAGTGGAATGTTCTCATCTTTATGACTATGGTTGGTATCACCGCAAAACTGTTTAGCACCACGCAAAGCGACACAAATCCGCTCGGGTGAATACGGAATGATGTGTTTTGGAATCCTATGTGTTTCAGACTTGGATACTGGCGTTCAAGGGGCTGAGGAAGCTCCGGAGATCTTTGTGAGCCCAGGACAGACCCTGCTGCTCCGATGTAAAACCAAGCAACAACACCCAAAACCAGAGTGGCAGAATGTAACCCAGACACAGGTGTGCCTTCCTCATTTACCTCATCTACCTTTTATTTCCACTTCCCTAAACATATTCCCCAACTCGTCAACTTTTCTCTCCAATAATAGCGTACGGTTTGTTTTATTTTCATGAGGTGACACAGTGTCCCGTCTTTTCCCCAGGTCACAACAGCGGTGAATTATCTAGGAAAGCGCATGTCCTACCTGTCCATTCAGCCGCTGACCGCCAGGCATAGTGGAGTCTACACCTGCCGGAGTGGCAAGGATATCAAATCCACCCGCATACAGGTCCTGGGTCAGTACACACAACCATGCGGTGACCCTGAATGCTACCTCGGTTGCTTGACGTCACCGTTCCTCTTTTAAGGATTCCACATTTACAAGCCCTTCACTTACCTGTGATCGGTCCTGACTCTGTTTTGATCGCCGCCTGCCCGTTGTTCTGGAGTCAGTGCCCTCCACCCTGGCCCACAGAGCTGCTGTACAACATTGTTTATCTACTTCACCCATTCTAGTCCCGACTCTATCCCAATCAGCTGGGAGTTGTTGCAATGTGAAAGGGCCGTAAATACAGTTGGATATGCTGAAAATCGGCAAGGAACAAAAACTAAATATTTCAAAACTAAAAAGTTTATAACCACTACACCACGGAACTACTCGCTTGGCCAGTGCCTAGAAACCATTAAGCATTGTGTTAAACTGACTAACATTTCTTACTAAGTTTACCTCTACCACAAATAGCGTCTATGAACTGTAGGGCTTTTGCCACTGGTATTACACAGCTTTTTAGCCAGTAATAGGCTTACTAGTATCTGCTAAATTCCTAGGAATAGTTATAAGAATTGAGCAATTGCTAGCCAAACTGAAAATGAACTTTTCCTTGCCAAAGCTTTTTCATTTCATGGCACAAAAACAAACATATTTCTTTCATTTGTGAATGACATAGATAAAATAAATATCAATTTAGGTGATGATAACTGACTTTCTCATCAAGTGAAAAGACAAGAGAATCGTGGAAACCCCTACTCTTTTACTGCCCAAGGGGTTTTGATAAAACCTATATTACCCCCAAAAGCATGCACAGATGTGTACTTCACCAGAATCCACCAGAAACAATCGCAATATAACCATATACAGTTTTAGTTTAGGCTTACTATAACTTAGCTACTGAATGTTGTATGTAGCTAGCTAAATGTTTGTCTATCCTGACCCAAAAAGCATGCATGGATGCTTACTTCGAAAATCCACCAGAAACAGTCGCAATATAACCATAAACAATTTTATTTTAGGCTCACTGAAATGTTGATACTGAAGGTTATAGCCAGCAAAGTTTTTGTCTATTGGGAAATAAATCCCAATGCATACTTTGTTTTGACTGTGAGGAGATTCGAACACAGACCTGTAGTTCGCAGGTCCACTTCTCTAACCACTATGCTATTTAGCAAGGGGTAGACACTCACTCACTCAGAGACATTAGCTCTTCTTGGCCGGCTCTGCTTATACGGTTCGGCAAAAACTCAAACAAACAGCAGGGAAGCTTTCCAGAAGCAGGATTTGAGAGCTTTATTCTGAAACATAGTAGTTTCCTGTGTGTGTGAAGGACAGTGTTGTGTGTCCTCAGAGAAAGGCTTTATTTCCGTCGACCACCTGAGTGAAAGTGTTACCATCTCAGCCCACAAGAAGGCCGAGTTCTGTCTGAGGCTAGCAGTCTTCTCACACCCTCCCCTGCGATGCTGCTATTGGCTAGGTCCAAACAACAGTCTGACCAGGTGCCCTGAGCCCACGCGGTCTTGGAAGAATAGGTACAGTACTGATAGTCTCTGTGTGGCCTGCATGGGGCTCCGTTGAATCTTGGACATGCAGTGAATCAAAGTCCATGTTTGCTTTGGTTCAGTGTTTCTGTTTCAGTTTTGTAAAGGTTTTATAAAGGTTTTTTATGGAGGAATACGTTTGAGCGTTCAGCCCTGCCTGTCTTCCCCAGGAGTCTGGAATTGTGTAATCCTGTCGGAGGGATGTACAAATTACACCTGGAGAACGAGGAACAGAACCTAACAAAGAACATATCCCTTTGTGTTACAGGTGAGTGACATCTCCCTGCCCAGTCTGACAAGAATTGTGATTAGGTGCATAACCTCCTAGTTACATACTTGTCCTCACCTGTACTCTCTCTCTCTCTCTCTCTCTCTCTCTCTCTCTCTCAGATAGACCCACCTTAAATCTCATTGAATTCGGGGGCCACATCACCTGTATGACCGACACCCCTCTCCCTTTCAGCCTCACCTGGTGGTCCTGTACCCAGTCCAGGTACTGCTGGAGTACATCTAGGATGGAGTTCATGATGTTAGGATTCAGCTGTATATTCCAACATCTGATATCACCATATGGTGTGATTTCCCCGACACTAACTAAGTGCAGTTCTCGGGTTAGAAATATGTATTAATTGATCTTTCCTGTAACAATCCGGGATAAGGTGGTTCCGGAAAACTGCTCCAACGCGTTAGTCAGTGTGTGTTGACTTGTGATCTCCTCCAGCAGTCCCTCAAATTGTTCAGACTGGAAGGAGCTCTCTTCTAATCCCCCGGAGGTGAATGACTCAGACATGTTCTGCCATAAGAAGGTCCGCAGCTCCCGGCACATGGACGTTGATGGGGACGTACTGGTCAAGTGCTGCATCAAGAACTCTGCCTACTCAGAGTGTAGCGGGCCACTACACCGCGGAGGTATGGACTCTGTCAGAATGTTGATTCAGTCAGAATGTCGACTGAGTTAGAATGTCCTGACTGAGTCAGATGTTGATTCAGTCAGAATGTTGACTGAGTTAGAATGTCCTGACTGAGTCAGAATGTTGATTCAGTCAGAATGTCCTGACTGAGTCAGAATGTTTATTTAGTCAGAATGTCCTGACTGAGTCGGATGTTGATTCAGTCAGAATGTCCTGACTGAGTCAGAATGTTGATTCAGTCAGAATGTTGGCTGAGTTAGAATGTCCTGACTGAGTCAGAATGTTGATTCAGTCAGAATGTCCTGACTGAGTCAATGTTTATTTAGTCAGAATGTCCTGACTGAGTCAGATGTTGATTCAGTCAGAATGTCCTGACTGAGTCAGAATGTTTATTCAGTCAGAATGTCCTGACTGAGTCAGATGTTGATTCAGTCAGAATGTCCTGACTGAGTCAGATGTTGATTCAGTCAGGACATGAAATGAAGAATGAAAGTGACAGGAGGAAGAGGGACTTATTTGGCTGTGCATAGGGGATAATGGGGCACTTTTTAAAAATGTTTTCTATGTTTTTCATTCAGTGTTGATAAATAGAAAAATGTAAAGGTCTGCCCAGAATTGTTTTTCGCACAACTATTTATGGATTGATATCATTGTCACCATAGCCTCATTGGCCGTCTTCAGGCCGCCTGATCATTCCCTGAGTGGGTCCAGTTCTGGTCTTCTGCTGGCTTTGGTGCTGGTCAGCATGGCGTTCGTCTTCGTGTGCGTCAGGAAGAAGGTACTCGCGCACACAGACACACACATACACACACACAGTGTGTGGTTGAATTCTAATGGCCTAGTTAGAGCGTGTCCCATTCCCACATCCAGCTGATTTACTGAATTTACTGACGTCGTTCTGCATACTTCACGGCTAACTACTTCTGTGGCGAACGGAACTGACTTGCCACACTCCCTCAGCTTGTCACTCTCAGGGACAGGTGTGATCCGGGTGTGATTTGGGCCATTTCAGCTGGACAAGCGTACAGCCATGTTGACTCTCTGCTATGGGGTAGAGGTGCGGGTGGAGGGCACAGCAACATGGACATCATGTGTCATTCACGACAACCGACAGACTATGATCAGGGGTTGCCTCATCTGGCTTTTGGGGGATTCCCCCTGAAGAAAATTCACAGCACGTGAATTTGGCTTCTCATTTTCACTTAGGCAATCGGAATTTAACACACATCCTAGCTTCTGCTTCTTCTGCTGCTTCTTCTTTAGATTTTTTTGGTGGATTGCACCTATTATAGTGATGTGAGGCCTCCATACACAACATATATTTTTGAATCTAATGTTGTATTCGACCTAATAACAAAATATCCGTCATTCAGACACATTTAGGTGTGTAGTCCTATCCAGGCTCCATTTCAGTATTCAGTATTCCCTGGAACATTTCAGTATTCAGTATTCCCTGGAACATTTCACTATTTTGGTTCCAGTTACTTATACAGTAAATTTGGTTATTTTCTTGATTATGATCCACTTCTCTTTTCAAAATATCTGCCTCCGTCATCTCCCTCCGTCCATTCCCCTCTGTATCTCGCCCTCCACCCAAGAAGCCTGCTGTCAGCCACTCAGCTGTTCACTTCACACACCCTCGTTGACACCCTCTCTCCTGGTGTGTCCTGTGCAGAAACCCCAGTACCAAAGCCAGCTGCAGATGATTCAGATGACTGGGCCTAACGACAACGATTACATCTACATCAACTTCAAGGACTTCAGTTATGACCAGAAATGGGAGTTCCCCAGGGAAAACCTGGAGTTGGGTAAGACGGGGAGGTACTCAGCTCTGTGAAAAAGTCTTGGGCACCTGAAAGTAAAACTAATGCCATATATTTGTAAAAAAAAAAAGTATATATATACACACATATATATACACACGGGGGGGTCCGAAAACCAGTCAGTATCTGGTGTGACCTCCATTTGCCTCACGCAGTGCAACACATCTCCTTCGCATAGAGTTAATCAGGTTGTTGATTGTGGCCTGTGGAATATTGTTCCACTCCTCTTCAATGGCTGTGCAAAGTTGCTGGATATTGGCAGGACCTGGAACACGATGTTGTATACGCTGATCCAGAGCATCCCAAACATGCTCAATGGGTGACATGTCCGGTACGTATGCTGGCCATGCAAGAACTGGGATGTTTTCAGCTTCCAGGAATTGTGTACAGATCCTTGCAACATGGGGCTGTGCATTATCATACTGCAACATGAGGTGATGGTCGTGGATGTATGGCACAACAATGGGCCTCAGGATCTCGTCACAGTATCTCTGTACATTCAAAATGCCATCAATAAAATGCACCTGTGTTTGTTGTCCATAACACACGCCTGCCCATACCATAACCCCACCGCCACCATGGGCCTCTCGATCCACAACGATCAGCAAATGTATGGCACAGCATCAGCAAAGCGCTCACCCACACGACGCCATACACGCTGTCTGCCATCTGCCCTGTACAGTGAAAAATGGGATTCATATGTGAAAACAACACCTCTCCAAAGTGCCAGACGCCATCGAATGTGGGCATTTGCCCACTCAAGTCGGTTAAGACGACGAACTGCAGTCAAGTCGAGATCCCGATGAGGACGACAAGCATGCAGATGAGCTTCCCTGAGACAGTTTCTGGCAGTTTGTGCAGACATTTTTGGGTTCTGCAAACCGATTGTTGCACCAGCGGTCTGGGTGGGTGGTCTCAGATGATCTTGGAGGTGAAGATGCTGGATGTGGAGGTCCTGGGCTGGTGTGGTTACACGTGGTCTGCGGTTGTGAGGCCGGTTGGATGTACTGCCAAATTCTCTGAAACGCCTTTGGAGACGGCTTATGGTAGAGAAATGAACATTAAATTCACGGGCAACAGCTCTGGTGGACATTCCTGCAGTCAGCATGCCAATTGCACGCTCCCTCAAAACTTGCGACATCTGTGGCATTGTGCTGTGTGATGGAACTGCACATTTGAGCCCTTTTATTGTGGCCAGCATAAGGCACTCCTGTGCAATAATCATGCTGTCTAATCAGCATCTTGATATGCCACACCTGTGAGGTGGATGGATTATCCCAGCAAAGGAGAAGTGCTCACTAACACAGATTTAGACAGATTTTTTAACAATATTTGAGAGAAATAGGCCTTTTGTGTAAATAGAGAAATTCTTAGATCTTTGCGTTCAGCTCATGATAAATGGGGGCAAAAACAAAAGTGTTACGTTTATAATTTTGTTCAGTATATACAGTGGGGAGAACAAGTATTTGATACTCTGTGAGAGCCGGAATTCTTACTGGTTGGTAGGTGATCAAATACTTATGTCATGCAATAAAATGCAATTGAATTATTTAAAAATCATACAATGTGATTTTCTGGATTTTTGTTTAAGATTCAGTCTCTCACATTTGAAGAGTACCTATGATAAAAAATACAGACCTCAACATGCTTTGTAAGTGGGAAAACCTGCAAAATCGGCAGTGTATCAAATACTTGTTCTCCCCACTGTATAAATATACCAACAAGTGACAAATTAAAGGAAAAAATTACACCGTGTTTCAGTAAGATGTTGGGCCACCACAAGTAACCAGAAGAGCTTCAATGCGCCTTGGTGTAGATTCTACAAGTCTCTGGAGCTCTAATGGATGGATGGAACACCATTTCAAAAGATTCCCTCATTTGGTGTTTTGATGATGGGGGTGGAGAGTGCTGTCTCACCCGTCAGTACAGAATCTCTCCTAGGTGTGTAATTGGGTTGAGATTTGATGACTGCCTAGGCCACAGCATATGATTCACATCATTTTTATACTCATCAAACCATTTAGTGACAGCTTGTGCCCTGTGGAATTGACGTTGTCCTCCTGGAAGAGACCCAATAATTAACTTTGAAAGTCACTGTCCTGTGGCTGTTTTTATCAAAAATGTTGGTCAACCGGGCATGCTCAGCACTTGTCTTTTTACACTACATGGAGCATAATTGGATGTTAATTACTTCCTTGTATTATGCATGTCCCCGCATGGAAGCAGCTTCATTTTTTAAATCCCTCCACTAATGTATTCATATTCTCCTTTAATTTGTCACCCTTCTGCTTATATATGTTTCTTTTTTTCTTTTTTTTTTTACATATAAACACATATGAACAGTATTCCCAATCTTTCTTACCCTTGAGGCATTTTCTTTCTCCCCAGGAAGGGAACTGGGCTCTGGGGCCTTTGGCATGGTGGTTCAGGCTACGGCCTACGGCATAAGCAAGCCTGGGTTCTCCCAGCAGGTGGCCGTCAAGATGCTGAAAGGTACAGGTTTTCCCCATGTATGAGGTCTGACACCCCACAGTGGAAAGGGGTTTGTGTAGGCTCATTAAATACTATTTTTGTGTAACCCTCGACACAAGGTTAGAGTTGAGTGTTGTCTGTTCGCTCATGCAGAGAAGCACGAGACCGTGGAAAAGGAGGCTCTGATGTCCGAACTGAAGATGCTGACTCACATCGGACAGCACGCCAACATCGTCAACCTGCTCGGGGCCTGCACCAACTCAGGTACGCCAGGCAACTGTAGACCGGCTCGGAAATGACCACCAGTCGACCGTAGACTGGCTCGTAAAACGACCGCCTAGTGGAAATAACAATGACGTAGGTCCAACATTGACGTGCAATTGCCAAGAGGTGTTTAGCTGCTGTATTGAAATAGGCACTCGTAACTAATGTAGAGTGCCCTCAGAAAGTATTCAGACTCCTTCATTTTCTACACAATTGTTTATTATTTAGCCCTCGTTCGGCACACAAAGCCCGATAATGATAAAGCGAAAACATGGTTTTATAGATTTGTGCCAATTTATTAAAAATGAACAACTGAAATATTTAATGTACTATGTATTCAGACCCTTTATTCAGTGCTTTGTAGAACCACCTTTGGCAGCGATCACAGCTTTGAGTCTTGGGTTTGCCTCAACCACCTTTGTACACTTGGATTTGGGCGGTTCCTCACATTCTTCCTTGTAGATCCTCTCAAGTTGTTAGATTGTATGGGGAGCGTTGGTGAACTACAATCTTCAGATGTTCATTAGGGTTCAAGGCAGGGCCGGCCCAGAATGTTCTGCCACCCTAGGCAAGATAGGGACCAGCCAGACTGTCTTTTTCAGGGAAGGCCTTGCTTATTTCAGCAGGACAATGCCAACCCACATTCAGCACGTATTACAACAGCATTGCTCTGTGGTAAAAGAGTCTGGGTGCTAAACTGGCCTGCCTGTAGTCCAGACACGTCACCCATTGAAAACATTTGGCACATTATGAAATCAAAAATACGACAAAGGAGACCCAGAACTGTTGAGCAACTGAAATCCTATATCAAGCAAGAATGGTAAAACCTTCCACTTTCAAAACTACAACAATTGTTCTCCTCAGTTTCTAAACCAAGAAGAGGAGATATGCCCCTGTCCCAACTTCCTTTAAAACGTGTTGCCGGCATCAAATTCAAAATGGGAATATATTTTTCAATTAATAACAGGGATAAAGGATTTGCACATCATTGCGTTCTTTTTTTATTTGCATTTTATGCAGTGTCTCAAATGTTTTGCAAAGGGGCTGTAGGAAGAGTCCTTGTGGTTCCAAACTTTTTCCATTTCACATAGATTCCCACTGTGCATCTGGGGGCAATTTTGTTGATAAACTTCCCAGATCTATGCCTTGCCATAATTCAATCTTAGAGGTCTAAGGAAAGTTATTTGGACTTCATGGCTTGGTTTCGTTTTATTCTGTCTAGAATGTGTTCTGAATATGTTCAGAAGGCACTGCATTTGCCTTACTGTCAATGACCAGAAATACTGACACACTTGCAATTTCTTCAGATCACTCACAATAGTCTGTGCAAATACATTGGAACTGACCCCAAAAACCTTACCTCCTCAGACAATTCTGTTTTTCTTTATTTTCCTCCATGCTCATTGAGAGGCATAGAGAGACACAAAAATAACTCCTTTTCATTTAACAGGTGAACCATAATACAACAGTATTAATTGACCTAGTTACCAGAGACAGGCTCCAGGAAAAATCTTTCAATCAGCATAGGCTGATGGGTTGATGAGACACAAAACCCGATTCATCCCTCAGACAATATTTTTCGTTCGCTACCGTAGGCATATGAATTTGTCTGTGTGTGCGTGTGACTGTGTGATTGCGACAGGGCCCACCTACCTGATCTTCCAGTACTGCAGCAAAGGGGACCTCCTGAACTACCTGAAGAACAACAGAGGCCTCTACCAGAAGTCTCTGACCGAGGCCGCCGCCAGGTACCGCTTCAACTGCCTCTACCGCAGGCTGCCCAGGAGGAGCAACAGGTGGGCAAGGGGGCAGGAGTGGGTTGGGCTTCTGTGCATGGGCGGGGCTGACACTGAGTGTCAGTTTGAGCCATTTTACCATCATGTCGGACACAGAGGATTAATGCACTAATGTTTGTGTGTGATGTGTGTGTGTGTGTGTTGGTTAGTGAGCTCCTGGAGCCAGTGGACCATGAATACGTGCCCATGTCCCCCAGCACCTCTATGGGGCCGGAGAGCATCGGTCTACTCAGCCTCAACTCCTCCTGTGTGGATGCCTTCGATAGTCAGAGTGGGTAGACACACACACACACACACACAATAATAAATAGACACATTTATTAGGAAAACACCACAGTGAACCAGCACGGTGAACCAGCACGGTGAACCACCACAGTGTAGGGGAGGATCCTGTTGATGTCAGCTGAACCACGTTGATCCGCAGGTCAAGGGATGTCTGAGGACCAGAAGGAGCAGAATGAAGAGGAGGAGTCAGAGCATCTGGCCCTGACCTACAACGACCTGCTCAGCTTCTCCTACCAGGTGGCAAATGGCATGGAGTTCCTGTCCTCTATGCAAGTATGTGGACACACTACGATATACACTGTACATTTCACACTAAAGACAACACTTTGAATACTACATAATAAAGACAACACACTGAATACTACATAATAAAGACAACACATTGAATACTACATAATAAAGACAACACATTGAATACTACATAATAAAGACAACACATTGAATACTACATAATAAAGACAACACATTGAATACTACATAATAAAGACAACACACTGAATACTACATAATAAAGACAACACATTGAATACAACATAATAAAGACAACACATTGAATACAACATAATAAAGACAACACATTGAATACTACATAATAAAGACAACACATTGAATACTACATAATAAAGACAACACACTGAATACTACATAATAAAGACAACACACTGAATACTACCTAGTAAGGACAACACACTGAATACAATACAACCACCTCAGTCCTTCTACCTAACATCACCTCTGGATCTTATTTGTTTACCTGTCTCCAGTGTATCCATCGAGACCTTGCAGCCAGGAATGTGCTGGTAACTCAGGGGGGACTTGTGAAGATTGGAGACTTTGGACTGGCCCGGGACATTGACAATGACTCCAACTATGTAGTCAAGGGAAATGTAGGTCTTCCTCAAAACAGGGGAGCGTTTGTCTGAATTCTACAGACGTTCTGTTGTGTCAGCAAAAGCATGGCACTTGTGAGACACATTTTGACCCCCCCAAAAGGTCCTCACAAGAGGGGTAATATGTGTGTGTGTTTGTTTGCAGGTGCGCCTGCCAGTAAAGTGGATGGCCCCAGAAAGCATCTTCCAGGGGATATACACCATGCAGAGTGATGTCTGGGCCTACGGAATTCTGCTGTGGGAGATCTTCTCACTGGGTATATTCACACACACACGCACACACACACACGAATGAACAATGTATTCCCATATGATACGCGTCTTCATGATACGTGGTTTGCTCTCTCCCTCTCGGTGTCAGGTGTAACGCCCTACCCAGGGATAAAGGTGGACAAAGACTTCTACATGAAGATAGAGAGAGGCTATAAGATGGAGCAGCCCTACTACGCCAGTGAACCTCTGTAAATGTTCACATCTATTCCTCGCACATCTATCTGTACATGTACACACCATTCATCCATGCATCCACACACCATTCAACCATACATCCACACGTACCCACCATTCATCCATACATCCACACGTACCCACCATTCATCCATATGTACACACCATTCATCCATACATCCACACGTCGTCCATCTATAGATCTATAAATCATAAATCTACCACATATCTATAGATCTATGCATCATAAATCTACCACACATCTATAGATCTATAAATCATAAATCTACTACATATCTATAGATCTATGCATCGTAAATATACCACACATCTATAGATCTATGCATCATAAATCTACCACACATCTATAGATCTATGCATCATAAATCTACCACACATCTATAGATCTATACATCATGAATCTATCACACATCCATAACACATCATATTTAGCCCCCCGCCTCCCATTTCTCTCCCCCCCCCAAGGTATAAGATGATGTGTGAGTGCTGGGCTATGCGACCAGGGGATCGTCCTGCCTTCCCCAATCTGGTGGCCTTCATGGACAAAGAGCTGACATACATGGAGGAGAAGGTGAGGCGTGGCTAACTGTAGACAGCCTCCACGTAGACCCCCCACACTACACCCCCCCACCCCCCGCCACTGTCCCTCTGATGACGGCACTTTCATCCCTCAGCTCTACTGCAACATCCTGGACAAGAGCTCGAATAACTCGCTGTACCAGAATGCACCGATGGACAGTGACCTGTCAGCCTTGGCCGAATTAAAGTGTCTCCAGAAACAGAACCAGTACTCTGAAACCCGTTCCACCAGAGAGGCCTCAGGAACCACAGAACCATCTGACACGGCTGCCATGGAGACAGATGGCGATGAGAGGCCTTTGAAACCATGTCAGTGAGTCCAGATAACTAAATTCAAACGGATCTCACAGTTTGCCTACCAGCCATCTATATAACAGCAGTCTATGTGTGTGTATTGCTACATATTGATTTACAAACTGTTTCAAAAACTATTTCTTTGTAGCAAATTCCCTCTCCTGTGCAATATATATAGTGATATTTTACACATACAAAATAGCAATGAATGTAACATTTAATGTTTAACAGGGTATGGTATGTTGGGCTGACATAACCTGTTTTTCTTTAACTTTGTGAAACTAACAAAATGTTAATATTTTTGCTTTTGGAGAATAAATATTTTTTCATTCAGAGAGTTCAGAGTTCTGAGAGTAGTCTGTCAGTGTTTTTCTGTGTAAAGCTGTAGTCTGTCAGTGTTTTTCTGTGTAAAGCTGTAGTCTGTCAGTGTTTTTCTGTGTAAAGCTGTAGTCTGTCAGTGTTTTTCTGTGTAAACACATTCTTTTTAAATTAACTATAATCCAATAACTGAGTTTCTCTCTATGCTTTTTCATTTTAAGTGTAACATTTATTTTTATAATTCAAATTAAGTATTTTAAATGATTCGTGTTTATTGTTAATAGTATTAGGTCTGGAGGCGAAAATGAGTGTAATAAGTATAAGCAATAGCACACAAAGCACGACAGGGGGAGCAGGAGATATTAGTCACACGATCTGCGCCAGTCCTGCGCCTACTGTTAGATTACTTGAGTTTTGAGTATCCATTGCCTAGCCTCCATCAAATAACAAACGGTGAAAGCCCAATTAATCTCCTTTCAACATACTACAAACTTTTGAAATGCAACAAACGGGCCTAAGTTCCGATTGCAATGGAAGGCCTCAACGATGTGCGCGAGAAGGCATGATGGGTTTTAAGGGAAAATCCACAGTGAGATACTCAGTCACCACATGCATGAACTGTCGCGATGGTAGAGCTGAACAAGTCTCCGGTCTGATCCAAAAATAAAAGGAATCACGTTTTCATGTAGCAATTACTGTGGCCCTGGTGTTTTGCCGATCACTGCACGTAGGTGGGTTTGGTTGTCTACATTCAACACTGCTACTGGCCTTGTCTCAGCATAAGGTAATTGCCTAGATAAATAAATAGGCTACCACATCGAGGGACACATAAAGGTAAATGCAGCAACAGTGGAATTCTCTCGAATAGCGCATTGACTCCCGAGTTCAATAACCCTAGGCTTCAGGGTACAAAGGCCTTTCCGTCTACGCATCGGAAAGGTCAGTTTAGGGGTTGCGTTTGCTGGTGGATCTGTGCGGACAGACAAGATAGCATAGTTTAATATGGATATCGTATCAGTGAATTCTCTTCCTTACGAGGACTTCGTGGATGTTTTCGGTAACGTGGTGGAGAAATGTCCAATCGTAGCTGCAGCCGTGTGGTCCCGCCGTCCCTTTTCAAGTCTTGCTGACCTAGTGGCCAGTATCAACGACTTCATCGATGCCCTCCCGGAATCAGGTACGTTATAGCCAAGGAACCTATGAATTCATAGAGGGATATATTTGTTCTTTCAGAAATGCTTTTTTTATCTCAGTAGGCTAGGCATATGTTACAGCATTTGACTTTTGAGAGATCAAGGCGTTTGAACGTGTTTCTAAAAATGGGTTTCATTAAAGCTATTCCATTAAAGCAAAATGGCTCAAGGGGAGTGAACAGATTCTATCACCGCTAAAGGCTGTAAAAACACAACGCAACCCGGATTGCCTGGAGTCAGCTATTAACTGGTATTTTATACACTACAAACCCCAAGAGGAGCCTTGTTACTATTATAAGCCGGCTACCAACCCAGTTTGAACTGTATTGTCATTCGTGTGGTACACCGTCTCTTATACCAAGCTTTCAGTCAATCGGCACTCAGGGTTCGAACCTCCGAGTTTGTAACTTATCAAAAATTAAACCTATTGCAGTTGAGATGTTAGCTTTGCGATCATCAAAAACGATGTGGAGTCCATTGCCCATAGGTAAAGAAGGGATCCTGAGAGTTCACCCCGACCTCGCCGGCAGGGACCTGCAGGGAGGAACTCTGACACCGGAGTCGCGAGAGGAACAGGGCCAAGCCGGTTTGGATACGCTGACCACTGCGGAGGTATCACGCATGGCACGCCTCAATAAGGAATACAAGGACCACTTCGGGTTCCCCTTCGTGATCTGCGCGCGGATGAATAACAAGGCGAAAATCCTGCAGCAGCTGGAGAAGCGTCTAGGGAACGAGCGCGCCCACGAAAGGACGCGCGCCATCGACGAAGTAAAGAAGATCTGTCACCTGCGTTTACAGGGGCTGGTCGTCCCGGATAGGTCCAACAAGCTCTGACGGACTTAAATGTGTTATGTGGTCTACCTGCAGTGCTGTGTTGAATGTGCTGGAACAGTACATAACCATGGATTGATCATTGTTGTCCACGAAGGCGTAACTGGGCGTAACTGTGATTGCACCGAAAGTGCCAAAAAACTCGTAATTGGTTAATTAAATATGCAGATGTTAAATCGAGTTTATTCAATTGCAGTCAGAGATTTAGATCAGCATTAGTCTGAAATAATAGCTTCATAAAGATTTTAAAATACAGTATATCTTTCACAGTGTCTATCATTTACACGTCAACAATATGATGAAGTACAATATAGGCCCATATAAATGATGTGACTCTTTTTTTCCTTCATATAATAATTATCTCAGAAAATGCATCAACATTGTCAACCCTGACAAAACAATGCTATACATTTTTCTTTACGTACATAAATTAAATTCTCTGGATACTGTCACAATTGTCGGAGAGAAGTTTGAAATGTATCTCAAGTGCATTTGTTTTACTAAAGCACTCAAAGTTTGTACCAAAAGTAGCTCTAACCAGTTTCCCCCAGGCGGTTGGTGCTCTTCTGCCATCTTCTGGTGCGGTGCTGCCATCTTCTGGTACTACAGAGAGAGGGTCCAGACCAGGTTGCCAGGATGCACTGGGTTCGTTTGTATGTCCAATGGCAGGTGTTACCATCAGTGGCCCCTCGGGTCCTCAGCACCACAACTTGAGTTCGGCCGTAGCATGACAACATTACAGACAATCCACACAAGTCCTCTTTCACCTTTCTTCAATCTCTCGATGCCGATGTCGTCAAGGAGATGTAGGCTGAGTCGGAATAAGTGCCTTTCCTTTCTTTCCTTGGTGTCGGTCCATTTCTCCTCCACATAAGCCCCAGCTAAGCCGAGTCTCGGGAGCACGACAGGGAGTGGGGGTGAGGGGGAGAGTGGTGCGTGTTAGCGCTGGTAGAGGTGGTGGGAGGAGCCTGTGTGAGAGTCCCAGTCACCCCGGCCCCGGCCTCGTCCTTCAGGCCCCCCGACGTGATGGACGAGTCCTGCTCTGGGTCGACCCCCCTGACCCTCTTCTTGTCCTCCTCCTTCTTCCACTTCATCCGCCGGTTCTGGAACCAGATCTTAATGTGTCTCTCGGTGAGACTCAGCGTGAGGGCCAGCTCTACGCGACGCGGCCTGCTAATGTACTTGTTGAACAGGAACTCCTTCTCCAGCTCCAGGAGTTGGGCCCGCGTGTACGCCGTCCTCGTCCGTTTGTTCTCCTCTGCCTCTATGGTGTAAGGGCCTGAAGGAGTTTTAAGAGGGGTAGGAGAGAGCGCAGATCAAAAGTGAGGATAGAGGGCAGAGAAATGGAGAGACATTGAGAAAATATAGCAAAGAGGGTAAAGAGGAAAATAGAGGAGTATTGACAGTTAGAATTATTCATTGTTCTGACAGAAGTTGAACTAAATAGTGCATCCTGCCGCAGCCAAACTTGAACACTACTGAGATAAATCAGTTGGGGCCATTTTACACATGAGTTAAGTAGACTTATGTCTCTTATCAGGGAGTTGAGGTAAAAAAAATGTTTTACATTAAGTCCCTAAAAAGAGAAGTGTAAACAGGTGGAAGGAATTGAGTGAAGTATATTTTCAAATCTCTCTATTATTTATTTATTAGTAGTATTATTACTATTGTTGTTATTATTACAAAACACAGGTAATGTAAAAATCTCATTGGTAATGTGCGGGCCGGGAAATCAAAATACTTTTTTACAAGGTATTCTAATTTTCCAAACACATGCCGTTATATAAAAAACGCAAGTCTTGGATCAAGAAGCCCAAAGATTTGCTGACTGTTACAGCCTACTTCGTTAGGATAGGCTAGCTTGCTAGCTTTCTTTACTTATATAAATAATTATTTGTGAAATAGCCTACTTTCGATTACATACACTAGTTGAACTATTTGATTGTTAGTTTTGAGTAAGCTTATTTTTCCCTAATTGTGCTTGTAAGAAAATGTACTTACTGAAAAGAACTGTTAGCGAAATAAATTCGGCCTAATGTGGGGGAATAAATAATAATAATAACAACAACAAGTTGTAGCCCACCTAATGAAATAACAACACATGCTTATCAATATTTTGTAAATGACAAAAACATCTATAGTTATATTTGAGGATTTAATAGGCTAATAATTAAGAATGATCGATGTTTTTGTAGACTTTTTTTTTAGACTCACCGTTATTAACATATATATCAATTATTATTACAATCCATTGATTTCATTTGAACATCACATCAATTAGGCCTGCTTTATTTTTCGTTTAATAGAATTCAGCACGAGCTATGTGAGTAATTATTTTTATATGTATCACTAGAGACCCCCCCCCCCCCCAAATTCTCCCACTGACCAGCTGAATCGGGCGGATTTACATAAAATGGCCGCACCAGAAAATTATTTTAGGACCCATTATTTTCTGCCATTTACAAAAGGCTAGACATTTACAGATAATCTCACTGTTAATATTTTCATAGTAGAAAAATACACTGGTATACTGTGTTTACTGTAAGACCCTGTCAAACACGAATTAGGCAATTAGCAATATTGTAGAATATATGCTATTAAGAAATAATTAACAAAGTCATTGGCACAATACATGTTCACATATTTGAGGTAAATCGCAACTCGGCACTTGAGACTTGAGTCACACCTTCAGAGGCACACAAAACATTGTACACTGACACCCACCCAAGATATAGGCTAGGCCTTTTGTATACATCTTGCCGTCATAATACGTGCTTCACAGGTCCTTGTGAGTGCTGAAAACGCTCTCTTTATGGCTATGCGTGGACGTTAGCCACGATTAAAGTAGAATCATTCCCAAGGCATACATTGCATTAGGGTAGCTATGCTAAGCCTAAATGTTACAATGTGACAGTTCAATATCTAAAAGACTATGTTCAGTTACGTTGTTACTGCTGTAGTAAAATAACATTAAAATCCTTGCTATTGGCAAAAGAAAACACCTGGCATGTGTTAAGAATTGTTGACATTTTAACATATTGTATTTATATATATATATATACACACACACACACACACACACACACACACACACACACACACACATATATATATATATATATATATATATATATATATAAGACCCACTTGTGTAATGTCTATACGGTATAAAAGAGTGTTATAACCATGTTTCAACGAATCAAATTATTTTGGTCTAGAGATTTATACGTGAAAAGATTCCCTGAAAGGCCCCAGCAGCAATTAGAACAATGCTACAGTATAGGAAAAGGCGTCAAACGTGAGAGCTGCGAGTTACCTGCCCACTGTCCCTTCCAGGTGTGCGCGTGAGACTTGGTCGTCTTCATCCACGGGAAAGGCAGGTGGTATCTGTTCCTGTCTGCGCACAGAGCCAGCTCCCCCGGGTCTCCGTAACCCCCGCCCTGGAGAGTCTGCTGGGGTGCCTGGGAGTGGTGGAGATGCTGCACAACCTGGTCCTCCCGCATTGGCATACTGTAGGGAGACATTTCGGGAAGGCTCGCGTGGTCTGGCCCGCCGACGGAGGGCGAGGAGTACACGGACTGAGCTTGTCTGCCCATGTAGAGACAGGGCGGCGGGCTGTGACGGTGGTCCTCCCCGTGAGGTCTCTGGTAGGCACAAGAGTCCTTGAACAGCTGCGCGGGGGAATAGTAGTGCTCTTCTCGATTCATGACTACCGGAGGCCAGGGCTGTCCCACAGGTGTGTTCATACAGGTACCCGCGGCCCTTAGCTCACGTAGCGTGGAACTTTCTGCTCTGCTCTAGCTACGCTGCTGCTGGAGCGTCTGGCGCCGCTATACAGGTGTGTCACCTTCATCATGTGACCCTGCTACACTTAAGCCATTGGTTTCAATGTTTGCTCAAAACTCAGAAGTTGTCGCCTTATTTTCTATTCGTGTCTGTATTCTCTGCCACGCGGTCCACAAATAATTGAACAGAATTGACCGTGCACAAATCAATGCCCTCGACAAACAATCCACTGTTTGCCTGCGGGTACCTGCGACAGACTCGGTTGGCCCTAATGCAGCGATAGACAGGTGAGCGAGGGAATCCGTGGGTTCCTATCTCGGCGCGCGGATAGGGGCTAATGCCATCGAGCACCTAATCGGAGAGATTACGGCCTGCAAGAGAACAAGCATGGAGTGAAACGCAAACAGAATGCGTCTTCAGAATGTCAGCATGGTCACGGTTCAGTTTGTTTCATTTGGTGGGAACGATGAAAAACGATGGGAAGGCAGTTCGCTGGTAAAGTATCTATGCAGGTTTCATTACCACCGAACGTTGTTTTTTTTTAATCTTCCAGATGAGTGATAAAAGGGCAAATCAATAGCCAGGCGTATAGGGATATACTGGCATTGGTTGATGATGATAAGAAACGTGGATGGGGAGGCGGTTGTCTTGGACACTTGACAATGAGATGCGATGGGAATCAAAGACCAAGTCCTGACCGAACACTCATTGTTGGAAACCTTTTAGAGTTCACTAAAAAGTGTGCTAAGCTACGTTTTTTTTTAAACCAGCCCATTACAAACAATGGCTCATTTAACACCATTTACAGATCTCCCCTGGTTAGCCTGCTGGTCATAACAAACAGCAGCGGAGCTCGTGTCTCCTACCACCACTCTCCCTCTATATTTGCCTGGTCATTAGGCAGACAGCGTCACACTCCATTAAACAACACTTCTCGAGGTAAAGTAAAGAGGAGAGCCCGGGTGTAAAACAATTATCATGGAGTGAGGAACAGAACTCAATTAGCGCACTTGGCGTGTGGAAATGCACGTCTCTCCAGGCGCGTGGGCGCCCTTTTACGCTTGCAACCAGAACTAGACTGAAGCTTAGGCCCATGACTTGATGGCAATTTTTTTCAGCAGGCCTTGCAGGCAGTCATTACCCTACCCGTTGAGAGGAAACCGCAGCCTACAAATAAAACCAACAAAGGGTTCTTCAGCTATTGCCATTGGATAACACTTTTTATTTTCAAGTAGAACCCTTTTAAAATTAGAACCCTCTGGTGAAAGGGTTCCACACCATAACCGAAGTGGTTCTACCTACAGTAGAAGCAAGTACCTGAAACGGAAACCCTTCCCCCAAGGGTTTTGCAGTTAACCGTTTTTGCAGTTTACCGACCTGATATTATTTTTCAGAACATTCACGTTGTTTTTCTCGTCTGGCCTTTTTTTTTTAAATTCTAAAATATACTATATAACTATATATAAAGTTGTTTCAATTCCTGTCAATCAAAATTAAAAGCAAGCTACTTTGAAAGCCAACTGCAAGCAAAGGGACAGGCATGCATGGCGAGCAGTCTACTAGCCTACAGTATTTGCGGTGAGTTCTTCGGAGCGATTATAGGACTTTCTCCAGTATCTTAATGGGGCACTCCGCACATGCTATAAAGTTCAAGTAAACCAATTCCATACAGACCGGTCCATGTAATGTCGTTTAATGGTGTTTATATTTGCTCGCTGTTTCAAAGAGGAAGGAAACTGTTAACCGCGTCTATTTCCCACTACACTAGACACGCACAGTGGGGTTTATGAAGCGTGACAGCGTAAAATGCAATTTAGACTCTTTTCGCGGCATAGAAATTTGCGTAATGGTTTTAAGTGAAATGTAATGCGTCGTTACTGAACCCAAATGTACTGATTCACAAACAGGGTTGCAATTAAAAAGTAATACTCTTGATAGAGCGCAATAAAATGGTTTGTGCTGCAGAACACAGAGAAGCCACAGCCGTATACTCCGCAGTTCTGGTTATGGACCCAATGGGTTGCCAAACACCAGATGGAAAAGAGTGCTGTGGGGAGATATATAGTTAGAATGCTTGAGTGAATGGCCAGCTGTTGATGTCGCCTTATTTCCACCCGGTTGCCCAGTGAGCGCCTATACGGAAAGGAAAGCAACATTTAATGCATTCAAACAAAATATTTTAAGATTTCCCGATCCAATATATTAAGGATTAAAGTAACAGGCCTAATTATTACCATTGCCAAATAAAGTATTGAAAAGACGAACAAAAAATGATTTAAGACTTTAAGGCCTAATGTCCATATAAATAACAGTCTGGCCTAATATATTATTTGAACTACATGTTGGCCTAATATTATTTGAACTACTATAGTTGTTTTAGTCACGAATATCATATTTCTATGTCGTTTATTACAAAGACGAATTATTTGTTTTTGAAATAACTTTTGTTACATTTGACTTGAGAAAAACAAAAAGAAGAGGAGTGTCACGGAAACAGCAGATATTCTTTCTTTCACAAACAAAGCCGTCTCTGATAAAGCAGGTATATACATGTCAAAGAGGGTGACACGATAAAAAGTGCTTACCCAGTGGCGACAGACAGAGCTTATGTAAACATGACCAACGGTTAGTAACGAAACAAGAATGTAAACGACATTATAATTTCAATGAAATGTATTGTTAGTGAATAAATTACAACAGCATTTATAAAGCGATGATGGAAAATGTAGAAATGTTCTAATTAAATGTCAAATCGAAAAGATTACGCAACAAACAATATGTTGTTCCTACATTGAGATTCTAAAAAAAATTCTGGATTTAATATTGTGTAGAGTGTTGACTAAATTTAGTAGAAATTCAACAAGTGTCATTTGAGGACTAAGAAATTAAAATGTAGGGACAGGTCGAAGCTTTTTGTATGTGGACCAGGCTAACATCCATTGCCTTTGAATAAACTGTAATGGTTTCTAATAAATATGACCTCCCTGTAAGTTACTGTGTGAGTCATTATTTAATCTTTGTTAGCATTGGAGTTTATTCATTCTGCAGCTTAAGATTTGGCCATAAGAAGGAATATGGAATGTAGGACAAGTCAACAATTATATTTTGGTATGAGAAAATATGAACATTATAAAGGGTCAAGGAGGCCTCCTGTAAGCAAGGGCCCCAGCAGAGCAGCCCACTGGACTGACCAATAACCAAAAGGTTGCTAGATGGAATTCCTAATGCACAGTGGACAAATCCTTCCTATTCCTGAACAAGACAGTTAACCCAAATCGTACTCAGGACATTGCCGAAAATGAGAAAGCGTTCTCATTCATACTTAATTAGTAAAAAAAAATGTCATTGAAAAGAATGCAGGTCTGAACAGAGATCGCATTTAGTCTCATGAATTAAAAAGTATTATATTCATGGAAAACACTGAATCTCAACCAATTTACTCTGGCGGCTAAGCTACTTTAGATAAAGGAATTAAATAAGAGTAAATTAATGAAAACGCTTTTAATGAGAATATGTAAATCATAATTTAAATACATTGGTTAGCTATTGTACTACAGTGATACCATGTCTAACACTGCAGTAGAAGGTGCAGGTATGACCTGAACTTAGCCTTTAATCCACCTGGATTAGATAGCTCAAGAGATTACATCAGCATCATGTGTCAGGATGTGGCTGAAGGCCACTCAAAGGAGCAACTGGGTCCAGAAAATAACCCTGACCTTTCAAACACGGTGTTCCATTTTTGTCCTTGAGGCGAGGTATGAATGAGATTCTAATTTCAATGACGGAGCAGAATGCACGGGGCGATACTGTTTTGAAGAAATGCAAGTACAAATCCAGTAAAATAAATAAATCAGTAGAAACAAAGGCCAGTTCAACCGGAACAACATTCACAAGATCACCCCAACCAAATGGCCAATCTCAAAAAACAAGCTCAGTTCATCACACGTCACCATCAAATCGCAATTAAAATGAGGACTGGGGTAACGGTCATCCAAACCATTATTCCTTTTGTATGGTGGGACCTTTTCTATGAGACTATGAAATGTTTTTTAAATGAGGTCTTAAAATGGCCACACTTATCCTCAAACCTAAATTATAACTTTTGACTTGATAGCTGTCGCATCTGAAGCAGTTTCTAAAATATTTGTTTGCGTCGATAGAAACTAGGCTTGTGTGTGCTCTAAGGGCGGGCTGCTATCAGGCGAGAGTGGTCTGTAGAAGAGGACTGGCCCTTCGATGGGGATGTGTGTGTTTTGGGGACCATGTCTCTTTTGTGACCAGGGGCCCTTTTGTCCTGGTATTTCTTGTTTCTATGGCTGTCTCCATCCCCTCTGTGCTCCCTCTTCTCGTATCTGTGACCAGCGTTGCCGTCTTTGTTTTGTTGGTGTCTCTCTCTACGTCCTGGGCTGTCTCTGCAGGGATCTTTGTCTCTGTGTTCTCGGTGCTTGTCTTGGGGCTCTCTTGCTGGTGTCCTGCTGCGCCCTCGACTCCTTGACCTGTTCGGTCCTGAGCGGCCTGAGGTGCGTTGCTGTGGAGTGGTCGAGCGCAGAGTGTTGAGCAGGAAACGCTTGTTGGTGCTGCGCAATGGACACTTCATCCTGAAAGGGAATTTAACCAAATGAAACATTGTGTTTGTCTGGATTTGTTTGTCTGGATTAGTCAGACCACGCCCAGAGTCAAGCACATTCTCATTTGAAAGCCAATAACTTTTTTTCTAAGGTTTCCTAAGGTCTGTTTTTCCAGAACCTTTGTAGCATTAAGATTGGCAGAACCATAATGTAATATTTGGTAGCCAAGACTGGTTTGGACTGGATGCAAATGTTGCCAGGACGGCCCATGAGAAAAGCAATTTGTTAACCATTTTTTGATCAATGGTTTAAGCAAAATTTCACTATTAAATTATAATATTTAGGCTATAAAAAAAAACACCACAGTATTTGCAATTGTTACAAATAAGTAAAAGACAGTGTTGATTTCAATCTTTATTTGTTATTTAAATCAATTAATTCTCTATCACAGAGTCCCACAAATAGTTTAGATTAAGCCCTAAAAGTAAAACAAGTATATTTTGTGTTGAATCAATGTAATATTTTATCAAAATGCTAATGTCTGTAATATCTGACTGAATGTTCACAATGTGTGCAAAGTGCCCAATCTGGAATTTTGTGCGTATTGGGTCACTCACTCAACCCTATTTTCTACCGTAGGTGGTAATATTTTTCAAGGACATAATCTGTCATCAGTATTGTGTCATGATTCTAATGTTATTGTAGGACTTAAATGGAGAAAGCTGATCAAAGAACGGGACCCATGGTTTTTCTTTCGGCTATGTGTTACTTATATAGTACTATATGTATCAGTATAATTCTCTGTATAAAACTACTTTATATATTGGTACAATACTATATGTATTTGTATAATACTACAGTATGTATAGGTATAATGCTATTTTTATAAATCTACTTTTATATGGGTACAATACCATATGTATTTGTATAATACCACTGTAAGTATATGTATAATACTATCTGTATAAAACTACTTTATATATGGGTACAATACTATATGTATTTGTATAATAATACTACTGTATGTATACAATACTATATGTATTTGTATAATACCATTATATGTATAGGTATAATACTACATGCATCAGTATAATATATGCTTGTTACAGGAAAATCAGTTCATCTGGTAGTATCATTCCGATGCTTGATTTAAACAAGGGAACACAAGGCCCATATCCTCAACATACCCCACCTACCAGCCTGCAGGACCCATGGTTTCTGCTCGCACCCGAGCCCTGTTGGTCTCATTCAGCAGCTCCGCCACGGCACGTCTACAGTAAACATGGTCAGAGAGAATAAAAAAAAAAAAGAGGTCGAATCACATATAAGTGGAGGGGAAAGAGAATAGTGAGAGGAAAACCATCAAGCTAGAGAACAAAGAGAGACCAATGGCATTGGTAGCCAGTCTAAGTCCCAGTAACACTGTGTCCTAGGGTCACCTGTTGAGTCAGTTTTCCTTTTCAGTGGGAGCAACCAAAGTTGTCTTTTGACCACGGTTCAAAGACAAGTGTACACAGGAAATACAGAATTTCTAATTCACAGAACTTAGCGAGAGCGCAACACACAGAGACACACACACAAAGACACACACACAAAGACACACACACAAAGACACACACACAGAGACACACACACAGAGACACACACACACACAGAGACACACACACACAGACACACACACAGACACACACACAGACACACACACAGACACACACACAGACACAGACACACACACACACACACACACACACACACACACACACACACACAGAGACACACACACACACAGAGACACACACACACACAGAGACACACACACACACAGAGACACACACACACACAGAGACACACACACACACACAGAGACACACACACACACACAGAGACACACACACACACACACACACACAGAGACACACACACACACACAGAGACACACACACACACAGAGACACACACACACACAGAGACACACACACACACAGAGACACACACACACACAGAGACACACACACACACACAGAGACACACACACACAGAGACACACACACACACAGACACACAGAGACACACAGAGAGACACAGAGAGACACAGAGAGACACAGAGAGACACAGAGAGACACAGAGAGACACAGAGAGACACACACACACGCACCATCCCTTAAACACTGCATTTCCAGCAGCAGCAATACAATAACAGCCTCAACAACTTCTTTAGTAGGCCGACTGACTGACATAGTTAACGTAACTGTACGTCCTACTGAACCTCAACAAATGTTTTGCCGTTATACTTGCTACAACCGAGTGAATAACAGCCCAACATAGCTAATCATTTACAACCGTATCGTGAATAGAAAGCTACCTAGCAGTTGGTAAACAATTAACTATTCTAACAGCTTCATAAATCAAACTGACATAGCTATCTAGCCAACTTAGCTATGGAACGTTAGAGAGTACGTGTATCTCTGGCTGTTCATTACGTTAGCTTCCCCTGTAAAACAACACCGAAATTCACATCAAGCAAGAAATAAACGCCAGAACTAGGACAAAAAACAACATACTTTTCCAGTTCGCCATCATCTTCCATGGTATAAAATGTACTGTGAAACAATAAAACAAAATATATAAAAAATCATCAAAGCCAACCCTAGCTACAGATTAATTATAGCCATTTCTGTTAATCTTCGATTATCTCTCTCCTGGTCCTCGGGGGCCTTCGAGCGAGGGCCCAGCACAACTGCTGTCCTTCTCATTGCCTTGTGTAAAAACTGATTTGATTACGTAGAAAACGATATACTATTCCTTAAAATTCACAAATTATGTTGACATTTATCCAAACAGTATTCTTTCAGTTTATTATGAGATACATATATTTATAAAACACAATATAACTTTTCAAGGTTGGTTTCCGACAGGTAGAAAGGGAAGCCGCACACTTAATTTCTGGATTGACAGCTTAAAACCCCGCCCCCATCACGTTGACTGACAGCCTGCTGGAAAGGAGCAGTGGGCGGGTCCTCCACGGAGAAAGGCACGGTGGTGTATTATGTGCGGCTGCTGCGGCTCGGCTTGTTGCGGTGAATGTGTGATTGAGGTCCGCTAATTGTCCCCTTTCGGGGCCGGAGTTCTCGTCACCGAGGAACAGCCAGAATAGGTAGGGTATTATAATGTATGTAGCCTATTGCGCTCGCACATCTTCACAGTAAAGATGTCTATAGCTTTCAATTGAAGGCGCTATTGTCCGTCCATCTCCGCTTTATTCCGCGGATCGAAAAGGGAGGGAGGAATCCGACAATCAAGACAGATACTCGGGCTCACCAGCCCAAATGATAAGAAGGTTATTGCTGTCATCTTAACAATTATATGACGCTTTTGAGATGTGGAGTGCTTGAATGGGTAGGCTATAGCCTAATGCAGTTCGGATAGGCTACGTTTGGAAAATGCAATAATGTATGTACGCCTTAATTATATGTGCTATATTGGCATGCAAACGAAACATGACAGGAAAATTGTAGACACAGTTTTAATTTTAATTTAGATTTTTTTGTGAAGAATGACAACTTGATTAGGCTATTGAAATGAATGGTTTGATTTGGCTAATGTGTTCTGGCTCAGTAGGCTAGCCTACAGACTGTTTTTTAACATGATCAACTTAGCCAACGAGAGGGCAAAAATATATCACGTTTCACATGTAAAAAAAAATTCGCCTGGGATGTTTGTGCGGTCTATCCATTAATTTTGGTATTGGCACTATAGGACAGACGTCATCTTTTTTGTGCGTTAACCGTAGTGTTTCATATGTGCGTTATTCGTTCAGTCGGTGTAGGCGATGACAGGTGCAGGCCTTGTCTATACTGCTGCCATCAACATAGTGAGCAGTACATCCATCAGTCTATGTATGTTCCGTAATAACATTTCAATAACACACGGTGGTCTTATGGCGCCTGGTATCACAACAAAGACAATGAAAGAAACAAATGCATGCACGTACACGCACACACATACATACACACACAGACACGTACGCGCGCACACTCTCACAGACGCACTCAACGTCAGTGCTGTTGTGTGGGAACATAATAGAAGATCCGGCAGGGTGCTTGGAAGCTATTAAATATTTCTCAGTGTTATGTAAGGTCGCACAGTATGCAATTACATTTGCTGCTGCAAAACGGAAATATTTAAAGTATGATAAGATTTAAGTGCTTTTGCTAATGCTGTAGATGGAACTCAGAGTTTGAGAAAGAGAGAGAGAGACAGAGAGAGCGAGCGAGCGGGAAGAGCGAACGGGACAGATTTAACTTGTAGGCAGCATACTCATACATAGCAGTGGTTGAAAGACACTATCTCATGCACTCAAACCCTTAAAGGTGTGTGCGTGTGTGTGTGAGCGCTTGTGTGTGTGCATGAATACATTTATGCGTGCGTGTTTGTTTGTGTGATGAAATGATGTCAGTGCTTTGTTATGGGAACAAAGGAGCCTTGTGTCCACATGAATTATGCATCTCCAGCTGCAGGATAGACACAGAAGCAGTCACTCCCACACATCTACACACTCCCACACACACATCCACACACATCTACACACATCCACACACTCCCACACACATCCACACACATTTACACACTCCCACACACATCCACACATATCCACACACATCTTCACACATCCACACACATCTACACACTCCCACACACATCCACACACAACCACACACATCTACACACATTGACACACTCCCACACACATCCACACACAGGAGCAGGTAAAAGACAGAGAGGACATAAGGCAATGAGATTGAAGCAAGTTATCACAATGAGAAAAGTTTCTGACTGCTTCATGTCAGGGAAAACATAAAGCAGTCAGAAACAGCCGAGGAACAGTTAGAACCAGTCAGATACAACACGGGTACAGTCAGAAACAACACGGGTACAGTCAGAAACAGTCAGAAACAACACGGGTACAGTCAGAAACAACACGGGTACAGTCAGAAACAACATGGGTACAGTCAGAAACAGCAGGGGTACAGATAGAAACAGTCAGAAACAACACGGGTACAGTCAGAAACAGCAGGGGTACAGATAAAAACAGTCAGAAACAGCAGGGGTACAGATAGAAACAGTCAGAAACAACAGGGGTACAGTCAGAAACAGCAGGGGTATAGTTAGAAACAGTTAGAAACAACAGGGGTACATTTAGAAACAGTCGGAAACAAACAGGGTAACAGTCAGAAACAGCAAGGGTACAATCATAAACAGCAGGGGTACAGTTAGATACTGTGAGAAACAACAGGGGTAAAGTCAGAAACAGCAAGGGTACAGTTAGAAACCACAGGGGTACAGTCAGAAACAGCGGTGGTACAGTCAGAAACAGCGGTGGTAGTATGTAGTTTTCCCCACTGCAGATAGAAGTGTACAGAAATGGGAAAGGACACAAGGAGAAGAGAATGGAGTCCGCTGTGTATGTAGACTCCATCTCTCATCTCCTCAGAATGTCAAGCTCTACCGAACATGCTCTGTAGCCATGGAGACAGGAGCAGACCCTGGCACGACCATGGACAGAGGCTGCATTTCAATAGTCTAAAGTGGCTTCCTCTGGCGTCTTCCTAACCCGCCTGAAAACAAGGAACTGGTTAAAGGAACATTGCGGATGCCTGTTGAATACTTGCTATGATCCCTCCGCTTCTCTGAGATCCATGCAGATATTGATTTATGGGATAGGAGGCAGGTAGTGGAGAGCTACTTCCTCAGCTCTGCTTCACGTTAAAATACGCCCCCTGGTGTCCGCGTGTGCATATTGGTCTGTAAGGGGCTCAGAACAGGGGAAGTGAGTGCAAATGGACGTGACAGACAGTGGAAACGACTGCGTTCGTTCTGCATTGGGGAGCTGAATAAATGGTTGTCTGTGTTTCAGAGTCGCGTGGAGTTCTTCCAGTTTTGCCACATGCTGCAGAACCTGCCAGAAAGCATCATGCACGCATGTCCACTTATGCACACACACTCACCCACACACACCCACACACACACACACACACACACACACACACCACATAAAACACAAACACGCAGCATCACACATGCCTGCAACAAGGCAAAGTTCAATCTCATGTAACTGTCTGATCAGTTGGCAGTCTTCCACTGTTTCCTTGTCCCTATCTCACCCTTTTTGTTCTCTCTCTCTCTCTCTCTCTCTCTCTCTCTCTCTGTGTGTGTAGGCTTCTCTTTGTTATGTCTTGTCTGTGTTTTTCACCTGTACTCTGTCTCTAATCTACTATCAGTCAACCTTTTTGATGCTCTCTTTCAATCACTCTGTTTTTATAATTATTCCCTTCTATGTCTCTCACTCTTTTATTCTCTCTTTTTTCTTATCTCTTTCCCCCTCTCTTTATTTCTTTATCCTTCCCTCTCGTTATCTTGTTTTTCCTCTCAGCCATGACCATGTCCTCTCTGACTCAATCCCCGATCATTCTCTTTCTGTGGGATTGGGTGATTGCGGCAGGCGAGAGCGAGAGAGAGATTATACTGCCAGATTAGTAAACAGGAGCCGTGCTACATAATCTCAACACACTCGGACACACACACACAGTCATATAAACATGCACAGTTCGATAGTGCAAATCTATTCACTATGTTACATAGTAGCATACTCACACCACACACACACAAACACGAACTAGAAGTGGAATATATAATAGTCTCAGGGACAAGCACGTCTGTATTGGTCGATTACCACAAGCTTCGCATTTCTTCAGGCTAATGTTTCCATGGGCTAAAGTTTCCATGGGCGTCCAAAAACTCTAAATCACATCGCTTATTGCTAAATGGGTCATGTTAATCCGTTATTTCCATCTTCAAACAATTGCATCCATAAAGCAAGGGTTAACCCCTTCATTCTAACCTCTGATCTACAGGGTGATGTCTGATTGGCCCCTGGGGGGTGGCCTTCCTCTCTGTTACCAGCTCACCCTCTGAGGCTTATGGGATAGGACACCCCCCCCCCCTCCCCACCCCAACCCCATCACCCGTTGACCTGAAGCCCCGGTGAAAACTGCGCCAAAGACTCTGCACCTGGGGCTTGGAACACTGGCCTTCCTGAAATGGGCAGCCCCGGATGTGAGGTGAATGTTTACCGTTCCGTCTGTGTGTCTGTGTGTGTGTCTGTGTGTGTGTCTGTGTGTGTGTCTGTGTGTGTCTGTGTGTGTCTGTCTGTGTGTGTGTGTGTGTGTCTGTGTGTGTCTGTGTGTGTGTGTCTGTGTGTGTCTGTGTGTCTGTGTGTCTGTGTGTGTCTGTGTGTCTGTGTGTCTGTGTGTCTGTGTGTGTCTGTGTGTCTGTGTGTCTGTGTGTCTGTGTGTGTGGTCACCCTGGTACATTTTGTAACGCTGATCCACCTATCCATCCCTGGTCACTTCACCCCGCTATTCACCTGCCATACACGCAGACACAACTCGGTGACGGTTACACCAGAAACCACGCATGAGTCACTCAGCGGCCATTGTCCCCCAACCTCTCTGCTCCGCGTCCGCGTCCCCTGTCCAGGTGGGTCCGGCGGGACCGGCGGAGCCCGCGGCGGAGGCCGTGTGTCCGGAGTGCGGTCAGATCCACCGGGCCTGGGAGAACCACCTCTACAACTACCGCCTGGAGGTGGACGATGACCTGGTGTGCCACATCTGCCTGCAGCCCCTGGTCCAGCCCCTGGACACGCCGTGCGGCCACACCTTCTGCGCCCGCTGCCTCCGCAGCTTCCTGCAGGAGCGGGACTTCTGCCCGCTGGACCGGGCGCGCCTGCACCTGCAGGTGTGCCGGCGGAGCAGCATCCTGGTGCACAAGCTGCTGGACAAACTGTCAGTGTCCTGCCCCCTGGCTCCGGCCTGTAGCCTCAGCATGCCCCGCTGTGACCTGGAGGCCCACCTCAAACACAGGTAGGTCGGAGAGGACGCACGGCAAACACGGGGCGGCGACGTCCGGTGGGGCGGAGTCGTGCTTGTTCACAGGCGCACAAACACGCACACGCAGCCGCGACACGCTTGGCACTGCCCGGCGGAGGGAGGGGTCGATGTGTTTTGTATGGGATGCACGTTGACCTCTGTCTGCTGACACAGGGTCAGGTGTTCATTCATCCCGTAAGGGTCCAGGGGTTGTCCTGTGCTGCCCCCCCCCCCCTCCCCCCCACCACCACCGGCAGCCGGGGCAGACACGAGACCCAGTCGGAGATTAGGTCCCATGTCATGTGACCGGGGATTAACAGTTACTCGGTCATGTGGTCCGTTGTGTCATCCGGGCAGAGGCTCCGTGTTCTTTGACTTCCACCATGCTGGGAAACTTCAACTCCAGAGACCTCTTCAACCATTTCTTCTGTGACACAGCCAAGGGAAACCCCGAACTGTGGTGAGTCCGGTGGGCGGGTCATCTGTCTGCAACCTCCCCGTAATCGATCAAACCTGGCGATCCTCACACGCGCACAAATCGTGACGCGAGCGTTTGGCCGTGGGGAGGGCGCCAGGGCGGCGGCGCCTGTTGAGTGCGTGTGAAGGAGCTCGATCTGAAGCGAGAGTGGTCTGCATTGTAATGTACTGGAAGGTGTGACGTCAGTCAGTTGACATGGTAGTTTTCGGTCTCTAACGTGTGGTGCTGTACTTTTGTAGTGTTTGAATCAGTGAGTGGGTCAAGCATTGTGCAGAGATGCCTCTAGCTGGAGTTTATTTCTCGGTTATTAGGGGGAGGTTGGGTGCTGGGCTTTTAACTGGTGGACTTGCCTGTTGTTTTTTGTTCTCCTGCTGTGACATGACAAAACTCTTACGCACTGCTCGCTAAGCCACCAGTGAACTGTGTGCCGTTCTGAACTGTGTCAGCTGTGAATCAGAGGAAGGCCAACCAACAGGTTAAAAATCTAATTGTCCTTAAAATAACAGACTTAACAAGCTACATTTGTATTAGATAGTAACACTTGGTTTGAGCAAAATAGCATATAAATCTCGTTTTGAGTTATGTTTTAGGTGAAACAGATTATTTTGATCTTTTCAGACTGAAAACTGCATAAAAGAAAGCTACAAAAACACAATAATTTCAAGAGACCTACCATTTTCAGATGCCTAAATATTTGTGCTTGTATGCTTGCATGTTTCAAGAAGTCTAACCTAGTGTAATTTGTCTTGTTCAATGGCAGATTAATTCACTTATTTCAAGCAAACATCTTCCTAAATGTAGTTTTTTTTCTCCTTATTTTTTGACTGTCATCTTTCGCGGTGTGTACATTTCTGAATCTGGCACTAGGTAAACTCTTCATTTCGGGGTTGATGACTGGTTGATAAGGGAGATTTACCTTAATGAGCTTAGGCTAACAAGCTTATGCTACCACTAACAGGCTTTTCCTGAGTCAGCTGTCTGAACATGTTCCTGCCTTGCCCTTCCATGCCCAGTCCAGCCTCTGGCCCAGTGTCAAGTGAGGCTCAGTTTTAATTATTCTAAAAAGTGCATCCTTTTTCTTTCTACCTTTCCGCCATAAAAGTAATCACCGCTGCACCACAGTTGGATTGGTGTTACCAGTGGGATCAAATCCTTTGCCAACAATGTCAAACAATGTCAACAAACATTGCCAACAATGTCAGTTAGTGATTACCTTGAATGGAGGAAGGTGGGAAAGCACTTGCAGTCTTCAAAAATACATCAATGTTTTCCAGAACGTTTTTATAGCATTACAAGCAATCTTTTCACAATGTTGTAAAAACATTTTTATTTGGGATAGCCCTGCAACGTTCACTTTTTGGTGTTGTGTTATTCAGGAAAGAGGACGGAGGACGGAGGGGGGGTTAAGATGTACTTTAATCAAGTTAATTGACACCATTGGGTGACAGAACACTAAACGTCCCCAAACCCAATGAAAAAACACAGCAGAGAGCCAGAACAATACTGACCTACGGCAACCCAGAAGGAGAACAGGAAATGACAAACTTTCTTAGTAATTTTTCTTCTGTGAAAAAGGGATTAACCCAACCTCTAAGACAGTAATGGAACTAAGGATGTGATCATGAAAGACAGACCAGCTTGGACATTCACTCATGTGTCATTAAAGCCGCCCAAAGTCTGGGATTGGGAACCTCCACCTCTGTTTGATTACAACAGAAGAATGCCAAGGCACTCGAATTGTACTCCTTGGGTAGGAAGTTCTGAAACATGTCAGTTTGTTTATCATAGACTGGCTGTGGTTCTTCCTGCTAACTCCATGTCTGGCAGCTAACTAGCACAGGGAAGAGCTGGCAACATCCCTGGGACATCTCTGTCAGTATACCCGAGGTTGAAAAACAGCGCTCTACAGTATTTCAATGTGGTGGTATTTAAACTTTTGACAGGTACTTTTAATGTAACCAGGCTTAAGACCCAGCACCTCCTTCTCCCTGTGTACAGGTGTCCAGGGACACGGTCTCAGCAGACCAGTTCAGAGGGACCGCAATGTGACCACGGGGAGGAGGGAGTCATGGTGGCCAGCCCTCCCAGGTCCCCCAGCTCCCCCCAGATGGAGACTGATCTGAGGGAAGAGAGCTCCCCGTCGCCCCCCATTGGCACCGCAGCCAGCATGTGGACTGACGAGCCGGGACTGGACAACCCTGCTTTTGAGGAGAGCACTGAGGAGGACAGTGAGTAACATTTGTGTTTGTGTGTTCGAGTCCTTACTGTACAAACGGGCTGCCCGAACATGTCTCTGGAGACGCTGCAGTTCCCTTCAGTGCACTCGGCCCTCTCTCCCACCCCAGTAGTGATGACCAAAATCATTTAGCTTTTCATCTGGCTTTGTAACAATTAAGTGTGCTAATTTAAGTTGCAGGGGACAGGAACAGGAACAGGATTGGAAAGCACTGTTATACAACAGTAGTAAACCAAGGAAAGAGAAGTCAGGACATTGGACAAGAAAAAGGTGTATTCTAGGTGTTAGGTTTAGGGTTGCGTTTGAGTTAGGGCTCATGGGGGTAAGCGTCGTGCCTTATTGTTAGATTTAGGTGTAGGGTTTAGCGTTGACGTTATTGTATTTGTGGACTCAAAGTATTTAAGGCGTGCGTGTGCGTGTGTGTGGGTCACTAATCCCTCTCTCTTTTAGGTGTTGTAGGGTTGGAGTGTGTAGTGCCCCGGGTGAAGAGACCCCTGAGTAACCCCTGCATCCACCTCCTCCGCACCACCAGCTCCGCCTCCTCAGGGTGGGACTGCCCCGAGTCCCCGCCTCTTTCTGCGGAAGAGGGTATTACATCACTACCTCCATTTGACTGCCTGTCTGTTAAACCTCCCCGTCCCTCCAACATCTGTAATGTTTCACAAACACAACAACGTGTCGGCAGGTTGCGTGAAGCTGCCGTCCCTCCCAGAGGGTGAGATCACCACCATCGAGGTCCACCGGTCCAACCCCTATGTAGAGCTGGGCATCAGCATCGTCGGGGGCAACGAGACACCCCTCATCAACCTGGTGATCCAGGAGGTTTATCGTGACGGGGTGATCGCCAGAGATGGCCGACTGCTGGCCGGGGACCAGATACTACAGGTGAAGAGCGCGGTTCACCTCCCCGCTGCCGTCCTCTCTAATGTCCCATCACACCTTGACGACCATCCCCCCGCCCCCTTCTCGCCCTTCCAACGTCTCTCTCCCCCCTCCGTTCTCGCCCTTCCAATGTGTCCCTCTCCCCCCTCTGTTCTCGCCCTTCCAATGTGTCCCTCTCCCCCCTCCGTTCTCGCCCTTCCAATGTGTCCCTCTCCCCCCTCCGTTCTCGCCCTTCCAACGTCTCTCTCCCCCCTCCGTTCTCGCCCTTCCAACGTCTCCCTCCCCCCTCCGTTCTCGCCCTTCCAACGTGTCCCTCTCCCCCCTCCGTTCTCGCCCTTCCAACGTCTCTCTCCCCCCTCCGTTCTCGCCCTTCCAACGTGACCCTCTCCCCCCTCCGTTCTCGCCCTTCCAACATGTCCCTGTCCCCCCTCCGTTCTCGCCCTTCCTACATGTCCCTCTCCCCCCTCCGTTCTCGCCCTTCCAACGTGTCCCTCTCCCCCCTCCGTTCTCGCCCTTCCAACATGTCCCTGTCCCCCCTCCGTTCTCGCCCTTCCAACATGTCCCTGTCCCCCCTCCGTTCTCGCCCTTCCAACATGTCCCTGTCCCCATCTCTGCAGGTCAACAGCGTGGACATCAGCAACGTGTCCCATAACTTTGCCCGCTCCACACTGGCGCGCCCCTGTGCCACGCTGCAGCTCACCGTGCTGAGGGAGCGGCGCTGTGCCTCCCGCCCACCCCCCTCCACCACCTCGTCAGTGCCCCACGCCCCCTGCTCCACGCCAGAGGGTGCCCCCTCCAGCCCTGCCAGCCTGAGGATCACCCTGCACAAGCGGGACTCATCGGAGCAGCTGGGCATCAAGCTGGTGCGGAGGACGGACGAGGCCGGGGTGTTTGTTCTGGACCTGCTGGACGGAGGCCTGGCGGCCAAGGACGGACGGCTGTGCAGTAACGACCGCGTGCTGGCGGTCAACGAGCAGGACCTGCGACACGGCACACCTGAACAGGCTGCTCAGATCATACAGGTAAAAACGCTCCCTTCAAACAGGGATTTTGAGACAGGGGGTCGGAGAATTCCCTCCTGGTTGGTTCGATGGCTCAGCTTCTGTAATCTGTTGACCTACAGGCCAGCGGAGAAAGAGTCCACCTGCTGATTGTTCGACCCACCAAGCCCACGCCCCCACCTCCACCAAGCTCTGCCTCCAGCAGAGACCTGTACTGCCATGACCACTTCCTGCCCAATCACCACCACCATCATCACAGCTCCTCGCCCAGCCCGGTGCCCAGCTGTGCCCACATGGCCCGTTCAAGCACCCACAAAGTGAGCTGACCCGCTGAGCTGTGTGTCCGTGTGTGTGGGCCCAAATGGGCCCCGCTTGGAAGTGTTGTTAGAATCACCTGTGCTTGCTAATCAAGCTAACACACACCAACACAGTTACCTGGTATGTGCAATGGTGCTGTCATTGGTAGACAACATAGAGGGAGATTCTCCTGATGTCTGTTATATGTAAATCAATGTGTTTGTGCATGCGTGTGTGTGCGTGCGTGTGTGCGTGTGTGTGCGCAGGACCTGTCCCAGTGTGTGACCTGTAAGGAGAAACACATCATGGTGAAGAAGGAGCCTCATGAGTCTTTGGGCATGACGGTGGCCGGGGGGCGGGGCAGCAAGAGTGGAGAACTGCCCATCTTCGTGACCAGCATCCAACCACACGGCTGTCTGTCGCGGGACGGACGAATCAGACGAGGTGAGCCGTGGTCCCCATTACCATGGCGGGGGCTACTAGTGTCCAGGTCTCGGGGGACGATTCTTGTTGCCAGGTTTTGGTTTGGCTCTCTTCCCGTGCTCGTTATCCGCCTCAGAGACATGTTCAGGGGCCAGTGTCTCCCAGGACTCTTTGTTCCCACTGATCCTCTGTCCTCGTTCTGTAGCTCCCCCGGCTCCCCCCTCCCTCGGCTCCCCCCTCCCCTGCAGCCCACTTCTCTCCCTCTCTCTCTCTCTCTCTCTCTCTCCTCACATTTTATTCCCTCTGTCCCCTGACGCGTCCAGGTGACGTCCTTCTGAGCATCAACGGTCAGGACCTGACCTACCTGAGTCACAGTGAGGCTGTGGGCACCCTGAAGGCCAGCGCGGCCTCGCCCTCCGTCCAGCTGAGGGCCCTGGAGGTCAGCATGGTGGAGGACCCGGGCCAGGGCCCAAGCCCGGTGGACCAGCTGCTACCCCCGCACCACCACACGCACGACTCCGACTACGACTCCTCCTGGTCCCCCTCCTGGGTCATGTGGCTCGGCCTGCCCAGGTACGTGGGGGGGGGGAGGCGCGGTCCTGGGGAGCTTCGGTTGGTTGGGGCTTTATCATTTGGCCAATCAGATTGGCTCTGAGAAATATGTTAAAAGGTCTGTGATGGGTCAAGTGTATATATAACAACATATTAGAATTAGACTGCCTTTGTGGAAATGCATCGCCATGTAACTCAGGTGTGCATGTGAATGTGTGCGCTGGGTGGGTGTCAGTGTGTGAGTTTTACTATACCTGTGAGCTCCAGATGTCCTCAATATAGTGACACATGGCAAATCATGATCAGTGAGGACATTTTGCCAGTCCTCGCTACAAAAAGCTTTTTTTCAGGTTTTGGGTTTTAGGTTAGGGTTATAATGGGGTTTTCGGGGGTTAAGGTTAGGGTTTGGATGGGGGTTAGCATGTGTGTGTGTGTGTGTGTGTGTGTGTGTGGGCGCGTGTGCACACGTTATGTAAGGCTGTCCATATGGGAATTTATGTTGGTGAGTGCGCTGTAAACATCAACAGCTGTGGATTGCCCACCAAGGGGCATGGGGAGGGGCATGGGGAGGGGCATGGGGAGGGGTTCCTCCCCCGACACACCCCTTCCTGTCCTTCCACTCTGTCTGTCTCTAATCACCTCTTGCACTCACTCCCCGTATCCGTCACCATCTATTTCTCTGGTCACCCTCTCTGTCTTTGTGCCCTCCTCCAGCCATTTCTTTACACCCCCCCCCCCCACTGCCCCCGTCGCCGAACTTGTCCTAATCCTCTCCGTCCATCGGTTTTCTCTCTCTCTCTTTCCCGCTGTCCCTCTCCCTCTAAAATGCCCTCCCCTCTGTTCTCCCTCAGCTACCTTCACAGCAGCCATGAGATCGTTCTGCGTAGGAACCACCCGGGGAGCTGGGGCTTCAGCATCGTCGGGGGATACGAAGAGAACCACAGCAACCAGGCGTTCTTCATCAAGACCATCGTCCTTGGAACGCCGGCGTACTACGACGGACGCCTCAAGTAAGACATCGGTCACGTTGTTGGGTTCCGGGCACCAAGACTCGTGTCTGTCGACCGACAAGAGAGTATTTTATCTGAATTTATATATTGATATAAATATATAAAGATCCATCAACGTTGGCATTGCTGTTGAGGCGTCCCTCTTTCTCCTCCCAAGGTGCGGGGACATGATAGTGGCAGTTAATGGGTTGTCAACAGCGGGGATGAGCCACTCAGCCCTGGTGCCCATGCTGAAGGAGCAGCGCAGCCGAGTGGCTCTAACCGTGGTCTCCTGGCCTGGCAGCCTGGCATAGGTCCGGATCAGAACCAGGCCAAACCACACTGAAGACCGGACCAGACTGCATCAGGCCGTGCTGAGATTAGTCACGACTGGAATTAACCACGGCCAAAATCACACTGGACTGGATCGAAACCAGGTTATAGTGCAGAATCATCAAGTGCTACTCTGCTGGACCTACTGTAATACAAGAGACTGCATCTAACCAGGCTGGGGTGAACATCGCCGTACTGGGGGGAAAAAAAATCACCTGATACGAGGCTGGAGAATGCCAGCCCCACATCTCTCTCTCACACACACACACACACACACACATACACACGCACGCACACACACACACACCTGTGTTCGTATGGTCATGTTGTCTGTCTTCATCCCCACATGTGGAGACTGGGACTATATCTATTTAAGGACTGTAGTTCTCAATGGACTTCACTGGGCCGCAGTGGTAGTTTCCAGGGGTGGATTTTAGGTGTGACGCAAGGTTACAGAACATTTCAGATAGAAATTCACTGCATAGATTAGAAAGGATTCTCTGCCATGTAGAATAATGAATTATCAGCTATAGGCCATGTATTTCTGTCTGAAACATATCTTCTTTCTGTGTTACTGTTAGACTGAGAAAATGGGAGAAAACATTTTGAAATAAGTTCAGGAAGCGACTTTGTTTAAAAAATATTCACCTATTTACTTCCAACTGATAACTACCCACCTGAACAAACCCCATGGGATATTTTCATTCCACCAAACAAAAGAGTTTCAATTGGACAAATTCAGGTAGGTCCCTCCCCATTTTGGAAAACAGAACACAACAGGGAAGGACTCACCTGAATGTTCCATAAACTCGGACAAAACTTCCGGTTTTTGTTTGGCAGAACGAACACACCCCAGGCCTTACCAGATAGCTGCCACGCCGCCCCGAAGACCACCCCCCCCACCCCCCCCCCCATCCCCCCGACGCAACCTTAGGCCTCATCACCGTGACGACCCAGCCGTCAGCTTGCTGGAGTTTTATACATTTGAGAATGTGTGTTCAGCAGTTTGTTTAATAAAATACTTCCCAACAGAGGGCACAAGAGTGGAAGTCAACCTGCCAACACACATCAGAGGAAACACCTCCGTGCGCCACTTTGACTCAGTTCTGCACTCTGGTTCTGTAGCAGTATCGTGACCACCAACGATGTGTGCGTTGCATTATTCAAAGAAAGACTCTCAGGCAGTGTAAGTGCAATTTCTTGTTCGCCATGTTCTTCTCTATAATGAAAAGACCACAGTTCAGAACATGCGAAAGTCACTTAGTAGAATCATGGCGTTGGAGACTTTTGCAACACGTGTGGATTGGCCTCAGCTTCACGGCAAACAATCGCACTGCACACCCATTTTACACAGACCAAAAATACAAACACAACATGAACAAATATGAACATTTCAATGGTTTCAGTTTATATACTGATGCCAGTTAATTGAAATACATTTTAAAAGCCCTAATCTGTCGCAAGACAGGAAAATCGCATGCATCTGTTGGTCACAGATGAAGTCAGTGCGTGTATCAGGAAAACACTGTGTTTATAGTTACCAACATTTGCCTCATGCAGCATGACACAACTCCTTCGCAAAGAGTCGATCCATTGTGATATTTTTTAATAGTTTTCCTGGATGTACACACTGACTACGACTACCTCCTCCTGACCCCCTTGCCAGGTCCCACTCGAAAGAGGTTTTAAGCCCACCTTAGTCGGTTCATGACCCTGAAGAGGAAGATGAGCATGCTCGTACGATTCCCCAGACCAGAGTTCTGTTTGCGTGTTAAAGTCTTCAGTCATAAAAGCTCATTTTCTCCAGGCGGCTGGTCTTCTAGCACCCTGCATGTGAAGAAACCGGTTGTGGAGGCCGGTTTGGTTACCCATCAGAGGTCCCGGTCCAGTTCAATGGAGGGCCGGGTTTCTGCCGGTTTAATCGCTCACTTTATTAGGTCACCAATTGGTTAGTTTCTACCCGCACCTGGTGGTTTAGGCTTGATCTGGGAAACAAACTGAAGGAAAACAAAAACCTGCAGTGGAACCGGTTTGACACATCTGTTACGTATGGTCCGACATACCAAGTTCCCTAAAACAGGCGGCGTTTTGGTTGAGTACATTCACTTCTCTGGAAACTGGGCCGATCAACAGTCCTGCAGTAAAGACGCCAATTACGCAGGCCTTTGATGTGCCATACCTGACCAGATTAAATGCGCACTAACATGGACCCAAACATTCTACAGGGTATTTCTGAGACTTTAATTTCATTCATGAAAACAAAAACACTCCACCTGTTCAATTTGTTCATTGTAGAAGTGAGACACAACAGAGTGCAACTGTTCTAGTCCCTGGAGGGCATTTAGAAACAGAGCCGCTTTCCTGAGGCCCTTCTATCCACCACCTAACAAGGCCTGATTGGGGAAAGTGCCTCATCAGGGGGTGGCAGCAGCTGCTTTTGTTTTTTTACAGCCTCAGGCCAGGTGGTTCTCCCTACAGTGTTGGGCCGAAGGTGACAGGAGAGGGTGCATGAGTCATAAAGTAAAAATGAAACAGTTGCAGTTGTGAGGGTTTATTTGAAGAGTGGACCCCAGAAGCAGCAGTCTGCCGGAGCAGCAGCCAACAGGGATCTAATAATGCATAACAGAAAGATTCAGCTCCTGAAAATTACTGAACAAAAAGACGTTTAACGCGGAGCAAATAGGTTCCTGGACACCTGTGGGTCCATGTCAGAGCAGGTGTAACAGGGTGAGGGGGTAGGGCAATACAGCTTTAGGGGGTAGAGTCATTCAAGCTTGTGTTACGTAGTCTGGCAGCCAGTTCGCTGGTCTCAGCCTGTGTGGACGCTGTCCCAGACTCTGTCTTGGTCTTCCTTTGTGAAGACTTGCCCTTTTTGGGGTGACTCTTCTGCAAAAAGGGTGAACAAATCAATGGTTTAAATCACATTCAGAGATCGCCCTTTCCCCAAAATCCTTTGAAGTGTTAGACTATGTAATGGTTGATAAAAGCACCCAAATTACTAAAATGTGCAAGTATCACAGAAATCCCAGCCAAATACTGAAATGCAATGAAATATTGGAAATTAGCCCGGCAGTTCTCAGCCTTGAAAAGACCTGGTTCACCTGGAGCTTCTTCTTCAGCGGGTCATGAACCACTTGGTGTCGTCTCAAACTCTCCTAAGGAGAAAGGTTAGTTTTTATGTTGAAATTACACCAAAATCGGAGCCAAGTGGTTTTGCAAAACAATTACAAGTGCTAAGAGTCCTTGCGGTTACTGACGGTCAGTAAACTCACCTGCATAGCGAAGCTCTTGCCGCAGCCTTCGTGGGCACAGCAGAAGGCCTTCTTGCCCTCGTGTTCTGACAACTGATGGTTCTCAAGGTTGAAGCGCTTTGTGAAGGTCTTCCTGCACTCCGCGTCAGAGCACTGGAACACCTTCTTGGGCACATCGGAGTGTATCCGTAGCTGGTGCTGCTTCAAGAACCATGCCTCCAGGAACACCCTGCTGCAACTGTCGCACTGCAACTTGACTGAGAACACAGCCAGTGAGGAGCAGACTTTACTGCTGTGTCACGGGTTTTACAGGGAATAATGTAGAATCACATGAGATTAGTGCAAAACAAGGCAAAGGAAGTTCTTGAAGGGGTCAGTTTTCACTCTATGAAAGTTGGCTTTTGCCACACCAAGTCTAAGTGTCCTATAGGGTGTTCAAGCCGCTAACCCTAGAGAAATGTTCTCCCGCAGGGTGGGTTTGAAGCCAACCTACTGCTCTTTCAGAAATGTGTAACTCCTTTCCTATCCAATAAAGCAGGAGAGTTGCTCTTTTAACCCAACCTATCAGTTTATGGAAACCAAATGCATTTGCAGTCAATAGGATGTTTTGCAACACTGAAATCTTCAGGTTGGAGTTAAAACTACACTGTTGTGAAGAAAGGTCAGCTGACCAGGGAGATGTCAACAGGTACATTAAGCACACACCACACCACACACACACCTCTGTGCACAGCCTTCCTGTGTTTCTGGTACTCAGACCAGGTCTTCCCCTGGAATGGACAGTCCTCCACAGCACAGGGGTAACCTGGGACAGAAAATATACTCTTGTGAATATACAAAAACAACTTTCTCTACTACTAGAACCTCTCAGGCAACAGACAGTCTGGCAGGGGCACCTTGGTGAACTTTCCCATGTCGCTTCAGTTGTCCAGGAGCAGCAAATTGCTTTTTACAGTCCTCAATGTCACATCTGTGGAAAGAGGCCAGAGCTCAGGCTGCTGTGGTAGAACATACACAAGTGTGTAGGGCAGCATGGGACTCACTGAAAGGGCAACAGTTGTTTATGTTCCATCTTGTGCGTCTTGAGCTTGCTCTTCTTTCGGAACTCCTTCCCACAGACTTCGTGGTCACACTGAAACAGATTAAACATGGATTTCACCTCAGCATCTCTAGTGATTTAAATAAATACAGACCCATACTCAAACATTCAGTTTATCAACACACAAAAAAACTAAACTAGAATGGAAGACTGAAGGGCAACATTTTTTAACAAGTGTTGACGAAATCAAAAGGTATGAAGAATAACAAGCACAGCCTAAGTGCTAAGCTAACCTTATAGTGCTTCTCCTGGAGCTGGTGAACCTGTATCATGTGGTTTTTCATGCTCGCATGTGTGACAAAGTCTGCGGCGCATCCTTCCGCCTGACACCTGCGGACACGGGGACTGAGTTACTTCCACGAGTCGTCGCAAACGTTTAGGCTACTTGGCTCATTCGGTAGCATTTTTGGTTTGAAACCCATTCACATATAAACTAGCTTTGGTGCCAGGCAGCCTCTTGTCTTCAGCCAAACGGTTGTCTCCTTGCCAAAGGGTTTGGAAAGGCAACAACGTGGCATTGTTGATTACTGAAAAGTGTACCTTCCAGACTCAAACTGGTGAGTGAAGAAGCTCCTTTGACCTTTAGGAAAGAAAAGCTTAATACTCACTTGTATGGTCTCTCGCCACTGTGGCTCAACTCATGTCTGGTGAGCTCATAGCGGGTGCAGAATCGCTTGTCACAGTTCTTGCACGAAAAGGGTTTCTGAATGAAGATGAGAAACATCCTAGCTCTCCATGTAACAAACACTAAAAAAGTAAACATTGCCAACCCAACATACATTTCACCAACTAAGAACGGCACAATCACTGATCTGATCAGACAGAAATATAGATTTCAGGACATTGAATTAGATCTCTTTCTAGGTCATCGGTTGAAAAATTCCAGCTGGTAACGATAGGTACTTACCAAACCTGTGTGCTTGCAAAGATGGGCATCTAATTTCCATGATTTATTGAAGGTGGCTTTGCAGTTGACAAAAGAACAAATGAAGCTTTTTTGGACTTGTATACTTTCTCCCATTGTTTAACAGTACAGATAAAAGTATTTTCGGTAATGCAGCCTCAAACAAACCTCTGAAGGCAGGTCATCTATATGCCTACAAAGATGGATGCACCTGAGGATGATATATTTTATTGGTCCATACCATTCTTGGAAACCAGCAGGGTGTTTTAATACGTGCAATGGAACATGAATTGTATAGAAATTAAATGTGGCCTCAGTAACAGCCTACATTCACTCCAGGAAAAGTATTTATATAGTTGTAGTAAAATATGTACGTTTTTGAACGTATACTGGTCAACTGCTTCATGATTTAATTCGTCCATCACCCTGGATTTGAACCTAGTTCGTTCCTGACTTGCATAAAGTTGGAACAATGAATTTCTGTGGACTAACACACATTGATTTTGAAACAACTTAACGGAAAGATACTAATGGACGGATGATTTAAAATGGTTCAACAGACATTATTGACTAAATTTGTAATGTGTTCATTCTGCACTTTGAGATAAAAATACAAACTAGCCTCCAGAAGAGATTTCTGGCTCTGATATCATAGGCCTATATCCTCCTATATCATCTGTTGTTGGTTGATTAAATTGGCTAGCTAAGCAAAACTTTCTACTGAACAGCAGTTGTTTGGATTCAGGTCATTGAGCTTACCTTTTCGTGGACTGATTGTAGGCTTTAAAACTGTCATCTATGCTCCTGAAACTGTGCATTGGTGCTATCCTATGTGTTCAACCGTGTGTGTGTGTGTGTGTGTGTGTGTGTGTGTGTGTGTGTGTGTGTGTGTGTGTGTGTGTGTGCAGGCTATGTGCACATTAGTAGTCGGAGCTGAGCGACTGTCTGTCTCTAGTCATCACACAAACAGGGAATTTACAGCCCCAACTCGTGGCCTTATTAATCTCTTCCATACTTCTAGCTGATAGCAGTGATTTACAGTCACATGCTCAGTCTTCATTCTCCTAGTCTGTCTCAATGTGATGTAAAAACCAGAATTATCCAATCCTGTAGACCAGAGGTTCCCAACCTAGAGGAAGCACCAAAAAGAAGCATCTAGGGGGGCCCTGGGCCTTACCTGATTTGATTCTTTATTTATATATTATGTTTTGTCTGCAGACTTATGCTTGCAACACCACATTAGCATGTCTTTATATTAAGATTCCCAATTCTATGACCATATTCTTTATTTAGACTGGAATATTTCCCAAGGATACTTTAATTGTGAATGAATGTTTATACAATTCAGGACCGCTGCTAAAATGTAAAAACAAAACAGGAAATCTTTAATCTTATGTAGTCTGTGTCTAGCCTGAAAATCTGACGGATCTTTCTGAATGAGTAAAATCGAGAACCCAGAGGGGCTGTCATTTTCAGAACTTTCCAGCTGTATTTACCATATAAATGAATAGCAATAGCTTGTCCGTTCTATCAATTGCAGTTCTAGGCATTTAATCTTACCCAACAGGTGAAATCAAGGTAGATAACATTCTTAAACTGCCCTGAGGGCGTTTCCTCTGCTCCCTCCCACGCTTGAGGTCACCTGACGTCACTATCGGACTATCCCTGTCCGGTTTCCTGCTGGCCCCACTGCCCTAATCCCCCCTCTGACGGGACAGGATCGATAAACCCCGGCTCAGTACCTGTGTATGACCGTGGTCTCAACTGATAACCACTGCTGACAAATAGGGGGATACAAGTGCCCTATCTGTCCACCTATCACCCAGATAGATAGTGTGTGTGTGTGCTGTGTTTGGCCTGGGATTTCCTTGCTCCATTGTCTTCCCCCCCCCCAAACCCCACCACCACCCCCGACCCACCACCAGTTCTCCCTCACATTACTGACACAAATGCACTGTTCATTTACTCACTGGCAGTGCTTCACCAATTTGGATCGGACTCTAACAAGGCCACAGACAAAGGAGAACACAACGGGGGGGTGGGGGAGAACAACAGGAGCTCACGGAGGGAAACATTGTGAATAGGTGGAGAGAGACACAAAGTCTGATGTCTTATCGTCCTTATATCATCCCATACAGCTTCTGCCGTCATTCCTCCCTCAGAGGGCTATGAATGTGTGTGGTTAATGTGTAACAGGCTGGGTCGATACGGCTTCTCTGGCCTGCTGGCTGAGCTGACAGCCTCAGTCTGTGTGCGTGTCAACCGCCTGTGATTAAGGAGCTCCACCACCTTCATCCACAGGTCCCCCGTTGCACGCCCAGCCCTTCTTTCTCTCATCCTTCCTTTCGAGTGTTTACCGTTTCCTCTTTCAATCAGTAACTCCCGAGAACAGGCGCTGCGGACGAAGCCGAGTCACACACACGGTTTCCTCTTTCTTAAACGTCCCTTGTACATTCGAGCGGCACCGACATGGAACAGGAGGACAGGAAGCTTCCGGACAACGCAGCGTAATCTCGCCACCCAGGTCTCAACGCACTGAGCAATTAGCCGGGGGCTTGGACGTGCCCTGCTGATTGATCTCATTGATTCTGGGTTTGCATTCATCCCTAGAGTATTCATTCAGCTCGTTGGACACACCGGTTGGATAAGGCAGGTGTCTGTGTCTACTGGACTCATGTTGACAGGTCATAGGGTTAAGGTCATACTGAAGGGAATAGACGACACGACCTGTTTCCCACAGATGGGAATTCGACAGTCACACAAGGATTACTATCAATATAAAAAAAATTTCCACCACTGATAAAAACATTGGAATTTGACAGTTGCAATGTCACGGTTGGGTCAAGTAATTTCACATCACTTATTGCAGTGATAAACTGTTGTGTTTACATTCAGGACTCACTATTCTTGCAATACTCTGAACACTGAGTCAGTGCTTGTTCTCCCTTCTACATGCTGTCCCTCGTCCAGCTGCTTCTGCTATCTCAACAAACACGGTCCTAATTGGAGTAAATATTGGGTGAAGTACTGAGGTGGGATGGGATAACATTTGTCAGATAATCAGTGAGCCAGTCAGCCTCTGCTGATCAAACACGTCAAGTACAGGGGCAGTTCGTACACACACCCAACTTCAGGACAGTTGCACACACAAGGCATGTTCACCTGAAGGGAGATGGAGCCTTAACAGTTGAACGATCAAAGACGGATTGGGGCCATTTGGGGAGGTTAGAAATCGTTTGTGCTCCAAAATTCATAGGGTGTTGGATTGGAACCTGTCATTAACATGCTGACAGCAGCTAGAGCACAATCTAAAATGAAAAGGAAACATTCTCTCCCACGCCACAGAACAGAAGGCACTTATTCTGTGGAACATCACCCTCTGCTGGTAGTTACTGGTGGTACATGCAGCAGTGTAAAATTCTACAATGCTGCATGAATTTCTATGCAAGATTCCAATCATACTAAAAAAATAACACCTTGTGGATGGACATTTAAATTTGCCTAATTTCAACAACAGATATGACAGCACAGTGGCTTTAAGCAAACATGTGAAGTGTGTACCTTAGAACTGTTCATAGTTCTGTTTGAAATTGCATTTATTGTCAAAGTGATAAGGACAGCCAGCAAATTATTGCCACTCAATGTACATTGTCCCAGTCACCTCCTCCAGAAGTAATACAAGTGTCACTTCAGATGAGGTATATTCATGCACACGGTGTGTGTGTACAAAAAAAAATTCCACAAATAAACAGTTGTATAAACAGTTTATTTTGGTCAGCACAGTTATGCCATGAACTCATAGGGGATGGGCTCCAGCAGCTGAGGTTCATTGCCCTTGGTGCTGATAAAGCGGGCATCTCGGGGAGCAGTGGGCTGTGGGAGGATGGAGAAGACAAACGCAGTTAAGATGCCACCCCCAGAATGCAAGCAACTAGTCATGAGAAACCGCAATACCGGATTACGCATTACACAACACCCCAATCAACAGAGCTGAATGAGCCTAATCTCAGAGAGACAAAGGTGGTGCGCACATGACCGTTACCCAATCACAAAGCAAAACTGCCAAAATATAACTCACCAAAAATAACTGGATGATGTTTACATACTAAGAAAAGAACTATGGTTTAAAATTGCTTAGAATTTTTTTTTAACTGGGAGATTATAATCCTGATCAGGCGATAGCCATGGTACGAGACCATATACCATGGTTATCACATCACCCACTGCTTTAATTGCATTCACAACCGGTCTAAAAGGAGCAATGAGGCATCTTCGGTTTGTGGTACTGATAACGGCACCATTAAGCGGTGTCCAGTACCTGGCGTTTGAGCTCCACCCAGGTGCCCTTCTGCTTGGCCTCCACCTTCTTCTTCTCGTTCTCCTTGACGCGCTGCAGGAAGCTGTCCCGGCTCTTAGAGTGCTTCACATGCTCAATGCGCACGTTGATCCTCTTGGCCAGGATCTTACCCCTGAGGAAAGAAGGGGACACAGGTTCAGCCCGGGAAGCAAAATCCGGACGTGAACGGCGCACAATTCACTCAGATTTAAAACCAACTAGACATTTAAAAAGGTGCACAGTCACGCGATAAACATTTGAAACATTGGCACATTTAAAAAGGTGCAGTTTCCTCCAAAACCATTAATACATTTGGTCTCACCTCATCTAAGTGACCTCACCCTGTCTCAAATATATCACCACCAATCTTAATCAAAATGACTGTTATCTGTTACAAAAGGCTAGATCCAAAAGTCAGAACGATTATCATGCAACTGGAGGGCACGGGTAAATACTGAATCTAAAATGCTGCTTCTGTGGAATGGTGAAATACTGGTACATTTAAATTAAAGTGTATCCTTCATATACCCTAGGTTCAAACATTAGGTGTCTGGCTGGGGTAAAAAAGGACCAACTCTTTGCCCCACGTGAATGACCACTTAGGACACAGGACAGCCCAGGCGGCAAAGTGAAAATGGGGTTCAGAAATGTGACAAGACTACTACAACCTACCTCTAGTCTAGTTATCAGTTCATGTGACCGATGTTAGTTGTCTGAATCTCTGCACATGTAGTTGTACTTACTTGACCTGCTTGTTGACAATAATGCCAACTGCATGTTGGGTAACGTTGTAGACTCTGCCCGTCTTGCCGTGGTAACACTTATGTGGCATTCCCTTCTGGATGGTTCCTGTACCCTGCGGAAGAGACAAGCACCATCTCAGTCCTGAGCTTAAGAAAACCGTTCTGTCACAATGTATTCATTTTGGTTTAGTTGGCTTTATGTTGCCCAAGCAAAACCAGATTTTGATGACAGACATTTGTTTCAGAGAAAATACTAATGTTACATCAATATGATGATCATAGTTTCACCCCCAAAGTTAATTTTACTTGGTGTTGGTCAACCATCATTCTCATTCAGCTGCTTTTCAAACATTGAGGTATCCAGTAGCAGTACTGTGTGCTTCCAGTCAAACAACCCATAATACAGCATGCTTCCAATTACTTTGTGTTGGGTCCACACTATTCTCACCTGCAGCAAACTGTACCATAACAAATGTAATCAAACCGAGGCCATCCGTTTTGAGACATGGTGCATTGTCTACTCCCAAGTAAGGAGTGTTCAAACAAGCCAAAAAATAATCAAACTAACAGGTAAATGCTCCAATGTTCAGGAAACATAAGCGGTTTTCAGCAAAATCCAGAATAGGGGCCTAACATAACCACCTTGAAACAACACAACAAGGCTCACCTTTATGTCCACGATATCTCCCTTCCTGTAGATGCGCATGTATGTGGACAGTGGAATTGGGCCTAAGAAAAGAAATGCAGGTTATTACAACCAACCCCAAAATCATGCCAAGACACAGATGCCAAATTCATGATTGCGACACCCGTTGGTACTTCATCTTAACAGAAAATACAACGAACCAACGACACATTAGCATGTCCGGTGTAGTTCGGATGGACTCACCATGTTTGCGGAAAGACCGGCTGAACATGTACCTCGTCCCCCTCCTCTTGCCTCTGGTGTTCGTCATGATGCCTGATTACTGGAACATTCAGTATCATACATTTTTGTTAGCTACAGTACCATACCAACAATTCCAATTATCCTCAGATCAACCAGACAACTGCGGTCGGTGACAAAGTTAACTGCGAGAAAAATGTATATTTTCCGAATCATAGGGAACGGTTATTGCAAGATTGATTCCGGTTGCTAAAAGTTGTGACAATAAAATGCATTCAAATATATTTGGCATTACCAGCAAACATAAAAAAAACTCATAACAGAGTTAGCTAAAGCTACTGTACGCTCGCCTGTTCAGCCCAACATCCAGTGTTTCATGTCCCCAGAAACGAAGTTAATATAATTGCAGAGTGACAGTTTAGTTATCTTACAGGTCAAGGCGTAGTTATTGTTTATTCCACTGTAACAACAAAGGAAAACAGCTTAAATGTAACTAACGTTAGTCGGCTAGGAAAGGTATCGAACGCTACAGTGGTAAGGCCCACATGGGAAAGCCACGCTGCTACTCCATTCACTAATTACATGACATTTAGGCACAAATAAGCTCCTTTCGCGGATGACTTAATAAACTCAAGGTAATGTTCACTTTCACGTACTAACATCTTTGTATTTACATGCGCTTGAAATGACGTTTTTAAGAGTTTATGGTATTTAACACGGAGAACTTCTTACCCCCGGTTGCTCGCAAGATGGCGGGTACGGCGGAAAGAGAGACTGCAAGACCTGAAATTTCCTCTACAACACAATTCAGTAGTGCCTTCATATTGCCTGAACAAAAATGCTTATGTAGAATGATAGTTTCCTCTTCGCGCTGATCTAAGATCAGTTTAGATTTCATACCTTCGTGTCTTGAACTCCCATTGGGGTTGGGTTAAAATACAATCTGCTCGTTTCCAATCATAAAGTACCAGTCTTATTGGAACCGATTGTAACTAGAATTGGATAGTTAACCCACAGTGAAACGTTAAAATTTAATAAACCACTGTTTTACTAAATCAGTTAAAATAATGCAAATGTTGTTTTGCATGTGCACTGATGAAAAGTTCGTTGATGAATGTCTGATAGAGGATTAAGTGAACTTCAGTCAAACTGACTCTGGTTTGATACTGCAGTTGTCAATCTCTGCACTGTTGTTTGTCCAGAAGTGTTCGTGATTGCATATTTTTGCGTTTTATATCATGTACGTCACAGAACATGGACAGAGATTATCAAGAACGGCGCTAAGACCAAGCAGAGCTCTCATCGCCTGTCCAGCAGTGTGCCCTCACTAGGGAGTCCTGTTCGCCTCCGCGCGGTGATTGGGTGGAAGATGGCGCTGAGCGAATGGAAATCCTAATGACAGTTTCCAAATTTGCCTCTTTTTGTACCATGGTGAGTAAATGACATCTCTTACACAAATTGCAAAGAGGTCTGCAGGTGGCAAGACAACCGTAGTTGTGTTGTTTTCATTTTGCGTGGCAGGGAACACTGTTAAAATCGTATATTTTTTGCTAACGTTACAGTACTCAGTCTTCCTAGCTAGCTTGCTGTCTTCACTGAAACTCACGTTTTCGTCTCAGGGTTTAGCTAGCTAGAATAGCTTCGTAGGCCTACATTGTTATATTTATCAATTTATGAATGATCCAGCGCGGAGACAAGTCATAGTGTTTTTATCCGCTTGTCTGACCCAGTGACCGCACCGCATAGCTCTGCGGCTTCAGTACTTGCACATTCATTTTGCAGTACTTAGCTAGCCACCTAACGTTAGCAAACGTCACACGGTGCGTGTGGGTGTCAAGCGTATTACTAGCACTGCTTGGTCAAAACTTAACGTAGGTCATTAATTGTTCGTTTAATTGATACACCTGACAAAGTTATGTTTGAATTGGGCACAGAAACACTAGATTTGCTTACTGGAGTTTTTCCCAGATGTCAGTGGAAATTCAGCTGGCCGGCATTTAAGATGACTGTTGTGATTGATGATACGGAGTGTTGTGCGTCTTCCTGTAATACAGGTTGTAAACCACTTTCTCATCGTAAGCGCGATCTATTTCTGGAACACAGCGGATGACGACATAATCAGCTGCGCGCAGTAGATTGACGGAGACATTGTTAAAGCTCACTAGACATGTTCCCTGTCTTTCAGTTCAGCTAACTGTGTTTTTCCATTTAAGAAAAACCCGTTAGAGAAACTTCATTTGGCCTTGGCTTATAAAGGCATTATAAAGCCATTGTTTTGATAATTACTTAACTAACCTCCACCCATGTGACCCTACTCCGGAAATCCTGATTGCTGATACTTTCTCCAGTCTCTGATGTTAGTCATATTCCTTCCTCATTTTTTTTTTTAGCCCCGCCTCCCTGGCAGTTATTGATCATGCATTAAATATGAAATTCCATTTAGAAGTATGGATTGGTACACATTCCCGTAAGCCTTGGCTAAATATAACAGTGCTCTGTGTCTTTGTGTCCTAGGGCGCCAATGCCTCCGCTCTGGAGAAAGAGATTGGCTCAGAGCAGTTCCCTGTCAACGAGCACTATTTCGGCCTGGTCAATGTAAGTGAAGTGAGAGTGCCGCGTTGCAAGCTGGCTGTAGTCAGTGTGTGCACATCTCACTGCTTTCCTTTCTGTTTTCCTGTGTTTGCCCCCCCCCCCCCTACCCTCCCCTGTGCAGTTTGGGAACACGTGCTACTGCAACTCGGTGCTGCAGGCGCTGTACTTCTGCCGTCCGTTCCGGGAGAAGATCCTGGCGTACCGCAGCCAGCCACGGCGCAAGGAGAACCTGCTGACCTGCTTGGCCGACCTGTTCCACAGCATTGCCAACCAGAAGAGGAAGGTGGGCGTCATACCGCCCAAGAAGTTCATCACGCGCCTCCGCAAGGAGAACGGTGAGGGGGATTAGGATGCTTGTGGTTATTTGTGGGGCAAGTTATTGGCTGAAAAGGTAGACCCTGTCTTGTTTCCTCTCCTGCTTTCTCTCATCCCTCTATTGCTTTCTGTTATCCCTCTCTTGCTTTATCTCATCCTCCTGCTTTCTCTCATCCCTCTCCTCTCCATCTGTTTCTTCAGAGCTGTTTGACAACTACATGCAGCAGGATGCCCATGAGTTCCTGAACTACCTCCTCAACACCATCGCCGACCTGCTGCAGGAGGAGAGGAAGCAGGACAAGACCAACGGCCGCCTGGCCAATGGCACACTGGACTCCCAGAACAACAACAGCAACGCTCCGCCCCCCTCCACCTGGGTACATGAGATCTTCCAGGGCACCCTCACCAACGAGACACGCTGCCTCACCTGTGAGACGGTACGTCCGGGTCCAGATTTCTGTTTGACTCCCGGTTGCCCCCACAGGAACCCGTCCCACAGTTCTCAGGCCACTTCAGACCATATCAGCCTGGCAAACAAGTTCATGACCAGATGCCCATGTGAGCTTTTCCACTTTAGTGTTTCTGGTCTGATTCTGACCTACCAGGTTTGTTGTACTGAGGTGGTCACAGAATTCAACACAGCTTATTGCTTCTATGTACATTTTGGAATGGATAAACCAACGGGAACGCAGTGTAGGAATAATATATATGGAATAAAGATGTTTAACAATTTTGCATTATCTAATAATCCATTGTGCTACAGCTCTACATCCAGGCATGGATACAAATGTGAACACTGACTTTGAATGACATATTGCACAAGTTTGCGTTTATTATCCATTTATAACATGGGCAGTTTATGTACTCTTCTAAATGTCAGACTATTACTGTAAACTAATTATGAAAACTGTTATTAAATAGTTTGATTAGTGAAGGGCTTGTGTTGAGGCCTGTGTCCTCCGTAAGGCCAGGCAGTAGGTTTGAGATGAATTTTTTCGTTCTGTTTTAATGAACAACGCTTTATAATGTAATGTAGCGTTTTTGGTCAACATGCTGCTAAAATCATCCCTGTTGTTTATTTCTGCTGACTATAGATGGCAGTGTGAAATGAAAGAAATATTTACTTGGTTATTTGGTATTCATCTTAGACTGATCTGGCTAAATAAATGTGAAACCCCTGGTTTGAAAAACAATTAATTGACCTGTTTATATGAAGATAGAGCAATTTCAATTCTATGCTGGCAGCTAACTTCTAGACATACTGCATGAGCTTTCATTATCCAAAAATGTTTGTCGTTTTCTTTTGTGCAATGTTAAATTAACTATGACTCCCATTCCAACGAAAACAAGTTAAAATGAATTAATTGTACTTATGTATAATTTAAAACCTATTTGATATTAATCAGCTCAACTCACAGCTCAGTGGCAGCCTGCGTTTAACTCTAACACACACACACGTTCTAAATACATTTAAAACATGTAATTCTGTGGACGATGCAACAACTGTGATTTTCTATGCACATTTCATGGCCACTTTATTAGGTACATCTACGTGGTTGGACACTCTCTTTTGTCCCCAGAACTGCCTGAGTTCTTTGCGGTATGGACTCGACAAGATGCTGGGAGCATTCCTTAGAGATTTGGGTCCATGGCGATTTTTATAGCGTCACGCGGTCCTTTCAGATTTTTCTAGACTGGCCGTAGAGAGATGCACATGGTTGGCAACAACATGCCTTGGCATTCAGATGATGCTCAGTTGTTGTTAAGGGACCTTAGGTGTGCCAAGGAAACTCTCCCCACTCCGTTATGCCACCAGCACAAACCTGTACCGATCACACAAGGCAGGATGGATCCATGCGCTTAATGCCAAATTCTGACCCTACAATCTGAATGTCACAGCAGAGAAAGAGATTTGTCAGAACGGGCGACTTTATTCTTCGATCTTCAGTCATCCAGTTTTGGTGATCATCGGCCCACTGTAGCCACATCTTCCTGGTCATAGCCGACAAGTCTAAAACCTGGTGTGGTCTTTTGCTGCTTTAGACGATACATGTAAATGTTTGACTTGTTGTGCCTTCACAAATTTGCCCTTCTGCACACCACTTCTAAAGAGTGGTTATTTGAGTGTTTGTGGCCTTTCTGTCAGCTTGAACAAGTCTGGCCATTCTCTGACCTCTCATTAACAATGTGTTTTTGCCCAAAGAACTGCGGCTCACTGGATGTTTTATGTTTATTGTACCATTTTGTGTAAAGCAGAGAGACTGTGGTGAGTAAAATCTCAGGTCAGATGTTTCTTAGATACTGGAACCACCACATCCGGCTCCAACAATCATACAAGGGTCAAAGTCACTTAGTGCTTGTATCTTCCCCATTCTATTGTTTCAAATACCAACTAAACCTCTGCATACTCTGTATATCGACTTTAACCCGCATGATTCACTGTTGTACTGTTTGTGTTAATGGGCACAGGTACCAAATAAAGTGGCTACAGAGCGTAGCTTGGAACATCATGACAAAAAAAGAAATGGCAGGGATAAGGCAAAAAGATGTATTCCCAAAGCTATGTCTGACCACCCGCTCCAACCTCCGCGGCCGGAAAATCAGTCCGCGTCAAAATCGCAGTCCGCGTCAAAATCGCAGTCCGCGTCAAAAAGGCAGTCTGGTCCTGCCAGTTCCCTGCTGTAATGTAGACCTCCACTGAATGTTGACTTTTATTTTCTATTTCCAGATCAGCAGCAAAGACGAGGACTTCCTGGACCTATCAGTAGATGTGGAGCAGAACACCTCCATCACACACTGTCTCAGGTAACAATAGCACCTAACTACACTAACACACAACACCTCCATCACACACTGTCTCAGGTAACAATAGCACCTAACTACACTAACACACAACACCTCCGTCACACACACTCTCAGGTAACAATAGCACCTAACTACACTAACACACAACACCTCCGTCACACACACTGTCTCAGGTAACAATAGCACCTAACTACACTAACACACAACACCTCCGTCACACACTGTCTCAGCCAACATGTTCAGCACGCTAACCACAGGGTTAGACAACATCCGGCCATGCTGTGCGGGAGTCTTGTCTGACCCCCTCTCATGCACTCGCTGTGTGTCTCTCTCTCCAGGGGTTTCAGTAACACGGAGACCCTCTGCAGTGAGTATAAATACTACTGTGAAGAATGCCGGAGCAAACAGGAAGCACACAAGAGGTCAGAGATGACGGTGTTGTTATATTGGCAATGTGTGTCGTCGCTGTTAAGTGTGTGTGTGTGTGTGTACCAATGTCTGTCTCTGTTCTGACGGGACCTTTAGGATGCGTGTGAAGAAGCTGCCTATGATCCTGGCTCTCCACCTGAAGAGGTTTAAGTACATGGAGCAGCTGCAGCGCTACACCAAGCTCTCCTATCGGGTCGTTTTCCCCCTGGAGCTCCGCCTCTTCAACACCTCTGGAGACGCCACCAACCCCGAGAGGCTCTATGACCTGGTTGCGGTCGTGGTGCATTGTGGGAGGTCAGTGTTGCGTGCGTGAGACGCTTCCCGAGCTGACCCTGTGGCGCATGTGTCTCGCTGACGGGCCCCGTCTCTTTGTTTGTTTTCAGTGGGCCAAATCGAGGACATTATATTGCTATTGTGAAGAGTCACGACTTCTGGCTCCTCTTTGATGACGACATTGTAGAGGTAAGGGGTGGCTGTGTGTTCCTGATCTAACTATGTTATGGGCACACAAATGTCCCCGAATGCTGGTTAAATCAGGAATATTTTACTAATGGCAAGGACTTTTTTTTTTTCTTGTCCTCTTGGTAAAAAATACTGGGTTTCTTGTCCTCTTTGGCTTACATGCTGGGTTTAGGGCAGAAGTTAAAATTGGGGGTAGGGTTAGAATAAGGCATTATAATTCAGGATTAGGCATTACGGCTAGGTTAAGTTTAGGCATAAATCTTAGATTTTAGTAGGTTAAGGTTAGGATTAGTAAAAGTAGGATTTCCTTTTAGGATTGTCAACTTTGTGATCAACATTTATATTACTAATTAAACATGTGGTAAAACCCTATTTCTAGTAGGGGTCACGTTTCAGGGTAAAAATTGCACTTTAGTTTTTGTGGTTAAGTTGTGGATAGTGGTTCCTAAACTGTCCCGTGTGTTCCCCCCCATCCCTCTCTGCAGAAGATCGACGCCCAGGCCATAGAGGAGTTCTACGGCCTGACCTCGGAGATCTCCAAGAACTCAGAGTCCGGCTACATCCTCTTCTACCAGTCCAGAGACTGACTGGGCCTGCGGGGAACAGCGCCACCCTGTGGAGCGGAGGAGGAAAGCCCTGTGTGCCCCGGCCGTGGGAATAAAGGGCCGCGCTAGTGTACAGCCCTTTAGTGGTGTCACTCGTGTCCTTCATACCTGTGTAAAAGCAGCTACTGCAGTTCAGCCTTTGGGTCAGCCCCCCCACCCCCCACCCCCTCCTCCTCTCCCTACTCCTCACTTGGGCTGGAGAGGCCGCTGTAGCGGGGAGTTGTGTCAAAGCCCCGGGTGGACATTGTAAATTGTGTGAGTTTGGCAGGTGTTTTTAGTGAGGTTGTACAGAGGCGGTGGGAATGAGGTGTTGGCGATAGAATGAGGTGTTGGCGATAGAATGGGGGTTTGGCGGGTGGGGTGACGGGGTATTTAATGATTTAACGTGTTTATAATGTCGACTGGGTGTCTTTGACGCCCCCTCGCACCGCAACTGCTTAGTGGCCTGGCTGGCGCCGAGCCCGATCAGACCAGTTGACTGTGCATGACCTGAGAGTGGGGGTGGGGTTGGGTGGGGGGGTCAGTGTTCCAGGCGTGGGACACTTGGGTAGTGTATTTCTACCTTGTACAGACGGGTATTTGTATAAATATTCTATAAAGAGGTGAGATGTTATCGTAGTGGGGGGGGGGATGTTCGACCATGAGAAGACATATGACACTATGGTGCACTTTTGATACCGTTTTGTAGGTGCTGGCAAGGTAACGGTTGATGTGAGGGTTTGCTCGAGAAGGCTTGTTGTAAAATCGTCATTTTCTGTTTTAAAGAAAAATTAATAAAAGCTAACATGCTGCGTGCGTGAGCGCGTGTGTGTGTGTGTGTGTGTGTGTGTGTGTGTGTGTGTGCGTTTTGCTCGGGTAGACTCGTTTCTCCGCCGGGGGTCAGCTGATGACTCATCCGTACTCAACACTGCCGCGCAGTGGTTCTACCTGGTCACTACCAGGTCACACTGCAACAGTAATAACGGCAGTGTAGTATGAATTCACACCGCCAGTCAAAATGCTTCGGACGTAAGCTGCCCAGCGGACCCACTGGAAAGTTCCCGGTTCTTATATCAGATGTGATGGAAACAAGACGCCTAAAGAGACGGGTGAAGACAGACTTCACTGCTTATCTTAGTGAAATATTCATCGGGCGATTCTCTTAACAAATTAATTATTTTCTGTTAATCGATAATTGGAAGTGAAAGCAGAGGGAGCGGGAAGGATTCAGTCGGACAGCAGATGATGGAGGAAGGGATGAGAAACAGTGGTGTAGGTGGCTGACACAGATCGTGGTTAAAATAGACAGGCCAAGAATAGCAATCCACGGGAGGAAACAAATCACGGCATCAAAATGACATGCCATGATTTTAGAACTAAAGGAAGGAAAAAAAATAACACACTTCAAATAGGCCACGTTTAATCTGTCTCAGAACATCTGAAGGTGAGGTCACCCACACCTGTATTATTGCACGAGTCTGGAAACAAATAAGGCATCCCTCAAAGAGAGACAGACAGACATGCGTGCATGCGCGCACATACACACACGCACACAGACAGACATGATACACACAGATGAGCACAACACTACTCTCCATCATTGTCCCTGTGCAGTGTGTGCAGACAGGCCCCGTAGGTCTTCATGGTTTTGAGCTGTTTTTGCCACGTCCTCCGGTAAGTAATAGGAAGTATTAACAGACCGAACCGTCTTTGAGTTTGGCCTCTTTTTGTGAATCGGAGCAGCGCTTCCCCTCCTCCCCGCACCCGCCCGCCGCTCTCTGCACAGCCGCAGTCCACAGCGAAGCTCCTGCGGAGCCGCTGCTTGCCTGCTCTGAATCAGTGAAGACCCATCCTCCGGTGCTGTATTTTCATCGGATTTAGGCACCGCACCTGCCGCCATCGTTATCAAAATCATGGAAATACAGCAAGGACGCACTTTAATCTAGACGGTTGCAGAACCTCGTAATTAAGGTAGGCTGTTGATATCATTGGATGAATGAATGAACGGGTCTTTTCTTAGGATAATCATAGTCAATTACCCCTCTGAAACCTGGCGGTGCTTTTGGAGAAATTATGATAAAAAATTATGATTGAGAGCCTGAGAAGGAGAGAGGTCAATACTGAATACTGTGAAACAGTCTTTTTTGTGCAAACATCCACTCTTTGTAGATGTGAGAAAAGCTCTTGCCTCTTGTGTGATATGACTGGAACCGGGGATGAGTAGCCTATTATCTCACACTGCCAAAACTACTATTGATGTCTCCTCTTTAGTGATGTGTTTATGTGGTAGACATAGACCTAGCTATTAAAGCCCTATATATGATTCTATGATGCGTTCCTGCAAGTGAGTGTGTGCGTGCGTGAGTGTGTGCGTGCGTGAGTGTGTGTGTGCCTGTCAGTGTGCGTGTCCATCCGCGTGTGTGTGTGTCTCTTCTTATGTGTGTGTGTTCAGACAGGGGCCACAATGAGCGACCACTACGAAGCGTCAGTCATTCCCAGCTGGCTGACCCCCGACCCGACCGCGTGGTCCGGCAGTGACAGGGGTTTCGCCGACAACGCCACCTACCCTCCCCTGGACTCCCTCCCCTCTCTCCCCCCACTGCTGGTCAACCCCTGGGACGTGGTGCTGTGCTCTTCGGGCACCCTCATTGCGTGTGAGAACGCCCTGGTGGTGCTGGTGATCTGGCAGAACCCGGCCCTGCGAGCCCCCATGTTCCTGCTGATCGGCAGCCTGGCCCTGGCGGATCTGCTGGCCGGCCTGGGCCTGGTGCTCCACTTCACCTTCGCCTACCTGCTGAGATCCGACGCGGCCCAGCTGCTGACCGTGGGTCTGGTGGTGGCCTCCTTCTCGGCCTCCGTCTTCAGCCTGCTGGCCATCACCATAGACCGCTACCTGTCGCTCTACTACGCCCTGACATACAACTCGGAGCGCACGGCCGCCTTCACCTACACCATGCTGGTGCTCCTCTGGGCCCTGTCCCTCTGCCTGGGGATCTTGCCCGTCACCGGCGTCAACTGCCTGGCCGAGGAGTCCACCTGCAGTGTGGTGCGCCCGCTGACTAGGAACAACGTGGCGGTGCTGTCCGTGTCCTTCCTGCTGCTGTTCGGACTCATGCTCCAGCTGTACGTGCAGATCTGCAAGATCGTCATGCGCCACGCCCACCAGATTGCCCTGCAGCACCACTTCCTGTCCGCCTCGCCGCACTATGTCACCACCAGGAAGGGCGTGTCCACGCTCGCCATCATCCTGGGGACGTTCGCCGCCTGCTGGATGCCCTTCACGGTCTACTCCCTGGTGGCGGACTACACCTACCCACCACTGTACACCTACGCCACCCTGGTGCCCGCCACCTACAACTCCGTCATCAACCCGGTGATCTACGCCTTCAGGAACCAGGAGATCCAGAAGGCCCTGTGGCTGGTGTGTTGCGGCTGTGTACCAGCCAGCGTGGCCCACCGGGCACGGACCCCCAGCGACGTCTGACCCCCCCCCCCGGGCCCCAGGCCCCCTGCCGGGAAGGAAGGAGAGGCGCCCCGGGCAGAAGGAGGCGGACGGGCGGTCAGTCAGGTTGTCTGGGCTCAGGCTGGGTCTGCCCTGCGTCTGCGTGGCTGGACTGCATCCAGAGGGGAGCGTAGGCAGCGGCAGAAGGGGGAGCAAACTGGCTGATGGCGGGTGCTTATATTTGTCTGGTTTTACACACCCGAAGGGATGAGTAGCCGCGCACAATATCTATCCCAGAGCCGAGAGTTCGGTGTGGCTAGGTGCCCCGACTGCTCGGAGAGCCCTTGATGTTAGCCTGGGATGGATGGAAATGCTTGGTGACCTAGTGGTGTAGGAGGATTAGTTGTTTGTGAGGGCAAGGAGTGAAACACTGAAGTAATCCGTACTGTCCGACCCTTTCTACCTTTTAATGTCTTCCGCGATTAAAACAGAACAACATCCCAGCATTGGACCTCTCCCACCACAGGTGTGTACCATCTTCCTAAACACACAGGCTTAACACAACGTCTGGTCCACGTGCCACGCCCTTTTCCGCAGATGCCTGGAAAAGGACGGTCGCGAGGCGCGGCAGCAGAAGCAGCAGCTGTAGGATGTGATCGTTTAGCCGCTTTTAATTACGTGAGCTTTTTTTGCTCCATAAAGGGACTGCAGAGATTATTATGAACTATTTAACCTTGCGTCACCGTACACACGTTAGATTAAGAGCTAATGTGTTTGTGTGAGTAAAAATAATTTAGTGTAGGCTATGTATATCATGGACAGGGCGAGAGAGAGAGAAGTGGAACGGAAGTTATGAGGGAGGCAGCGATGATCAGGATGCAGGCTTTTCCTACAACGAAGCCCGGCTAAAACACTGAACGTGCGTCGAAAGCCAAATACCCGCGGGATGCTAAAAATAGCCCGGGCGCACTGTGATCCGCGCGCCCTGCTGCGTCCTCCACAGACACATATGATAGAAACCAGGCCGAAGAGGTGGCGAGCGGGCGCCAGTCTTTTATTTTCTCCGTCATCTATCTTTCTTTATCTCTCACCATCTCTCCCCATTTTGGTTTTAAATGTCCACACTCTCTGTTCTCTATGCTGAGAGTGAGAGGAGACAAAAGGTCCCCTGATACCCCTTGCGCGCTCCATTAACCCTCAAAATGCTTGCAGATTATGGTCATACTTTGTTTCTCCGGTTCCTTAAAAATACACCGGCCTATTCAAACCTAAAATATTTGGTAATTTATGCACGTTGTGTAGGCTGAACTGCCTGCTCTTAAATAGGCTAGAGTAATGGGAAACGCCTCTGCTGGCATATCGACTGTCTGAAAGCTGTCTCTTGCCTGTTACTTTATTTATCAAAACGCTTGGTCCTCAACCTTGAACCTGCATGTTGCATAGGGATTTAAAGGGGCGATCTGCAGGTGCTACACCTTTAAAGTAATAATATATTATAATGTTTGGATACTTTTATTGACCACACACACCTAGTACATTGTCTGTTAAAAACAAAATAAAAACAGTTGAAAAATATTAGCAAGAATAAAACTAATGGTATTATCATGCAGCATATATCAAAGGCTAGGGTCTATATGTGTAGGGTAGAATGTTTGCCAATTCACTGAGCCATAGTTTAGTCTTTTTCCAAAATATAAAAATATGCTTTGTAGATGATGTGAGACAAAAACATTTGTTGTTGTCATCTGTTCTGGCCTGAAACTCCCAGGATAATCAACAGCCACCTGGGTCAAACATAATCTCAAGAGATGAGGATTTCAAGAATTCCAAAAGAAAGGCAGTGCAGGTTAGTGCACAGGGCCGGGCAGTGGAGCAGTGACCTCTACCTGACTTGCTTCACGTATAGCAGATGTATCTGGGAACATCCTGTCAATTGGTTTTGGAATAGTTTTGTTTGTACAAAATCTTGTCTTGCACAAGACAATTGGTAGTCTCTCATGTCAGATGGCTTGTGGTGTTATCTCCCCAAAGTTTGGCTCCAAGAGGCTAGATAGTGGCTGGTTTTGATTTAACATGTATGAATGCATTCAGCTTTAAAGGTTTCAGTCCGTAGCTCTGCCTCTCTTCTTGCTCTGATGGCATCTGTTGGGGCTGGATTGACAGATTAACATGCATCATGCAAATGAGCTATACATTTGTATGAAGTGGAGTTCTTCCTTCAGGGAAGGGCTGACATTTTGAAAAAAGGAAGATGTTTTTAACACTATCTAATTTGGTTCGATGGGCGAAAGAAGAGTTGCTTGCTATTAAGTGACAGAATTATTTAGGTCCAAGTTCCAAAAGACCTGTATTTTGCTTTCATAAGGGGAGTGTGCTATTTATAACAGGATTATAATCATGAACTGATTTCTCCAGACTGTATGATCCAAGCACCAATAGAAAAGGAGTCAAAATCCTCATGTTTCATCATAGTTTTTGGTTCTTGTCAAAAATAACCTACAGATGGCTCATGGGCTTAGTTCAACTCTAGTACCCTATCAGAATCCAAGCTACAAGTTTTTGTTGGTAAACTATATAAACAAACACTTTATAGCCTCAAAACACGGTTATAACTTTAAATGTTGTAATGGTTGGTCCTAGTATCCATAGCTCTGTCCTGAAATTTGAGAGTTGTTACATTTCTGTATCAGGGCGCCCAACCCTGTTCCTGGAGATTGACTGCCCTGTAAGTTTTCTCCAACTCTAATTTAGCACACCTGATTCTAATAACTGGATAAAAAGCTAAATCAGGTTAGTCACAAATGGGGTTGAAGAGAGAACCTACAGTAGATCTCCAGGAACAGGTTTGGGCAGCCCTGGTGTAAACTTTGGTTTGTGTGAACGGCAGATTACCCCTTTAACGTGTAGGCTAAACTGTCGCTAGAACTTCTCAGCCCACTCCATCATAATAAAAAGTCACACCTCTGATCGTCATTCCAAAAACTCTGTCCCTTTGATTAATTCCCAATAATCCATTACCCTAAATGTATGTTTATTTATAATACGGTTTTCCTTTCTCATGAGAAGGATCGTTAGCGGTCCACTTATAGTAGTCCTGTAACGTTTTCTCTAACTTGTAGCCGATTGTTGCAAAAACGTTAGCATGAGCAGCAATCACTGATAGACACTGAGCCTATCAGAATAACGTGTGATCATGGAAATGTACATGTAGAATATCAACAAGAATGGTGGTTCATTCAAACCAGCAATTCATTATTTACATTATTTACCCCATGGTCAAATTGATACACAGACTGCTCATAGTTGACGTATAACATCCTACAACCACTTTCACGCGTAGTGGTCTTCCCTGCACCTCATCTATGACTGAACCTCTCCGAGACAGACCGCGACGAGTGTTTTTAGAAAATTCGGATCACAATAAACACGAGCCGTTTCAAGTCTAGTTCTTCCAGCTTTTGATGTCTTCTGACTCCTGGAACCGCTTCCTTACTGTGGCCGTTGAAAAGTCTTTGAGCACCACCACCTGACCACGTTCTGTAGGTCTCAGTCACTGCTTACTCGTCAGCCGCAGATCCTCATTACGCCTCGTCACATCAGCGAGCAGCAATAACTAAGTGTCAGTTGATTCATTGATCAATAGCAATACCCTCTTAGCAATAACAGCTAGTCCCTCGCAACATGACCCTGCTCCTCAATGACTAACCCCTCGTCTATAATGCCTAGCAGAGTACATGTTCGACCCGGCCTGAACGAGGACTCATCCAAGACTCGGGCTGCATGTGATTTTTCCAAAAACAGATCTGATGTGGATGTTTTTTTTTTTTATGTAAATGAGACAGGATACCGACTGCCGCCACCCAGTATTCTTTCATTGGTCATTAAAATGTCACTGCCTCTTTACAGTCAGAATCTACTGTATTCTAAGGCTTTGTTGGTCTTCATAATCTGACAAATGAGACAAACTGGACTTGTGAGGACATTTCAGTTGTGAACTTGATAAGTGTTTTGAGTGTCCACGAATTGGGATGATTTTTTTTTTTATGTATTGGACATTTTTTTAATGAGTTGCATGGCCTTTGTGTGTCTGCACAATGTGTGTGTGTGTGATAACCAGTCCAGATCTGCTGAATATCTACAGGTCTGGGGATTTACTTCCTGTGTGACACTTTGACCTCAGGAGAAATGACCTCGGCAGTCTTCCCATCATTCTGAGAGAAATGGTCTCATTACTTAAATCCAGCGTTGTGGCACAGAGGACAGTTGCTGATGTGTTGAAATAAACAGCGGAAGTGTGCAGTGACCGACCGAGCAGGTGTGAGGGTAATAAGCCTGTCACGTGACTGACAGAAAAGTAGCCTGTATCACAGATACGGATATCAGAGGGTCTCTGATGGCTTCTGCGCAAGAAAACAAGACTAATCTATTTTATATTTATTGAAAGTTTATATTATCATTATTTTTTTGTTCAGTGTTGTCAGACCTGAATTCTGAGACGTCTAAAATGTTTTGTATTTTTAACGCGCTGTAGAGCCTTTCCTGAATGTATCGGTATCTACGGAAACTATTGTTCATTGGATATGGCGTCCGGTTGACCAATTTTGTAAATAGAGCATGCATACCGCTACCGGGGCGTTAATGACTTCACCTATGGTGCTACCTGCTCCAGGGTCCAAGGGGGACTCGGGTGTGCCGTTTTTGAATGACATCAAATCCTACTGTTACCATACAGACAGCTTACATTTCGATCCCCTTTTCCCAGTCCCTTTCCACCGGCTCGGATCAGTTATGTCTGAATAGGTGAGAGCGGTATATTTTACTTTTTGGGAGGTTCAGGTTGCTAGAGGATTGATTACACCTCTCTGAACCTTGAGGATGTGCAGGACCGTCGAGCTACAGGCTGGGGACAGACACGAAACCTGGCCCATCTTGTTTTGTGAATGTTCTCTCATACGGTAATGTCGGTCTTTTTAAGGTTAGCTTTTGTAGTTGGGTCATAGGTGAAAACAAGGGCTTTATATTCAACAGTAGTCAAAGGAAGCACGGTTATGTGAGGATTTGTTACTGATCGGTTAGAATTACGTACTCGCCTGATGTTAAACTGTTGTGATGTTTCAAGCATTCTGGGGAGGGGGATTGTTATTCATGCTACCCTAGTCCATCGCTAGCTGTAAGCATTTTAACATCTCTGGGTTTTATAAAGTGGGTGGCCAACAGAGGTTACAGTGATGGCATCTTGAGAACACCTATGTTTTTAATGTAAAATGCACTTTATTTTGGAGGGAGGAAAATGGCACGAGAAATTAAAGGGCAATTCCACCACTTTTCAATCTCATGTTAATTCTCTCAAGCAAAATACCAGTTGCTGCTTTTCTGAAAACAGCGCATTTCTACATGTACGAAAAATATTTCATAAGTGAAAACGGTCAATACACTGGTCTACAAAAAGCAGTGATTTTCAAACATATGTATATTCTCAGTGCTGTGCGGAAAGATATTTTCCCACTGGTTAATAACACATTGCAGGTTTTGAAAACCAGTCTTTCTAACTTTTCAAAATTCCCAATGATGTCAGAGAGATCGATTTTTAGGAAATGTGCTTTTCTTTTTAACCACAAAAACCTAGAAATGCGCTGTTCTCACCTGTTGTCAAGGGTATGCTGCTGGAGATTCATGAATTACAGACTATAAATGACAGACAACATTCACTTATAGTGAAAGACATTGTATGAACATGGTGTGAATTATTCTAAGGTGTTAGGACTTTTTATTGCTTTGGTTAGACTACTGACTTGACAGATAATGTAATTTTTTTTATTAAAAGGAAGTGTTGTTCATTATCTAAACCCAGTGTTCGTTTGTTTTGTTCATTCCCACTTATTTTGGTTCTGTATCTCCTCCATGCCTCTGTTCCCATGACAACTCCCTACTTAGCTGTAATGATACCATGGTAGCAGCCATCTCAGTGTCAGGACCGTGTTGCCTCTATGACAACAGAGCAGTAGAAGAGATGCTGACACAACATTGTGAAAATCCATTTATATACCTCTTTTTTTTTATTCATCATCAGGGTCACAGAGTTCAAAGGTTACAGGGTTCACAAGGAAAATAGCCATAAAAACCCTACAACAGATCCAACCAAATCCTTCCGTATTTCTTCTAGCCGTCACTAAACAATCACAGACCCAAGCAGGGTGTTACTCTTTCATCCATCCCCTTTCAACCAAAACCCTCTGATCTCCAAACACACACTCACTCACTCACTGCAGCCACGCTCTAATCTCCACAGACTACCCCATTAGGGCTGTTCACATTGGTTCTATCCCGAAGGGCTTCTGAGGACGATGAATTACAGCCTCAGTCAGACACCGGTCTGGTTCTGAAGGAATACTGTGGGAAAACGCTTTGAAAACGTCTCCTCCCGTCTCCTCCTCACGAATGTTGCTACCACAGTCCAGACTGAGCGCCCTGATACCTCTTCATTTTCCAGTTTGCTACAATCTACACATTGAAAACGTGTCTCAGGCCCAGATTAACGGTTAACAAGTGTTTCATTAAAAACATTAGAAAAGATTACCTATAACTGAGATGAAGCCCACTCATGTTGCCACGTAAAGGGCATTTAGGGTTTTATGTATGCATAACGTTATTCTGAGAGTGGCACCTTATTCCCGTGGGATGTATTCAAGATGCCCTGTGTTCCTTGAGTGTTCCTAAATGTTAATAGTAATAGTGCTGAATATTCATTTAGTGTCAGTATTGCAGCTGACCGTGACTGTATGCGTTTTGAATACAACCCATTGTGTTCCCGGTCTGAATGCTTCAGCTGCTGAATCAGTCAATTTACACATCCTGAACAAAAGACACCTATCACACGTGGGAATGTGTGTTCGTTATTGTGTTGGTACATACACGTTTTAGTGGTTATTTGTTTGTGGACGTGAATGTGCACATATGTTTGTGCTTTTTAGCTTTTCCTGTGCGGATTTTGTGTGTTTGCTGTTATGTGTGTGTGTGCACGCTAGTCGGACCAGTCGTTCTCCTCCGGTTCGGAATCGTCCTCGGAGTCCGAGTACTCGACGGCGATGCGTCGGGACAGGATGGTTGCCACGTCGTTCCCAACCGGCTCCTTCCTGGCTTGTTGCTCCTGCTGCTCCTGAGTCTTCTTCAGCTGGATACCTACAGCCAAGGAGACAGAGACAGTCAGGCACAGACAGTCGGTCAGCTAGTCCACCATTCAGTCAGTCACTCAAGCAGTCAGTTGCTTAGCCAGCCGCAGTGAAGACCCCTACCACACAGACCAGCGGGTTAGATAAACCATATAGATCGGCAGTTAGATAAACCACATAGACCGGCGGGTTAGATAAACCATATAGACCGGCGGGTTAGATAAACCATAAAGACCGGCGGGTTAGATAAACCACACAGACCGGCAGGTTAGATAAACCACACAGACCGGCGGGTTAGATAAACCACATAGACCGGCGGGTTAGATAAACCACATAGACGGGCGGGTTAGATAAACCACATAGACCGGCGGGTTAGATAAACCACACAGACCGGCGGGTTAGATAAACCACACAGACCGGCAGGTTAGATAAACCACACAGACCGGCAGGTTAGATAAACCACACAGACCGGCGGGTTAGATAAACCGTATAGACCGGCGGGTTAGATAAACCATATAGACCGGTGGGTTAGATAAACCACATAGACCGGCGGGTTAGATAAACCATATAGACCGGCGGGTTAGATAAACCACATAGACCGGCGGGTAAGATAAACGATATAGACCGGCGGGTTAGATAAACCACATAGACCGGCGGGTTAGATAAACCATATAGACCGGCGGGTTAGATAAACCATATAGACCGGCGGGTTAGATAAACCACATAAGTCGGCGGGTTAGATAAACAGCATAGACCCGCGGGTTATATAAAACACAGACCGGTGGGTTAGATAAACCATATAGACTTGTGGGTTAGATAAACCATATCGATCGGCGGGTTAGATGAAGACACGCACTCTTACCCATGCGAATGGCGGCCAGCAGATCACTCCGAGCGTCGTTGACAGGCTGGCTGTCCTTGGGCACGGAGGGCACCTTGGGAGTGGTGGAGTAGGAACACCCGGGAGGAGGAGGGGGAGGCATCGGCGGAGGCGGAGCCGCAAGGGACCCGGAGAGCGGCGGCGGAGGCGGGGCATAACCGCCGGCCGATCCCATTGGTCCAGGAGCAGGAAGTGGGCCTCCGGGGGGCGTTGCGAAGGCTGACAGTGCCGATGGCATGAGAGGACCGGTAGAAGGGGCAGGGGGCCTGTTTCCATATCCCTCCATCATGCTGAGAGAGGGGGACGGGGATGATGTGTGTGTCAATAACGTCATCAATCACTGTCAAAAACGTCATCAAAGACTTTTAGGATAGCTAGAAGTATTACACTGTCCTGACAACCTGGTACCAGTAAGAAACAGAAAATAACAGGGGAGCCTTATTTACACACAGTTTACGTTCCAACCAGTGCAACTGGTCCGGGTTCCTGGTCTCAGGTCACAATACCAGATTCAACACAACAAACTCTAGATCCAGCCCAAAGCCCCGGCTGAAGACAGCGTGTGTGCCTGTATGCACACACTGAACGTCGCCGTTTCTGTCCACCTGTAAACGTCAAGGTTCCCCCCTCTGACCTGTAATCCATGGGCGCTAGGGACACGGATCCGTTCATGGACTCCATGGGCGGCGGTGGGGGCGGGGCATTGTGGGGGCGTCCCAGGGTTCCCCCCCTGTAGGCCACGGATGCACCCCTGTAGTCGTGGTCCAGAGTGGCGTGTCCCTGAGCGGCCATCTGGGCGGCCAGGAGGCTGGGAGGCGGGCCGGAGTAGGTGTGGGCGTGGCCGGCATGGTTCATTGAGTTGGCATAGTTGCGTTGGTGGTGGTCCGTGTGGTCAGGCCCAAGACCCCTGCAGTTGATGAGAAAAAGGAACGGACCAAGCCAGATGACAGTCATTGTACAGAAATGCCACAAGGGGGAGTAAGAGTGCCGTCATTTTGTTGTACCGCGCTTAACATCTTGGGAGCGTTTTTACACTACAATGTTTTTATTTAGATGAACAAGACTTATTGCCATTTCTTTATAGTGCAAACGGGTGAAAAAGTAAATCACCTTCTGAGGAGACATGGGACACTTATGACAAATGAAATGTGTTATATAGTCTAATCTCCATGTATACAAACTAAATTGAAATGTAATGGTCATACTTTTTTGAACTGTCATTTGTTGTCATTTAGACGTTGTTTATGATAAATTTTCACCAACCTCATCTCAGGGGAAAGGGACCCGTCAGATGTGGCCCCTCGGTGAAGAGAGTGAGTGTATCGGTTGTCTGGCCTCAGCTCCTTATCCAGGGCCATCATGTTCCACTCCTGGCGACGGTTTCGAGCCTTACGGACCTTCTTAACCTCCCTCTGCAACGTGCCGTCCACACAACGCTTTTGCTCCTGGGAAGAGAGACACTTTAGTTCACAAAAGGTGGAGAGGAGAAAGAAAGAAAAGGAATTTTAGAGCTTACTTTATTCTTTCTCTTCTCTTTCCTCTTGTCCTCCGTGTCCTGTAACATCTTCTCTTTCCACAGGTCGAAAAAGTAGGACGGGTCGGTATAGAACTTCATCCCCTCCTTGTGGTCATCCCTACAGGTTCAAAGGGCAAACATGGGTCAGGGTTTGTGGGAAATTAAGTCCACAAGAACATACCATTTTTAAGCAACAAATCTGAAGGCATGGTGAAGTAATGAACTCTGGGTAACAAATGCTTTATAGATCATAAAGGGAAGTGGGGAGAGACCACACCTATATTTGGACAGGATGTTGAGAGGTGGAGGCTTGTCACTCAAGTTGTACATCTCCTTGACTGGGATGGGAACACTCCTCGTGGACACCACCTGCTGGTCCTGGGCGGTACTGCTCTTAAACGCCTTCTTCATATTAATGTCCTGCAGAGAGACTGAGCAAAAAGAAAAGACAGAGTGAGAAAAATGGAGACAGAGGGGGAGAGAAAGAGAGAGAGCGCAAAAGAGTACACACAGAAAGACAAACAAAGGAAAATAGGGGGAAGACAGGGAGTATTTACATTCTCAGAAAATGAATACATGTTCTAAAACAAAAGGCCTCATCACCACGGCAACATGTACTCACTTCACTGCCTATTTCCCTGGGACCTTTAACCCCTGCCTCACCTTCCTCCACTGTGGAGTCCAGCTGGGTGACCTTGACTGCCAGGCGGTCAATCCGGTCCTGTAAGGAGTTGGCTCTCAAGTAGAATGTATTGGCCTCATTGAACAGCTCCCCAAAGATATCTTCTGCATGTTTACCTGCAGTACAGGGATACATTTTATTTTCAAATCATTTAGCTCAAATAAAAATTTAAAAAAAGGAAAATAATAAGACTGATTACAAAAATTCCATAGGGTTAGGGTTCTAGAAAACCACAAAATGTGGAGAAAGTCAAGGCATCTGATCACTTTCCAAAGGCACTGTAGATTTGCACCAGATCACTGCACAACCAAAGACTACAGGAGAGAGAGTAAATGCTAAAATCAGAGGCTGACAAAGAGGTGGACTTGAAGATACATTTTTGTCTTTTGTTATTTTACCAGCTAAGTATGACTAAGAGCACATTCTCATTTACAGCAGCTACCTGGGGCGCCTTTGGGGTAAACTCTGCCTCTCTCAGGAAGAGAAATTTTTCATCTGCATTGGGATTCGTTTTAAGCAACCTTTCAGCCACGTTCCACTGCTGTTCTAGTAACGAACAGAACAAACAAAGAGACCCAGGCCTCACTGCTGTCACGGAAGTTATTGGAGGAAAGATCCATAACAATCAATCTCTGTTAGAGCCCATCTGTTTAGGTCATGCTGCAAAACATTCTGAGAACACTACATGTTGTGTGTCAGTGGCAAACATGTCAGTGGCAAACACCAGTACATTTCCACTGGTCCCTCCAGATGGGCATCATTTCTGTTACTGGCTTTTGAAATATTTTTGTATTATTTCAGTATTTGAAATACAGTCCAGTTCCTTTCAAATTTGTTTCATTAGCAGAAACAAAGCAAGAAAACAATTTTCAACAGACAAGTAAAAAGGAGGGCAGACATAGAACAAAGGCAGATTAATAATCCAATTATATTAATGATAATTACCCCTCCAACACCTTCCTAAAACGCCCCCTCATATGCATGCAGGTTTAGAACTGATAAATTATGATTGTATTCTGGTCCATCCTCCTTACAGGATATTTGGTTGGTTGTTGTTGGAAACATTTAGAGGAATCTATCAAAGGGTCTTTTGGACTGTGGAGGGTGTTTACAAAGATAGTATCTAATCTGCGGATATCTGAAGATGTTATTTCAGGGGAGGGCATGGTTTTCCCCTCTGTTGATCAAATGAGGCAATGCCCTCTAGGTCCACCTTCCCTATGGTGAGAATCCCTGCCTTTTCCCAACGATCAAAAGCATTACCTTATCTACGTTAACAGAGGCAAAGGAGGAGCTCCTTCGCTATCAGAATGACATCAGCCTAAGGTCAAAGTGAACACTTATTTGCTTCCAAATGCAGATTGTGTCTCGTCAAAGTAAACTGTGGCAGGAAAGTGACTTCTCCAGGCTGGTAGGTGGTATGATCACTGAGCCCATAGAACCAGGGTGACAATCCTCACGCTCCATTCCAAGCCAGCTGGACAGCGTGGGGGTGGGGGGGTGGGGGGGGGGGGGGGTTGCATTAAGCCAAAACTCGACAGCATGGATATTTGCCGACCAGTAGCAAAATATGAGTTTGAGAGAGCTAATCCTCCCACCATTTTGGTCTTTGTGAGGCGCTTTTTTTTTTTTGCCATGTTTCATGGTTCTAGAGAAATCATTTGAGACAAGCTGTCTCGGAAAAGGACTTGGGGATATGTTTGATTTAAAAAATGGAATTAATCTTTCCTAGCAAGGTAATTGGGGTGGTTCCCCAAGATGCTTTATTAAATTTATGTCCAACAGAGGAGTGAAGTTAGAATAGCGAGTCATATTTTTTAATTAAAAAAGTATCTAGAGATTTGAAATGAGAGGTTTTCATCCAAACAGGCTCTAAAACACAAGTCTCAGCCTCATCCAGAGTAGGTGGAAGTGATACATCATTACATCTTGACCCGGTCAAGTGAGAGCACGGTTCAAATGTTACAGAATTCTCTATTTCTTATATCATGTATTATTTATTGATAGTAGGTGTTTCACACAAATAAAATGAAGCCTATTTCTATCAACATGCTAGCAGGATGACCTCAGGACAAATATTTAGAGGAAGGAAAAATATGTCCAGCCTATAGAGATCTGTCAACTCTGACCTCTTTTCATGGCTCTGACATTCAGTGCACCACACACAAACACACACTCCCACACACACACACACACACACACACCCACACACCTCCTGTCCCTAACTCAGGCCCTCCAGGCCTTTGTGCCCAGTCATTTATATTTAACCCACACAGCTGCTGCTGAAAGACCCACTCCCACCAGAGGAGTGAAAAGGAGGCAGCGCGAGAGAGAGAATTGGGGGAGGGAGGAAATCACAGTATGAGCAAGACAGAGAAAGTCAGAAGGGGGTTGGGACCACAGGGAGGGTTTGAGACAGAGCCAGTAAGGGGGTCAGTAGACAGACATTGCGTGTATATATTGGGTACAACTGCGAGAGGAAAGCATACATGGACATATTGTGCAGGTCTGTTTATGTGTGGTGTCAGCAGAGGTATTGAGGACCCTTTGGTTCCAGACTCCCTGATAAATGCTTCTATACTATAGCACACACACACACACACACACACACACACACGGGCGGGCGGGCGGGCGGGCGGGCATTCACACACTGTCATGGGCACACACACACGCACGCCGGCACACACAGCTGTCCAGATGAAGTGATTATTTGAGAAATATTTTAACAGGATCAGCCCCCCCCCCCCCCCCCCCCCCCCTTTGGTTGAGGACCCCTTGGTTCCAAGCTCCCTGATGAACGCTCCCACTGCATTTTCCAACCGTGCATCTTACTCAGGCTGCTGAGCTGGCGGATGATGGAGCAGAGGGTGTTGTTCATCACACACTCCAGCTCACTGCCGATGCCATCCGGCAACGCCCCCCGGCACAGATGGTGGGGCTGGATGTTCCTCTTCACCAGGGGCATGGTGACGCCTCACACAGTTGCACCTAAATGCCGACACCAAACAGAGCACAAGTCAAACACCAGACTGGTTTTAAGGGCAACAGTTCCATAGTGTTGTTTTGTAAGTTACATGTTTTCTTAATGTGTATTATGAACACAAACAGCTAGTCACACTGGGCGGCATTTAGGCACCAACAAGACTATTCTCTGAAACTGGATTAGTAAACCTGGGCCTGACAGTGATCTATCCAGGCCCAAAACAAGCCAGCGGTGGAGGGATTAAGGTATTAGGAAAATAAGCTGCAGTCCAGCTAATAATTTCCAGCCTTACCACTGCTCCAGCTGTAGGGTCAACAGCTCACATATGCACGCACGCACACATGCGCACCCACACACGCGCACAATCACTTTCACTTGACACAAAGGATTGAAGATTAGAATGGTTTAAGTCAGGGTCTGTGGGCTTCAAGCTGATACTGTGTTTGATCCAAGAGGAGATGAAGAAGGGATAAAGAGAAAAGCATCTGTGTGGCCATCTTATCTGGGCCTCTTCCTGCTTCCTGTTTTTGCAGCCTCCGCCTGGCTCCAGCTTCCTGCTCTTCCCAGTGTCACATATCTACTTCCTGTCTTCCCAGAGGACCGAAAATAAAAATGCAGTTAGAGCTCGAGGAACTGCTTAAGGGCCCGGAGCACATGTGCGCAGGGCTACACACACACACACACACACACACACACACACACACACACACACACAGACACACACACACACAGACAGACAGACAGACACACACACACACACACACACACACACACACAGACAGACACACACACACACACACAATGCATAATGCCACACATCTGACAGTACTGCTGACCACTTAGCTCTTAGACACAGATCTACAGCATTACGTTACACCACTCTGAGCATGGCTTTAATTTATGACCACCAAGAAACAACCTCCTTGGGGCAGTCCTGCCGGTGTTAAGGACTAATACCCCCATAATGCCCTGCCTTTGTAAAGGACTAATACCCCCATAATGCCCTGCCTTTGTAAAGGACTAATACCCCCATAATGCCCTGCCTTTGTAAAGGACTAATACCCCCATAATGCCCTGCCTTTGTAAAGGACTATTACCCCCATAATGCCCTGCCTTTGTAAAGGACTAATACCCCCATAATGCCCTGCCTTTGTAAAGGACTAATACCCCCATAATGCCCTGCCTTTGTAAAGGACTATTACCCCCATAATGCCCTGCCTTTGTAAAGGACTAATACCCCCATAATGCCCTGCCTTTGTAAAGGACTAATACCCCCATAATGCCCTGCCTTTGTAAAGGACTAATACCCCCATAATGCCCTGCCTTTGTAAAGGACTAATACCCCCATAATGCCCTGCCTTTGTAAAGGACTATTACCCCCATAATGCCCTGCCTTTGTAAAGGACTAATACCCCCATAATGCCCTGCCTTTGTAAAGGACTAATACCCCCATAATGCCCTGCCTTTGTAAAGGACTATTACCCCCATAATGCCCTGCCTTTGTAAAGGACTAATACCCCCATAATGCCCTGCCTTTGTAAAGGACTAATACCCCCATAATGCCCTGCCTTTGTAAAGGACTAATACCCACATAATGCCCTGCCTGTGTAAAGGACTAATACCCCCATAATGCACTGCCTGTGCAAAGGACTAATACCCCCATAATGCCCTGCCTGTGCAAAGGACTAATACCCCCACAATGACCTGCCTGTGCAAAGGACTAATACCCCCACAATGCCCTGCCTTTGTAAAGGGCTAATACCCCCATAATGCCCTGCCTGTGTAAAAAGGACTAATACCCCCATAAGGCCCTGCCTGTGTAAAAAGGACTAATACCCCCATAATGCCCTGCCTGTGTAAAGGACGTCACTCTGGTTCCTCAGGCTGATTGGTGCGTTTCACACACGTCCTCTGACTATACTTACAACCACAAACCAATACGAGACAACAAAGACGAAATTACACAAAGCTCACTTGAAAAAGTTAATTAGGACCTTTTCTTAACAAGACAGACAAACAATGAAACAGGACTACATATGAAAACACGACTCTGTGAAACATGTTAGTTAGTTGTGCTTTAGGAAGCTCGCATTAGTAAATTACGCACAAGCAGTTTCTGTGTTTTTGTCTAGTGGAACAATGGACATGTCATCCCGGCCAGATAATTAAAGGTTTGGGGGGGGGGGGGGGGGGGGGGCAATTACAGGGATGGGGAAAGAATGTGTTTGTGTGTGTACATACAAGGGAAACGTGTGAAAGAGAATGGGAGAAAGTAGAAGCGTGTGTGTGTGTGTGTCTAGAGTGAGATGAGGGGGAGGGGCGAGCCGGTTCCTCAGGGAAGCCACTGAAAGGTTCCTGGGACAATAGAGCTCCGTTCACACGGCAACAGCAGAGTGCTCCCATGAGCGCATCTCCACACCCCCCTCCCCCAGACATCCTTTAAGGTCCCCTGAAAAGAAGGCACTCCACATTAGAAAGGAACAGAGGGGGAAGAAGAGTGAGACAGGGGGACAAGGTGGGAGGACAATGGCAGAAGAGTGAGACTAGGAAAAAGGAGTTAGGGGATTAAACTGAATTTATATAAGCTGGAGGTGAAGAGAGAGGTGAAAGAGGGAGATGGAGGCACAGAGTGAGAGGGAAAGCTGGGTTGACAGAACAAGTTTGGGAGAAGAGCGAGAGAAACCAACGGAAGTCAGAGAGTGTAGCTCTAAACCCAGCAACGGCCAGCCTATCACGTGGGGACAGTTTTGCAGACACAGATTAAGCCTAGTCCTGGACTAGAAATAAGTCTCAATGAAAATCTCCATTAAGCTTGATTTTTTTTGTGTGTCCAGAACCAGGCTTAATCTTTGCCTGGGAAACTGGGCTGTAGGGTATACTCCGACAAACCACACAAAACCACAGGTAGCCTCTTTGGATGTACCATTTCCAGTACATTAGCGGATCCATCTCCCGAGTTCAGAGAGCTGTGGGCCTTTGAACTTTACTAGAGAGACATCCTGACTTCAGCCACAGGGAGGACGGACTTCCTGTCTACCTTAAGACCAAGCACATACACACATACCACACCTACACTCACTTGCGCACACACATCGACATACAAACACACTTTACTATGGACGGCAAAACTCCATTAGGGTCTAAGCAGAGAAGCATTATCAATTAATGAGTCCATGTACACCCTCTTGCCTTCAGGGAGACTCGAGAACTCGTGGTGAGGTCATCAATATTGCAAGACGGATTACGTCAGGGTTGTATTCATTTCGCCAAACAAAACGTTTTAGCTGGTAATTGTTTCTCGAAACAGAACGGAAGGGGAGTGACCCATTAACATGTGTCCAATAGAAATTCTGTTTTCATTAAACACTTTGCAGCAAAAACATTTCGTTTTTTGCGGAATGTACACATCCCTGGTCACACTTCGTAAAAACTCTTACTCTAACATGGATGGATCACGCATGCTTTCTCTGGGTAGGCTCCAACAAGCAATAGGCCTATTCACCCAATATCCCAAATGTGTGTGTTATAAGTGTCTGTTGAATAATAATCGTAAATGTTAGCCCTAAATTCACAGAACAATAAACAGATCAATAGTTGTAGTAACATTTAATTGCATCTTGTTTAATGTGGGTAAGAAAAATGCCTGCCGCCCTTAAGCTGGCTGCACAGTCAGTCAATCAGTGTTCTCTCGCTTACTCACTCAAACACACAAACAACGTCCCCCTACACACACAATCAATCGAAGTTCCGCACCGTGGCATCTGATGGACTGACTCACTGTATAACGATTCTGTTTCCCAACCGGCACAGTTTGGGACGAATTCGGATCCAACACTTTCTATAGGCTATACCATTTTCCGGACATTTTTCGATTATTGAACACAAACTGGTAAAAAGCGAATTTCAGTTGCCATATGGAGTATACACTAACATAACAGGCTATAATGAAAAATCGCGTCTTGGATATAGAAAACGCAGAAACCCATTTTGCTTTATAATTATAATAAATTGGGGTTTCACTAGTGGTAGCAGACCGCTATGTCCAGTCTCTGATCGACTTTGTACTTTTACCATTTGGATCACAGCAATCCGGCATGCAAAAACATTCAAAAAGGGGCGAAGATAAACAGTTTGTTGAGTAACATTCAAGTTCTCACAATTAATCACAAAATCATGTTAGAAATCCTCACCAGCAGTCAGAAATTTGTTCGATTTCAATCCTTACGCATGTCCCGTTAGACCCTCCAGCTTCTCACTCTACCATCCCGTGTCCCTGGCGGTCTGGCCATTCCCAACGACCTAACGGGGGGGGGCAAAGGCACCCTACGCCAATCAGCATTCAGAAGCGGGGATTTAATGACTAGTGGGTGTTCCTAGTCTAATCGCAGCCCTTGAAACGAATGAGTGGCATCGAGGTTCCCTGTTGGAGGTCTCGTCGAACATGGATAGGGCGGGGTCTCCGAACAGGGTGTGTAGAGGAGGCTCGGACCGGGGTGGGAGTGTTGGGAGGGTTTACGAAATCCAGTCCCTATGACGTTCTGCCGTGGAGGATTAAAAGAAACACATTTTGAGGATGCAGGATTTAGTCTGCAGTTTTTAAAATGCCCTAATAACAGGGGGCATCTTTTGACAGGGATTCTATGGACGCAAATGATACACAGCATTAAATTCTAGCAGCTTTAGAAATCCACTGAGTGAGATGAGGGTCTGTTTTAGGGATGCACAAGCTTTCACACAGGGTAAAGGGCACACACTATATTTTGGCAAAGGGCAAACTCATCTCGTATATGAGCGCGTGTATGACACAGAGAGATAGAAACGGAGAGGCCAGTAAACGAGTAGAAGGAGACCTCCGAGGAAAACGAGGACGGATTGGGATTGTTCCATTATTAAAGACACTGTTCTATTCCTGGAAGTGAACATAACCTGGATGAAGGAAAAAATAACATTAATGGATATGAAGAGATGGAGAGAGTGAGAAAGAGAGAAAAGGACTGAACAACCTCAATATCAATGTTTCCATTTTTATTGTCAGGATACTTTGCTTCATGTAAAATATTTCAATAGGATACAGTACAATACACGTTCCATATGCCGTCCTCAACATCATTTGTTGGTTTGTGTCATCATGAAGTTCTAAGGCTTTGCCCACAGCCAATCGGCTGTTTTCTTTCAGCCCGATGGAAGCTGCTTCCACAGTTTTTTTTCTTCTTTTAAACAGTCAATGAAAACAAAACCAAAAGAAAATGTATTAAATTATGAACTACTAAAATCAAGTTATTTTTTCCAAATATTTTGTTGCTTTTTTTCGCCCTAATAAAGCCCTCAAACGGAGCTCTGGACAGGGCCCTACATATTCCCAGCAGGCTCCGGTAAGCAGCTCAATTCAGTCCCCAGGAAGTATGTCACTGACAAGGCAGACAGACACGGAGACAGGAGGAAAGACAGACGAGGACACACTGACATTCAAGACAGAGACACGAGGACTGAGGAGCAGGCTTGAATGTTGGCCAGGAAGGAGAAGGTGGTGAAGAGGACAGGAGGAGGTGAAGGAAAGAGGAGAGCCCCCCCTGGCGCCTCTTAAATGGGAGCCATGTTTTGTGTTTGTCTTGTCGTGGCTTCCGTTAAGTGCCAGTTTGAAGGCTGAGTTGGGAAAGGTCACAAACGAGCACCGACGACGACTTGAACCACAGAGGAACAAACGAGGGAGCCAGCAGACCGACTACATAGTTCTGTGTCTTAGTTTCTAGCCGTTGCTTGCGGTTGAGTTGAAGGTAAAATCCAGTCCCTCCACAGCTAATGTTGCCAGGTTGTGTCATCTTTTCCGGACGGGCCATTGTATTTCATACCGGGCTAACCGGCCTCTGCAGTCAGGGTGGACCAGTGGGGTGACGTGTGTGTGTGTGTGTGTGGGGGGGGCGGACACTGTTGCTGTGGACACATCCAACTCCCTCGGTACATTCTCCCCGGGCGGGCGTGACATGGGGTGGACCAGGGACGCGGGTCAGTAGCGGTGGGTCTGGTGAGAGTATTGCGGGGGCTGCTGGGAGGTAGAGGAATATCCCATGCTACTTTGGGGCAGTGATGTGCTGGGTCCTGGGTTCTGGTAGGCAGCGTGTGGATTGGAGCGCTGGGGGAGTGGCACAAAGAGGGATTCATCAGACACTGTTTGAATGTCAGGCTTATCCATGTTTCTGATTGGTCGGGACCCTACCTGGTAGTCGGAGGTCATTATCAGGCCACTTGAGGTAGTGACAGGGGGGACCACGCGCACCTTCTTTAGGGGTGGGCCCTGGGCGTGGCTGTTGTCAGGGTTACCAGTGTGTCCCGCCCCATTGGTGTGGTTGTTCCCCTGCTGCTGCTGGTTTTTCTGATGAGAAGCCGAAACACCACCAAGTCATCCACCATGAAACTGAAGAGCCCAAACACCACCCATCTTCCACCAACAGATCAAAGGACCGAAACTCTCACTCGTCCTCCATCATCCACCAGCTCGACGTTCAAATCATCCCCTCGTTGTGGAACTTTACTCACATTTCGGACTTTGTCAGCCTTGTCCTCCGGCTCCTCCTCCGTCAGGAACTCTCTTTTCGGGTAGGGAATCTGGCAGCCCGCAAACACACTGACAAACACGCACTTATACATCACTTATCCTAAAAGATATACCCCCCACATATACCCAGACATGTAGCAATAAATGCCTTCTAACAAATGTGTAATAATGTATTAACACATCACAAGAAAAAGCATTTGTCCAGTGCTGGTTCTAGCATTGTGAGGGCCCGAAGCAAAATGCGGTCTGGGACTCCCTAGTGGTTGTGGGACCCCTAAGTGACCGCAAAGTGACCGCTTATGTTGCTTACGCCTAGAAACGGCCCGGCATTTGTCCGATGCACAGAATTCACCAGGTTTAACGGTACCGGTAAATAAATACAGTCATAATTGTTTTCTGGATGCTCTGATTCATGTACTAAATAACTAAGTCATACATGTTGTGATATACGTAATAAAGTCGTCGATGTTGTAATTCATGTAGCAATTAACGTGTTCTAGACTGTTGTAACCCGCATATCGACGAGTTAGTTAGCATATTACACGGTAATAAATGTGTTATAGATGTTTTAATACATGCAGTAATAAATGTGTTACTCTGAGGTGGGCAGGGGTTCCTCCACGAAGTAGGGGTCCTGCATGGCTTGCTCTGACGTGATCCTGCGTATCGGGTCCATCGTCAGCAGCTTCTGGAGCTACACCAAACACAACGACCGAAACGTTTGATACCGCCCGAATGAAATCAGCGGGAAAAAAACCTTTCGGGAAGAACGTTAGACAGACAAATGCCACGGGTCAACGATAGTGTCCACGCGGCGTCAGGCTGAGCGATCCTACTGACCAAGTGGAAGGCCTTGCTGTCCGGTTTGACCTTGTGCTTCTCCATGTACTTTATGAGGCTGCAGTTTGTGTACCTGTGACACAAGAACACGTTACATCAGCGAGAGACTCGGCAGGACGGACGCAGAAACGAACGTGTCCAAAGCTGTCAGGGAGCATGCGGTCAGCGGGGGGCAGGGGACGGCCACTCACGTGTTCCGCCTGAAGTCTTTCATCAGGGTGGAGTGCTCCGGCATTTTCTTGATGTCTTCCCAGTCTTTCTCTGAGGATTACACGGTCACGCTCTGTCAGCGAATCACAGGACAGGACACACCCACTGCTCTGAAGCTGTTGTCAGTCAGTACTCTCATTAAGGTGCAACTGAAACAACTGCCTCACCAAGGTTAAAGTAGCTGTCTGGTTAAAAAAAAAAAAAAAATACAAAAAATAAAAGCTACTCTGTTCACTTGTACCATAATGTTGTATAACTCGTTCTATGTATGTGGCCAGACAAAATTGAAGAAAAAATGTAAGGATGAGCAGGCCAATCAGATGTCTAGAGAATGATGATCTGGTCAAACAGCATTCAAAGCTTTAAGATGTAAAGGGGCTCTTAAGTGGAATAGAAGCACAGAAGGAAGTTAAGATAAAAAATGATATTGCTGTTATAATATACTTTTATGTATTACATTCTTATGACACAATTCAAAAACTACACTATGTACAGTACATATATGTTTGGAAATATCTGCTAATTGTAAGTCCCAGACTTCCTCTTTAAATATTTTTATATTTGCTAAAATCCAACAAGTCTGTTTTTGCGACACGACCACGCCATTCCAAAACAGAAAAGCTTCCTAATTATATATATTTTTTAAAGATACAGCATTTCACAAACGGACAACCCCTCTATATCCAGAACATGTAAAGAATTCTCAGCCCCTCTATGGTGGTTTGGACTCTGATGGTTTTATAGACCCGGCCCAACCCCAGCCCTGCCTCCAGACCCGGCCCAACGCCCCCCAGACCTGGCCAAACCCCGGTCACTCCTCCAGACGCGGCCCCGCCTCCAGACCCGGCCCAGCCTCTCACCAGCAGGGAAGCCCATGACATTGAAGATACGGTCCAGCTGGTCGTGGTGGTACGGGTTACTAGTCTTGATGTCCTCCTGGCGACAGTGGAATATGGGCTCGGACGTCAACAGCTCGGCGAAGATGCAGCCAATAGCCCAGATGTCTAGCAGAATCACGGGAAGGATTGGCACGGTCAAACAGTGTACCAGTAGAAGACCACCCGTGTGAACAGGGGTGCAAACACACGGCACAGTGGCCGTTCTTACCAATGGCTTTGGTGTAATGCCTGGCTCCTAGTAGCAGCTCCGGTGCCCTGTACCAGAAGGTGACTACCACAGGGTCCAGATCGGCTAACGGCTTCAGGGGAGAGTTAAAGAGCCGGGCGAAGCCCATGTCCGCTGTTTGGCCAGGGACAAACAAACAGCATATTCAATGAAATGGTCGCGTTTGAAGAATAGCCCGTTTGCGGTGACAGAACTGAGGAAACAAGAGGTTTCGTCCTACCGATCTTCACTCGACCCCTCTCTGGCCCCTCCCCCATCACGAGGATATTGGCAGGTTTCTGAGGAAAATCAAAATGAAACGTGACTACCACTCAAATATTTACTTCCATTGCCCATACTTGAAAGCACATTATCCGTGAGAAATTAACATTTATTTGGAGTCATAACATCACATGTGAACGTGTCTAGGCTGCCCTCTAGTGGAACAACAATGTCCATTTCATTCAGGATATCTCCATTTTCCTATCTGGGTACAACACTGTGGCCACCCCACCCCCACCCATCCCCTATCCCCTCCTCCACAGCCCCCCCCCCCCCCCCCCCCATCCTTCCCCTTGTCTCACCAGGTCCCGGTGAAGGACCCAGTTGGCATGTAGATAATGGATGCCATCCAGGATCTGGTAAAGCAGGGACTTGACCATTCCCCTGGGCAGCTGAAGAGGCTTCTTATTGGCCTTGGAAGCCCTGTGGAATTTAATGATGTGCTGTGGACGCAGGGTGAAAGGTCAGCATGTGTTGCTCTGTGTCCCTGGCCAGAGGCCGAACAATGGACACATTGTTCAAAAACTAGACTGCAGTGTGTGTGTGTGTGTGCGTGCCGATCTTGCGTCGGTCATTCAGTTTGCAGGTCGACATGCGTGTTACCCAGAGGTCGTGTTCGGCGTAGTCGAAGAGCAGCCAGACTTTGCGGTCTGCGTGTGAAAGGAACACCTTCTGCAGTGAGATCACATTAGGATGCTTCAGCTCTCGTAGTAGCTAGAGGAGAAAGACATTCACAGACAGGTGCTATGGAAACCCAAACAGCCAGGACAATATTATTCATGTTTCGACAAGAAGGGTTTATTGTGTTCAAAATGAATTAGGTGGATACTGTAACTAACATAAGAACATTTCACACCGCAAACTTATATTTTGTGATCCTCAGACCTGCCTCAACTCAGAACGCCATACAGCTCATTCGGACACTGATTAAATACATTCAGGAGCAGGTTTATTAGGTACACCCATCCAGTTCTAGGTTAGACCCGCTTTGCATCCAGAACTGAAAGAAGTCTTCGAGGCATTAATTTTACTTCTACAAGGTGTCCAGTCTTCACCAATGACACCTGGCAAGGCAGGTCCAGACACACCTCCTGCCTGAGACCCGTCCCCTCTCAGAGACCCGACCCCTCTCAGAGACCCGTCCCCTCTACCATCAGAATGATCCAGCTGCACCTGGTATTCAATCCACCAGGAAAAACCTTGCCACTCCTCCGTGGTCCGGTGTTGGTGGCCGCTGGTGCTGCTTCTCATCTTCAGCTGACAGGAGTGGAACCCGGTTCAGCTGTACGCTGATACGGTCTCAAGAACCAACGACTTGGGTTCTTGACATGAGACACCGTTATGCGCAGAACCATGGTACTGAGCTGTTATTGTCATTGTCTGTTTGGTGGAAATGTTTCACCTTTTCCTTTAAGCACCATGTTGAACACTTGAATGGAAATGTTTCGGCAAACCCCAGCATGGCGGGGTGGTTAAAATTCTCGACCCGCGGCTAAACTGATTCACAGCGGCCAGGGTTCCTATCCTTGCCGCAGCATTGTGACAATGCCCGGATGTCCAGCATAGGCCGGCGATAACTGGCTCAGAGCTGCTTGGGGTGGACAGTCAGGCTCGGTCACATTGCTCTCTAGCGAACCTGTGTAGGCCGGGCGCCCGGGAACTCAATCTTGGTCGTAACGCTGGCGAGTGAGTTTACCTCAAAATCGTGTGTACCAGCGAGAAGGTTCCGGGTTGAGCGGGCAGTGACTACTTGGGCAGTGACTACTTGGGCAGTGACTACTTGGGCAGTGACTACTTGGGCAGTGACTACTTGCTGTGGAGTTGCCACAGTGACACAAGGCCATAAACGGTAATTAGACGTCACACATTGTGAGGTGAGAAGGAAAAAACCTGTTTGTGAGCTTAACCACACACCCTAACACTTACTGCAATCTCTCGGCAGGCAGACATGGAGATGCCAGTGCCTTCAATCTGCTTGAGGGCGTAGTCCTTATCATCTTTCCTGCAGACAGAGAAAACATACAACCATCAACCCCTGTTTACTACAGTTCCCACAGGGCCTTGCAAGAGAGACATAAAGGATTCGAGCTGGCAGCCGGTGGTACAGGCTGTGACAGGAGGTGTGAATCCTACACTACTTTCCGATTTATGTAATCAAGATCACCTAAAGAACCCAGAACAATGGAGGGAAAACAGACTTCACGGCAGCTGGCGAGTAAGAACCAAAACTCTGAGTTGGTCCCTTCCCTCCAGCTGGCACAAATCACCTCATAAACCGCTACTTGCGCTTTTGTGGGCCTTTCCCAACTCCCGGAGAACAAATAAGGGCAGGAAAGTCTCGTAAAACAACAGCCTCCTGCACTAACATCTTTCAACACTTAGTGTTGGTTTTAAAATGTTTAAGGACGCCAGGGAGTCTGGCTCGGTCCGATCCTGCTGACTGGACCAGCTGATGGGGACCCCTGACAGACCCACTGACCGGACCCAAATGACCAGGCCCCTTGAACCGACCTCCAGACTTGACGAGTCAGGAGGAATACACAGCTGGCCCAGACTGTAGTGTCAATTTCCATCATGACCACTGTCAAAAATGTCACTGTTATACATACTGAAAATCCATCCAGTTCTGTCACTGCTGGGTAATAATGTATGAAGAACAGGAGCATGTAGAGGAAAATGCTTCTAAAACAAAGAGAGTTTCTAGAGGAAACATTATTTCCTGGATTAATTGGTTATGGTTATGTCGGGCTTATATGCCTGGATCCATCTACCGTTGTTTCTCTGACACTAACAATATAAAATGTTTGGACAGTTACCAGCCCGTTTCACTGACACAAATTAAGCCTAGTCCTGAAAAGAAAAGAAAAAAGGATTAGGCTTAATCATATCCGTGAAACCATCCCAAAATGTTTATTACAAAATAATTGGCAATCTGAATTTATCAAAAGTAGGGCTGAACGATATATCGTTTCAGCATCCGCAATAGTCACATCTCAGAGCGTGCGATTTAGTACGGTAAACATACATCAGTCTACAATATATATTGTTTTCCAAATGGAAAACCAGCATTATATCTGTCTGATATAAGGTAATTTACTCTGATTATGGGTTATTGGATACACAGTTAATAATAATAATAATAATAATAATAATAATAATAATAATTATTATTATTATTATTATTATTATTATTATTTGAAACACTGTTTGTTGCTGCACTTCGTTGACATGCAGGCTCTGCTTGCGCATGATGAAACGATGAGCGAGGAACAGGCAAAAAAGACTGAAATTGAGAATTTGGTTGCAAAAAGAAATGCATTGTCAATTACATGGAAATATTTTGGCTACAGACAGGATGATGTACTTTGTCGAGAGTGCTTTGCAATTGTTGCCACAACACGACTAATATGTTCAATCATATAAGGCGGCACCACAAATCTTTGTATGACGAGTGCAAAGCATCTCAATGCCGTCCAAAGCAAAAATCTATTTTGGATGCATTTGCCAGTATTACAGCATACGAGAAAGGTTCCAAACGGCAGAAAGAAATCACAGATTCAATAACATTTCACGTCGCCAAAGACATGGTACCAATTAACACGGTTACCAAAGAGGGTTTTAAAAACATTATCTGGTCGCTTGACAAGCGGTATGTAATGCCATCACACAACTATTTTTCTCAAGTTGCCATCCCAGAGCTGTACGAGAAATGCAAGGCACAAGTTGAAAAAGAGCTGTCACAAGTGGAATATTATACAGCAACAACAGACTTGTGGTCCAACCGGACAACGGAGCCCTACATAAGTCTGACCGTACACTTTATTAATGAGGACTTTCACCTGAAAAGTCACTGTTTGCAAACTGCCTTTTCCCAGAGGATCATACAAGTGAGAACAACGCAACTGGGATGAGAGAAGCTCTAGCTGATTGGGGCCTAGATTAGAGTCGTCTAGTCTGTACAACAGACAATGCCGCGAACATGGTGAAGGCTGCACCTGAACAAGTGGACCAGATTGCAGTGCTTTGGCCACAGACTGCATCTTGCTGTTGGTAAGTTATGCCCAATTGCTAATTATATTTTACTACTGTTGCTATTGCTATACTATTAATGTTACATATTATTACCTAGCAACCTATTCTGAAATGTTCATGAGTTTCATACATTTTAATTGTAGAGGATGGGGCTGGAGAAGAATGAAGGATGCATACTGTCAGGTTGATAGCCAAAGCTATTTCTGAAGACATCCTGTATTTTTTCATATTGCAATATATATCGCAGAAAAACAAAATATCGCAATGTCAGTTATATCCAATATCGTGCAACCCTAATCAAAAGTTAAAAGCACAGGGTCATTAAATCGAAATACCACAAACAACATAACGGGTGGCAAAAAATTGACACATTCTACACATTTGGACATAACTATTGTTGAGCAAGTGAAAACACAGCCATTGTTCTTGGTCTACAGGAACCAGCCAAACAGCTTATAATAATAATATTGTTTGCAAGGTTTTTAAATAGTGGCTTGAGAATTGGTGTGATTGAATAAGTTTTAGCCTAGTTGTTTTACTGTAACGTCCTTAAGTGGATGAGGCATCATCCTAACCATGCTTGGTTAATTGAGCGCTAGTTGGAAACACGGCCTTGTAAATCCAAACTATTGTTGTCATGTTTTAGCCAGACTGTTCCAGATCCAGACATGTCAAAACCGTCTGACAAACCCACCCCAGGCCCTCAGCTGCCTCTGGCGTTCTTAGCCGCATCAGTGATAGCTAATCATGACGCTGTATTTCACGCAAGGGCTGGCCTACATAGCTCAGTTGTTGGTATCGAAAAATATCGAATAGCAAAAAAGACACACGGCCAATTCGGGTACTTAAATATCCCCATGCTGTTTGCTTTTCATACTTGCGTTCAGTATGAAAAGGAAACCGAATGAGGGATCTCAAAATGGGTGTATTCAGGTTATATTCTGCTTTCAGGTTTCAAGCATCAATACAACCATTTTGAGATCCCTCATTCAGTTTCCTTTTCATACTGAGCGCAAGCGCCCTTGTTGCAATACATTCAACCCAGACAAAATGGCAAGCTTAGTTGATGCAAGCACATTGCACTTCTGCACGGAGCTGTGCCAGTGATGTCAGTGCTTAAATCGGGACATTTTGCTTCACTGTGTATACCGAGTCCCCCTACCGAGTGTGTTTTCTTCAATTTCCTATTAATTTTCACAGCCCTACTTGTTACACGTTCATATCTGCGATCACCCCCAAAAAGGCATTCGGAGTCGGCCTTGACAACACTAACAAACAAGACAGTTATTTTAAGAGAGTGGCCGACCTGAAGGCCTTCTTTGGCTGGCTATCATTATCAACTCACCCATCTTTTCTCTTTGCTTTATATACATGACCGTAAGTGCCTCTGCCCACTTTGCATCCCTCGTATTCAAACAGGTCCTCGACGCGTTCTCTTTCTCCGGTCAGCTTGACTTTGAAATCATAGTCCATTTTCTCTGTTGTTTTGATCTATTATGTAGTCTTTCCTTTTAAAGCGTAGCTTGGGAGGCAACTTACTTCACGGTTAGAATTTGTAGTTGCCTTCCCTCGCGTGGTACTCTGTTCAGCCCTGCTTCAACATTGAACAGCTTGCTTTATGTGTACCGGAGAAGATGCAGCGTTCTTATCAACAACGAAGAGTCAGGTTTGGGCACGATTACCACCCTTTCTCTTGTATTCTCTTGCTACTGCGTTTCTCCAGCCGGTATCTCACTATAGAGAACAGAAAATCCACACACGGCACTGTCGTAAAATGTCGTTATTCTAGACAGTGCTGGGAAAGGATAGGACAGAAGTATTAAAGCGCACCACGTGGATTTTAACTCTTTGTAATGAAGGGGCGAATAGTCATATAAAACACCGACGTTTATGCAAAAACTATGGTGCTATCGTCTCTATATACAGTTCTGTTTTTCACCTTTATATTATATTATAATTGTTTCATGATAATTTTTGCATTACTTCTCTATAATATTTTCTTTATAATGATCTCTGCATGAAAGGAGGCGGCATTTGTACCAGTGTAAAAACATTTGTTGTGACATATTCAAACCATTTGACTATATCTTAATTAGACGGATAGACTGGTGGTTTTATGAACAACTGTTAAATCAAACACAGTCCTGTTAACATAAAATAAAAACATGATCTGAGGTTTATATATACCTCAGATCATATATGTTTTTCTTTTATATATATATATATAGAGAGAGAGAGAGAGAGAGAGAGAGATCATTTATATATATTAACCTCATATCATATGTATCTTATCATATATATTTTATATATACACACACATTGATTAAAGCACTAGCCCTACACCCTTTACTGAAGGGTACGTTGGGTGGGAACTAATATGAGGGTTCTTGTGTTCGATCGGACGAAGAAAAGTGTTGCTCGGTTGGTCCCATCTTGGCTACATTGTAATCAGAGCGGAGAGGAAGGCAAACCCGTCCATATTACGGCTGCCGTGTCAGGTATAACAATGCCTCTAAATTACTTTGTCATCATTATTTACTTGAGCTAAAAATAATGTTTGGGTTAAGTATTGCATGCACCGTGTTTGTGTTTTGCGTGTCAAAATACAATGTCTTATTTATTAGCGACACCTTTCACCAGCAGATAGCTGTCGACAGCAACTAACAAATGCGTTGCGCATTCAAAATGACAGCTCGCGTCTTTGAAAGGCAATGTGAAACCAGCGCATAGGACTGAACAAGATTTTTTGAAGTTTGATACCTTTATATAATTATTGTAATGACTAGGTGACGATTCTTTGTCCTCCTTATAGTCCGCTTGTATGGAGCCCGACTTTTCTTTGTCATGTCCCTCCTCCGTAGCGCAATGTTTGGACTCTAGACGTGTCTGTGATCGTTCCTGGGTTGGTGATTGGTAGCTAGTAGGATGACACCGTCAGTTTTGTTGCTCCTCTCTCCTGCGTTCTACAACATGGCCTACTGTATGGTATGTTTTGTAGATACGGGGTTGTTTCACTAAATACCATGATTGTTACTGCGTTTATTGTCAATTATTTTAACTGTCTATTGCCCAGACATGTGTGAGAGTTGACATTAATGACGTTCGATGGAGGATTTCAAATTCATCCAAGGAGGTTAGCTCGCTAACGTTAGCTTTTGAAACTCGGAAGGTTAGGTTTTTGTAATGTCGGCTCAGCCGACCTCTTAACCACTGCATTTCTTATCCCCCGGCAAAATGGGTGGCTTTAATTTGTTGTACCAGTGCCACTGAACACGGTTTAATAGCTAATAACGGTCATCCTTTTTTAAATGTCACGTGACAATCGTAATGATCTGAGATTTTTCCTCCAGGGAATTGTATGATCCGTAAAAGGCTGTCTCTCATGTTTAGGTTTAGTCAATTGTGACGTGGAAGATGTTTATTTCACATATAGATAGTATCTGCCAATTATGTCTGATCAACACTCAGCTGCTGCACATGAATAAAGGATGAATGTATCACTATAGCAATCTCCAGATAAGACCCGTCTAGGTGTTCCAAGGTTCTGACAGCCCATCCACCCCTCACCCCCCACCCTGTGTACACCAGCGGTTTCCATGGTGATGGACCCTCCTGGCGGGCAAGACGAGCGGCGGCGTCAGGCAGAGCGTCTTCGAAGGGAGGAGGCCTACTATCACTTCATCAACGAGCTGAGCGAGGAGGAGTACCGCCTCATGAGAGACAGCAACCTGCTGGGCACACCTGGTGAGGGCAACCTAGAGAACATCAACTCCCTAGTACCCCCCCGAGGCAGGGCTGCCAAGCTCCAACCACCTGGGGTGGCCCTCAACAAGTAGCCTTCAACCGCTGCCTGAACCCGGCCCAATACAGTGAAACCTACTGATGCACTCTGATATATATATAATTGTAGACACACATACACACAGTGGTCTACCACAATGTGGTGATGCATTTGCCTCCGTTACCTAACAGCGAACATGTTTGTTTCTCAGGTGAAGTGACAGCGGAGGAGCTACGGCAACGCCTGGATGGTGCAAAGGAGCGTGTCTCGTCTCACCCCCGCGCGGACCCACGGCCACACAACATGGAGGCCGGAGAGGAGGAGGGGAACAGTGGTAAGGGAAGGGGGGGGGGGCCTGGGTGGAGATACGAAGAAGATGAAGCTAGGTGCGATATGAAGATGATGAAGCTAGGCGCCTCATGGGTTTCTTGGTGGTTTTTGAAGGGATTGATAGCTAAGGGATCTTTGTAATCCAGACGGATGTATTGGGTCTCAAGATTCATCGTGGTGTAGTTGCTAATAGTTTCTAGCTTTTATTATTGGCGAAACTGCAGAGGTGTGACTCATTTTCATTAGTATTATCATTGCTGACTCGGTTCAGTAACATGCTGCCGTGCCTGTGTAGGTGCCGCCGAGCCTGGAGCGGAGACGTCTAACGGCGACTCACTGCTGGAGTGGCTAAACACGTTCCGGCGCACCGGGAACGCCACGCGCAGCGGCCAGAGTGGCAACCAGACGTGGCGCGCCGTCAGCCGCACCAATCCCAACAGCGGGGAGTTCCGCTTCAGCCTGGAGATCAACATCAACCACGAGCAGCCGGAGCCTGGGGAGCACAGTGACGCACCCGACCCGCCAGAGCTGGCCCCTGGCCCCCCGCCGACCACCACGGCCCCCTCAGTGTCCATACGCGCCGCCCCCTCCGCTCGCCCCTCTCCCTACGCCCCTGCCCGGCCCTCGCCTTACCCTTCGCCTCGAGCCGCGCTGGGCAGGCGGGCTCAGACCCGGCGCACACGCAGCAGTACCACCGCCTCTCCTGTGACTCCTCCACCCCCGGCCGCGTCCCTGTCTCCCCCGACCGCTTTGAGGAGGAGCGCTGTAGCGCTGCACCTCCCACCGACCCCGATCCTTCCCACCCCCACTACCCTTCGGGATCCGAGCAACCCCACTGAGCTCCAACCCCCGAGCCGAGCATCCTCCCCGGGGGAGGGTCAGGAGGAGGGGGTGCCCAACCTGGACTGCCCCCGTGTACAGACACAGTCTGGCCTCCAGGGGGCGCCTGTGGGGCGTGAGCCGCGCGGCAGCAGGACTCGATCCCGCGGCCGAATTCGCAGGGCTGCCGCAGGGGGTGGAAATTCCTCCCGGTCGTCTAGGAGACGTAGCCGCTCCCCTCTTCAGAGGAACCCTCCCCCTAACTTGGCTGCCTCTCCCCCTGGCGGTGGGAGTGGGAATGACGGGTCTAATGATGGGCCCGTGGCCGAGGCAACCAGTGGAACTGCCTCTGTCTCCACAGAGACTGGTGAGTCTGTGTCAGAACCGGCCGTGCTAGTCGAGCCTGGACCGGAGGCTGGGGAGCAGGAGGGGGAGGCGCACGCGGCCGGGGCCACCGGAGGGGTGCGGCGCCACCCCACCATCATGCTGGACCTGCAGGTGCGTCGCATTCGGCCAGGGGAGAACCGGGACCGGGACAGCATCGCCAGTCGCACCCGCTCCCGGGCCCGCGCCGCCGAGAACACGGTCACCTTTGAGAGCGACAGCGGGGGCTTCCGCCGCACCATCTCCCGCTCAGAGCGGGCCGGGATCCGGACCTACGTCAGCACCATCCGGATCCCCCTGAGGAGGATCAGTGAGACGGGCCTGGGGGAGCCGAGCTCCACGGCGCTGCGCTCCATCCTCAGGCAGATCATGACCGGCTTCGGAGAGCTGAGCTCCCTCATGGAGACCGAGGCTGACTCTGAGACGGCCGGGGGCACTCCCGGTCACCAGGACTCGGCCGGACCCAACGCCAACGCCGCACAGACCTACCGTAGCCATGGCAACGAGAGTGGCACTGGGGCGGGAGGCCCGGCAGGAGGGGCGCAGACCGTGAGAGACGGGTTGGCAGGGGCTGAGGAGGAGGGGGGGGACCAGGGCAGGTTAGGCGGTAGCGGCGGAGGCGGAGTCCCTATGCCCAACGAGGGTCGGCCGACGAGCCGGGACACCAACAACCTGGTGGAGAACGGCACGCTGCCCATCCTGCGGCTGGCCCACTTCTTCCTGCTCAACGACGAGGAGGACGAGGAGCACCCGCGCGGCCTGGCCAAGGAGCAGATCGACAACCTGGCCACGCGCACCTACGGCCAAGCCAGCCTAGAGGGGGAGGTGGGGCGCGCCTGCAGCGTCTGCATCAACGAATACGCCCAAGGGAACAAGCTGCGGCGCCTACCCTGCGCCCATGAGTTCCACATCCACTGCATCGACCGCTGGCTCTCTGAGAACAACACCTGCCCCATCTGCAGGCAGCCCATCCTCCCCGCACACCACGACTGACCCTGCCCTGAACTCTGGGACAAAAAAAATTGAAAAAATAAACTGACTGCCTCCACCTCGCCCCCTGCTGGCTGAACTGAGTTGGAGGTGCCTGTACATAGCGCTTCAATGTTTTCATCTATCATTGAGATATCCATTGTGTTCAAGCTAAGAAATGGTAGAACTCAAAGCAGTGGCTTGGGGGAGAGAATTATAATGCAGAGAATTAACAAAGCTTTATTTTTTTAGACTTTATTTTCAGCACCTTTTTTGTTCTCTTGTTTTTTTTCTTATTGTCCTGGTTTTTTCTTCGGCCTCTCTGTCACAATGCTTCTGAGGTCCACGATTACAGACGGCACTTATGCTTAAAGAGCTACTATGGCCGGCCAGTGCTGATCAGTCTCACATTAACACTTCCACCTGATAGGCTGTGATGTTACCCGGTCACAAACAGGCCACAGCCGTCAGCATCTCCAGACTTGATTTGGTTGTGAATGTGTCATCGCCGGCTGTGTTTTACTGTTGAGAAGAGAAAGTCATCAGTCGCCCTTGCATTTTAAGCAAAAAGCAGGAAAACTATTTTAAGTAGAAGCCAATATTGGAATCTTCAATTTATTTTAAACCTCCATTGTCCCTTTTAAAGCATTTCACCATCTATACATTTCTTACAGCATTTGACATGAAAATTTTAGTACCTCAAGTCAGAAAAAAAAATCTAAAGCAAATCATAGGTGATTTAGCTGTTACTCTTGTTATAAGACTCTAATGTTATGGAGAGGCCAATAATGTGGCCAATAACATGAAGGGAGAAGGAAATGACCATTTTGCTTACTGTACTTAAATTTACAAAGTTCATAGTGTTGTTCTCAGTTATTTACTCCTGGGCATTGAAGATCATTTAATCTGTTGGGAAAAGGAGAGTGCCTGCTTTGAAGTATTCTCTCCCCCCTAATCCCTCGTCTCCTCGAGATAGCCCACACCACTCCTCCAATCAAAAGGAGTTCATCGTCCCCTATTCCACTCCACATCTGTGTTTAAAGCACCTGCTCTAATAAAACCTGCCTTTCATGGGCTGACTTGTCACCTAAGTATCCTTGTTTGAAACCTAAAAGGACTGAATAGGTGAAAGCAAAATGGTGGATGCTTCACTCAGCCATTTTCTATTCCATCCTATCAGATCAGTGAACACAGAAGATTTCTTCCTACATTAGCCTGGCCTAGATCTCCATTGGCCCCCCCCCTGCATGCTGTAACACCCTGTCACCACCAGGGGCAGTGTTTACATCCACAGTCCGACGTGGTGGGAAAGCGGAGGCCGCTGATTTTTGTGCCCAGTAGGGCAAGGGGTTTCTGTGTTTGTCATCCCGACTTGGTTTCTTGCGGACCCATGAGATGGGTGTGACGCAGGAGATGTTGCTCATTCTATACTGAAGAAAATGTGGTGTGTGCATTCTGGAGCTATGAGTGTTATGAATAACAGTGCGTGTTTGGGGTGGGTGGGTGCGTGCGTGCGTGTGTTAGAACTGAAGGAAGTGACAAAACAGAATGTCCTAATATGATTCTAGAGACGCATCAGTCAGTTGCCTGAATGTTAATCTGAAGGCAGAGTGGGAGGGTCTATGGCCACCGAATTTAGAAATTAATATTTATTCTGTTCCTATTTAATGAGTTTAAAAAACAACCTTTGAGATATTGAATATGTATTATGTTATGTGATGAGATAAAATGTTAAGATTAATATGTATTCTGTTACTATGTAATAAAAATAAACACATGGGTTTTCTTCTCTGCTCCTTAACAATGGAATTAAATATAGCTTTGTTATGCCTGAAGTTTTGTGCTCTGTTTATTTGCTTCCCACTGGGGGTTTGGGTTCCTCCCACGGGACCCTCGTCTGGCCCCATGTCTCCTTTACTGAAAAACAACCAGGACTGAAGGATACCGTACGTTGAGTGTGATTAGATGAATATAATATTGTTCCAAGAGCTGGCTCTTGATTTTTTAGATTAAACAGGCCTGGGGTTTAAATGTGACGAATGGGACAAAAAATAGCGAGTTAATTCCAATTTAGTGCTATGTCATATTTCAAATGATCCATTTTGCCTACCTCAGCATTGCCCTCCGGCAGCCTTTGGCCCAACCCCTTTATGAATGACATGTTAGACAAAACACCTATGCCACAATCGTCTACATGAATGTCCAGTTGACGCAATGTAAATCAGGATAAAGGAACGAGATTCACGAGTACTTATGCAACGGATCAGCCTTTTGCTGAGCTAGGACGAGGCCGCGCACGCACACGCACACCAAACATATCCCCTCTGCGCGTCCTCGTCGCCACTGAGCTGACCCAACGCCGTTCCTCGTCTTACCGACCGAATATGATTCGTCTACCGGCAAACGCAGCCTTGTCCCGGGCTCACATTCTTCCGCTGTGTACGTAGGCCACGAGCATGCCATCGTCCCGGCCGACCTCTTCCAGTCCGACAGACACCCGCACAAGATCAGGATGTACTTCAACCGGCGATCGAAGAAGATCCACAGCGAGGGAGGTAAGCATGATCAGGGGGACGTTATGTACAGCTCCATGGGCAAATATAAAGGATTGATCTGGTAGGAAAATAAATATTGTGCCTGGCGAGGACGGATTCATGCTCTTGTTGACAATATGCGCTGTCTGTCTAATATATTATGCGCGTTATGTTATTGGTACTATAGCGAATTGGGGTGGCCTTGTTCTCAATGACTGCGGCACGGGTGCGGTGCAGCCTGGCGCTGTTTATCACGCCTGTCATACACAGTCAGTGCAAACAACCCGACCATTATTCTATTGGTACGGACAGTTGCTCTGCTCGGGATGGGGGCGCTGCGTTTTAACTGAACAAACGCATTGCCCAATGTGAAGTAAAAAAAAAAAACATTCGGGTGGATGGAGAGGAGGTTGTTGCAGACGTGCGTTTTGTCCGGTGTGCCAAATAAATCTAATGGAAATGTTTATATTTCCAAGAAAATGCCTTATTTCTTGGACGCTGGTATTCAAATTAGTCGTTCAGATAATTCCAAGCACGTTGGCCACAGTTCCGCACTGTGGGACGGCGGGCGTTATTTAACGCCAGTTGACGATTTAAAGGCCACGTGACTCTAAGTATTCTTACTCTAAGCTCCTCGCGGGAAGGCCATCTCACCTGTTGAGGTCACGCGGGCCTGGAGACAAGTCACATGAACACCGAATCTGGAAAATGTTATTTATGAAGAGAATAAATTGGCACTTAGGGCTACCAGTAGGCCTAAAATAGAGGAACAAAAGTAATGTTTGGTATTTTGTCCCTAAAAATGCACGACGCTTTTTGCTTTATGATCCATTGTTTATGATGACAGTTTACTACGCTCTTCACACATTACATAGTGAATGTGTTAATGGAAACCTACAGAAATCGACACAAGTCATGATTATTGACATTTCAACTGGGTCAGGGATTGAATGCCAGAGGAGCCGGTTTGCCAGTGAGGATGAGAACACCGTTTGTATGTTTGCCACTCTCCCTTTCTGGCTATGGGGGTATTGTCCTGGAAGAGGGACGCACGTGTTCAACCATGCGTGGCAAACTGCCCATAAGTGCATTGTGGGGCGGTTGTTTGTTTTTGCGAGTGACTGTGCTTTGCCTCCAGCTGTTTCCAGAAATATATATTGTAGGGCATATTGTCAGTATAGCTAGAGAAACAAAGTACAGACAACATCGCCAACTGGGCCAGGTCAACTGTCTGGCGTCTAAGAGAAGGGAAATGAGGAGGGGGTAGGTAGAGAGTGAACAGCATCGATTGTCACATCAGAGACTGAGACACACACACACACAGGATCGATATAGTTTCCATGCCTGGATATCTTTATTAACGATGCCACCAGTTAGTCCAGTTCATCAGGTAAACTCCAGGTAAAGCTGATATTGACTCAGAAATAGGTTGTCTGGACAGGATGTTGGTCAAGGCAGAAAGACATCACAGAACTGACATGCTGATATAGATCTAGTCACTGCAGGAATGGACAATTCAGATGCTGGAGTGCCAAAATACATCTGTTTTTTATCCTAGGCATTTCAATCAAGGAGTAATTTGAACCTGATTTATAAATAACTATATTGCTAGCAAATAACTAACAAGTAGACACAAAACCAGAAGTATTTTGGCCCACCTTAACCAAAGCCTTCCCCTGCTGTAGAAAGCATATTCTGTTAACCATTCTATTAGCCATCATTTTGGTTAAAAATACATCTTTCAAATGATTTTGCTCAGTGGGAAACAATCTGATGTAATTGGTCAAAAGACCAATTATTTAAGGAAATAAACACAGCCTCTTAAGCCATCTTTAAGGAGTTCCTGTGTCACACATGGCTGCTCAATGTGTTAATTTACTGTCTCATCTTTTCTCTGGCACCTCAGATCTTTCCCATAATCCCCCTGACCTCTTGGACCTCAGCCGTAATCACCTAGGCTGTCACAGCCACCGATGTGTCACACACTGATTACCCACTGATGTGTTTTAAACACAGGCATGTCATGTATTTACACACACACACACACACACACACTGTGGAAGGTGTGAAGAAAGAGAGACTCTCAACCATGTGCTTAGTGTCCCAAAGTACAAAAGTCCCATAGGTCATTTAGATAGGGTGTTCCCTAGCTTACCTGCCCAGGGAGACCACACTCTGCTCTGTGACCCCGGCTGCTCGTAGCACCACCGACAAGGCTTTTCTGCAAATGGACCTGTGCTAATCCAGGTGTGAAATCCAGGTAGGTGTTCCGACCTGTGTATTGTTCAGGTGACGTTGTGCAACTGTGGCGTGGGTTAACCGTCTCTGATCAAAGTACTTATGGACTGTGACGGACAGAGTGTTTAGAACTAGTTCTTATATTTTAAAACAAACAGCGACATATATGATGTTCACAGTTCTTCACTTTGTGTTGGTCGACCTCACTGTTCCATGTGTGTGGTCCCTAGGTCAGAGTAACGTGTTTACCGCGAATGAAGATAACTTGAGAAATCAGGCGGGCTGTCTGTCTGTCTGTCTGAGATGGGTCTGTTCTGGAGGCAGATAGGGCCTGGTTGTTATGGCTGCTAGGTTGTCGAGGTTTCTGTTTTTTAATGAATGAATGGCCTCTGTGGATTGAAGAGGTATTGGCCGGGTGAGCCTTGGAAATGGAACTTATGAGCTGTACAAAAGCTTCAGAGGGCAGTAAGACCCGTAGGCCACCGGGGCGCGCTGTTGCGCAGCTTTCACGGGTGCCGAGACCATCACGAAGGCCATCCCGTAGTCGCGTACATTCACAAGCATTTAAAAAACTAGCTGCATCAGGGACACAGAAAACCCACTGCAAATTCCTCCTGAGACTTGTATGAACAAGCCCTACAATAATCACAACAAACGTGTGCTCTGTACGGTAGCCATAACAGGGTGCTGGGGACTGCACAGTCTCACAGCTTACCAAAACAAGCGCGCCGTCGGAACCTTCCGGCGTCCTCGCTATCAGATGTTGGGGGTGACTGTCTGTTGTGTTCAGGTATGATGACCATGAACCTGGCACAAACCGAGTCACTTTTAAAATACAGTCGAGGCACTGCGTTACTGACTGTCTGTCTTGTGTTGTTCTCTCCCATCTGGCGGCCTACTCCTCTGCTCCTGATCTTTGCCCACCCCCAGAGCAGTTAGTGTTGACCCCCATTAGGCAGGAGGAGTCCCCTGACAACCTGGACCCAGAGCTGGGCGTCGGCGTGGCTGTCATGCGCTCCCGCCTTGCTGACAGGTTTGACAAAAGTGAGTCTCGTCTTACAAATGGTGCCCCTCCCCCCCTCCCCCCTCCCCCGCGCGCCACTGCTTGGAGTTCACTGGTGCATGCAGCCATCTGGAATAATAGCCTGTAATGACTGGGGGCAGAGGTCCTGGACTGAGAGGCGCAACGCTGTTCACCACTGGATCGCAGTCATCCGGTCTTGACCGTCACTGCATGCGCTTGGAGTGAATGCGCCTGAGTAGCACACATGCATACACCACACACCAGCTGCACTGACCAGCACGTATCCACTCCGCGAGATCCAGTGCACGTATTGACTAACACACACACACACACACACACGCACACACACACACAAGCACACACACACACACAAGCACACACACACTAGCACACACACCCACAAGCACACACACACACAAGCACACACACACAAGCACACACACACACACGCACACACACACACAAGCACACACACACACGCACACACACACGCACACACACACACACACAAGCACACGTTCACAGTGCACATAGACAAAACAGGAAACGCAAACAAAAACCGGGGCGTTCGAGAAGGCTTGTGAATATTACACGCGTGCGTTAGGTCTCCTCCAGGGATATGAACACAGCATGCCCCCCCCCCCCCCCCCGGCTTCATTCACACAGACGCACGCATGTGTTCAGGTTCAGAACAGGCGCTGGGCATTGACTGCTGGCTTTGCGGAGAGGATGAACGGGGTCAGTAAACCGCATGTCGGCCCATCGCACGTCTACATGCATTGCTGCTTTAACATGGTGCTCTACTACGTGGGCAGTGTAACTGTTTGTGAGTGTGTGTCTAGGAGGTAATGTGGGTGGGGTGGGTGGGGTGGGGGTGTCAAGTGTGGGTATCCATGCGTGAGGAGTACACCTTCGGCCTCTTAGATTAACAGTGTATGGATTAGTTGAGCTTTCCCAGTTGCCTAACGAAATTCGGTGAGCTGTTTTAGGGTTAAAACAAAATGGGAAAGTTCTGGGGAGGCCAGAGGAGAGGTTTGGGAAACCCAGCAAAACTGTATCCGTTGGCTGCCGTAGCAACCAGCAGAACATCAGGTGAACCTTGACCAGGAAGCAGAAGAACTGGTTAGAGGGGTCAGTTCGGGGACAGTGGTTGCCATGGTCGGCCAGTTAGGCAACACTCTTTGTGATTTCCTAATCAGGACTGCGAAATACATGAACGAGCAAAGAGTAAATTGGGAAAGGACTGATTTACTAGAAAATGCAGCTTCTGGGGGTCTAGAATTAAAGCTGTCGAGTGTGTTGTTAGTGTGTGTTGTGTTTTCATCCATACAACTGTGTAAAACGGTCAACCTTGTCGCACAGATAGTTCTAGTCCTTCTTCTGGTTTTGACTGAGCATCTCTTTGCGACGCTCAATAGACAATCAATAGACAGCACAATGGCGATGTTCAATACCGCTTACAACACAAAGGTCAGGGTTGAGCTAATTGCTGCTGTACAATAGGCGCTGAGGGAGCAGCAATGGTCGTGGCTGACGGCCGAGTTGTCTGCTGAAATAAGGCACCGGTCATACCACCCTGAGTTGGGGGGGATTAATTATGCAGCCTTCCTCTTTCCATTATTCAGATCCCAGCCTTGTTTTGAGGCGGTGATCGGTTGGCACAGAGCCAGGTGACACCGGGCCAGGTGAAAGGTTGGTCCGGGGGGCCATGTAGTGACCTAGGTGGGTCAAAGGGTCAAGCCGGGGCAGAACTGAGTTACTGAGCATTGAGATTCCGTGTGATGACCATGGTAGTATAGAGAGTTGGCCTAGTGGGGTCTGATTCAGAGACAAGGCGCTACCTGCACACATGTGGCTATATTTGTTGTTGATTGCATGTGAATATATGAAGTTATTTGTTGTTGATTGCATGTGATTATAACAAGGTTATTTGTTGTTGATTGCATGTGATTATAACAAGGTTATTGATGTTTTACTGGTCCTAATAGCCTCAGCTCATTTGTTTTTAGGTAAGGCATTTCTCATTGGTGTTGGTTTGTTTTTCTCACCCCGAGTGAAAGTGTATTTGGAGGGAGTTTGACCAATGCGCTTTCTTAGTTTCATTTTGTAAATGTTTATCAAACTTTTCTCCCCTTCCAATTTTATATTTTCCAAATTGCGATTATGGCCCTGTAGACGCAGCTCCACGGCAGGCGTGGAGAAAGTGGAAGCTGAAGACATGTCCTAACATGAACAACTCGTCAAGCCATACTACTTATTGTCACACTTCCTGAACCAGAGCGTTTTCCGTGGCTCATGGAGGCGTTTCCGGACCTACTATAAGAGCTCGCTAGGGCACGACAAGACGAGGCAGTCCTTTCTGACAACCACCCACCCGGCGCGGGCTTCAAAACGTTACCAGATCTCCTCGGCATAGCTGCTGTTAAGCGCTAACTCGCTCTTTCGTGTCGAGCCGTCTACGCCGGCAGCCGTCACAACGCCTGGACACGTTCTAAATAGGCCGGTCTGGTTTCCACTGCAGAGGGTCAGGTTGGTACCACAAAATAAAATGGAAAAAACGCGAACATTCCACCTCTGCGTTCAGGGGCGCTGGTCACATGACTGCCCACAGAGGGGGGTAGCTGCTGAGTCACCCGGCGGAATGTCAGTAATGCGCTACGGCGATGAAGATGCTCCTGCTTCGAGTCCATCAGGGAGGAGGAACACAGGGTCATTGATCTGGCCGGGGGATAAATCAGAGCTGTAGCAGGCTGCTGAGACTGACATTATTGACCTGTTAGGAATGAAAGGCAGAGGAGTGGGATGAGGCAGGTAGAGTGCTGGTGCATGGTAACAGTAGTGGCGGACATGAAAGAGGCAGGTAGGGATTGTGGGAGACGTGGAGTGGGGGCATGGAGGGGAGGAGGGAGTGTGAAGAGCAGTGGCCTCTCCAGCTTCCCGGCTGCACTGCCATAGGCCAATGTAGATGCATATTGAATGGTCGGATCGCAATGACAGGGCGCTTTTGGAGTGGGAAGGATTACACGAACAAGTGAAACTAGGGAGGAGATAATGGTGGTGACAGGAAAGAGAAGAATTGAAACAAATCATGTAAACCTGCCTTTCTCCACTCCGTCGCCTGTCACCTCAGCACAACCTCCAAGTGCACCGCAACCAGTCCTTCATACCAGTGGTTTTCAACTGGTTTCGTCTTGGACACCTAAAAGTAACAAATAGTTCTCAGTCCTGACCTCATAATTTTTGGCATTACATTTATATTTCTTGGGAATGCTGAGGAAGAATGTTGGTAAACAAAATATGCTAAAAAGTGCTTTTAATTTTTTTAAAATAATTAATATATGTTATATTATGTGTGTCATTTCTATTTACTTTCTACATGTAATTAGTTCTTCGAAATCTAGACAGAAGTATTTTTACATTAATAATAAACACCCACGTTTGCATTTTTACCCAGACCATTTAAATCCTTCCATAGCCCAAATTGGGGTGGCAAACCACCAGTTGGGAACCACTGTTTTACCAAGTCTCCTACAAGTTGTTAGCTAGTGGAGCGCATTGGACCGTTGGTTACTAGGTTATAACACGGAGCGGACAGGCACAGTAATCAGTCTGCCAATATTACCTTTGACCCCATCCAACTCCTGTGTGACGTCAGATTCTGGGGTGCGCCAGTCTGGCCCTGCGTGTTTGTTTTTCGCCAGACCGGCTCTCCCACTCGTGATTCAGCTCGTCCCAAGGCTGTGTGCTCACTTCATGTTCCATCCTACGTGCTGGATGCTTACCCGATCTGCCTGACAACACCTCCCTTTGAACTGCACTCCTCCTGAACATGTGTACCTGTTTCCATGTTGGTGGAAAACAGAAGGCGCATTAATATTTACGGTGCCGGTGCCTTTAATGACCATCTGCTCTGCTTTCAGCCGGGTCATTTCAGCCTCGTCACCTCACAGGTTATCCTGAAATAACATTGGGATGTCACTGGAATAAAATGTACAGTTTTAAACTCTGACTTCCCCTTGATGTTAAACGTGGGTCTGTCGACAGGCTTCTCTGCAGAAATTATCACCCACTGGAACTGATTCAATAGAGCGAACTTGACCCTACACAGCTTTTCCATCTCATATTATTTTTCTGAATTATTGATGGGGTAATGGTGACTGGTGTTTTCATTTCCCTCTTTGTAGGAATTGACTGCCAATTGCACTGCTGAGTGAGGTTTTGGGTAGAACCTGAATGATCAGAAACTGAGCTGTAGTGAGGCCACGATAGCATCCTGTACAGTAAATGTAGTGCCTGAACCTCACGTGGCCCCAGAAAACAGTGTGGGAAACTGAGGAAGGTGATCTCTTGACAGATGATGCATCCTCTTACACATGTAATTGAAACTGGTAATCCGACCCTGCAGTGTCAAACCGCATACAATACAAGCCCAGAGTTGTTGACAGCCGCCTCGGGGTTACTGTCCCTTTAAATGCCAAGTCCCCAGCTCGCGCTCTGATAGGAACACGGAGGCCAAAGCTCCACGGGAGACTGGGCCGTTGTGTCTGAGGCTTGGAGCATCATCTGATCCGCGGTCCGGAGATTATTTTTAAATTAAGAAAGCCTTCTCTAGACCGGTAAAAACGGCCCGATGAAACGTGGGCGACGGAGGTCTATGGACTTGTGCTATTCTTACAACCAGGAGTCGGGCGCTTCACTTAGAGCGAAGCAGAGGGAGAGGAGACGAGTGACGGGCGGGCTCCATCTGTCCTCGCCGGGGTTCGTTGTGCCAGCTGGGTAAACTATTTCGTAAAGTCCAGGACTGCTTGCCTCTCTCTCCCCTCCATTATTTAGCGCAGCCTGATGTAAAATGTTCCCCCGACTCTCCGTGGGTGTGCGAGTCGTGCTGATCGCAGCTTTGTCTTGATTTTTTTTATTACCAGACAACGACAAAGGAGGAGGGACCAGTGAGACGGTGTAAAGGCTGAGAGAATCTTGCAGCTCGGGTACTCCTTAGTGATAACGCAGGTGCACTGCGCGGACGTATGGCGACTTATTTAAGTCCCCTTTTAGATAAACAAATACACAAGGTTTCGGCGCCGATAAAGGAGTCAAACTCACGGTGTTTGTTAGACTATTGTGCATCCCTCAGCAAATTCTATACAGGGGTCCCGTGGGCGTCGAGCGGCCTGTGTGTGTGTGTGTGTGTGTGTATTGGTGATGGAGCTGTAGCGTCGAGCGAGGCGAGAGCGGACTAAAAGAAAAGCGGCTGTTTAGAATCGAGGGGGGACGTCATTGACATCGACCACCGGCTTACATCAGTATATAGAAGCCCTACCTGATTCTGCCCTACACTTTTGAACTGTAAACCACGTTTCTTATGTCTCTCCCTGTCTCCCACACACACTTACCCTAGCCTCGCCTCTCTCCCATCAATCGAACGGTGCAGGACCTTCTTGCTCGTCCGCCGGCTACCGCAAGGCAGATGATGAGATGTCCGGGACTACATCGCAGGCGGAGACCGTAGATGCCACGGCGCGGACTATTTTGCTCAACCAACCCCAGAACACCAAGTTCTGTGACAATCATGTCAGGTAGGATTTCGCCTGCCTGAAGCATCTTTCATTATTATCAAGACACACAGATTTGAGGTTAGCTACCTTTTCCAGACTACTATGATCTCACATTTAAATTGTTTTCAAGTCTAAATGTCTTATTATTGAACGACCTAAGGAGATAACAGACCATGAATTTATCAATAACTTATACTGAAAAAGTATCACAACCAACACAACAGTAAAAATTAACTTCGAGGTTTGAGGATAACATTTAAATGTTGTTGTTTTCAAATTCCAATGTTTAGTGGGTCTGAGGAAAGTACTTAACAAGAGCATTAACAATTTTTAATCAATACTACCTCATAAATTTTTTAAGTAGCACTCACAGTAAATACAGAGATTGAGGTAGAGACATTAATAGAATCTCCTCAGGTTGAAATTGGCAGGCTACTTGAGCATTGTGAGTAGAAAGTAATAGTTTCCCTTGACATAGAGAATGGAAAGCCAAATGTAATAGCATATTTAATTAAAGCTGCAATCAACATTTTGGGGTTTCAGCAGTGTACCTACAGTGCCATTATCGAGGCATATTAGACATTTCCACATATTTAGCTCATTCTGGACTTAGCTCAGTTTCCAAAACAAAAAAAACAAACAATGAAAACATCAGTCTGTACGGAGAAGATGAAAGAAACTAACCTCTCTCAACACATTTTACTAAGGTTACCCAATTTCCATGTACCGGCCGTCCGGTTGAAAGGGAAAACATTTTTTGTGTACTTTCTTTGGGTTTTTGGTTGTGCACAGAGTAATTTGGTATGTGTGGTTGTCTGCCCTGCTTGTTAGCAGAGCTGCTCTGTAAATTGACAACATCTAAAACTAGTTGCTGAACGCTGCGGCGGTCGTGTGTTCCTCTGACGTGGGCAGGGTTGAGGTCAGGTCCCAGACGGGAATCTGCATCCGTTGGGAATTTAATCAACACATCTGCAGCTGTTAGCCGCTTATTCAGCGGTGGCGACGACACTATTGGTGTTAAAGGGGAAATAATACCGTTTTTAACTGTGCTACTAAGATAGAAACAAGCAAGAATGACCAGTAGACATCTGCATTTAACGTTTTCAGTTAATGTTTCAAATGATCTGAGTAACTAAAATATTCCCCGTTTAAACATTCTTGCTGGTCTGTCTACCAGTTTGCACTGGCTTGTAATCCTGCACTCAGTTTAGACACTCGCAGTACTATCCTTCCCAACCTAAACCACCCTGGGCTAGCTAGTACTATTCCAGTCAGTACTATCCTTCCCAACCTAAACCACCCTGGGCTAGCTAGTACTATTCCAGTCAGTACTATCCTTCCCAACCTAAACCACCCTGGGCTAGCTAGTACTATTCCAGTCAGTACTATTCTTCCCACCCTAAACCACCCTGGGCTAGCTAGTACTATTCCAGTCAGTACTATCCTTCCCACCCTAAACCACCCTGGGCTAGCTAGTACTATTCCAGTCAGTACTATCCTTCCCACCCTAAACCACCCTGGGCTAGCTAGTACTATTCCAGTCTCGTTCGGTAAGGCAAGACAAGGAGGAGAAGTCGTGTTATTGTTTATAGGAAGGAGCACCATTTTAAGTAGGGTAGCAAAGAAGACAAGGTAGAATACAAACCGGTAGTACTATGCTGTGGTTCATCGTAACTCCACCTTTGTTTTACATATCTATATTTGGATTGTCACGTAATGCTTGGATAGAAATAGATTTGATAGAATAGGTATAATTTTCTCAATTCCTTAAATCAAAGAATCTGTCTCCTGTCTGCAACATTTAGGATGTTTTGCCCGTAGATATCAGTACTGCTATATATCTTGGGCCCTAAAACTACGCCCTTCTGCCTTTTTTTGCACTGACCAGCGCCTATTTAATCCATCAGATACCAGTTATGTGGATAAAAGCCTGTTGTTTGGTGGTAAACACAACTTTATCGATCAGGGTTTACAGTCAGGCGATTATATTCGGCTCTAAAAGGGACCTATTTAAGGTCCGTTAATGGGATTAGGCGGGCCTTCTGAAATTCGTTTTATTGGATCACCAGGCGTGTCCTAGCCTCTGATTGGACAGTCTGGCTCTGTATACATGCCCTTCAATGTCCCGACGTTCCTAAACGACATTAGTTCAGGTTTTAGTGCTTTGTTGCTCCTATTGATTCACCCGAGATTCAATTCCTATAACTCTTATCCCCTATATTACTGGCATATTCCATTTCTTCTTCCCCCCCATCATGTTTTATTCACAACATTGTTTCCCAGGATCCCTGTGCATTAGTGCATATCTGGTCCACTTGCCAATCACGTAGTGGCCAGAGCAACGATGCCGAGGTCCAGATCCTGGGAAACAATGACCCACAGACACTTGCCGGATTCCCTAGCGGTTAGGATTCGCGGGAAAGGCCAGAATGACCATTGATCCGCGTGTGAGGGCGGGAATGACTCCTTATTGGCCACAGCAACCATACCGACACCCAGACGTTCACCACCGCTTCTGGAGCGTCATTAAACCCTATTGTTGTAACTGGATATCCAGCACAGCGGTACCAGAAGCAGCTGTGTGCGTACGTGTGTGCATGCGTGTGTGCGTGCGTGCGTGCGGGCGCGTGCTTTTGTGTGCAAGTGGGAGCATGCCGTTGAGTGTGAGTTGGTGCATGTGCGTGCGAGCTGGCGTGTATCCAGTTCAGCAGCTGTCTGGTCTGCTATGTGATGTCATGCTTTTAGTGTGTGTGTGTAGCTGTGAGCTGGTCTCCAAATATTGTCTTACACTAACCTGCACAGCAAGAGACCCACAGACACACAAAACCAATGCGCGCACATCAACACACTTATGTACATGTTTTAAAAACAGACACACAAACACACCGCTGAGTTTGTTTTTGGCCAGTAAGTGACACTTAAGGGAAGGTTTTTATAGTTATTTTAGTGCCTGGCTATTATCAGGGCTAATCAATTCTGTTGTCTGATCAATGCTGTTGACTGACTGACAAGGTTAACCTTCGAAGGCCATATTCACACCATTTAGGTGTGGTGGCTATTTTAAAAGCAAGGGGAAACTGGCTTCATGTTTGAGACTTACTTCCAATAGAATGTAAAATAACAAAAACGAGGACTCTCTGAATAACTCAAAAATATTTATTAAGATAGAATCCAAACAAGTGATACTTTCCGAAATTATCATAAAAGTGAACAAAATGACGAGGATAAGTGAGCGATAGTAAGTGAGCGGTTAAAAAAATGTTTGGCCATTAGACAGCCCAAAACACATAGCCATAAAGCGAACAGCCCATTTACGGCCCAAAACACTTAGCCATAAGCCGAACGGCCCAAAACACGTAGCCATAAAGCAAACGGCCCAAAACACGTAGCCATAAAGCAAACGGCCCAAAACACGTAGCCATAAAGCGAACGGCCCAAAACACGTAGCCATAAAGCGAACAGCACAAAACACGTAGCCATAAAGCGAACAGCACAAAACACGTAGCCATAAAGCAAACAGCACAAAACACGTAGCCATAAAGCAAACGGCCCAAAACACGTAGCCATAAAGCGAACGGCCCAAAACACGTAGCCATAAAGCGAACAGCACAAAACACGTAGCCATAAAGCGAACAGCACAAAACACGTAGCCATAAAGCAAACAGCACAAAACACGTAGCCATAAAGCGAACAGCACAAAACACGTAGCCATAAAGCAAACAGCACAAAACACGTAGCCATAAAGCAAACGGCCCAAAACACGTAGCCATAAAGCGAACGGCCCAAAACACGTAGCCATAAAGCGAACAGCACAAAACACGTAGCCATAAAGCGAACAGCACAAAACACGTAGCCATAAAGCGAACGGCCCATTAACGGCCCAATTCCTGTCCCCAGGAGGAAGCCGTATTATCTGGTCTTTCTGATCAGGTTTCAAGTCAGTGGACTTGAAGAATGTTTTGAAGAAGGCATTTACAACAGTGATTGCGTCCGTGATTAACCCTAGAGAACATCTCTGCAAACAAAAATCAAACTCTGTTTTCGCCTTTTTCAGTCGGTTACACAGAGCGTGAAGGGAAGTACTGTCCGGTGTGCTGGTTTACGGCGTCTCAACATGTCCATTAACCACATCACTTCCCCGGTGTCCCTTGTCCCCAGCACCACTAAGTACGGCGTGCTCACCTTCCTGCCGCGCTTCCTGTATGAGCAGATCCGCCGAGCCGCCAACGCCTTCTTCCTCTTCATAGCCCTGATGCAGGTGAGCCCCAACGCCTGCCGAGCGTGGTTCTTCTAGAGGGAGCGGTGTGCCACGTTCTGACGGCAAGGCCCCCATTAGACACCTGGTGAATGGCACCACCTGCTGTGTCCCCATGACAACCTAGTGTCCCCATGACAACTCATCTGCAGGCTCGTCTCTCTCTCTCTCTCTCTCTGCTTTCAGCAAATCCCGGATGTCTCCCCCACGGGCCGCTACACCACCCTGGTGCCGCTCATCTTCATCCTGACCGTGGCCGGCATCAAGGAGATCATAGAAGACTATGTAAGGAGGAGCGAGGGAGCTCAGTTCACCTCCCACGCTGACGAGCAACACCCCGCGGGGGTTTCTCAAAGTCTCCTGCTCCGTCGCGAAGCAGTGGCTTAGCCAGCACGTGAACCATTTCCCGCGTCCATCTGGTGAGAGGGAGACACGTGAGGAATTTACACACGTCTTTGTTTCTTTGCAGCAACGACACAAGGCAGACAACACTGTCAACAAGAAAAAGACCACAGGTACTGGGCATCTGTCTCTGTGTGTTTGTGTGTGTTTTCTTTGCTACTTGGGTGGGTGGATGTATTTCGAGGTAATAGGCTTGGTTGTCCTTTAGATACACATGCTAACAGGTAATAGACATGGTTGTCCTTTAGATACACATGCTAACAGGTAATAGACATGGTTGTCCTTTAGATACACATGCTAACAGGTAATAGACATGGTTGTCCTTTAGATACACATGCTAACAGGTAATAGACATGGTTGTCCTTTAGATACATATGCTAACAGGTAATAGACATGGTTGTCCTTTAGATACACATGCTAACAGGTAATATACATGGTTGTCCTTTAGATACACATGCTAACAGGGTTGTTGTGGTTGTGTCTCAGTTCTGAGGAATGGAGCTTGGCAGACCATCATCTGGAAACAGGTAAAAACCCTGTTTCTCTTGTCCGCATGATCACTGGTTCCTGATGACGCCCAGTGCTTCTTCCGCACAACACGGCCTGAACAGGAAAAACTCCTAACTGTAATTGCACCTTATAACTAGGGGCAATAGTTTTTCCCCCTGTCAGGCTATGTGGTGTGGGGAAACTCTGGTCATTGTTAATTCTGTATCGCTCCAGGCTGTTGTTCTTGTTTCATTTTGTTAAGTGTGTTTGTAATGCAACCATTCTCTGATGGAGGTTAGAGACCACAATAAAGATAACCGCTTCCTGCTCTCTCCCTCCTCCGCCTCTTCTCTTTCTGCTCCGGGTTGTTTGTTCTGCCCATATCTCTCCCGCTCACCCTGTTGCCCTTGCATCCCCCCTACGTCCCCCATTCTCTTCTACCTCCCCCAATCATCTTTCTAACCCGATCTCATTCTCTCTCACGCTGTTGCATTGCTGCTTCCGGGCCACTAGGTGGCAGTAGGAGACATAGTGAAGGTGACCAATGGGCAGCATCTTCCGGCTGACATGGTCATAGTGTCATCCAGGTTGGTTTCCGGTGTTTTCCGTGTTAGAGTAGTGTTTGGTCAGTATGGTTCAACTAGTATCCGGGGTTTGCATTGTGTCACAGTTATATTTGATAAATGTTTCAATACCGTCCCTTGTGAATAATGTGGAAGTGATAATGTTGTGGTAATGTAGCGCTCCATTCATCTCCGCAGTGAGCCGCAGGCCATGTGCTACACTGAGACCTCCAACCTGGATGGAGAAACCAACCTGAAGATCAGACAGGTGAGACGTGAGTGTGTGTGTGTTTAATCAGGCTCCATCCAAGCATGATGAGACTGTGTGTGTATTTCCCCCAAGGTCCTTTAGCAGACGCTTGTCCACAGACATTTACAGTAGTGAGTGTTTACATCTTCATTCATCCTCGTGCTGCTCTCCCAGTGGGGATCGAACCCAGAAACCTGGCGCTGCAAGTGTGGCGCTCTACCAGCCGTGCCCTAGGGGACGTGTCTGTGTTGGCGGGAACCTCGTCCAACTGTGTTCGTGTGTTTGTTTCAGGGCCTCACTCTGACGGCTGGTCACCAAACTCTGGAACAGTTGATGGGTTTGTCCGGCCGTCTGGAGTGTGAAGGACCTAACAGACACCTTTACGACTTCACTGGGACTCTACGCCTTGACGACCAAAAGTACGTCCAAACACACGTCCAAACACACGCACCAAAGATAGATCCACACCATTGAAAACATTCACCTGACTGTAACTGTTCTCCCTGTCCAGTGAGGTTCCCCTAACTGTTCTCCCTTTCCTGTGTGGTTCCCCTAACTGTTCTCCCTGTCCAGTGAGGTTTCTCTAACTGTTCTCCCTCTCCAGTGTGGTTCCACTGGGTCCAGACCAGGTGCTGCTGCGAGGTGCCCAGCTCAGAAACACGCAGTGGGTTGTGGGAATTATAGTCTACACTGGACATGACTCTAAACTGATGCAGGTTAGTCATTCAACACTTCAAATTGAATCACGGTTGTAAAACAAGCCAATCGAAACTATAATTCTGTTTGATTAGATTCAACTTTATAGTCTTTGAACAGTACAAGTACAGTACAACGAAATCCAGTCAGCATCTAACCAGAAGTGCAAATAGAAGAGGGCAGAAAATGTACAAGTATTAAGTATGTGTGTATTACAAGAGGAATTCACAGTATAGATTTGCAAAGATGGCAAATGGAGTACAAATGTGCAATTAAGAGGAGGGCAGAGTATGTACAAGTAGCATAATAGTTTTGTGGGTACAAATGGCATTTCTAAATGGCATTCTAGATGTCAAGGCAAGTTGAAGGAGTAAGGTAGCAAGTGCCGATATGGCAGCAATGAGGTCCTGAGGTAGACTTGTATATGTAACAACTGGAAAATGTAACAACTGGAAAATGCACCAACTGAAAAATGCACCAACTGAAAAATGCAAGTACGATGGCAATTCCAAGTGTGCTATGAAGACAAGTTGAAGGTGCAAGGTGCATGTGCAAATGAAATGCAGGGATAGCAGCAGTGAGGTTCTCGAGGTAGACAGGTAGTGTAACAACTGAAAACTACATTATCAGACTTTGCAAGGAAGTGTCAGAGTCCAGTAGTATAAAGGGAGTAGTGCAACAAGGTCCCTGAGAGGTGGGGGGGTATGGTTAGTGATGGGACACAGAGTTCAGCAGGGTTAAAGTAGATGGAAAGAAACTGTTCCTGAGCCTGCTGGTGTGGGAACCAAGAGGGCAAACAGCTTGTGGCATGGATGTGAAGGGTCCCTGATGATCCCGCACGCCCTGTGCCGACCAAGCTTGGGCTGGAGGTCTATGATGGCTGGGAGCTGGGCAGCAGTAATGTGCTGGGTGGTTTTTCGGCTACAGAGCACCGCCAAACCACACTGTGGCGCAGTTGGAAGTCAGAATGCTCTCGATTGTGCAGCGGTAGAAGTTCACAAGGATCTTGGAGGACAGACAGGCTTTCTTCAGCCTCCTCAAAAAGTACAGGCCCTGCTGTGCCTTTTTGACCAGGGCTGAGGTGTTGAGGGTCCAGGAGAGGTCCTCGGAGACGTGGACACCCAGGAATTTGAAGCTGGACACATGATCCACCTCAGTGCCATCCATGAGAACTGGGGCGTGACTGCAGCCTTTAGACTTCCTGTAATCCACAATGAACTCCTTGGTTTTCTTTGCATTGAGGGTCAGGATGTTGTCAGCGCCCCATGCCGCCAGGCACCTGACCTCCTCCCTGTAGGCTGACTCGTTGTCACTGATCAGGCCTACCACCGCGGTGTCGTCTGGCCTACCTAGACGCTGCTTGGTCCCCTTTTGGGTATTTCTTTGTTTGTTTCACATGTAGGATGTAGTTATGTGGTGAATGTTTCTTTCAGAACTCGACCAAGGCCCCTCTGAAGCGCTCCAATGTAGAGCGGGTGACCAACGTCCAGATCCTGGTGCTGTTCTGTATCCTCCTGGTGATGGCGCTGGTCAGCTCTATCGGGGCCGCCATCTGGAACAGACAGCACACCGAGGAGGCTTGCTGGTACCTGTCACGAGCAGGTACACACACACACACACACACTAACACACACACACACACACAGACACTAACACACACACACACAGACACATTTATATTGTTGTGGAAATTCTAACTCAGGACATGGTGATACATCAGATACATTACTGTCAGGCGTTCCATTAGACGTGAGAAATCCGGAAGAAGTAGTTGTCTGTCTTCTACACTGGTAACTCCATGCAGGGTGAGCTGTTCCAGTTCTACGCTTTACAACTGTTAAGGGCAAAAACATGTTCAGTTTCCTTAAAAGACAGAAATTCATCGACTTGTTTGGGATACGCTCGGAGAGATGGGTTCCAGGAAGAACAATTAAAAGAAATAGACACAGACAAGAATATAGAATCAGAATATAATGAGTCAAAGTAATAATTCTCCCACAATACACGTGGGTACAGTCAAGCAGTTATTTGGATCTGGAATGAATGACTAACAGGTGTGTGTGTGTGTGTGTGTCTACAGGTGACATTTCCACTAACTTCTGGTACAACCTCTTGACGTTCATCATCCTCTACAACAACCTCATCCCTATCAGCCTGCTGGTCACTCTGGAGGTGGTCAAGTTCACACAGGCACTCTTCATCAACTGGGTATGGACAGACGTGCGTGCGAATGTTTAAAGACTGCGTGTTTCCCCATCGTAAGAGGGGTCTGGTAAGCTGTCTCTCTGTGTTTTGGTCAGGACATGGAGATGTACTATCCAGAGACCGACACACCTGCCATGGCCCGGACCTCCAACCTCAATGAAGAGCTGGGCCAGGTGAGGATGTGTGAGGGGTTCCCAGCCCAAGCTGACCCGGGTCAACTCCTCCGTGTGCTGACACCTTTCCCTCCTCTCTCCCAGGTGAAGTATCTGTTTTCTGACAAGACGGGAACGCTGACCTGCAACGTCATGCACTTCAAGAAGTGCACCATTGCTGGGATAACCTACGGTCACTTCCCTGACCAGGAAGTGGACCGTTCCATGGAGGACTTCAGGTCGGTGGCCCTGTTCTGTGCTGTGACCCACTGGCCACGCCCCCATACCCTTTCCTTTGTTTGGGCGTAACCCGTGTTTCTCTCTCTCTCTCCTCCTCGTCTCAGTCAGCTGCCATGCACAAGTCATAACTCCACAGAGTTTGATGATCCCACTCTCATCCAGAACATCGAGAAGAACCATGTAGGTGTTCTCCTGGCTTGACTGAGTTTGTCTACTCTCATGGCAATTATTATGCTGAATGACGGTTACGTTACGACATGTTAACCTGTACACCCCTCCCCCACCCCTGTCTTTAGCCGACATCTCCTCAGATCTGTGATTTCCTAACGATGATGGCGGTGTGTCACACAGTGGTCCCAGAAAGAGAGGAGAACCAACTCATTTACCAGGCCTCCTCACCAGGTTAGCCTATTGCCACACAGCTTTTACACATCATAACCAATAATAACTGGTACTGCATCTCTGAGCCAATCACAACCTATGTACTAGACTGTAGGGCCAGTCACATAATATGTACTAGACCGTAGAGCCAATCACGTCCTATGTACTACACCGTAGAGCCAATCACTTAACTTGTACTAGATTATAGAGCCAATCACAACCCTAAACCTACTAATTTGTGCACTTTTTCCAGATGAAGGAGCTCTGGTGAAAGGTGCCAAAGGTCTGGGCTTCGTTTTCACAGCTAGGACTCCTGGCTCGGTCATCATTGAAGCTGTAAGTGTGGGTTTGAAAAGGCGTGCTGGACTGTGGGTTTGAGAAGGCGTGCTGGACTGTCATTTGAAGAGAAGTAGATACGTATCATATTCTGTTTCATTCTTTGTATTTCTTTGTCTTTCAGAGGGGGAAGGAGAAGAGCTTTGAGTTGCTGAATGTGCTGGAGTTTTCAAGGTGAATGAAATGACACACACAAGCATTCACAGAAAATCTGCCTTCGCATTAACAGACATGTGACACACTTTCACTGACACATAACACACTTTCACCGACACATAACACACTTTCACCGACACGTAATGCACTTTCACCGACACGTAACGCACTTTCACCGACACATAACACACTTTCACCGACACGTAACGCACTTTCACCGACACGTAACGCACTTTCACCGACACGTAACGCACTTTCACCGACACGTAACACACCTTGACAGACACTTAACGCACATTCTTTCTTGTACAGTAACCGCAAGCGCATGTCTGTAGTGGTCCGAAGCCCTGACGGAACGCTGCGTCTGTACTGCAAGGGAGCAGTGAGTAGAACCCCATGCGCCGATCACTCCCGTTGCCACGACGCTCATTTACAGCGCTGAGGGAAAGACGCGTGTTGCTGATGTAATTCTGTGTGTGCTCCAGGATAACGTGATCTTTGAGCGTCTCAATGACGCGTCTCAGTACAAAGATCTGACCATCGCACATCTGGAACAGTTTGCCACTGAGGGTACGTCTTTTTTTCTCTTCATGTCTGTTGTGTCCTGCTCCACGCCCTGTTTACCTGACTGTCCTCCGCCAGATCAGCCGGATTTGTTTTCTTCGTCTCCTGGATTGGTACCAGTGGGTTCATACTCTTGGATGTCTCCCCCCCAGGGCTGCGGACGCTGTGTTTTGCCTACGTGGACCTGGAGGAGGGGGCGTACCAGGAGTGGCTGAAGGAATACACTCGGGTCAGCACCATCATCAAAGACAGGGCCCAGAAACTGGAAGACTGCTACGAACTGCTGGAGAAGGTAAAGGTTATTGATTCGTGTCATTGGTTTGCGGTTATTGGTTTGTGTTTAGCAGTTAGCGATTAGCAGTTAGCGGTTATTGGTCAGCGTTTATTGGTTAGTGGTAGACATTGAATTTCTCATGTAAAGCCTGGCCACTGCTCCTAGCATGACAAAAATATTGAATTCCCCCTCGGTCTGTGTTGCTGGGCTGGTGTGTCGTCTGTCCAGCAGTGGGCAGTGTGCTGCCACTGATCCATTTACGGGTGAAGACAACCTATAAGAGCTGAAGAACACTGATGTTTCCTCAGAGCGAACTCCCCTCAGTTTGTGTGCGTGTGTGTGCGTGTGTGTGTCTTTGTGTCTCTGCTTCTGTGTGAGTGTGTTTGCGTGCCCGACTGCATTCACTTATTCCTAGTTATAAGCTGTCAGCAGTATAAAGCCCCTGTAGCCCTGAAGATAGGCTGGCATACATCTGTCCTGGATCATGTTAGTGCTCAGTAAGGGACTGGACATGACCGCTGGAGGCTGGAAGCTCCCTGGCCCTGGGTGTGTGTGTCCAATCAGACCACTAGGAGGGGAACATGTGATGACCCAGTACTGAGGCTCAGTTCTGTCTGCTGTGCCTTAGTTGTCAGGTAGTTCTCCAGTCAAAGAAAGGGATTCTCAGAGCCAACCCAGAGTAGATTAAGGGAGCAGAGGAGGAGGTGAGGCGAGGAGGAGGTGAGTTAGTGGGTGGGTAATTGCCTTCGCCAGTCTGCCAAGAGCCCCATAAAACCTAGTCAACAACACAGCACTGTTATGTTGTGTGTGTGTGTGTGTGTGTGTCCGTCCACGGGTGCATGGTTGAGCTGGCGGGCTTGTGTATGTGTGTGTGCACGTCAGCACGCATGTGTGCGCATATCTAATGAGGTCATTTGCATGTTTTTGATAGAGGTCTGCGAAACATTAACAGACTTCCTCCCGAAGCTTCGGTCTGACCCACAAACAGCGTCTCACAACCACCTCAGTGCCCCCAGTCAGCTGGTTACTGGTCCCTTCTGTGATGTCCTCCAAACACAACCAGCCGCTGTCTAGGCCTGTTTTGTCCAGGGAGGCATTTTCTGCATTCTTTATGTCTGAGTCTAAGACCACTTATTGTCTTTCATCAGTCCCCTCTCTCTCTCTCTCTCTCTCTGTTTCTTCTCTCTCTCTCTCTCTCTCTCTCTCTCTCTCTCTGTTTCTTCTCTCTCTCTCTCTCCCTCTGTAGGACTTGCTGTTGTTGGGGGCCACAGCCATAGAGGACCGTCTCCAGGCCGGTGTCCCTGAGACCATTTCTACTCTCATGAAGGCAGACATCAAAATCTGGGTTCTCACTGGAGACAAACAGGAGACTGCCATCAATATAGGTGATGGACGGAAAAGGACAAAGGGATGGGGGGGGGGGGGGGTAGCTGGGGTGACAGAATGGGGTGGGGGGGGGGCTAGTTGATGTGTATCTGGTTCTGTGCTGTTTCTGATACCATTTTCTGACATATGGACTGTGGCACTTGTGAAAAGTGCCACAGACCAAAACTGCAGTCGGCATTTCCATTGTCTGTAAAGAAATACAGCGTCTGGAGGGGGGCTAATGTCCACCACGAGGCAACCAAAACCGCCTGTCAAATCCTCTTTAACTGTGTTGGCACGGCCTACTTGTCTACTGCCTGGGCACAGATCACTCGCTCCTAAAACAGTACCAACCATTTATTTATACCATGACTGAACAAGATATTTAGTAGAAAAAATATGAACCGTGCTTATATACTAACCGAACAATAAACAACACAGGAAATCAGTCCACAATGTTTATTGTTGTCGAGTAAACAGCCCTGAACATTGTATGTCGGAAGCAGAATTCTGTTAAAGGGTCCAGCCACTTCTGATGCGCCACTTTTTTTTTGTCTGAAAAGCTATCAGTTTCCGCTATGGACAAGTTACTGTAGCAGCAGTGTATGTCGGAAAAAGGTAGGAGACCATATTCTCTGTTTCCGAGACTGTTTTCTCTGTTTCTGAGTCCTTATTCTCTTTATCAGGTTATTCTTGTCGTCTGGTGACACACGGAATGTCCCTCCTCATCATCAACGAGGACTCTCTGGATGTGAGTACATTTATCTGTCCTACCCTCCATCCTCTTCCTCTTCATCCCCCTTCTGTGTGTATGTGTGAGTATATGTGTGTGTGTGTGTGTGTGGCGGGGGTGCGAGGTGTATCTACCCAGTTGGTGTGTGTGTGTGTTTAGGGTGGGTTCTATAGAGGGTTACCGTGGGAACCAGGGTGTGGCAAAGCAGAGATTGGTGGGTGTGTCTCTTTGTCTCCTCACAGGTGGAGGTAATTAAGGTGTCTGGTGTCTTCCTGTAGAAAGGGATGAAAGACAGATACTGCTCTATTGCATTCCCTCCCCTCATCCCTCTCTGCGTCTCTGTCTGTCTCTCAAACACTCACACACACACACACACACACCCACACTCACACACACAATGTCTTAGTCTGCTAACTTTAATGGAGTTAATGTGTCTGTGAGACAGAAAGTCTGCAGTCAGGGGTTACATCCTGTAAGCACTGTGGTCTGAGGTTGTGTATGTAGAGGGATGTGTACCTGGGCATCAGGAGGTTGTGTATGTAGAGGGATGTGTACCCGGGCATCAGGAGGTTGTGTGTGTAGAGGGATGTGTACCCGGGCATCAGAAGGTTGTGTGTGTAGAGGGATGTGTACCCGGGCATCAGGAGGTTGTGTATGTAGAGGGATGTGTACCCGGGCATCAGGCGTTTGTGTATGTAGAGGTATGTGTACAATGCCAGGAGGTTGTGTATGTAGAGGGTTGTGTACAATGCCAGGAGGTTGTGTATGTAGAGGGTTGTGTACAATGCCAGGAGGTTGTGTATGTAGAGGGATGTGTACCCGGGCATTAGGAGTTTGTGTATGTAGAGGTATGTGTACAATGCCAGGAGGTTGTGTATGTAGAGGTATGTGTACAATGCCAGGAGGTTGTGTATGTAGAGGTTTGTGTACAATGCCAGGAGGTTGTGTATGTAGAGGGTTGTGTACAATGCCAGGAGGTTGTGTATGTAGAGGTATGTGTACAATGCCAGGAGGTTGTGTATGTAGAGGGTTGTGTACAATGCCAGGAGGTTGTGTATGTAGAGGGTTGTGTACAATCCCAGGAGGTTGTGTATGTAGAGGGTTGTGTACAATGCCAGGAGGTTGTGTATGTAGAGGGTTGTGTACAATGCCAGGAGGTTGTGTATGTAGAGGGATGTGTGTATTTGTGTGTGTATAGGTTGTGTGTGTGTGTGTGTGCGTTTGTAGGAAGACAGTGAGACCATTCAGTAACACTGTAATTAGTCAGACTGAGAGTCTATTCAATTAAAAGCCTAACTGGCGTTCCTGAAGCACTCTAACATTCCTGTCATACACTGGAGCACTACCCTGCACCCATAACCGGTCTGCGTCCAGTCGCATCTCCTACCTTAAATGTGCTTTCCTTGAGTTCGTTCATTCATTGAAATGTACCTTCTTATAGCTGGAGGATGTGTGTATGTGACATCTAGTGATGACCAGAGAGAAACGACCGCCTCATTGATCTGTGGCGACAGGAGGCCCCTACAGATGAAAGCAGACCAAGACATATGTCACACCTCGCTTAAAATAACTGACCGAGGGTCAGCTTAGAGCTGCTGCTGCTGTGTGTGTGAGTGTGTGTATATATGTGTGTGTGTGTGTGTGTGTGTGTGAGAGAGAGAGAGAGAGAGTGTGTGTGAGAGAGTATGTGTGTGAGCAGTAGCACAGGCTTATTGAAATCTCATTCCTTGGGCCAAACCTTTTGACCCTTGCAATTTATCTGTTGTCGTCCTAGTTTTCCCCTCATCTTTTTTGCTCCCTCCCTCCCGTCTCTCTCCTTCCCTCCCGTCTCCCTCCCGTCTCCCTCCCGTCTCCCTCCCTCCCATCTCCCTCCCTCCCGGCCTCCACCCTTCACTCCCTCTTTTGTTTTTCGGAGGTGAGTCTCATTTTTGTCGATCTTGCGGTTGGTCGTCAAGCGGACGCCTCCCTCCCTCCGTCTCTTGTCTCCCCCGTTTCCATGTCTCCTCCACACGGCCACCGAGCCATCCTTCACCACCCTCTATATGAGGAGGAAGTGCCTGAATGGTGTGTGGAAGAAACAAAGAGATTCGGATTATCATGTTTTGTGTGTGAGCAGGAGAATCTGTGAATAGAAAAGCCAGAATGTATGATAGAGAGAAGAGAGGGGGAAAAACGGTTACAGAACCGTAACATAGATAATGATGTAACTTCTTGGAGAGAGTGAGTGAAAGGAAGAGGGGGAATGAGATGGGGGGAGAGAGGAGTGGAAAGAGAGATTTGAATTGAGAGCCCTCTGAAGGTGATGAGTGAGAGGGGTAATGCGATCTCCTTTTGGCCTAGCCTCTCGTCAAAACAAACCCCTGAGCAATGCCTCCTGGGTAAACATGGCGGCTTGTGACACCCGTGACAGGCTCCATCTGTCCCCTTCATATAGAAAACACCCTCTTTACAGTAGAGGAGATGGCTGCCCAGATCAGGACGATCACCTTGGAAAGACATTTCTTCCATCTTACCCACAAGCCCCCTCTCTTTCCGTGTGGCTATGCCCGCATTACAAGTCTTACACAAACATCCTAACTCTGCTGCTCATTAATCATCTCTCTCTATCACTCTCACTCTCACACACACACACACACACACATACTCGCAAAAAAGTCAGAGTATAAACTTACAAAACCTTTTGTTTGCATGTCTGGGGTGTGTGTGTGTTTCTGTGTCTGGGTGTGTATAGTTCTGTCAGGGGGGCGTGTCTGGTTGAGGATGTGGGTGTTTGTTTGCACAGATGCCTGGCTGATAATTAAACAATGTATTAAATCTCACTGGTGACAGAATCTGCACTTCAGATATGAGCGTTTCTGTCTCCTCCTCTTAATCCCCCCCCCCCCTCCCTCCCCCATTTTCACCCTCTGCTCATTCAGCCCTCACAGCCTTCCCACATACTCCTACCCTCTGATTACCGCCCCCCCCCCCCGCCCCGCCCCCTGATTCTCCACTTACCTCTCCTCTCAGTAATGTACCCTGCTTCCTCATTCTCTTTGTGCATGCGCTGGTGTGTGTGTGCGTGTGTGTGCGTGTGCGTGCGTGCGTCAGATCCAGTTGTCTTCTACACCGGGTCACACTGTAACCAGAGCCCTACTACGAACGGAGAAGGTGACCTGGAATATGTCACGTCCTGAGGCGTGTCTCTTCTCCACTGTAAATGTGTGTGTTGAGAGAGGGCGATCTGTGATTTGTCACACCATCAGAACTTTCCCCCGCTCGGTTCTAAATATATCCGTGATAAGGGTCTATGCGATGTGTCTGAATCTGTGTTGAAGCCTGTTCCCAGCTCCGATGGATTTAAAAAATAACATTTATTTTGGGACTGAGCTGGACTGCCACTGAGAGATCAATGCAATTGGCTGATACAGCAATTCCAACAATCTTTTTCAGAAAGATGACTTGTGGTTCACACAGAACCAAAGTATTGAGTAATTGGTCAGATGCTCAATTAACTTCAGGGTCCTTGTGTGAGATGAGATTGGAACCAGGACAAAGAGCTCCACCCTGCTTCTTTTTGAAGATCGCCAGCAAGTCTGTGGGCCAAATCTCCTCACTCTGTCTGAACCGGACAGATGCTTGCAATTGCATATTTTGGTTTTCTCCAAGGCACCGGGAACTAATGGTGCTTAATGTCTCCAGCAACCCAGTGTTTACTGACAGATATATGGGATCACGTTTGTGTAGTCAGTCCACTAGAGATTAGAGAAGGAGGAATAGAGGCAGTTCAGAGATTAGAGAAAGAGGAATAGAGGGAGTGACTTCAGAGAAAGAGGAATAGAGGCGTTGATGTTGGAGATTAGAGAAATAGGAACAGAGGCTGTGACATTTGAGAAAGAGGAACAGAGGCTGTGACATTAGAGAAAGAGGAATAGAGGCAGTGACATTTAAAAAAGAGGAACAGAAGCTGTGACATTAGAGAAAGAGGAACAGAGGCTGTGACATTAGAGAAAGAGGAACAGAGGCAATGACATTTAAACGAGAGGATCAGAGACTGTGACATTTGAGGAAGAGGAACAGAGACTGTGACATTTGAGAAATAGGAACAAATGCAGTGACATTTGAGAAAGAGGAACAGAGGCAGTGACATTTGAGAAAGAGGAACGGAGGCTGTGACATTAGAGAAAGAGGAACGGAGGCAGTGACATTTGAGAAAGAGGAACGGAGGTAGTGACATTTTAGAAAGAGGAACAGAGGTAGTGACATTTGAGAAAGAGGAACAGAGGCTGTGACATTACAGAAAGAGGAACAGAGGCTGACATTACAGAAAGAGGAACAGAGGCAGTGAGATTTGAGAAAGAGGAACAGAAGCTGTGACATTTAAAAAGAGGAACAGAGGCAGTGACATTAGAGAAAGAGGAACAGAGGCAGTGACATTTGAAAAAGAGGAACAGAGGCTGTGACATTTGAGAAAGAAGAACAGAGACTGTGACATTTGAGAAAGAGGAACAGAGGTAGTGACATTTGAGAAAGAGGAACAGAAGCTGTGACATTTAAAAAGAGGAACAGAGGCAGTGACATTTGAGAAATAGGAACAAAGGAAGTGACATTTAAGAAAGAGGAACAGAGGCAGTGACATTTAAAAAATAGGAACAGAGGCAGTGACATTTAAGAAAGAGGAACAGAGGCAGTGACATTTGAAAAAGAGGAACAGAGGCTGTGACATTTGAGAAAGAGGAACAGAGGCTGTGACATTTGAGAAAGAGGAACAGAGGTAGTGACATTTGAGAAAGAGGAACAGAGGCAGTGAGATTTGAGAAAGAGGAACACAGGCAGTGACATTTGAGAAAGTGGAACAGAGGCTGTGACATTACAGAAAGAGGAACAGAGGCAGTGACATTTGAGAAAGAGGAACAGAGGCTGTGACATTAGAGAAAGAGGAACAGAGGCAGTGACATTTGAGAAAGAGGAACAGAGGCTGTGACATTAGAGAAAGAGGAACAGAGGCTGTAACATTTGAGAAAGAGGAACAGAGGTAGTGACTTTTGAGAAAGAGGAAAAGAGGCTGTGACATTTGAGAAAGAGGAACATAGGCTGTTACATTTGAGAAAGAGGAACAGAGGTAGTGACATTTGAGAAAGAGGAAAAGAGGCTGTGACATTAGAGAAAGAGGACAAAGAGAAACTTTGTCCTCAAATTATTTTATTTGGAAATGTGTAAAAAATAGCGCAGTAATATTTAAGAATATATTTTAAAAATACTTGCTGATGAGAGATTTTGATGCAGATCACACATTTTTCCAGATGCCTTTGCTGTCATGTTGCCGAGGCATTCGGTTCTCTTCCCCAGATTACAGCCTTGGGTCTGATGTATTTAGGAGCCATAAAGGAATTCATCTGATCCTGGGGCTGTTGTGTTGGTCGGTATTTGGAGAGGATCTCTTATTTGTAGATATCCAGTTGGTTTCACATTTAGAAAAAGACATTTAGAAAAGCGGTGCGGTATATTATAGAAACCTGTGACCTATAAAGCTTGGCCGAACGGCTTTATGAGGTTTACTAATAATTAGTTATGGAGTGTTAATTTCTGCTCCACTAGCCAGTGAGTGTCAGGTGGGTCTCTCTCCCTGCTCTAACAAGTAGCTGAAGGTCATTAGCAGCAATGTGATAAGCCTTAACACTGTTTGCTGCCAGTTTGACTCATTGTATGTGTATGTGTGTGTGAGTGTGTGTGTGTGTGTGTGTGAGAGAGAGAAAATTAGTAGTGGTGATGATGTAGGCTGTAATTTCTCATGATAATATTGAGACAGACCCTCTACACCAAACCACCAGTATATCAACCGAGTCTGGGTGAAGTCATTGAAGGCACATATTCTAAATTCAGCTCACCCATAAAGTGTTAATTTATTCGCATTTTCTTAATTGCCTTGAGAAAGTGTACAATTGCATTTATTTAGTCCTTCACTGACGCTATGAAAAATATTGGAATGGGGCAGATAGATGTGCGTTGGGATTAGATCTGACAGTGCACCTAGAATCATGTACACACATTCACACACGCACGCGCACACACAGACTTCTGAGAACTTTGACAACTTTAATTGCCTTTAATCCTTTCATTGTGTTTGTTTTCATACTGCCTGTTTAGAAGAATATGCAAACAGGAATTCCGGAATCGAAGAAAAACACACAAACCAAAGCTGAGAAAACAGCAAAGAGAAGGGACTGCATGCTGTTGGATTGTAGGGGAATGTGACTGTGTGTGTGTGTCTGTGTGGGTGGGTGTGTGTGTGGGTGTGTCTGTGTGTGTGGGTGTGTGTGTGGGTGGGTGTGTGTGTGGGTGTGTGTGTGTGTGGGGGAGGTGAAGGGAAGGTTTGTGTCCATTTCTCCCACACTGGTCAGTAGACAGAGGGATCATCTCAGCAGAGGTTTCAGGGTGACTGGAATCATCTGGGTGAAAGTAACCCTCTCTTCACTGTGGGTTCATTTGAACCAGAACGTGTGTATCCTTGTTTGTGTTTCTGCCTGGTGCTGTGATTTTCAATACCTTCATCTGTATATAGTGAACATTGTGAAAGTGTTTTACTGTTTATAGTCAGCGTGTGTGTACATCCATATCCTGGAACTGTGTTTGTGTGTGGATTATGTGTTGTATTGCACATGTTTATGTGAGGATCAAGTCTCCTTTAGGTTTATGGGCTGTCAGTGTGCGCGCGCGCATGCGTGTGTGTGTGTGTGTGTGTGTGTGTAGTCTCCTGTTCGTGTGCGTGAGCTATGTGGGGGAGCTTTGCGTGCTTGTCTGACCACATGGTTTTCATTAGAGTCTATGAGATGTTTGTTTTCTCAATTAGTCGCAGTTCCTCTGTTATCAACAGCTCCATCTAAACTGCCCCAATCTACTGCCCCTCTATACCGACTGTTTCACCCTGCCCCAATCTACTGCCACTCTATACAGACTGTTTCACCCTGCCCCAATCTACTGCCCCTCTATACAGACTGTTACACCCTGCCCCAATCTACTGCCCCTTTATACAGACTGTTACACCCTGCCCCAATCTACTGCCCCTCTATACAGACTGTTACACACTGCCCCTCTATACAGACTGTTACACCCTGCCCCAATCTACTGCCCCTCTATACAGACTGTTTCACCCTGCCCCAATCTACTGCCCCTCTATACAGACTGTTGCACCCTGCCCTAATCTACTGCCCCTCTATACAGACTGTTACACCCTACCCAATCTACTGCCCCTCTATACAGACTGTTACACCCTGCCCCAATCTACTGGCCCTCAATACAGACTGTTACTCCCTGCCCCAATCTACTGGACCTCAATACACACTGTTACACCCTGCCCCAATCTACTGGCCCTCAATACAGACTGTTACACCCTGCCCCAATCTACTGCCCCTCAATACAGACTGTTACACCCTGCTCAGACTATTACAGCCTGTGTATGTTTCAGTTTTCGTATCAGACTTCATATTGTGTTGCTAGTGATGTATAGATCTGTTGATGGCCCTGAGCAGCAAACTACCCATTAGGATATGGATATCTCCTCTCTCTCTTTCACAATATTGTGCTCTATATCTGTCCTCTTTCCCTTCCTTCCTTCTCCTTACACATTTGTTCCTTTTCATCTCTCACTCCCTCTGAACTGTATGAGCTGTACCATGTTAGAGTGAGTACTGAACATCACTGTACTGAACACCCCTTTACTCTGTGTGTATGTGTGTGTGTGTGTGGGGGGGGGGGGGTACTTAACTTTTGGAGACTGTAAGTTCTGCAGAAGGTACGTAAAACATGTAAAATTGACTTAGGGGTTAGGTTTTGGGTGACATTTCAAATTAGGGTTAGGGTTATAAATTAAGGCTAGGTTGCATTTAGGCATTACTGGTTGGGTTTAAGGTTAGGCATTAGGGCTAGGTTAAGTTTATGTATAAAGGTTAGGTCATCAAGGTTATGGTTAGGTTCAGGGACAACTCCCCTATCTTTCACCATTTAATGAATGCGTTCTGGTTCTGGTCCATTTCCTCATAGGCAACACGGGCCACATTGACAACCCACTGTACATCACTGGGAGACTCTCTTGGGAAGGAGAATGAGCTGGCTCTGATCATCGATGGACAGACCCTGAAATACGCCCTCTCCTTCGAGCTGCGCCAAGCCTTCCTAGACCTCGCCCTGTCCTGCAAGGCCGTTATCTGCTGCAGGTACAAGATGTACCGGCACTCACCTGGTTCTGCTCCCTACGCAGTAGCATGGAGGCGCGTGTGTTGGGAGTCCTAGGTAGCCCATAGTGTGTCTGGCTTATAAAGACTTGGCTCGCAGCTCAGAGGGTAATGTAATGCACAACATGGAAATGTCAAAGTCATGACTCACTTACCGCTATTATCCCACAAAAGACCCACCCCCACCCCCACCCCCCCACACACACACACACACACATCCATACTTTCATTTATACAATGTTCTCGTAGATTGTTTACCGGTCCTTTTTCGGTCCTGTTTCCACCTCACACCAGCTGTGATGTTAAGCAAAATCGTTTCCATTGTGTGTCTCTGTGTTTATTCATGCGTGTGTGTGTGTGTCAGAAGGGAAGTAATTGACTCTCCCTAGCATAAAAGTCATATCCGGACTCCAGTCCCCTAGGCCTTACAAACCCTCCCCTGTCTCACCCCCCCCCCCTCTCTACTCCTCACCCTGCTTTCCCTGGCCCACTCATGATCCTGTCCTCCTGCTGGGTGGGTGTGTGTGTTCTTTTAAGGTTTGTCAGCTCTTTAGCATTGTTTGCATTCTTACACACATTTGACCTAAGCGATCTTCATCAAAGTCAAGTTTACTGGGTTATTCATGTTTTTGTCTTTTTTTTAAGTCAGGGCTTTAATCAGGGTTCATGTAAGCGGGGTTCATGTAATCAGGGTTCATGTAATCAGGATTCAGGGTTCATGTAATCAGGTTTCAGGTAATCAGGTTTCAGTGTTCATGTAATCAGGGTTCAGGGTTCATGTAATCAGGTTTCAGTGTTCATGTAATCAGGGTTCAGGGTTCATGTAATCAGGTTTCAGTGTTCATGTAATCAGGGTTCAGGGTTCATGTAATCAGGGTTCAGTGTTCATGTAATCAGGGTTCAGGGTTCATGTAATCAGGTTTCAGTGTTCATGTAATCAGGGTTCAGGGTTCATGTAATCAGGGTTCAGTGTTCATGTAATCAGGGTTCAGGGTTCATGTAATCAGGTTTCAGTGTTCATGTAATCAGGGTTCAGAAACATCTTCACTACTCAAAGAAACCTACTCCACTTGTCATAAAACATAGAGGTACTGTGCATCATAGCAAAGAATATGGGTTCAAAAGTCTCCTGAACTTTAATACATTTAATAGAGCTGAATAATCTAGAAGTTGAAATGCAACAATGAAATGTAATCTTGGATTAATTTTCTCAATGATGAAATGGAAAGGTTGTTATTCGTTTCATCGTGTTCGGTGCATCTATGATTAGGTGTTAGACGAAGATCATGCAGAAATACAGAACATGTTAAACAATCCACACACTGTTCCCATCGCTGTATGTACAGTATGGAAATAGTGGATGTGAGCTTATTCATGCATGTCTGAGGCTTTGCTTTGTGTGGGGGGATTCTGTGCGTGCGTGTGTGTGGGGGGATTCTGTGGTGAGTGGTTGTGTGTCTGGGATGTTCCATGCAGGCAGGCCTCCGTGCTTGGGTTCCTGACTTCACACTTTGTTTGTTTAAACAGCCACTTTAAACTACTTATTTTCTGCTCAATTCCACCATGAAAAACATTTACTCCCTTTCATCTGTCCTGAGATTATATTTTCAAAGCTTTGTGCGTGTGTGTGTGTATGTGTGTATGTGTGTATGTATGTATGTATGTGTGGGTGTGTGTTTCAGTGAGTGGATGTTTTATGACTAAACTGAAATTCTAAAATAAATGTTGAGTCACTCAGTCTTCTCTCTCACATTCCTTCTCTCTCTCACAGACACAGAACCACAGACACAGAACCACAGACACAGAACCACAGAAATAACCACAGACAGGACCACAGATACTGACTGACAGCTCAGAGAGCAGAGGCTCATCTCTCAACATCATCTTCAGCCAAGCCTCTCTCTGGGGTTTCCCCTCTGAACATAGTGTGTGTGTGTGCAGTGGCGTGTTTAGCGGACCACCCAGCAATGTGATCTCAACTTGACCGGGCCACAGCCCTGCTCAGGACACACAGACCATCTTTAAGACATTTTTTCTCCTATTAAGAAGGAAATGGCGATAGAGATTCATAGAAAGGTTATATGCTGGTGTAGAGATTTGACCAAGCCCTTCTCCCCCTCTCATTCAAGAAAGAGTGGTCCTTGTTGCCTTGAAACCACTGTGGGTCCTGATTTCACGACAGGCCTGAGATTCAGTTAGCAGCAAGACTCATGTCTTTCTGAGGCAAACCTTAAGTCCCTCAGACTTTGAATACACATGCGTAAATGCGCGCACACGCAAATACACAAAGCACAGGTCTGATCCAAGTTCCTCTCCCCTGGGCTCATCATATTGTGTTTGCGTAAACAAAGCTGGTTTAGGAGACAGACAGACAGAGGTCACAGGTTAAGAGTGTGGAGGACCTCTGGGATTCATTCCACTCCCCCAGCCTGCTATTACACAAGGACATTAGAGGGAAACATTTGCCCCAAACCACTGATACCTGAGCAGATGCATAACCTTCCCACTAATGGTTAAGGAACTGGGGCAGCAAAATCTGATCTGTTAAAGCAATTTCTTACGTTGGAAATTGGCACTTAATAGAAGCCATGTTGTGTGTTTTAAGCTTGCTCTTCACTGTTTCCTGCTACCTGATGGAAACCACTAAACAAAAACATGACTATGTTTACTTGTGTGTGTGTGTGGGGGGGGGGGGGTTCTCTGATACTCTGCCAACTCTTGTTTTTTTCTCTTTATTCAACTGTTTTTTTTCTCCAATCATTTTTAATACATTTTTCAGGTGTTGTTATTTAGCTGGTCTTTCTATCACTCACCACCCTCTCTTTCGTTCTTTCTTTTTCTCCCTGTCTTTCTCTCGATCTCTCCATCTGTTCCCCTCCTGTTGTGTTTTCCCCAGTCTTCCCCGTCCATACATCTATCACTCCTATTTACGTGACCGGTAACGTCTTTTTGCCTGACCTTTCTCTCTTTGCCCAGGGTGTCTCCCCTCCAGAAGTCGGAGATCGTGGACATGGTGAAGAAGCACGTGAAGGCCATCACCCTGGCCATAGGCGACGGCGCCAACGACGTGGGCATGATCCAGACCGCCCACGTCGGGGTGGGCATCAGTGGCAACGAGGGCATGCAGGCCACCAACTCCTCTGACTATTCCATTGCCCAGGTAACACGGAGTCGCTAAGTGGATTCCAGCCCGCAGCCTGTTTGTGGTCTGGCAGCTCTCCGCTGTGTTAATGGCTAACATGTGTCCCCGTGGGCAGAAAGGGGGCAGGGAGAAGATAGGGCTGTGTGAGAGGCCAGAGGAATCTAGGAGTCGGTGTCTCTCTGTTTATCTCTGCTTATCTGCCTTTGCCCCTTGGCTGTGTGCTGCTCTCTGTCTCTCTCTCTTCCTATCTTACCCTTTGCTTTGCCTCTCGCTTCCTATCGCATGCCCTTTCTTTCTCTTCACTCCCTCACTGTCTCCCTCTCGCTCTCTCCTTCTCTTTTTCTCTCTCATTCCCTTTCTCTCTCTCGCTCACCTTTCCCCTCTCTTTTTTTTTGAATGTTCCCAGTTTTCCTACCTGGAGAAGCTGTTGCTGGTCCATGGAGCGTGGAGTTATAACCGCGTCACTAAGTGTATTCTGTACTGCTTCTATAAGAATGTGGTTCTCTACATTATTGAGGTAAGACATGCCCCTTTTTCCTGACCCCGCCCACACCCGTGTTCTTGTCATATATGACAGTTCAGAAACTAGGATTTACAGTGGCTCTCAAAAGTATTCACCCCCCCCCCCCCCCCCCCCCCCCCCCCCCCTTGGACTAGTTCACATTCTGTTGTGTTACAACATGAAATCAAATTGGAATTTTTTTTACATTTTAGGTTATCAACACAAAACATTTTATAATTGTTTCATTAACAAAATGATTAATTCAATAATACAAAATTATTTATTCATTTAGTCTTCATCCCCCTTAACCAATAATTGGTCAATGCATCTTTGGCTGGAATTACATCCATGGGTCTATTTTGATGGGTCCCTACCATCTAGACAGGAATTGCTGCCCATTCTTCTTTGCAAAATTACTCAAGCTCCGAGAAGTTGGATGGCGCCATTTCAGGAAATTGTCCTTTTTGTTTATTAAGCCAATCCAGTGTGGCTTTGGTTGTATGTTTGGAGAGGTCATTGTCAGGCTGGAAGATTTCTCTTTACCCAAGTCCCAGGTCTCTTGCAGACTTCAGCAGGTTTTCCTCCAGGATTTCTCTGTACTTTACTGCATCCGTTTTGCCATCTATCTTCAGATGCTTTCCAGGCCCCACATCATGATGCTCCTGCCAACATGCTTCACAGTAGGAATGGTGTTTGTCAGAATTATGTGCGGTGTTAGGCTTGCGCCAAACATAGCACTTAGCATTGTGGCCAAAAAGCTCTATTTTGGTCCCATCGTGGTTTCTTTCAACAATTACTTTCTTTTTGCCACTCTTCCCTGAAGGTTACTTGTTTGAAGGTCCCAGGCTATTGTTGCTGGGTCTCCCAGCTCAGCCATGGAAGACTGTAACTCCTTCAGATTTGCCACATCCTCTTGAGGGACTCCTTGACTAGTACCTTTTCTCACCCGGTTTTGTTTGTCAGCAGCCAAAATCCCTAATGAAATCCATTCTGAGTTCATGCTGTAACAGTACAAGCGGGTGAATACTTTTGAAAGCCACTGTACAGTAGAATCATTTTCAGTAGAAAGAGTTACATTAGTAGGAGTTGGAGCCATTTGAAATTGACCAACTCCCTTTTCTTCATAGATTGCTTTCTTTCTCTTTCTCTCTCGCGCACACACACTTACACACACACACACACACTTACATTAACAGAGATATTTTGCAGCTGTTTGTCGAAATGTTTGACAGTGATGGATGAGGTGACCTCTCTGGTGTCTGCTTTCTCTCTCTCTGTCACACACACACACACACACAGACACACGCACTGTGTCGGTCAGGTCTCTGATCCGGCCTTCTGTTTGTGGGATGGGTGAGGGACATCTTGGGAACTGTGACCCTCCTTTCATGAGTGCCATTTTTCAGCTGTCCCTCCACCCCCCCCACCCCCCCCCCCCGTCTAACATTAGGAAGCCAGCAGGTGCAGACCCTCATTGGACCCCCAAACTCACTTTGGCTCTCACTCCTGCAAAATGTTTTTTGTGTGTGTGTGTGTGTGTGTGTGTGTACACATGAGAAGGGTGTGTGTATGTGTGAGTATATCTATGATTATCACTCATGATTGACTTCCTGCAGAACTCTGTAGGTCAAAGGTCATGGGCTGTCTCTGTCCACAATGGGGAGACACCGAGGTGGATGAGTGTGTATGATTAGAACTCTGTAGGTCAGAACTCAGTAGGTCAAAGGTCATGGCCAGTCTCTGTCCACAAAGGGTAGACATCGAGGCGGATGAGTGTGTATGATTAGACACTTCTACTTAACTGCTATTTTTTGTAGATAGCTTAACCGTTGAGCATGGAAAGTGGATCCAGGATCTGTCACAGATCAACCCCTTCCCACATCATACTGATCCATGTATCACATGGTTCTCCTCTGTGTAACCCTGAAGGAATTAATTATGCCCTCCCTTATCTCACTCATCCTGAATCATCCTGAATCATTGCTCTCCTTTGTCCAGCTGTGGTTTGCCTTTGTGAACGGCTTCTCTGGACAAATCCTGTTTGAGCGCTGGTGTATAGGCCTCTACAATGTGGTGAGTTTCCACTCTATTCACCCTGTCTGTCTCTCTGTGTCTCTCTGGATGTGTCTGTCTCTCTCTCTCTCTGTTTGTCTGTCTCTCTGGATGTGTCTGTCTCTCAGTATGTCTCTCTGGATGTCTCTCTCTCTCTCTCTCTCTCTCTCTTTCTCTGTCTCTCTCGTTTGATCCCTCTCTGTCTGTCTGTCTCTCTGGATGTGTCTCTCTCTCTGTCTCTAGTTTGATCCCACTCTGGATGTGTCTGTCTCTCTCTCGTTTGATCCCTCTCTGGATGTGTCTCTGGACTTTCACGATCCCCCTTAGTATTTCTCTCTTGTCTTTCTCAACCCACTCTTTCCCTGTCTCACTTTCCATAGTTTTCCGTTGTTCTGTCTTGTTTTCCCTTTGCTCTTTTTCCCCATTCCCTCACTTTGAAATGTCCCCCGTTCTCTCTGAAATGCCTTCCACTCCGTTTTTCAGTCGTTTACGTTTTAGTCATTTAGCAGATGCTTCTATCCAAAGCCACTTAGTGAGTACATACCTTTGCAGACATTTTCACCCTGGACCCCAGTGAACCCACGACCCTGACACTGAAGACATCGCGCTCTAACAACTGAGCTACAGGGGATCGCTCTCCCTCTATATTACTCTTCACTCTCTTTCACTCTCTTTCTTTCACTCTCGGTCTCTTTAACTCGCTCACTCTCTTTCACTCTCTCTTTCCCTCTGTCTTTCGCTCCATCTTTTTCCACATCTCCAGGCCGTGGCCGTGTGGTCTGTCTGTTATCGCCGCTTCATCTGCATACCGCCGGTCTTCTCCACACTGTGTGTCCTGCTGATACGTCTCAGTAATAGTGTGTGGCCCTCCGGCTCCCCGTGGGTCACAGGCCTGGAATTCCTTCTAATTGTGCTGCTGATTGTTGTGTTGATTGTGCGACCAAGACAGCGTGCAGCATAACAGAGCAGTGTCTAGGTCTCTGGAAGGCAGTTGTTTCACGGCGTTTACCTTTGCACCTTGTGCGTGCCTGTTTGTGTGCGTGTTTGTGTGTGTGTCAGATCTTCACAGCCCTGCCTCCGTTCACTCTGGGGATCTTCGACCGGCCGTGCAGCCAACAGAACATGCTCCGCTTTCCCCAGTTATACAGGATCACTCAGAATGCCGAGGGTTTCAACACTAAGGTACACACATACACCACGTTTACAGTTTCTGCAATATTTACATTTGTCGTCATTGTTAATGGAAAAACCTACATATACTGTAGATATATATATGTAAACTAGTATTGGACTTTCACATACCTGCAAGGCCCTAAAGACATTGTTCTGTTATCTGAAATGGACCTATTTAGAATTTCCTATAGCTCTGTGTTTGATAGGTCATGTCTGGGTTTAGTGTCACTGTGTTTGATAGGTCATGTCTGGGTTTAGTGTCACTGTGTTTGATAGGTCATGTCTGGGTTTAGTGTCACTGTGTTTGATAGGTCATGTCTGGGTTTAGTGTCACTGTGTTTGATAGGTCATGTCTGGGTTTAGTGTCACTGTGTTTGATAGGTCATGTCTGGGTTTAGTGTCACTGTGTTTGATAGGTCATGTCTGGGTTTAGTGTCACTGTGTTTGATAGGTCATGTCTGGGTTTAGTGTCACTGTGTTTGATAGGTTATGTTCTGGGTTTTGTGTCTCTGTGTTTCGTAGGTCATGCAAGGGGTTATTGTCTCTGTTTTTTATAGGTCATGCCAGGGGTTATTGTCTCTGTGTTTGACAGGTCATGCCAGGGGTTATTGTCTCTGTGTTTGACAGGTCATGCCAGGGGTTATTGTCTCTGTGTTTTATAGGTCATGCCAGGGGTTATTGTCTCTGTTTTTTATAGGTCATGCCAGGGGTTAGTGTCTGTGATTGATGTGTACTGCCTGATGTTTGTTTGAAATAGGGTAAACAAGGTGGCAGGGAGACCAGGCTGTCCCCATGGTAACTCTAACAAGATGCAGAGGTCTAGAATAAGGAAGTCATTCATTTAGACTGGAAGGTGTGTGTGTGTATGTGTGTGTGGGTGTGGGTGTGTAGGAGTATGGCAGTTGCTTGGTGAATGATGGTGAATACACAGTGGTAGGATTACTGTAAGGGAAACTGTATGCAGGCTCTGTGTATTTTGGCATTGGTTTTACTGACTACTTCTGTACTCTCTTTCTCTAACCAATCTTCTCTCTATCTCACTCTCTCTCCAATCTTCTCTCTATCTCACTCTCTCTCCATCCTTCTCTCTGTCTCTCTCTCCATCCTTCTCTCTGCCTTTTATCTCTTAGGTGTTCTGGGGTTACTGTATAAATGCTCTGATCCATTCCATTATTCTTTTCTGGTTTCCTCTCAAAGTACTAGAACATGGTAAGTACTACTAACCCCCCAGCACACACACACACACACACACACCCTGCTAACCCTCCAATCACCCACACCCTTTAACTGCCCACTCACGCACACACACACACACACAACCTGCTAATCACCCCCCCTCTACATTATATGTAACGTGTACAGTAAATATTTCTGAATGTGTGTGTGTCCTCCTCAGATACCCCATTTAGTAATGGTCATGGTACTGACTACCTGTTTGTGGGGAACATCGTGTACACGGTAGGAACATTCTCTGATATCATCAGTTAACCTCAGGGACCCGCAGTTATCCCCAGAGATCAACAGTTATCCTCAGGGACCCTCAGTTATCCCCAGAGATCAACAGTTATCCTCAGGGACCCTCAGTTATCCCCAGAGATCAACAGTTATCCTCAGGGACCCGCAATTATCCCCAGAGATCAACAGTTATCCTCAGGGACCCTCAGTTATCCCCAGAGATCAGCAGTTATCCTCAGGGACCCTCAATTATCCCCAGAGATCAACAGTTATCCTCAGGGACCCTCAGTTATCCCCAGAGATCAACAGTTATCCTCAGGGACCCTCAGTTATCCCCAGAGATCAACAGTTATCCTCAGGGACCCTCAGTTATCCCCAGAGATCAACAGTTATCTTTTGAGATCACAAGTTATCCTCCAAATCATCAGTTATCCTCTCAGTGTTATAACAGATATTGTTGTGTTTTCAATATATCATTATTGATGTTAATTATCTCCGGTGCTGTTTGTGAATGAGCCCTGTCCCTCTCATTCACTCTCACTCCTTCTGATCCCCCCTCTCTCTCCCCAATCTCTCCCCCTCTCCCCCGTCTCCCTTTCTGTCCGTAGTATGTGGTGGTAACAGTGTGTTTGAAAGCTGGCATGGAGACCACTGCCTGGACCAGGGTAAGAGGACAGTCTGTTTACTGAACCATTTCCCTCCCCTCATAGATATATAGCGGTTCTATATCTATGCCCCTCCCACTCTCCCCTGCTCCCCCATCTATCTTTCCCTGTCTCCATCTCTCCCTCGAACCCCCCCCCCCGCCCATTCCTCGTTCCCTCTTGACTGCTTATGTGTAGCATGTGGCCCTACAGACGACAGCTGTCAGTGTTGGTTACAGGTGTTGGGGTAGTTGACTGTTCGGGGCTTGGTATAGAGAAACAACCCCCACCCCCCCAGACACACACACATTTGATGCCATCCCAGGGCATTTCCATAGGAGGGTGGTGGGTGACGAGGGGGTGTTGAAACCCCCCTGTCCATTCAGCTGTCCACCGAGCAGCCTCTGCTAATGAAGCAGGGTCCCAGAGGAATTCACACAGGGTCCCCTTACAGGGAGACAGGAGGAGGGATGAGGGAGAAACAGAGACTGGAGGGGGATGAGGGAGAAACAGAGACTGGAGGGATAGAGGGAGACTGGAGGGATAGAGGGAGACTGGAGGGATAGAGGGAGACTGGAGGGAGAGAGGGAGACTGGAGAGAGAGGGAGACGTGAGGGAGAGAGGGAGGCAGACAGAGTAATATAGAGGAATGCGGTTGGAGGGAGGGAAGCCCAAAGACAAGGTTGTCTATATTCAGTCAGTCTGTGTACAGTAACTATGTAAACTCACTACCTCTATTTTTCCCCTTCCTTTCTTCCCTCTCTCCCTCCCTCCTCCTCTCTCCCTCCCTCCTTCTCTCTCTCTCCCTCCTCCTCTCTCCCTCCTCTCTGTCTCTACTCTGCTGTAGTTCTCCCACCTGGCAGTGTGGGGCAGTATGATTCTCTGGATGCTCTTTTTCGCCGTCTACTCAGCTTTCTGGCCGTCCATCCCGATCGCCCCTGACATGCAGGGCCAGGCAAGTCTCATCGTCTTGTTCTCCCCTGGCTCAAACGACCCGGTAGGGAACCAAGCCACCAGGCCTCGTTGGCTAGGAAAGCTGAGGTGCGCTGTGGAGGTCGGCCCCAGAACCCCAGAACCCCAGCACCAGACCGGGCCGTAAATATGTCACGATAGGCTGGAAACGAAGGCCGCCCTGTGGAAGTGCCCTTTATGGACCTGGTGCTTTCCAACCCGCCTCTCCCGAAACATGTCAGTCCTTTTGATGATGAGATGGTGGGGGGATAGTAACCCGTTACGCTACCCTGCCCCCTCCGGACCCCCAGCCCGGCGCCTGGGCGGCTGGCCTTCTGGGTGTTCCATGTCAGCACCGCTGCAGTCCCAGGGAGATTTATACCCTGCCTGCCCACTCTACAGGCCCTTTGCACCTGCTGCGCTGTCACACGAACCCCAGGCTTTTACGGCCTGCTCTGGAGGTGTTGACTCTATAGCTGGTGGACTGGGTGGGGTGGGCTAGAGGGGTGTTATATGGGGATTCCCTGATTAAGGCTCCTATGTTGGGGTACTTAGGTGCTAGGTTGGGGGTATTGTGGTACCCCACTGAGGGAGAGAAGGGGGGAAGTCTCAGCCCCCCTTCAGACCATTAATTCAATTTGTGTCAGAAATCCGGAATGTGCTCCAGCTGCTTTATCTAACTGGGGAACCGGGATGTACTCACCCCTGCCTCACCCTTCCTCTCTCCCCCATCCGCTCACCCCTCCCTTACCCATCCGCTCTCCCCCCTGTCCTCAATCCCCCCTCTCTTACAGTTTTTCCACCTGGCTTTCCCCGTTTTCACAATCTGACCAGCTCTCATCCTCTCTGTTCCTCCTACATTCATCTGGCTGTAGGGGAGGGATATTGAACCCTGGGCTGGTCATGGAGTGCTCTCTGTTTACTCTAGTGATAATCCAGCATGTGTATGTAATCGTGTTCGGGTGTTTTCACATGAAGAGAATGTGTTGTGATGTGTGCTTCCATATACAAGTGTGTGTGTGTGTGTGTGTGTGTGTGTATGTGTGTGTTTGTACAAAGGTTTGTCTGAGACCAAAATCCTGTCTCTGTGGATGTGTGTCACAGACAGACGGTGTGTGTGGGTGTTTGTGTAGTCTGGGGGTCTCTGGGTGTGTTTCCAGCTGTCACTGGGAATGGTTCATAATGGTTTTTCTATTCAGTCTGGAGAATCGTCCAGGGAATTCTAGCTGTGTCCGGCCCAGGCTATCAGTAACTATCTCTGAACCACAGCCTCACCGGGGGCACTGAGGAACACTCTGATCTACTATGAATGTAGCTGGGTGACCCACAGACATCAACAGAGTCATTTTATAGTTTAAATCTAGTACACTCTTAGAATTAAGGCTTACATAAGAGTTATTTAGCTGTCCCTGTAGGAGAACTCTTTCTGGTCTCAGGTAGAACCCTGCTGGCTTCCAGGTACAGTTTAACCCTTCCTGCATGGAACCCAAAATGGTTCTACCAGAAGTCTTTTATTTTCTTTATTTTTTTATGAGAACGATCCTCCTACTGTTTGAGAACATTGTGCATTGAGATGTGCTTCATGACCAGAAATGTGTCAGGACATATTCACTGCTGCTGGCATTCCGCATATGTTGGCAGAAATTGATACCTGGTAGAAGGACAGAGGAGGGAGAAAGAATGGGAAACAGGAGGAGGAAACAGGAAGAGAGAGAGACTCCAGAGACCAGACAGACGCTCCAAAAGAGAAAGAATTACAGATGGAAAGAATCTGAGGGCGAGATAGACCAGGAGATAGAGCTGGTGGAGATCGAGAGGTATTGAGACAGTGGCTTAAAGAATGATTAACCCCTGGAGACAGACTTGGGGTTAGAGATCAGGGGTCAACGAGAACCCTGGAGTTACTCAATGAAGTGTGTCTCTCCAACATGTCTCTTTTGACATCGCTGGAATTTTGCCTTGGATTCGTTTTATGTGTGTGTCTCGCTCCTGTGTTGTGCTGACGAGTGTGTGTGTGTGTGTGTTGCAGGCTGGCAGGGTGATGCAGTGCTGGCACTTCTGGCTGGGTCTGGTTCTGGTGCCAGCAGCCTGCCTACTGAAAGACTTTGCCTGGAACGCGTGAGTAACACTCCCTCACCGCCCAAACCAGTACAGACGTGCCTGTGGAGACACCAGGGAACACAGAGATATGTTTTTCACACGGCAGCTCACACACACTTGTCCGGTGTGTCCGTGTTAATGCGGTGTGTAAGACTCCATCGACCGGCAACACATTCACGTTGTAGTCATTCAGCAGGGGCCTTATCCAGAGGAGCCCATAGGAGTCAGTGGTTAGATTTACCCAGAGGAGCCCATAGGAGTCAGTGGTTAGATTTACCCAGAGGAGCCCATAGGAGTCAGTGGTTAGATTTACCCAGAGGAGCCCATAGGAGTCAGTGGTTAGATTTATCCAGAGGAGCCCATAGGAGTCAGTGGTTAGATTTACCCAGAGGAGCCCATAGGAGTCAGTGGTTAGATTTACCCAGAGGAGCCCATAGGAGTCAGTGGTTAGATTTACCCAGAGGAGCCCATAGGAGTCAGTGGTTAGATTTATCCAGAGGAGCCCATAGGAGTCAGTGGTTAGATTTACCCAGAGGAGCCCATAGGAGTCAGTGGTTAGATTTACCCAGAGGAGCCCATAGGAGTCAGTGGTTAGATTTATCCAGAGGAGCCCATAGGAGTCAGTGGTTAGATTTACCCAGAGGAGCCCATAGGAGTCAGTGGTTAGATTTACCCAGAGGAGCCCATAGGAGTCAGTGGTTAGATTTACCCAGAGGAGCCCATAGGAGTCAGTGGTTAGATTTACCCAGAGGAGCCCATAGGAGTCAGTGGTTAGATTTATCCAGAGGAGCCCATAGGAGTCAGTGGTTAGATTTATCCAGAGGACCCCATAGGAGTCAGTGGTTAGATTTACCCAGAGGAGCCCATAGGTGTCAGTGGTTAGACTTTAATGGATTTCCGTCCCTACCCCTCTGTGGGAATAGAGCCCATAACCCTGACAGTGTAGGTGGCAGGTCTACCACGTGAGCTAAATGGGGTCTTACACAGCAGTATGTACAACACCAAGAGACACACACACACACACACGAAAATGTTTTCCAGTCCATTAAGCATTCCCAAACTGCCATGCCACGTTTCAGAGGTGCCGTAGCCAAATCAAGTGTTTACACGTCCCAGGTTTCACTATTAATCCTGGTGAAATAACCACTGGTGCCATGTGTGACACGCCCAGTGACCTGGTGAACGCGTGACCACCGATGCCATAGGTGACGGAACTATGCGGTTGTGTTTCAGGGGTCGTCGCACCGTCAAAAAGTCTCTGCTGGAGGAGGTCCAGGAGCTGGAGGCCCGGGCGGTGGACCCTGGGGCCGCCGTGCTCCGAGATGCCAGCGGACGCAGGTCAGACGTGCACACGATGCATCATAGGTTCACAGTGGGGGGGCTCGCAGACAAGAGCTTTACCGGACTTCCTGTTATGTAATCATTTTCATACCTCAACCCTTATTGGACACCCTATTGGATGTTCCTTGGACTAAGGGGACGCCCCCCGTAAAATATTTAGTTATGTCTGATTTCTGTGTTTCGTCATGTCCTAGTGTTGTAACTTCTGCCTGTACTGTATGTTAGTGTTTATAAGACAGAAGGTCGGCATTACAACTCTGACCTCTGACCTTCTGGTGACCCCTTGTAACATGGTTGACCCCTCCACAGGGCCAAAGCCAAGCCCCAGAGCTCAGGGCACAGACACAAACACACAGGTAGTGCCTCGGCTCGGTTTTACATGTCTCACTATGTGAACTCTGACCTCTGACCTGTGTGAACGCTCTGCAAGCCTTTGGAGTGACCCCTGTCTGCCCGCCTTCTCTCTGACTGCACCCCACACTCACACTCACCCCAATACTCATGTCTCATGTCTCTTTGTTTTTCTCGTCCATCCCTTCCTGTGATTCTCCGGAGGCAGGAAGTGGCCCTGTTTGCTCTGCTGTAAGGACGCGGTGTGTGGACTGGATGTACAGTAGCTCCTATGGCTGTGTGTTAGTGAGACAGACGTGTGTGTGTGTGTGTTAGTTAGACAGACGTGTGTGTGTGTTAGGGATCCAGACGTGTTTGTAACAGATGTGTGTTTTATTGACACAGTTAGATGTGTGTGTCTGTGTGTTTGTATTGTGTTGTAGTCAATATACAGTGCTCTCTGTGTATATTGTGCCTGATTTTTATTTTTTTTCCTCTTTCGGCGCCATGCTTGAAATGTTTGGACTTGAAATCAACAATTACAATGAGGTCACCATATAGATTGTTAGTTTTTATTTCAGGGGGACAACGTTAAATGGGGTTTAGGGCATTGGAGGCTTTGTGCGGTGTAGTGTTCAGGAATGGAGGAAAAATTATTGGCGTTTAGAGAGACTGTATATTGGTTAACGTCTGGGCTCTTTTGGTGGGCTTTGGGTAGAAACAATATTCTTCAATCATCCAGTCAGACGCCTTGGCTAACAGATCAGGCCTGGGCTGAACAGAGTCTGGCTGTGGAGGTAGTCCGGGACCGCCAGGGGTTGCAGGGCATTGTTTTTGGACTAAGGGGCCTTTGCCGCCTTCCTTAGGCCCCCGGTGAGAGCCTTGTCCTGGGATGAACTTGCTCCTAGACCTGGGTAGGAACCAGGATAGTCCCCGGGGGGGGGGGGGGGGGGGGGGGGGACAAGAGGAGCAGAGAGGAGAAATGCACACATCTGTATTTGTGGTTCATAACTTGACAGAGGGTGGGGCCGGAAAGGTACAGTAGAGGACCACAGCTCCTCCGGGGAGAATTTAGATGGTTCACAGGCTGACTCTCCTTCCAGACAGCAACACTACGAGGAGGGACATTCAACAGGATTCTGTCATGAGTTAACAGATGGAAAATTTATATATCCATTTATTGATTTATTTGTCTATCCAATTATTCTTTATTAATTCGGCTTGTCATCCATCTAGCAGACCTCATTTTCTTTGGCGAATGGGAAGATTGCAAATCTTCAGAACGTTTTTCAGGCTTTGCCAGAAACGCCAGGTCTAGGTTCCCTGTGGTGCCGTTAAGGAACCGGTCCCAGCTGCTTACTCTGAAGTGTAACCTTGGGGGAGGCTGGCCCAGGTCCATACACACTGTGGATCGGATCAGGGCCCCTTCCCTATTGCCCGGCAAACCCCTCGTCGTGATTTAACCCTTCTCCTGACAACCTGAGAAGCATTCTTGATTCTGAGGAGCAGGGCAGTTCCAGTCCTTTTTTCACTGCTGTGATTTCAAGTTATTTATTAGCTAAGACAGTGAGGATAGTTCAGAGGACAGGGTGCGCTAGAATTGAGAAGTGGGCCGGATTCAGAGCCCTGTTTGCCCCCCGAACCTGGGTAACGGAGCCAGCAGCTTAGACTTCTAGGCCACTCCGAACCAATAGGAATCATTCTTTAAAGGCATTCTCTGAGGAGGAAACATTCTGTTTGGTTTGGGTTCTGAATGTTAGCAGTCATGAGGAGGAGGGGGACTGACAGAGAGAAGGGCTGTGTGTGCGTGTGTTTGTGTGTGTTTGTGTGTGTGTTTGCGTGTGCGTGTGCGTGCAAAGTGTGTTTCACTATTAACAAAATCCTCCTTAAACTGAGGTTGAATCAGAAAAGCATAACTAACATTTCTTCCACTACCCAGTTAGAAAAAATATTTTTTATCGGCTAGGTTTAACGCAGTTACAGTTGGGACTGGGGTTAAAGTTGGGGTTAAGTTTAGGGAGTACGGGTTAAGTTTAGGGAGTACGGGTTAAGTTTAGGGAGTACGGGTTAGGTTTAGGTTAAAGAGTTCAGATAAATTTAGTCATAAAAGTTAGGATATTGTGATTATGGTAAGGTTAAGGGTTAGTTCTGGGTTCAGGATTAGTTGAAAAAAGATAGGTTAAGCGCAATCACCTCCGGTGTCCCTATTCAGATTGCTTAGTAAACATGTATGGGGTTCATGAGTATTTGCATGTGTGTGAGTGCATGTGTGTGTGTGTGTGTGTGTGTGTTAGCAGGGGCAGGAACTGTGCTGGTTATTTTGGTCATGGGAGTGGAGGGGCCGTGATGGCATGTTGTCTGGAGTCGTCCTCTGGTGGAGTTGTCCTCTGGTGGAGTCGTCTTCTGGTGGAGTGGTCTTCTGGGCGGGTGTGGGGGTCTGGCCTTAACAGGGCTGTTTGCCCTGCAGACCCCTAAAGAGATGTGATTGGATTAACCTTCAATTCCGGGCCAAGACACATAGCCCGAGACCATTCTGATTGGTCACATACACGTGTGATGTTGACTTGGGGTGAGGTCTACAAAGGGGTTGTCAGACTGGCTTCTTTAGTACTAACAGGACTAGGCTTTAACGGGACAGCAGTGTTAACCCAAATTGCTCCCAGGTCATTGCTGTAAATATGCTGTAAATCAGAGGTGTCAAACCGGTTCCACGGAGGGCCGAGTGTCTGCAGGTTTTTGCTCTCTCCTTGTACTTGATTGGTTAATTAGGTCACTGATTGGTTAGTTTCTACCCTCACCTGGTTGTGTAGGTATGAACTAGGAACCAATTTATAGGAAAAACCAAAAACCTGCAGACACTCGGCCCTTTGTGGAACTGGTTCGACACCTGTGCTGTAAATAATGTGTTCTTAATATACTTACCTGGTAAAATAATGTTAACAAAAAAATCCTCTAAATACTAAATGATCTCTTGACCACATATCCAAAAGGTCTGAACAGTATGATGTCTTTTAACCTAGTGTATGTGTCCATTAAGGAAAGTAGATAAGGAAATGATAGCTTATTGGCAGATGTGTTTGGGCTCTTGCCAGTGCTAACTCACTTGCTGTAACTTCAAACCATTGGCAGGACAGTGAATGACAAGAGTTAGAGCGATAGTGCTACCTGCCACACTGGATGGGTTTCTTAGCTGCTTATGTCCAGGTTGCGTCCAGGTTTCATTCGATGAAAAAGAGCGCCTTACATTGTGAAAAAAAGTGGCGCACAGTAGCTCTGATAAGATTGAACCTGATGAAAAATAAAGGTTCTCACAGATGTATTGGTTCAGAATCGTGGTCTCCTGAGTAATACCTTCACCTGTTGTGTTTTGGACAGGTTCACTTGTTGGTTAAAGAAGGTCTTGCTGTGATTGGTGCTGTAGTCTGTCACACATTGCATTTGGGCTCTGTGATTGGTGGAGTGAACTGACCATTGCTCCTCTCTTTCAGTCTGAACGAGCGTGCTCACCTGTTGACCCGGGTCTTTAGAAAAACACCCTCCAACGTGGGACGAAAAAACTCTGTGCAGCAGAGCAATGTGTCCCGTAAGTGTCCTTGTCCTGGCATTAGCTTTTTTTATATTTCCTTCCTGTATACTGGTATTATATATTAACTTCCTGTATACAGGTATTACATATTAACTTCCTGTATACAGGCATTATATATTCAGTTCCAGTATATAGATATTATATATTAACTTCCTGCATACAGGTATTATATATTAACTTCCTGTATACAGGCATTATATATTAACTTCCTGTATACAGGCATTATATATTCAGTACCAGTATACAGATATTATATATGAACTTCTGTATACAGGTATTATATGTTCACCTCCAGTATACAGAAATGATGCATTTACTTCCTGGATAAAGATATTATATATTCACTTTCTGTATACAGATATTATATATGAAGTTCATGTAATACAGATGTTACTGGGAGATACTGCTAACTGACTCCCCCCCTTTCTTCTCTGTAGATGGATATGCCTTCTCTCAGGAGGAACATGGGGTAGTGTCTCAGACCCAGGTGTGTCGATCCTACGACACCACCCGCCAGCGGCCCAGTGTTTAGCTCCTCCCCCCACCATTCAATCCCCCCCCCCAGCCTGCCTGGCTACGGGGCACTCGGCAACGAATGCCAAGCGAAGAAAACAGTTGCCAAGGCAACAGCGGATACAGACTGTGGCGATGCACCCCGACCCTGCTGTGGCCTTAATGGAACTCATACATACTTTGACCTCTGACCGTTGCTAGGCATGGATGCCGTTGCTAGATGTGGAAACACTGCACTGACTGGTCTCCCCGCTCTGACATATACACACACACACACGTACACACACTCGTACACTAACACGTGCAAAAATATATACACACACTCACACACATACACCTACGTACACACATATATACACAAACACGTAGAGCAGACACACAAGCATGACTAATCGCACACACACAAAGAGACATAGTAAATCCACCAGAGTCTTGTATACGTATCTTATCATAGCATGGACAGGCTTTAGTTTATGCATCCGTGTGTGTCTGTGTCTCTTTGTGTGTGTGTGTGCGCGCACGCGCACATGTCAGTGCTACTGTGTGTAAACTCCTGTGTGTGTATGTGTGTGTGTGTGTGTGTGGGGGGGGGGGGTCTGTGTGTGGGGGTGTGTGTGCGTGCCTCTACACTCCATCTCCTGAGCTGAGCCGGGGTTTAGCTCATCCATCATCACTGTGGCAATGGGGGGGGGGGCAACTTTAAAATAAACAGCAGACACACACACTGGCCTGGGAGGAATTCAGAGAGCTGAAGAGGGGATTGGAAAGAAGAATTGAAGGAGAGGGAGAAGGGGGGCATACGGTAATCCACCTATCACCCCCCCCCCCCCCAAAGCCTCACTGCCAAAGACCACAGAGATGCCAATGAGGCAGAACCTCCTCCCTAACGCACTACTCCACCAGGACCTCCACCGCACTGCCTGGGACATAACTGACTCCACCTCTCTCTTTCTCAGCTTTCCTTATTCTCTCTTTCTCTTGCTGCTTTTCTCCCCTTATCTCTTCAGTTCTCTCCCTCTGGCTCCGCCACCTCCCTTTTCCCTCTCCTCTGTGGCACGTCTCCCCTTCACACTCAGTTGAACCTGTTTTCCGTTGTATGTATTCCGGCGCTCCTGTGATCCCGCCCCGTCACCCCCAGGAAGAGCTAGCAGCAGCCTGGTTGCCCAAGGAGGCGGAGTTAGCAGCAGCCTGGCTAGTAGCGCATCCTCTCTGTTTGTTGGCTTCTCAAATAATCAATGGATTTATTTTTTGTTAAATAAAACGACTTGTGTCTCTCTCTTTTAATGTCGATCTTTTAATGCCTGTTTGTTCTCCTTTTCTTTGGACTACCTTATACTGGACTGGTACACACGTTGGACCTGGAGTTAAAAAGGGAATTATTGATGATGTGAACAGGTGCTGCATAAACTTCAGAAATTATTATTGTTCTGGTTGCAGTCAGTTCCATTTCAAGTCAAGGCAATATATTGGACCACATGATAACATGTCAATAAATCTTCTGCGGAATGTAGTTTGTTTTAAGCCCGATTGGTGTGTTGTGTTTTGTGTGAAACTGGTTCTGTCTGTAAACTCTGTGTTAAGGGCACTTCAGGGTAATACGCAGTCAGGTTTCAGACGGAACTATTCAAATCAAAAGTACTTGGTTTAAATTCTTCTTGAATATTAATGAATCAAAACTTAAAAAATATGCATACATGAATTGTCTTCTGCAGAACAGATTAGGCAGCGTAGGTTGGGGCTTAGGCTTTGTGGAGAATATTGTTACAGTGTGTAGACTAAATCCACAAGGCCGAAAGCATGTTGAAGCCAGAAACCAGAGCGGGAACCCTCCAAAACATAGCTACAGCCAGTTTCCCAGAAAGTGATGGAATTGATAGACAGAATAAATAAGTGCGCGTGACGTTTCATTTCAAATGTGAGCCACAAGTCCGACTCCTGCCTCTGATCAGTATGAAGCAACATGGAGATCCTACACCCACCTTCCTGAACGTCTCCCTGGGCCTCCAGTGTGGGGAATCTATTTCTCCTCTAAGGCTGTAAGAGCTATTTCACCTCCCCTTCAAATCCTCGTCCACCTCCTCTCTCCATGCCGCCATCAGTTCTAGTCCACTCAGGTTCCATAGAGGAGTTAAATCCCTGTGTCCCCACCAGTGCGGAGGAAATAGCAGGGATTTAGTGACTGGAGTTTTTGTGGTTTGTTATTACCAAGAGCGTTGTGTCTGATGATAACAAACGGTGACTGGTGTGTGTTGTCTGTGCTGGGTGGTATTCCTGTCTGTGTGTGTAATTACTGTGTTTATAGGCATTACAATATGCTACCTAAGTATGTATGTTGTGTGTTATTGTGTGTCTGTAAGTGTGAGAAAGACCAAGAGTGTGTGCAAAAGTGTGTGCGGTTTAGTGTAAATGTGTCTGTGTGTGTGTTGGCCGCTCACACGTTGAGACCATTTTGTGGTTTGGCCCATGCTGGCTGTCAGTTTTAAAACTCAGAGTGTTGTTTCTAAACGTGTGTAAATGTCAACCCCTGCCGCGACGGAGGCAGCCTTTAGACTGCCACCATGGCAACAGGCAGTGCCTCTCTAACTCAGAACACAGAACATGCAGGTTGTGTATGTGTGTGTGTGTGTGTGTCGGGGGGGGGGGGGGGGTGACATGGATGCTTTAAGAACAGATGGCACCAACAACTGTGAAGTTGGTAGTAAAGGTAGACACTTTCATTAACAAGCCAGAATTGAGCAATGTGCTGTTTACGTCTGAAACAACAACAGCTGACCTTCAGGCAGAACAGACAGCCGACTTCATGACAGTTTGGACACTGTTTAATATTTATTATAATTCATGTGGAAAATGTCACTCCTGTGTTTCACACACAGGCAGCTGATTGAACAGACAGTGCACAATCAAATGAGGCCATTCACGGACACTTACGCACTTCTGCGATTTCAGGAACTGGCAGCAAGCTCTTAAAGGGGAGTACGTACAGCCCCAGTAAAGAGCAAGTTACTAAACAGTGCACAAGGCAGGAGTGTTTCCAAAGTAAAAAAAAAAAAAAACTTTAAGACTGACTACCCATCACGACGACCGGTGTCTTGTTGACTTTGTAGCTGTTATTTTTCTAACCTGCTGATGTGAAAAGAACTGACTCAAAATGTTGAAACTGCCCTTGAACCATCCAGCCAATTCCAGTGTACCATGAGTAAGCAGACACACACATACACACATGCCTCTTTCACAGGACAGAGACTCAGTGAAGTGGAACTGTTGGCAGACAGCTTTTACTGCATAATTAACGAAGCGACTCTCAGAAGGCTGTTGGTCACAGCCACACAGGGAGCGAGAGGGTCACTGTAGTACCTCCGTTTGCCTTTTGGGAAAATGTATTTCCAAAGGCTTGTGTGAGTGTCGTGTATTTTCATTTCGCGGGTTATCTCATGTCCACGTGAGCGCATGTGTGAGCGCGCGTGTATGTGTGTGTGTGTGTGTGCTTTTGCTCAAGGCAGTGGGCAGGAGGGAGTGTGTGTGCGCTCACTTCATTAGAGTTTTACCGGCCTACAGGGATTGCGGACCGCTTTTCCCATCCACCACCTGTTTCTCCCATTACATACTACACACAGGCTCATATACACACATCCTCACATACATAATACAGTACATCTGTTAACACACGACCGTCCAGCAACACACACACACACACACACACACAGTCACACAACACGTGCACACAGGGACATACTATAAAGTCAGTCACACACACCACACACACCAATGTGTCCACTCTGGACACAGCGCCCTTACTCATACTGTGCATACATGTTCACTCATTAACACATACAACACATGCTACACAGACAAACCCCGGGCTGGTAAACACGCAGGTACACGTTCTCCTCTGCGTGTTCTCTCGAATAAGATACTAGGGCTAGCGTTGCAAAATCCTGGGAACTTTCAATAAATTCCCTGGGTTTCTGAAAAACACAAAAATCAGGAGGGAATGATGGGGACATTTTGAAACCTCCAGCCAGGATTTCTGAAAAACCGGGGTAATTTATTGAAGATTTTGCAACACCAATTAGGACGGAGAGAGACACACCTGGCGTGGCATGTTGGGGTGGGGGGGTCAACATGCTCATAACCGTTACCCTGAGGACAACTCGGCCAAACCTCCACTGATCAAACACACAGGACAAACAGGCAGCACACTATGGCTGGGTGGGCACAGATCCCAGTCAGGGTTTTTACGAGTCCTCTGTGCGAGTCCATATTACTCTCCCTCCAAGCTGGCAAGCTCCCAACGTCCCTATAGGGTTTCTCATGCGGTCCTCACAAGGCTTTCTGGCGGAGCAGGAACACAGTCCTCACAAGGTCTGTTAAACACAGTCCCCGAAAGGGGGCCCCTCCTCAAACTGTTACCGGGGGGAACTTCTGCTCGCTGGTGACACTGGCCACACTGGTCGGCGGGGGATAGGGGGACTGCAGCTGTCTGTAGCCCCCCTGGTTGGGGTCCAGATACACCCCCTGTGGTGGGGACATGTGGTGGGTGGCGTAGCCGATGTATTGGGGGTGGATGTACTGTCCCTGGTGGGGCATGATCTGGGTGGCCTGCTGGCAGTTGAGCACGGAGAAGTTGGTGGGCATGTTGACGAAGACACTGGCGTCCGGGGGGAGACAACAGGAGGCCTGGGTCCGCATCATGGGCTGGGGGGCGGGGCGAGGCGCCTGCGCGGGGGGGGGCGGACGAGCTCGACGAGGTGGCCGTGCTTGATTGGCGGGAGGAGGAGCCGCGAGAGGTGCCCACGCTGGCCATCATGGGAATGGTCTCGAGGAGACGGCCACCGCCGGACCCGCCCCCTCCGCTGCCCCCTGACGACAGTTCCTGTTTGGGGCGGAGACAGTGGCAGCAGCACACGGCAACCACGGAACCCACCAGGACAAAGGCAACGAAGACAGAGCCTACGATCAGGAAAGGAACGTATATGGGCACTGTGGAGAGAGAGAGAGAAAAACAGAGAGGAGAAAGGAAGAGAGAAAGAGGGAGTGATTGATTGAGAGGGAGCAAAAGGGGGGGAGATGTAGGAGGGTATGGTTAGCTGTTGATAATGAATGGATTTTTAAGAAAATAAAAAATGAATGAAAACAGGAAGCAACCAGCAGGCCCGTTTCCACTATACCCGAGTAAACTTCCTCAGAACCAGCGCCGGCTAGGTAAACACATTACAGCACAAACACACAAAGAGGTTTATTCTGCCATCGGCTTCCACCGTCAGGGTCAACCGAATTTGAACATGATCATGAAAGAAACACGCTTAAATTAGCCAAGTCGAAAGACTGCAAGGGAAAGTTAAACCACGAGCTGTTAGCCCTCGCATACGTCCACCTCACACACAAACCCAAACCTCTGACGCGTTAGTGGCGGAAGGAGTTACTGAGACGGCAAGACAAAAGATGGAGCGAGGGGAGGGGAGGAAGAAAGGGAGAGACAGAGGTGGACTAGTGGCATGTCCCCGGAGGGGGGCCCCGGTACCTCATTAGCAGTTATTAACTTTGTTTTGATCTGTTCTAATCCTGCACGCCCAGCTGTGACCCCTCCGCCCTCTCTACTGACCTGGCACCCCTGTGTCTCAGGGGTGTGCGGGTGTCTGTATGTATCTGTGTGTGTGCGCGCGCGTGTGTGTGTGTGTTTGATTTGACCTCTTCCCTCTATATAAATCCATGCCACGCTAGGTCCTTAAATCTGGCATTGTCCCTTTACTGTAATCCGCATTTAATGTAACATTAAAGAGGCTGATTTGGGTTACTGAAAGAGGCCTGTTTACATACATTTTCAACATTAAATAAAATCAGTCACTTTTAATCGTGAAGTAAATATACACATGCTCAGACGTTTACTTGGTAGAAAAACACCAGAATGGGTCAAATCTACACAAAGATCCCCCAAAATCTAAAATGTAACAGACAAACACGCAGACTTCCAAAACACTGTGCGCCACTCACTGGGTGATCTCACTGGAGCCGTTTCGCCCCCCAGATTAAGAGCCGTGACTCCTGAGATGAAACGGGTCACTGTTCGTTAGATGTGGATGATTCTTTACTGCGTTAGCATGTAATTTACTCCTCAACGTACCAAAACAGAGGACACAGCTGCTACTCTGTTATATGTCAACTGTAAATCAGACAGTCGTCCCATGATGTCCAGAAGACCATGTTCCGGTTGTGGGGATCCAATATGAATTGACAGTCCAGCGCTAGGCTACATGTCGCACAGAGTGAAGGTGGGCAGTGTGTGGTTTAATGAGGTTGATAAAAAACATGTGTATTTTTCTTTTCAGGGTGTTTCTGTAACTTTTGACCGAACAGTGAGGGCTCATGGGGATTGTTGGCCGAGTGGAGGTGTTTGCTCTCACACACACACACACACTTACGTACCCTTTTGAAACACAATTAGGAGCACACTTCTATTATGACTGATTTAATGGTATTTAACGTTCCTCTGGTGAAGTTACTCATTTTCCAGTTTTAATATTCCAAAGTGTTATGTAGTATACCTCCCTTCTCCATTTCCTCTTAAATTATCTCTCTCCCTTTCCCTCTCTCTCTCTCTCTATCCCTCTCCCTTTCTCACTTTCAAAGTCTAATTCTATAGGGCCGTATTAAAGTTTTATTCCAGATTATTCCGGTAGAATCTGAGAGTCTAGGACGTCAATAACCTGAGACCATGACCTATATCCTACTGAACAGAAACAGCAACGTTGGCCACGATACCCCGAAGACCAACCGTACCGTGGTCCAGTTCACTTATGAGTTAACATTTTCAAGACAGCCAACGTACCACAGACGGCTTTTCCTATGGACATGAATCAAGGCCCAAAAGCCAATCTACTGTGTGAAAATAACATTTGGACTTATATTGCGACAGACGCGAGCAAAATGGCTCCACAGAAGGTCAGGCCAGCACCCTGCTGTGGAGGTGTCTGTTGGAGAGCAGCTTCTATTGTTACCATATAGTCTAGTTCACACCTGTTGCTGCAGGGGCGGACTGGGGTGTAGTTACACCCCCCCGCCCCCCCCCCCCCATCTCTCTGTTCTGGTTTAGGCATATTGTGTGTAGCTGTAGCTGGCTGCTCCTCGCCTCCCCAATTCAACCCCCCCCCCCCCCTTCCTGAATCCCACACATCTTCCTGATGTTTCTGTAATATCCAGAAGGTTATTCAATGTCTGGGCCATGTGCATCCTTGCTTCGTGATTAATCGATCGCCCCGTGGATGAAAAATGAATGTAACGTACAAACGGTGCCTTGGATGACAAAAGGCTTCCTTTTTGTTTTTGGCTCTTGGGAGAAGAATCCTCCCCGGGTTAAGTTATTTTGGCCGCTTTCCACTGTATGAGCTTGTCCTGTACGTACATTCATAGTCCTTTCAGGAGATAACGGATGATTGTAAAGCATACATACATTGTCTTTTGCAGTCGTTAGGAATAACTGTTTCAGCAAATGTCAGCAGAGGAACATACTGTATACTCAGCAATAAAGGCACGCAGTGTCCTCATTTATTTATTATTTATTTATTTATTATCTTTTTTTGGGGCGGGGGGGGGCATCTTTACTTCTATGACAGAGATAGTGGGAAAAGATTGAGTAGTGAGTTTTTTGCTTAAAGCCTGGTGGACCAGATTCAAAGGCGCCCTGTAGAAGTTTGTTTGCACTGTGGCATCGGCCTACACCACATTAAGCCACATTTGTACATTAACATTTTAATGATTTAACAAACGTATCTAATCCAAGACCTTGGCGGAACAAGCATGCAACCCAATAGTAGAGGAACATCGTACTAGGCCAGGGGATTTCAATTCTGGACCTTGAAGCCAGTTCCACTCCATTCTGTCATTGCAAACCTCTACTCAGGGACTTATATAGACCAGGGACACCAGGTAGGTACAATAATTAATGATGAGGTAGAACAGAAAAGCATCAGGCTCCGGCCTTCGTTAGGTAAGAGTTGAATATCTCTGTAAACTAAGCCACAAGGCTTGAAATGTCTTTTTGATATCTGGACTATTTTCTCTGTCTTGCAAAGTGACCAAAACTAATTTTGGACTCATAGTTAATGTGCCACTCCTTTTGTCACTTGAAATCATTAATGTACCTCTTCATCTGCAGCTTTTTGTGAGGAAACATGAAGGCCTAAAACCTGTTAAGACCTTGAAGTTTTGCTGCAAATCTGCTTTCAATTATGACAGAGTTATGACATCTGTTCTTGCAATCACCCTCAATTGCCTGGCCGCTACCAAGTCACCGGGCTAAGAAGGCTTACTAAGCCGGAGATGAGGAGGTTACAATCTGACATTGTTCTGGGGCTTCCGTTCCGTGCACAATTGGTCATCCCAGCGAAACGTCAAACGGCCTGTAGATAATAAAACAGTGCCTTGAAATCATCTGAAGTTAACTAGAAAAACGTATGTCTTTTTAACATAACAAACATCAGCGACCCACAAGGAGCCCACTTTCGAGTTGTTTGGAATGAGAATGAACACGTAAGCGCGGGGAAATCATAGCCTGCACGGCATAACGCAATTTGTTTTATGAACAGAGCTGTCAGCGCCGTCGCAAGCCGTTACCCTAAAGATCCGGTCAAGTCCAAACTTGATCCTCGTGGGGACAGTTCGCTCTGAGCTCGAGCTCTGCAATCCCAGCAGCGCGAGGGTGTTAGCTAGACCTAGAACAAACACAGCTAGCCTATTTATAACGCCGCGTAGCACAATTTGCCATTTGTGAGTGGGCAGTTAGTTGGCTTTCTAGGGTGTCCTCCGCGCCGCAGTGACTGCAGCTGTTGCTGCCAACTGAGCCGCTACATATACCTATACTGTAGGCTATCTATGCGAAATGTAAACTTCCAGAGAGATGGTCGTTGCAAAAAATGTAAAGACACCCAAATATTTGTAACGCTGCAATTAATTGTAATGACTTTTAGCATTAGGCAAATGTGGCCTACTTCTTTAGAATGGAGGCAATTAGACTATTTCTGTCTCACTCTCAGCTACTTGGATGTGCAATATTGCAGCCGTAACGTAATCACGTTAAACAATTTAAACTGGGACAGTGTACAATTAAATTTATGAATTACATTATACTTCTTAGTAGACAAGGAGAGCATTGGAGCCGTGCAGCTGAGCGTTTGGAACATAGCAGTGGTGTCGCCCCTAGGCTGACCGCCCTGGGTCAGACAGAGAGACTTAGTTCTTACCCGCGCCCGTGTCCTTGTTCTCCTTGCTTTCCGTGCCAGGTTCCTGCGCCTGCTTATCGTTGTCACAAGTCCCCTGGTCCAGGCGTGCTTCAGTACTGGCGCAGCAATAGCGGAGCTCGCATTTCCCGCAGCAGATGATAGCATCCTCACCATCGAACTTCTCCGGGCATTGGAAGCCCTCTCTCCAGGTGTCCTGGCTGTCATGCCAACCGTGACAGTACTCCCCACTCGCCTTTACGTCAATAATAGCCAGGAGTAAAGTCACAACCACTGTGATAGACATTGGGAGACCTCGGCCACCACACATCGCGATCCCGGTGCCCGACGTTTTTTTTCGTTTAACTTAAGATTTGGTAAAAGGCTGATACGGTGGATGAAATAAATGAAATAGAGAGGCTACGAAAAGGAAACAAAACAAAAAAAATGTGAAACTTTCATTTGACAGTGAAATTTCGTCAGTGGCCTAATTCAATAGATCCACAAATGTGTCACCGAAGATTTTAAAAAGTATCCACTGTTTGAAGTTATCAAGATTCCCAAAAGTTTTAGTAACCCTTTAAAAAAAAAAAAAAAACATTATCAAATACCTTGAACATAAATAAATGTGCCACCAATCTTATAAATAACCTGCTCTATTATTTCATAGCGCGTCTTTGTTTCCATTCAACTACTGTGAGCTCTCGGAGCCCCGGGTACATCCAACATCAATCCAGGCTGAGCTGAATCCCTCTGGCACGGAAGCGAGGCTGTCCATGGTCTCCTGAAAATACACTTCTCCGATGACTTTCCCCAGAGATCCTGCGAAACCAAAACTGGCTTTACATGTAATCCATACGCGCTCTGCAAGTGTTCTCACGGAATCTCCCTATGTCCCTCTGTCCAGTCCACGAGCAACTTGTTTTTCTCCTCAATTAATACATGTCATGCGATGAACTCCTTAAGACTTTTCTACAACAGACTAAACTTGACCATGAGACTAAATCAAAGTCACAGTTTGCGGTGTACATTAAGGAAAGGTCTATATTTGTACGCTAGAAACAGAAGGTGAAAGAGATGTTAACTTCACCCCCTTCATACAGTACCGCAACCGAGTCCATCTAGGAGGAGAACCTTGAATCAATCCGTCTAGTTTCCCTGAGAGGTTGGCTACTAGTCCAGCAATGCGCTTGCGCATGGTCGCGGGCATTTTCCTAGACTTTCAGTGCTCAGCCCCGCCAGTCAGCCAAGCAGTTGCCAGTGAGAACAAGTGTCACCGCGCACTTTTCCGAGGAGCCCCTCCGCCTTCCAAGGGTAGCCCCGTGCGGTGTTGGGTGTCGCTGCTCCCTTAGGACCCCCTAGCACACAAAGAAAGCTCCGATTGTAGAATGAAGCGGCAGGCACTCATACATTATCCCTTTAAACTGACCTTTGTGCCTGCAAACTACGGTCATGACACACGCATACTTAGACATGAATAGACGCAATCAAGTCAGTAGCCAACAAACACTTACCACACACACCTAATTTCCTATCCAAGGGCTGAATGATCTGTTCCCAAGTTGAAGTATGCTATATCTGTAACTGATCAAATTCATTCAACGCCACTAGGTCCCAAAGGAAAGGTTTGAGAAACACTGGGCTATAAGGGCCCTATTCTTGTTTGCTCACCTCTCAGCTCAAGTCCCATGAATGTTTTGAAAACAATTTATAAGATGACATTGCCATCTGGTGGTCATAAATATTAGCAGATATCAAATTGTTCATTGTCATTATTGAGATAAATGATGTACATTATTTACATTGTTAATATTCATTTATTATTTGTATTGACCTGTTGTACAATTAGTTTTTGATATTTTCCTTTCTATTTTTAGTATAAAACATTGCTGCTAACCTTCTGCCCTTGCTTGTGGCTAATGAAGACTACATTTCCCACTATGCTCTGTCGTCAAACAGCGTCCTTGGTAACTAGGAAGTTCAATAATTTAACCCAGAACCGCGCAACTGCTCTGACAACTGTAGGAGCCAAAGAGAACAATGAACACAACGTAACTAATGACTTTTCTATCAAAACAGTTGCAGGTATTAACATAGTGTGTCAGCTGGTGACAAAGGTTTAAGAGTAACGTATCCGGGTGACTTCTCAAAAGCTTTCGGAAAACACAGCTTTTCTTGCTAAACAAGCTAACTTTAGCAAGCCAGCTATTTGGTTGATTTATACTTTTCTCCCAGGGTAGCTAGCTATCTTTTTCTTACCAAATGTCGTTTGTGAGGTTTGGCCGTTCACAGCACATTCAGGGAAAACGGTCTGCAGTGCGTTCAAAGAAGGCCAGTTCGACTAAGAGAGAGTGGGTGGTGAGTGTTCTTCTGTTTAGTTTGTACTGTCGTTGATACTCAAATAATGTTAATAAACAAATAAAGATAGTTAAAATTGTAACGCGATGGCATCTAATCTTTCGCTGTTTTTAGAGCACCGTCCATGACCTTTCTGTACACAAAGCTACACCGGAGGAGCTGGTAAGACCAAAAGTTATTTTTCTAGTGTTCCGTATCCCCTTTTTCTATTCATCTGTCCATCCATCACCCATCCTTTCTCCTTATCCATCTCCATGCCCCTCTCTGTCTCGCAATCTGTCTGCTTTTGAAAGTGTTAGAGCTTGTTAAGTAGCCTAGGTCTGTCTGTGTTGGCTCACTCCTGTCCTCAGAGTCGTCGCCATGATATGCATCGGTCCCATAACCAAGCGGTGGCCCATTGGGAGCTGAAAGAGAAAGCTATGAGACGCAAAAGGAGTAACGGCCTTCTCGGTAGCCCTCCACCGCTTGACCCCGCCAGCCTCAATATCATCAGAGAAGTGAGTCAGACCACTTGTTCAGATCATGGCAGTTTCACAGATTTTTATTTTTTATTTCAAATGGTCAGGTAGTGATATCTCTCCCTAGTTCAGCCTCAAGTGTTTTTTTAGGCCAGACTAGACAGAGGGCGGGCAACAGTCTTTACTCAGTGGCCACATAATCAGATTTTTTCCCCCAAATAATTTCTGTTTTGCTGAACAGGAAAATGTCAGTTAAGGGAAAAAAAATGCAGAGCACCGTCCGTTTTTCGTGCAAATTGACCACACACCCGATATGTGCTGGCCTGTGTGTTGCTCTGCGGCAGGTTTTCTCTGGGCAGTTCCAGCTGCAGGATGTCCTGGCCAGGTCAGACAGAGCCATGGCAGTGGTCAAGGACCTATTTGGAGATGCTCCTCGCAGGCAGACTGGTATGATGCTGCTCTCCTCCTGCTCTCAGTTGCTTTTCGTGTTAAATGTTTTGCTGTTGTGCAGCCTACAGTCATGTGAAAAAGTTCACAGCCTGGAAAGGTGTCTTTTTTTTTTGTTTGGACACATGGATATTGTATTGTGTAATCGACATTTCAACGCTATTGACAGGCTAGAATTCACTGAAAGAGTGTACTGAAATGCACTTTTCATAATGTGGGGAACATTCGAACACCCCAAGCTTCATTAGCTTATGTTGCCCACTTTGGCTACCCAGAGGACGCAAGGCAGACCCAAACCATAACGACACGCCTCCATCCTTTATGGTTGGTATGACATTTTTCTTTTCCAATTCCATGTTTGGTTTTCGCCAAAAACTCAACAGTTGACTCATCTGTCCAGATTGCATTGTTCCTGTAGTGTTTGGACACACAGAAAGGACAACTTTCCAGGGGTTGTACCGTCTTTTTCACGTGACTGTTTGTCTCCATGCCTCTGGGGTTGCTGTAATTTTATTATTTGTGTGTGTCAGGGTTCCCCAGTGTAACAATGGCTCCTGACTGTGGGTCTGACTACGACCTGCCCGTCCTGCAGAAACCAGAGACCCCGACACAGCTCTCACTGCTCAGCCAGTCAATGATGGACCCGCAGGTATAAATTGACGTGTGTGGTGTATACGTTTAAGCCATTGCCACATCTCAACAACGTATCCATTTTCCTGCCAGGCTCTGAATGAGCTGGACGACTGGGAAGGAGAACACTGTGAACAAGGAAGTGTCCCTTCTACGTCGAACATTTCCGATACGGATACCAGGTTGGTGCTGACACGTGTGAACCACTTGGAAACAACTGTACTCGCTACGAACTAAAACCAGAGGCTCGTCTGTTGCTTTCGACACAAGCTCACATCCTCTCCTGTTGTTAGATACAGGGTGAACACCCGCAAGATGAAAGCCAAGTCTTTGACAAGAGGCGGGACGCGGCAATCTAACCGCAACCACCAGGGGTCAGCAGTCAGCCCACCTCAGACTCCCTGTGGCTCAGGGGGAACCCGAGAACAAGCAGGTGAGAATCGTTTCTTTTCAGAGGAACACTACAATGATGCGTCTGAAGTACACATCTTCATCCCTCATTCTTTTCTTCTTGGCCCCCTGTTCATCGTCTTCTCCTTCCAGCTCTGAATGCTACAGGTAAGATCCAGCGTGTGCGATCCAAACAGCCCCTTTCAGAACCTGAGGAGTGTTCATCCCTGGTCAGTCAGGTTCTGAACCCCGACCCTCCCATAACCCACTCAGGTACGACTGGATAAAATGCATAAAAACCACAGGCATTTATCGCTTACTAGTGACTACATTTCAGCATATTAATGTATAGCAGTGTATTGGTTATTGCATTAAGAGACCTGTTGGGGGTGGTAGTTAGCCTAAGATCTTTTGACCAGTGAGAACAAAAGGTTGTTGTTTCCAATCCCAGAGCCTCAGGATCCCTCTGGATGAGAGCATCTACCAAGTGACTGAAATGACACTGAACAAAAATAAAAACCTACCTATACATTTTTCCTCCCATGCTGCAATAAAATGTTCCAGAAATGTTCCAAAAACCACAAATAGCTTATTTCTTTCCAATCTCTTTGTGCTCAAATAAATGTACATCGCCGTTAATGAGAATTTCTCCTTTGTCCTTCATAATCACTCCAACTGACAGAATAGTTCAAATTGTTTTATGTTGCGTTCCTCTTTTCATTTGGTGTTAAACGTTTGTGTTCATGTGTAGCGAGGAAGAGCCGGCCCTCAAAGGCCAGCAGGGGGCGCTCTACTGAAACAGGCCTGGATGGGTTGGCCCTCAGCTCTCTGAGTGGGAACCAGTCCAGCATGGGGCTGCTGCAAGGCCTGCTGGACCAGGTGGAAGTGGAGCTGGAGGGCCAGGGCCCAGAGGAACCTCCCACAGCCCCAGGAGGAGATGGGACAGCAGGAGCACAGCGCAGCACTCAGGGCCTCACTGGCTTCTCTGTGGCCCTGGTGTCTACCCTGGTCCGCCTGGCCAGACTACTCCGACAGGTTTGTCTAACAACTGTCACCACTGCTATGGTACTGGCAAGGTCTGTCTGATTGATGGCAGTATTCCTCGTCTGTCAGAGAACGGAGGAGGCCCAGAAGGAGAGGAAGGAGCGGAGAAGGCTGGAGGAAGATATGAAAGAGCAGCGGGTATTGATAGACGCCCTCACAGCTGAGACCCTGGCCTTGAGAGAGGAGAGCGCCGTACTACAAGTGAGCACAGACCTCACACACAGTCTAACACTGATGTGTGTCTTTAATGTGTCATGAAATCAGAATGAGGCCAGTACGGTCCCTGTCTGCTGTTTTCTGTGGCTTCTCTTCAGGCTGGTCTGCAGCAGAGGGCCAGCGGGCTGGAGGAGAGGCTGGACGCCATGGTCCTGGCGCTGGGGGGCTTGGGGGTGCTGCGTGGAGACGGAGATGATGAGGCCCGAGACGCTGGCAGCGTAGCTACAGGTCAGGGCGCGCACACACGGGCACAGACACCAACACACAGACACCCCCCCCCCCCCCAGCCCCCGGAACCTGAACATTTGTCACCACGCTGTTCTACAGACTGTCCTGTAACCTTCTGTGACCTGGAGCTGCCTGGTCTCTGTCCAGCAGTGCTGCTGTCTCCTCCTCGGCAGAGAGACAACCGCCCACGCAGTCAAACCTCAGGTAACGTTGTGCTCTCTCTTCCCCCCTCCCCTCCCTCTCTCTTCCCCCCTCCCCTCCCTCTCTCTTTCTTCAGTCTCTCTTCTATCTCTCTGTTTCTGTTCTGTTGTAATGTGTCTTTCTTCTCCCCAGCCGGTTGCTCTTTGCCTCTCTGCAACGCCCCCTCTCTCCCCACCCCTTCCCTCGCCAGCTGGCCCCACCCTGACTCTACACCCCCTGAGGCCCCCAACTCGGACCCTGACCCCCTCTTCCCCCAGCCTTCCCAGGATGCTGTGCTGTCTCAGATTGCCGAGCTGACCCGTCAGAACACCCTCATACGGGCTCAGCTGGGGCAATTCTACCCAGCTTCCCCTCCCCCAGGATCGGAGGTTAGCAAAGGTCAAAGTTCAAGCAGAGGATCACCTGGAGACAAAACAGAGAAGAGAGGGTCTGTCACAAATGGAACGGGCCGAACAACCCCCCAGGCAGTTGGAGAGAGGGAGACACAGCCCTATGAGGAGGAACAGGAAACCCAGCAGGTGAGGTCAGCAGAGAGAAAGAGCGGGTCAGGTCATTTGAAAATGGAACAGAACACGGTGTGTGATGGCCACTGATACGCTCCACGAAGTGAACATTCACTGGTGTCTACAGTCAGGTTTCTCATGTCTGACAGGTGTAGTACCATCTGGTCTGTGTCTTTTAGCCTGTTGTGTCAGAGCGCCCCGGCAGTGTGGAACAGCGCCTCCTTGAGCTCAACAGGCAGAGTGCAGCAGCCAGGAGCAGATTGCTAGAGCTAATAGAACAACAGAAACAGAGCTCCTTCTCATCCAGTGTCTCCCCCTCTGTGTCCCCCATACCACCACTCTCAGGTAGGGCAGTGGTGTGTGTGTGTGTGTGTTTTGAGAAGAGAGGATGTTGGGGACTATGCACTTGTGGGCTTCCTAAGGTGTGTGTGTGTTGTGAAGACGATTGTGTGAAGATGGTGACCTTGCTACTTTCTCCATCTCAGGGGGACTTTACCCAGAGCCACTGGCTGAACAGGATCTGTCTCCCCTGGGCAGCAGAGGCAGTAGGCTGTAAGTAAATCACAGCTGTGTGACCCATGAGGGAAGTAAATAATCCACATTATACTCCTCTCTTCCCCAGGTCCTTGGTGTGCTGGAAATGATAGAGCACTGTTTTCTTGTCATTAAAGCTGATAGAATAAAGGTTGATAAACTCTACAACCTGCTTGATGTTTTTTCCCTGAAATCCTGCTATGTATTCTCCCAGTTAGGTTCTCAGTTTTGTTTTCCTGGTTTAGCATTTTGGTTCTTTGGGGATGAAGAGGCCAGAGGTCAGGGAATGATGGTCATCTTGAAATCTTCTGTTGCAGGTCTGCTGGTATGGTCTCTCCACAGAACCTTGGAGCACAGTCCAAAAGGAGCAGGACTCCGGTACACACAAATACACACACTGTTGTATTGTGGAATGTTTTGTGTTTTTGTTTTTAATGATCATACCATTTCCTCTTCTGTCCTGTACAGGTGGACAAGCTGAAAGGAGAAGGCTGGTTTGCGTTGTCCACACATGTTAAATAACCGAAGACTGCAACTCTTACTCAAAACTCTTTTCTATTTTTAACAGTTTTTACTTTGCAGTTTTTACAGTGTTAGTGTTTTACAGAATTTAAAATAAACTATTGGTAATTTAAGGTTGTTTTGGTAGTGCACTCAAATTCTAGGGAACACAAACTTTTTGGTAGGGGCCATATCATTTAACACCTTTAGTATAGATAACTGTAGTTTATTGGATTCCACAAATGGCCGATTTAAATAGTTTGGACATTATTTAGAATGAGAGACCTGTCTATAGGGTCCCACAGGCGATAATGCCGGTCAGAGCAGAAACTATTCCATGATGTCAAGAATCTGTAGAAATTTCAGAGAATTATTAGAAGGCATACAGTTTCCCCTTTCTGAGTTCCTTCTATTTTCGTCACTGTTTATTTTTAACTAAGACCTGAGGTTAAAAAGTAAACCTGATTAAACAGACAATACAAGGTTTATGCTTATTTAATGATCAGTCACATAGCATCTTGATGACCCTTAGCTGCTACCACGGCAACCAAAAGCTTCTTGTAGCTGATCAGTCTCATTGCTGTGGATGAATACTGACTCACTCCTCCATGCTTAAAGGAAGTCAGCAACATTTGTTGTTTTTAGTATGTGCTGCATTTCACGTTTCTCCATTTGTGATTTCAAAACCGCAATGGATTTCCAGCCACATTGTACCAACAATACAATAATGAATTAAAGACTGAGTGAACAATAAACAGAAAGACATACCACAAAGACATGCATCCACGTGCCACAAGGCCCTATCATAATATCGCAAAAAACTAATGAATACATTATTTGTTCTAATTGCATTGACATTAGGACACATCCAAAACAATACATTAGCTGTATGAGACATACTCAAGAAACCTCACTGTCAAAGGGGCTGAATACTAATCTTATCGAAGTATATTAGTGTTGTATTTAATTAAACGTTTTTACTCTTTGACATTACAAAATATGTTGTGGAAATTGCTGACAAACGTCACAGGAAATTTCAGTAACACATTGTAAGGCAACATGTTGAAGATGTCCAAGGGGGCTGAATACTTATGCAATCCACATTAATAACCAGAATACTATTTGGTTCTGGTGTTAAATATGAGCGACTCAGACTACTTCACAGTTCTTCTCAGCTACAGCAGAGATGTTCCCTGTCTTGTAAATGAACTTGACCTGGCAAAATGTCCCTGAGGTGTTGACCCTAAAACAGCAGCCCATCTCCAGTAACGTGGCCGACAGCTCTGTCCCCCTCTCCCTGACCTGACTCCCCTCCCTCACCCACACAGTCTCTCCCTCCACAGCCAAAACCCCCGGGGTGTCCCCTAAACCCGGCACCCCGCCCTCCCCAAGCCCGGACAGACACACGCAGCGAGGCTCGCGCACCCAGAAGAACCCGCCCCTTTCGTAACCACGACAACTAACACTGACCAGGAACGAGGCCGGCTTGGAGGTGACGAATCCGAGGACTTCCTCCACGCCGTGGTCGATGTTGACCGGGCCCCGGACCCTCCCGGCCCAGTGTATCACCGACCCGCCCAAGACCTGCACTCTCTCCAGGAGCAGCTGGAAGCTGTGATGTTCCCCGGGCTTCAGGTAGCTCTCCAGGCCTAACAGGGTGTCTCTGTGCAGCTCCTGTAAGTTCGACAGGCCCCACTGGACCGGGTTGTACTTGACCACAGACAGGACCCTATGTCTCACCCCAGCGTCAAAGCTCTGGGATCCGAACGCGGACCGGGCGAGGGCTGAGCGGATGTGCTGGGTGATGGCGGCGCTGGGAGCCTGGGAGAGATCCGTGGTGGCGGCCCCTTCTTCTGGGCTCACCCTGTTCAGCAGACGTGCGATGCAGAAACAGAGGTCTCTGTACTGGCTGGGGAGAGGGGCGGAGGCGGAGGGAGCTCCGTGGCCCAGGGCTTTGCGGATGGTCCGCGCAGGCAGGCCCTGGAAACGGGTGACCCGGTGAAGTCTGTGAGGACGGCAGGAGTACACACTGCCCTCTGGGGGGGAGAGGCACACTCTGTCCTGGAGGGGGTGGAGGTCTCGTAGCACCTGGGCCAAAACCCTAATGCTCTGCAACAGGTTCTCGGTTCCTCCCTCCGCCCAACACTCCTCCAGCTCCTGGAGAAGCTCCGTCTCAACTCTCTCACTGCCTCGTAACAGACTGACTCCTGCCTTGGGCTCCCATGGCTCCACCGTGGGCTCCTCCAGGACCTCTGCTGTGATGTCCCACATGACGAAGCTGAAGATGATCCACACTTTGTCCACATGCTCCTCAGCTCCCAAGTGTCGGTGGTCCCCAGAATGAAGGAAGGCCTTAGCTTCCAGCAGTAGCTTCAGCAACATGCATCCCCTCTCCGAAAGCAGCACCCCTGCAAACAACAAAACAGGTTAGCGTCGTCGTTACTGACAGGTAGCTAGAGAAGTCCCTGAACCAGATTGACAATTGAGTAGAAAGCGGGGACCTACTCTGTGCCGTACTCTCTGACATCCTGGCCAGAAGCCTCGTGGTATCCCCGGTCTTACTGAGGAAGAGGTCAACCAGGGCCTTGAGCTGAGCTGCGTCCCCCACTTCCACCTCCTCCAGCAGGCACTCTCGGATCGTCCTCCTGGGGAGACCTACGGCCACCCCGAGCTCACACACGTTCAGCCTGGCGTCCTCCCCGGGGACCACGGACAGCTGAGACAGCACCTGCCACAGCACGCCTGGGTGGGGGGGAAGTCAGTGGTGTAACCGCCACTTCTGCTCTCTGCGTGTTTCTGTGGAGGCTAGTTACCTGGCGGTCACTGTACCTGAGGGTGAGTGGTTTTCTGGGAAGGATCCAATCTCCTCAACTCCTATAGGGATACTACAGTCACTCTGATCCCTCACTTGCACAGGAGCATTACAGACGCCCTGATCCACCGCTTCCACAGGAGTACTACAAACCCCATGATCCTCCACTGCGACAGAGCTGATATGACCAGTGACCACAGAGACGTGCTGAGCTTCTTCCAGGCCACCGGCTGAGCATCCATTAGGGCAAAAAAAGAAAGAACATGAAAACAGCCAGTACGAGTGAGAGGAGTGTGTTAGGCCAAAGTGTACCAACCGTTTGAAGTCTCCCCGCTGATATCTGAGGCTAGCTGTGGATCTTCACTACCCAGGGCCTGGTAGAAGCGGCAGCAGGCCCTCTCTCCCTTTGCCAGACAGGCAGTCAGGAGCAGGTGGGTCTGCTGGTAGGACGTGGGCGCTGTCTGGACCTGGTCCAGTTCAAACTGGGTCAGGGTCCCGTTGGAGAACAGCGACAGGGCGACAGGCAGCACAGAGTAGCCCAACCGGCTACACAGCACGCTGAGCTGGGCTTGCAGCTGACGCTCTGGGGAAGGCCAATAGTACAGCATGACACTGAACCAGACAGGAGATTACCCATGGCCCACTATTCAAAACACCAGGCTACACCAATGATGACCCATTAGTCACGTCACATTGTCATACCTGTGGGTCCACGCTCTATGTCTGTGTGGAGAGACAAAACACATGCTGACTTAATGACCATCTTTGCTGAGACATAGAATTTTAGCCCAGTCGTACACATACGTGTGTTAACACACAAGCGTTCCATACTTGCATCGGGGCTGAGCCATTCACGGAGGCGGGGGTAGTGCTGCCTGCAGCTCCTCAAGCACTCCACGAACTGCCTGGCCCCAACCTCATCCATCTCAGCTTGAACCACCTCCAGCAGCCTGCGGGCACGGCCCTGAGGGGTCCTCTCCGCCCCCACCTCAAAGTAGTTCTCCTGGGAGAGCAGGCCAGCCGCCAGGACTCTGTCCAGCAGGGGAGCAAGGTTATACAGGGCAGCCACCAAAAGCTCTCTGGAAGCCAGCAGATGGGACTTCACAGTCCGCGTCTGCCCCCCAGAAAGGCTCCCAGGGCCTGGATCATCTGTCAAGGATGAGAACGATCAATACTGAGTCTTGGCAGTTAAAGCGGAAGGGTGGTTTGGTTACATTTAGGGACAATGTGTATTGTTATTCTCGTTGTGATTTGATTTGTTTCAAACATATTGCAAAGCATGTGTCTACTGTAGAGCCATGAGAAAAGTGAATAGAAAACAAAACATTTGCTACCTATTATTTATTTTTAAAAGATGGAGAATAAGCTATAATCTGTGGGAACAGCTAACTAACAAAAAAACTATACTATACTGAAATATTTCCGAACTACATGATCTGTGAAATTGGGAATGGATATATCTGCTGTGCAATGAAAAGAAAACAAGCCGCCTACCCAGGTCTGACGCAATTGGCAATTCCATCACCAATACTGATCCATTGCAGTCAGTCTAAAATAAAATTGCATTTGATTTAGATTTGGTTTTTATTTATCAAGCTTTGTAATTGTTTATTTTATGTTTAAACATTTGTAAAGTACTTTCTTGTAGGCTAGCTTACTTTCCGTCAACTTCCTGGTTTAGCATGTTACAAAGTTGACATCGGGCTGTCTGTATATAAAAAAATCAAAAATCCTCAAACATGACTACACTGAGTATATTACACTCTGAACTATAATAAACTAGAAAACATATACCAAAACGATTAAATGGTCAAACCTGAATGTATAAGGTCTTCAAGAAGTTTATTTCAGCGATCAACAGGATTAGAAGACTACGTTACCCAAAACGCTTTGCGATTAGGAACGCTCTTTTCCGGGGTTGCTCAGCAACGAGACGGTGAGGAATGACTGTGATTGACGAGGGTACGCTGTCCTTCATGGTTTTAATTGATTAACCTTAACTTAAGACTAAAAAGCATCTATGGCTGTGGAATCCCATATTGTGTATAGATTTTAAAGAAAATCTAACTGAAGTAAGGTGAGTTTGAAGGACGAGAATGTTTGGTTCTCACTCAACGCTGACAAGCTGTTTCCTGAGATATTTTCCACTGGCTTAAGCACGAATCCTGGAAACCTTGGGCTGTTTCCTCAAACCATCGTGTGCTTGTATCTTATTAATTAGATGACCGCGCAAAAAAGGAGGAAGCTTTAAGGAAACATGAAATAGAAGAAGCTGACGTCTGCCTATTCCGAGAACTTCCGCTCATATGGCTGGGCACAGAAAGCTGAAGGTAGTAACACAATTTGAAACAAAACCCCTTATAGCTCATCACAGCTCGCCCAGGTCATCAGGAAGCCTGTGATCATCCACATATTCAAGTATTGCAATCATTCAGAACGTGTTTTACCTGTTTCCTCCACTAGGTGGGAGACGAAGCAGTACAACTAGACAACAGATCAGGGTTTCCACTGAGCTTCGTGTATGGGTGTTTTAACCAACATAAGATAAATATTAAGTCGATGGGGATTTTTTTGGAGGGTGGTTTGGTGCATTGGAGACTTAGTGGACCCAAGACACAAAATTAGGAAATAAGAGAAGTGTTTCTTTGTTGCAGTTGTGTAATCAAATGTCTCAAGTTGAGTAAGCAATAAAGACCACAATGACCCAACCAACTAAAATAAATGTGAGGATTTTGTAGTATTGTGATCAGTTCCTAAAGCTTTCTTTGATGTTCACTTCAAGAAAAACACAGTAAATGTAACAAATTTGCGTCCTTGTTAACCGTTAACATGTTTTTTGCTTTCTTGATGGGACTGTATCCACAAATCATTGTTTAATTCAAAGTCAATGGACAATGTTGTATTTTTCACATCAGGTGTGTCACTTTGTACTAGTCTGTGGCCTGCAGGCTGATGTGCCAGTGTCGAATCGGCCGGAAAAAAGGGGAACACCACTTGAGTTTTTTCCAGAGAGGGGTGTTGATGCCACAGAGGCCGCAGAGGAATATCTAAAGGAGTAAATATGCCAGATAATAACTGTGCCGGCGGATAAAGAGGCCGGGAACAGCGGCGGTAAACGCAGGGTTAAGGGTCGTCACGGTGATGCCAGGGGGAGCGGGAGGGGCCTATTGTGCTGTGTGCTTCTGAGTGGAGGAGGGGATGAATGGGGATTAACCTTGCCCCAGTGGCTCTCTATACCCCCCCAGCCCACTAGAGACCTGCGGAACGTCCCGACATGGGAACCCTGTCCTTAACGTTCCTAGGAGTCCCCGGAGACCTTTTCCTCCAATGACACCAGGCAACCTCTCTGGAAACCTCTCTGGTGCCAACGCACAGCCGTTGCACATCAGAAAATACAAGGACGAACTTTAGGCCACGTATTGGCGCTGCTCTTCACAGGCAGCCACACGGATGCATGTTCGTGGAGGCGACTCTCGCGTGTGTTTGTGTGTATGAGACGGTCTGAACATTGTAGTTGGTTGACGAATGCGTTTAGCCATTAAAACACACACCCAGACAGACAGAAACACACACTGACACTCACTCACAGACAATGCTGATGGGGGGCGGGGGGGGGCACGCTTTAGTTTTCTTAACACATTTAAATCTGCCCCCACTTCACCTTAATGAAGGGGGGTTGGGGTTGCCCCCTCTCCACAGCCCAGAAAGCACACAGTCTTTTTCTCACACAACACACACACTCCAGCTCAAACACACTCAGTTACTCAGTTGACAAGATTGACTTCCACATTGTCCTGGGAAATTGTGAGGGGCACTTGACAGGCCGGAGCAGCGGTCAGTGGTGGAGATTTATGATTGGAATTAAAAAGCTGTAATGATGTAGTGCTCTTAGTCTTTGTCATATGAATACTTCATGATGCCCTTTCCCTTTTTCTGGGTTGACTTTCATGGTTTTAACTCACGTGGACAATTCCCAGGTGGCCTGTTAGTTACCTGAGGAGTGCCTGAGTGTGTCAAACATCTATTTGGTTTTGCTTAGCTCCTGCAGGGACCCATCGATGAATAAATGGAATATGTTACAGAGTGGCCCCGTTCAACCGTCCAGATCTCACCGGCTGATGTTCTGTTTAGCTACACAACGAGTGCAGCGGTCCAAAGAGACTTGTGTAATCAGGCTAATGACACAGACACCGTACTCAGTTATACATTGACTCTGTACTTTCACTGTACTTTGTCAATTACTTCTGTAGAACCGCAGAGTCTAGTCTGCAACGCTCAATACATGGTTTGTCTAAAACATGTAGCTGTAGTTTGTGTCCACTAGAGGGCATCGTCCTTATACCACAGCTCTGTCCGCTTGCAAGCGGTACCAGCCTTGTGTTCAGAGGGCTGCGTGTTTGTGTGTTGGAATGTTCACTCTTTCTCTCAACACACAAAGCCACTAACTATGACTTTCCTCATCTTTGTGATGTAGTTTCCACTGTGAGGTTAACTATTTACTTTGTTTTACCAGAGTGCGGTTTAGTTTAGTCGTTATGTGCGCTAAGTAGTGTTTGTTTGATCATAGTCTCGATATGAATTCAGCTTTGGTGGGGTTGTTTTTTGATGCATCAAGTTTGTAACTCTTAACACTGGTTTGCGATGCAGTGTGCAGCGGCCATTTTTAGCAAGACTCGAATTTTCGCACTGGTGCTAAATGTGTGTTGTCAGGGCCCAGAAACGACTGGAGAGCAGTGGTGTAACACGTCTGCTGTTATACTGTGTCTGTCTCTATAAATGTGTGTGTGGAAGGAGAGTGTGTTGCTGAAGTGAGCGTGCTTGTGGCTGTGTGTCCAGGAGTGTACGGAGCAGCTGTGTTAGGCTCTGATCTGAAGCAGGCTTTTGCTTGCTGTGAAAATATTATTTCAAGTGTTTATTATTGCTTCATTGTGAAACAGTGGGGAGTTGTATGTGCTGCTTGGGGTGGGGGGGGGGGGTTAGTATGTATGAAGGGGGAGTTTGTGTGTGTGTGTGTGTTGGGGGGGTCATCAATTCTCCACCCTCCATCTCTTCCACTCTCCCTCTTCTGTTCCCACATGCCAGCCCCCTGCCCTGGCCCCAGTGCAGGCTGGGTAATGGAGAGGCCTATTGGAGTTGATTAGTTCCGGCTGGATCTCAGATAGAGTTCTGACAAGCAGGAGAAACGAGCTCCTGGTGTGACCCCCCCCCCTCCGCCGCCCCCCCCCCCCAAAGCCCCACCCCTGTCTGAGGTACAATGGGGCCGCCAGGAGAAGGGCTTTTTAAACAACTGCAGCTCCTCTCTACTCCAATAACACCCACCACCCCACCCCCAAACCCCAACACCCAGTACCGGGCCATTATCTGAGTACACACCCACCACCACCATGCCATTAACTCACATGACTTCATGAAACACACCCCTGAAGTATTAATAGTGTAGATACTAACACATTACGGAAGTTTTACTAGTCTAGCTACTTACACACACCCCTGAAGTATTACTAGTGCAGATACTAATACAGAATCTACATGAGATGGTACCACAGAATCTACATCCCAACATGAGATGGTACCACAGAATCTACATCCCAACATGAGATGGTACCACAGAATCTACATCCCAACATGAGATGGTACCACAGAATCTACATCCCAACATGAGATGGTACCACAGAATCTACATCCCAACATGAGATGGTACCACAGAATCTACATCCCAACATGAGATGGTACCACAGAATCTACATCCCAACATGAGATGGTACCACAGAATCTACATCCCAATATGAGATGGTACCACAGAATCTACATCCCAATATGAGATGATAACACAGAACCTATAGAATTCAACATTGGTAGCACATAAATAGTTAGACCATCACCTAACCACATTCCCCTCAGCAGTATATAAGAACACCCCCCCCCCTGTCCCCCCGTCCCTCATCCTCTCTCTTTCCAACTCTCACCCCCCTTGGGTTCTTTCTTTCTTCTTCTCTCTCCATTCTCTCTTCCTCCTTCTCCACACATAATTGATTAAGAGCCGTTTCCATAAATCAATTTGGGACGCACATCAGTCAGAGCTGAATGGATGAGCCTCCCTCTGAGCCAGCGTTTTAATCTACCTCAGCATGCCCTGCCAGTCACACACACACACACACACACACACAATCATTTAAATCATTTGTTTGGATCCACCATGAAACATAAGTACAAAGGAGCCCAATATTCCATTGGTCACGTGGATTCTTGGGCTTGGACAAGTTGAATAATTTTTCTCCCAATATTCATAGATAAACAAAGCTACAAAGACAAATATCATCCACACTCACTGCCATGAATAGACAGAGAGAATGAGGTGAAGGAAGGAATAAAGAGAGGGACAAATGAGAAGGAGGTATGAATGAAAGGGGGGGAATTTGACTTGAAGGTGAAGAGCGGAGCTGTGGAGTTGAATATCTTCTGTGTTGTGGAGCCCTCATAGACCAAGAAGCTGTTTTCATGCAAAAAAAGACAGGAGCTTGGCTCCAAGCAGACTGCTGTTCTCCTCCCAGATAAAATTGCATTATTCCTCTCTAATAAGTGACCTCATATGCCTCCCTGTGCAATTAAATCCTGTTGTTTGACTGTTTTGATATGAGATGTATCCATGACGCCACCAACTCTTATTAGGACAGCAATGCCAACAAGTCACAATGCATTCTGGGATGGGGTGCTTGTCGACAGCTGCGTATGATATGAGCTGACTTTTGCACCCTCCTTTTCTGGCTGTCTTTTTGTTCTCTTGGTATTTTTCTCTCCCTTGATCTTTTGTCTTTCTTTGGACCCTTTTGTTCCCCTCTTCCTCCTCTGTTCCTCCCAAACTCCCTGTTTCTTTCCATCTCTTTTTCCCTCCTTCTCTCTCCCTGTTTTAGCTCCAGGGTGTTGGTTTTAGTGGTAGTGAAAGCTGCTTTGCCTTTAAAAACAGTTTGTCTTAATGAGAAGGGCGAGACCAAGGAAGGGCGGGGGGGGTCACAGCTGAACCGAATTGTGGTCCTTTCCTGTCTGAGGTGCTGCAAGTTGGGGTCAGACCCGGGGTCACAATGGCCCGTCATTCTGACTGGGTCCTGGTGCCGGTACTGATATGCTTTTGGGTGTGTGTGTGTGTCTGTGCGTGCGTGTGTGTGTGTGGGGAGGATTGTGTGTGTGTGCGTGTGTGTGTTTGTGTGCATAGAGAGCGAGGCAGGAGGCACATCTGTTTCTGATCTCCCAGGAAGGCTCAGGGCCTGGAGCTGCTGAGGTGGGGGGGGGGGGGGGGGGCAAGTGAATGGTCACACGCCATGCTGTCTCAGGTACAGAAAGGTGTGTGACCTTCAGTGGGTTCCAGTCCTGTTCTCTTCTCCTGGTGGTGACCACTCTGCTCCTCTGCTCCTCCTCCCCTTTGACCTCCTCTCTCCTCAGCTCCTCCATTCCAGTTAGTTTGATGTGTTATAGGTGAGTTAGGAGAAACGCCACGTTAGTCTATGAACAAAGCCTGTAAAACAGATGCACATTAACCAGCATGACTAACATGCTGCAGGAACACATCCCTTACCACACATACCCCTCACCACACACACCCTCACCACACACACCCCTCACCACACACACCCCTCACCACACACACCCCTCACCACACACACCCCTAAATACGCACACCCCTCACCACACACACCCCCACCACACACACCCCTCACCACACACTCCCCTCAATACGCACACCCCTCACCACACATACCCCTCATCACACACCCCTAACCATACCCCTCACCACACACACCCCTCAATACGCACACCCCTCACCACACACACCCTCACTACACACCCCTCACCACACATACCCCTCACCACACACACCCTCACTACACACCCCTCACCACACACACCCTCACTACACATCCCTCACCACACACACCCTCACTACACACCCCTCATCACACACACTCCTCACCACACACACCCCCACAAAACACACCCCTCACCACACACACCCCTTACCACACACACCCTCACTACACACCCCTTACCACACACACCCTCACTACACACCCCTCACCAAACACACCCCTCACCACACACACCCCTCACTACACACCCCTCACCAAACACACCCCTCACCACACACCCCTCAATACGCACACCCCTCACCACACACACCCCTCATCACACACCCCTAACCATACCCTTCACCACACACACCCTCACTACACACCCCTTACCACACACACCCTCACTACACACCCCTTACCACACACACCCTCACTACACACCCCTCACCAAACACTCCCCTTACCACACACACCCCTCACCAAACACACCCCTCACCACACACACCCCTCACTACACACCCCTCACCAAACACACCCCTCACCAAACACACCCCTCACCACACACACCCCTCACCACACACACCCCTCACCACACACACCCCTCACTACACACCCCTCACCACACACACCCCTTACCACACACACCCCCACCACACACACCCCCACAAAACACACCCCTCACTAAACACACACACCACACACACCCCTCACCACACACACCCCTCACTACACACCCCTCACTACACACCCCTCACCACACACACCCCCACAAAACACACCCCTCACTAAACACACACACCACACACACCCCTCACCACACACACCCCTCACTACACATCCCTCACCACACACACCCCTAACCATACACACCCATCACCACACACACCCCTCACCAAACACACCCTTCACCAAACACACCCCTCACTACACACACCCCTCACTACACACCTCTCACTACACACACATCCCTCACTACACACACCCCTGACTACACACACCTCAATATACACACACACCCCTCACTACACTCCCCCCCCCCCACACAGACACTCATACTTTCTCATCAGTACACACACACTCTCACACACTCATACTCGTTCATCAATGCACAGTCGCCCTCCTGTAGAATTTTGTTTTCCACTTAGACATTAAACTTTCCTAAACTGGTTCATGCCATATTTTTTGGCGTAAACAGATGAATCATCCACCTGTGCCAATAAAGCTGAATGCTCACGTCAGGAAAAGTCTTCACCCACTGCTCTACCGCTCAAACCCTCCAACACCCACCCCTCTCCATTTCAGTCCCCCAGGCCCTAAAAACTGCCTTGCACTTACCCCCCCCCTCTCCCCCTCCCCCCGCCTCCCCCTCTCCCCCGGGCCTTCCTCCTCTCCCCTAGGCTGCTCCAGAGAAGTTCTTTACAGCCCGTCACTCCTGCCAGAGCAGTAAAACCACATCTGGAATCACACTTTATCCTAGCCCCCCACACACACACAAACACACACACACACACAGAGCCAGAGCCGCACAAAAACACAACCATAACGAGGTACAAACGCTGAAATAACAGTTACCCTAAGCGAGATGTCCTAATGAGTTGCCCTAGTGGAGCTGCGGAGTACATGAAAGGAAGACATATGCACTCGCAGGTGTGTGGAAATTGTGGAGCACGGGTCGGCCATTTTGGATCCAACTGTGCTTTTAGTGTCGTCCATTCACAAAAACCATGTTGGACCATCGCAATCTAGTTTCCTTCTTTCTTACACAGTGTGTTATCCAGCATGCAAGCCGAGGCTGTCTGTGTGTCTGCGTCATTGTGTGTAGGTGGTTGTGTGTGAAAAACGGCGTGGATTGTCCTGGACGATGGAGCGTGTCTATATATACCTTTAATAAGGGCCTGTGTGCTGTGGTAATGGGAGGGTGGAGCTATGGCACTTGTTACTTCCCAGGAAATGTTGATAGAAGACAGAGATGTAACAGAACACAAAGAAATGCTTCTACGCATTGACGCATTGGTTGTGTCAGAAGAAGGTGTGTGTGTGTGTACTGTGTATTGTGAGTAAGGCTGCTATTGTTCTCACTGTGCCTCTGTTCCTCAGTTGGTTCCAGTCCACACGTCAGGCTGAGAAATGAAGTGACAGTGAAAAAAACAGAACCCCCCCCCCCCTGCTCCTCTTTTCAATGAAGTCTGAGAAATGAGAGGAATAACTCCTGAGAGATTGAGTTTCATTTGGAGCCCAGAGCCTCTTAACCAGAACCATGTGCTGCTCCTGGGCCAAGTGTGTGCGTGTCTGTGTGTGTGTATTTTTATAGTGTTCCTATCTGTGCTTGTTAGTGAGTGTGCATAAGCACATTTGTTTGTGTGTGTGTTTGTGTGTGGGTGGGGGGGGGGGCTAGGTCTTTGAGGGGAGGGTCTGGATGCTGTAAGTCAGGGCAGGGGAACATGCTATGTCTCTGAGGGGAGGGTCTGTAAGTCAGGGCAGGGGAACATGCTCTGACACAAGGAGGGGTGTACAATTAGAGTTGGGGGTATGAGGAGAGTGGAGGTATGAGGAGAGAGGAGAGTGGGGGTATGAGGAGAGAGGAGAGTGGAGGCATGAGGAGAGAGGAGAGTGGGGGTATGAGGAGAGAGGAGAGTGGAGGCATGAGGAGAGAGGAGAGTGGGGGTATGAGGAGAGAGGAGAGTGGAGGCATGAGGAGAGAGGAGAGTGGAGGTATGAGGAGGGAGGAAAATGGTGGTATGAGGAGAGGAGGAGAGTGGAGGTATGAGGAGAGAGGAGAGTGGAGTGGAGGTATGAGGAGAGAGGAGAGTGGAGGTATGAGGAGAGAGGAGAGTGGAGGTATTAGGAGAGAGGAGAGTGGAGGCATGAGGAGAGAGGAGAGTGGAGGTATGAGGAGTGGAGGAAAATGGTGGTATGAGGAGAGGAGGAGAGTGGAGGTATGAGGAGAGGAGAGTGGAGTGGAGGTATGAGGAGAGGAGAGTGGAGGTATGAGGAGAGAGGAGAGTGGAGGTATGATTGGAGGAGAGTGGGGGTATGAGGAGAGGAGAGTGGAGGTATGAGGAGAGGAGGAGAGTGGAGGTATGAGGAGAGGAGGAGAGTGGGGGTATGAGGAGAGAGGAGAGTGGAGGTATGAGGAGAGGAGAGTGGGGGTATGAGGAGAGAGGAAAGTGGAGGTATGAGGAGAGGAGGAGAGTGGGGGTATGAGGAGAGAGGAGAGTGGAGGTATGTGGAGAGGAGGAGAGTGGGGGTATGAGGAGAGAGGAGAGTGGAGGTATTAGGAGAGAGGAGAGTGGGGGTATGAGGAGAGAGGAAAGTGGAGGTATGAGGAGAGGAGGAGAGTGGGGGTATGAGGAGAGAGGAGAGTGGAGGTATGTGGAGAGGAGGAGAGTGGGGGTATGATTGGAGGAGAGTGGGGGTATGAGGAGAGGAGAGTGGAGGTATGAGGAGAGGAGGAGAGTGGAGGTATGAGGAGAGGAGGAGAGTGGGGGTATGAGGAGAGAGGAGAGTGGAGGTATGAGGAGAGGAGAGTGGAGGTATGAGGAGAGAGGAGAGTGGAGGTATGATTGGAGGAGAGTGGGGGTATGAGGAGAGGAGAGTGGAGGTATGAGGAGAGGAGGAGAGTGGAGGTATGAGGAGAGGAGGAGAGTGGGGGTATGAGGAGAGAGGAGAGTGGAGGTATGAGGAGAGGAGAGTGGGGGTATGAGGAGAGAGGAGAGTGGAGGTATGAGGAGAGGAGGAGAGTGGGGGTATGAGGAGAGAGGAGAGTGGAGGTATTAGGAGAGAGGAGAGTGGAGGCATGAGGAGAGAGGAGAGTGGGGGTATGAGGAGGGAGGAAAATGGTGGTATGAGGAGAGGAGGAGAGTGGAGGTATGAGGAGAGGAGGAGAGTGGGGGTATGAGGGGAGGAGGAAAATGGTGGTATGAGGAGAGGAGAGTGGAGGTATGAGGAGAGGAGAGTGGAGGTATGAGGAGAGAGGAGAGTGGAGGTATGATTGGAGGAGAGTGGGGGTATGAGGGGAGGAGAGTGGAGGTATGAGGAGAGGAGGAGAGTGGGGGTATGAGGAGAGAGGAGAGTGGGGGTATGAGGAGAGAGGAGAGTGGAGGTATGAGGAGAGGAGGAGAGTGGGGGTATGAGGGGAGGAGGAAAATGGTGGTATGAGGAGAGGAGGAGAGTGGGGGTATGAGGAGAGAGGAGAGTGGAGGTATGAGGAGAGGAGGAGAGTGGGGGTATGAGGGGAGGAGGAAAATGGTGGTATGAGGAGAGGAGGAGAGTGGGGGTATGAGGAGAGAGGAGAGTGGGGGTATGAGGAGAGAGGAGAGTGGAGGCATGAGGAGAGAGGAGAGTGGAGGTATGAGGAGGGAGGAAAATGGTGGTATGAGGAGAGGAGGAGAGTGGAGGTATGAGGAGAGAGGAGAGTGGAGTGGAGGTATGAGGAGAGAGGAGAGTGGAGGTATGAGGAGAGAGGAGAGTGGAGGTATTAGGAGAGAGGAGAGTGGAGGCATGAGGAGAGAGGAGAGTGGAGGTATGAGGAGTGGAGGAAAATGGTGGTATGAGGAGAGGAGGAGAGTGGAGGTATGAGGAGAGGAGAGTGGAGTGGAGGTATGAGGAGAGGAGAGTGGAGGTATGAGGAGAGAGGAGAGTGGAGGTATGATTGGAGGAGAGTGGGGGTATGAGGAGAGGAGAGTGGAGGTATGAGGAGAGGAGGAGAGTGGAGGTATGAGGAGAGGAGGAGAGTGGGGGTATGAGGAGAGAGGAGAGTGGAGGTATGAGGAGAGGAGAGTGGGGGTATGAGGAGAGAGGAAAGTGGAGGTATGAGGAGAGGAGGAGAGTGGGGGTATGAGGAGAGAGGAGAGTGGAGGTATGTGGAGAGGAGGAGAGTGGGGGTATGAGGAGAGAGGAGAGTGGAGGTATTAGGAGAGAGGAGAGTGGGGGTATGAGGAGAGAGGAAAGTGGAGGTATGAGGAGAGGAGGAGAGTGGGGGTATGAGGAGAGAGGAGAGTGGAGGTATGTGGAGAGGAGGAGAGTGGGGGTATGATTGGAGGAGAGTGGGGGTATGAGGAGAGGAGAGTGGAGGTATGAGGAGAGGAGGAGAGTGGAGGTATGAGGAGAGGAGGAGAGTGGGGGTATGAGGAGAGAGGAGAGTGGAGGTATGAGGAGAGGAGAGTGGAGGTATGAGGAGAGAGGAGAGTGGAGGTATGATTGGAGGAGAGTGGGGGTATGAGGAGAGGAGAGTGGAGGTATGAGGAGAGGAGGAGAGTGGAGGTATGAGGAGAGGAGGAGAGTGGGGGTATGAGGAGAGAGGAGAGTGGAGGTATGAGGAGAGGAGAGTGGGGGTATGAGGAGAGAGGAAAGTGGAGGTATGAGGAGAGGAGGAGAGTGGGGGTATGAGGAGAGAGGAGAGTGGAGGTATTAGGAGAGAGGAGAGTGGAGGCATGAGGAGAGAGGAGAGTGGGGGTATGAGGAGGGAGGAAAATGGTGGTATGAGGAGAGGAGGAGAGTGGAGGTATGAGGAGAGGAGGAGAGTGGGGGTATGAGGGGAGGAGGAAAATGGTGGTATGAGGAGAGGAGAGTGGAGGTATGAGGAGAGGAGAGTGGAGGTATGAGGAGAGAGGAGAGTGGAGGTATGATTGGAGGAGAGTGGGGGTATGAGGAGAGGAGAGTGGAGGTATGAGGAGAGGAGGAGAGTGGGGGTATGAGGAGAGAGGAGAGTGGGGGTATGAGGAGAGAGGAGAGTGGAGGTATGAGGAGAGGAGGAGAGTGGGGGTATGAGGGGAGGAGGAAAATGGTGGTATGAGGAGAGGAGGAGAGTGGGGGTATGAGGAGAGAGGAGAGTGGAGGTATGAGGAGAGGAGGAGAGTGGGGGTATGAGGGGAGGAGGAAAATGGTGGTATGAGGAGAGGAGGAGAGTGGGGGTATGAGGAGAGAGGAGAGTGGGGGTATGAGGAGAGAGGAGAGTGGAGGCATGAGGAGAGAGGAGAGTGGAGGTATGAGGAGGGAGGAAATGGTGGTATGAGGAGAGGAGGAGAGTGGAGGTATGAGGAGAGAGGAGAGTGGAGTGGAGGTATGAGGAGAGAGGAGAGTGGAGGTATGAGGAGAGAGGAGAGTGGAGGTATTAGGAGAGAGGAGAGTGGAGGCATGAGGAGAGAGGAGAGTGGAGGTATGAGGAGTGGAGGAAAATGGTGGTATGAGGAGAGGAGGAGAGTGGAGGTATGAGGAGAGGAGAGTGGAGTGGAGGTATGAGGAGAGGAGAGTGGAGGTATGAGGAGAGAGGAGAGTGGAGGTATGATTGGAGGAGAGTGGGGGTATGAGGAGAGGAGAGTGGAGGTATGAGGAGAGGAGGAGAGTGGAGGTATGAGGAGAGGAGGAGAGTGGGGGTATGAGGAGAGAGGAGAGTGGAGGTATGAGGAGAGGAGAGTGGGGGTATGAGGAGAGAGGAAAGTGGAGGTATGAGGAGAGGAGGAGAGTGGGGGTATGAGGAGAGAGGAGAGTGGAGGTATGTGGAGAGGAGGAGAGTGGGGGTATGAGGAGAGAGGAGAGTGGAGGTATTAGGAGAGAGGAGAGTGGGGGTATGAGGAGAGAGGAAAGTGGAGGTATGAGGAGAGGAGGAGAGTGGGGGTATGAGGAGAGAGGAGAGTGGAGGTATGTGGAGAGGAGGAGAGTGGGGGTATGATTGGAGGAGAGTGGGGGTATGAGGAGAGGAGAGTGGAGGTATGAGGAGAGGAGGAGAGTGGAGGTATGAGGAGAGGAGGAGAGTGGGGGTATGAGGAGAGAGGAGAGTGGAGGTATGAGGAGAGGAGAGTGGAGGTATGAGGAGAGAGGAGAGTGGAGGTATGATTGGAGGAGAGTGGGGGTATGAGGAGAGGAGAGTGGAGGTATGAGGAGAGGAGGAGAGTGGGGGTATGAGGAGAGGAGGAGAGTGGGGGTATGAGGAGAGAGGAGAGTGGAGGTATGAGGAGAGGAGAGTGGGGGTATGAGGAGAGAGGAAAGTGGAGGTATGAGGAGAGGAGGAGAGTGGGGGTATGAGGAGAGAGGAGAGTGGAGGTATTAGGAGAGAGGAGAGTGGAGGTATGAGGAGAGAGGAGAGTGGGGGTATGAGGAGGGAGGAAAATGGTGGTATGAGGAGAGGAGGAGAGTGGAGGTATGAGGAGAGGAGGAGAGTGGGGGTATGAGGGGAGGAGGAAAATGGTGGTATGAGGAGAGGAGAGTGGAGGTATGAGGAGAGGAGAGTGGAGGTATGAGGAGAGAGGAGAGTGGAGGTATGATTGGAGGAGAGTGGGGGTATGAGGAGAGGAGAGTGGAGGTATGAGGAGAGGAGGAGAGTGGGGGTATGAGGAGAGAGGAGAGTGGGGGTATGAGGAGAGAGGAGAGTGGAGGTATGAGGAGAGGAGGAGAGTGGGGGTATGAGGGGAGGAGGAAAATGGTGGTATGAGGAGAGGAGGAGAGTGGAGGTATGAGGAGAGAGGAGAGTGGAGGTATGAGGAGAGGAGGAGAGTGGGGGTATGAGGGGAGGAGGAAAATGGTGGTATGAGGAGAGGAGGAGAGTGGGGGTATGAGGAGAGAGGAGAGTGGGGGTATGAGGAGAGAGGAGAGTGGAGGTATGAGGGGAGAACTATTAACAAGTGCCATTGTTTTTCTAATTAGTGCTTTTGGGGTAGATTTTCTTACGGACTGTCAAACCTCCCTTTGAAGCTTTTAGAGTGGAGCATGTGTGAGTGTATGTGTGTTTGTGCGTGTGTTTGTGCGTGCATGCAGGTTTTGGTGAGCTGGAGAACTTGTGTGTGTGTGTGTGTGAAAGAGAATGTGTAACAGTGAGTATGTTTTTGAATTTCAACATTATCCTTCCATCTGTTATTTATTTAGTGCTCAGACACAAACTATGTGGGATCAGTCTCATTATATAGAAACTCGCTTTCTGGTCCATTCATACATACACGTGTACACACACAAAGGCGCCCCAAAGTTTCACATTTTCTACACACACAAACACACACACACACTTGTGTCTGTGCCAGTTCATTAAAATGCTGGGGCTCAGATTCTGCGTCCTTGCTGTATTCCGTAGCTCCAGAGTGGAGGACATTTTTCTTTGTCTTTTCTTCCCTCTCAACCCTCTATTCTCTTTTGCTTCCTTATTCTGCTGTTTTTTTCCAGCGAGTCTGTTGCTCTTGTCGTGGCTTTGATCACCCCCCCTCCCCCAGTTTCCCCCCCTCCACTCTCACTTCCCCGTCCCTCCTCCTCTTTCGCTCCCCCTTATCCCTCGCTTTCTTCTCCTTCTCTCTCCAGCTCCCCCTCTTCTCCATCTTCTCCTCTCTCCATCTCCCCCTCTTCTCCATCTTCTCCTCTCTCCATCTCCCCCTCTTCTCCATCTTCTCCTCTCTCCATCTCTCCCTCTTCTCCATCTTCTCCTCTCTCCATCTCCCCCTCTTCTCCATCTTCTCCCTCTCTTTCCACCACCTTTCTTTCAGGGACTCTAGCCAGCTCACATGAGCGGAGTCTGCCAGGATTAATGGGTGTGTGTGGATTAATGTGTGTTTGTGGAATAATGTGTGTGTCTGTGGATTAATGTGTGTATGGATTAATGTGTGTGTACGGATTAATGTGTGTGTGGATTAATGTGTGTGTGGATGATGTGTGTTTGTGGAATAACGTGCGTATGGATTAATGTGTGTATGTTGATTAATGTGTGTGTGTGGATTAATATGTGTTTACGGAATAATGTGTGTTTATGGAATAACGTGTATGGATTCATGTGTGTGTGGATTAATGTGTGTTTCTGGAATAATGTGTGTATGGATTAATGTGTGTGTGTGGGTTAATGTGTGTTTCTGGAATAATGTGTGTGTGTGTGTGGACAATCACATAAAAATGTTGTCTCCCCACATGGCCAGAGATTCCTAGAGAAAGCCTGTGTGCTTCGTCTGTGGTCTCCGAAACAAACCTTAAGTGGATGTAGTCATCATAGCAGCGTAGGACCCTCAAGCCCAATGCTTGTTTGGCTCAGAAGATAAGCAGGTCAAGTGCTGGTCGGTCACTGGATGGAAGTGGTGTTGGATGACCAGTAGGGGGCGTTCTGATCTAAATATCCCAATGCCCCAGGGCAGAGATGGGGACAATCCTCTGTGTATGATGCTGTCCCCTGGATGTAACCTTAAACGGACATCCTGACTCTCTGCGGTCACTTAAGGTCCCATGGCACTTATCAGAGGAGTAGGGGTGTTAACCTCGAGTGTCCTGGCTAACTTCCTAGTTTCCAATTGGCTCATTCTTCCCCCTCCTCCCCCTGTAACTAAGACAAATCATTAAGTGCTATATCTGCTACAGTATATACAATCACTAATGTACTTATTTAAGTTGCATTAGCTAAACAGTGATTTATGTATTTCACACTGGCCTTGTAAGAGAAAAGTCCCACGCACCAGAAAGACTGGAATACCAGGAATGACCCAAAATCTCTGGTCTTGCCCCTCTGACACGGTCTTGGGTCGCTTTGGGGGGAGAGGGGTGTCTGTGTTTGTACTCCATGGAGGCCTTCTGTTTCTAAAAAAAAAAACTATGGGAGTCTATCAGAGCAAAGCGACACAATGTTACAACGCGTTGAAATTCTTCCTGAAATCACAAAGTCCTAAAAATAACCCTCTTATTGAAGCCATGTGTGGAATTGAGGGAGTGTTTTGAAGGGGGAGAGGGGGGAGAGAAGGGGAGAGAGGTGTGGGCCGGTGTACTGTGGTGGGTCGTGGAGAGGGAGGGAGGGAGAATGAATCAAACCAGAGAGAAAAAAAACAGTTAGTCTTTTCTCTGAGCTCTGATAATAACACCACGTGGACCCCCGCCACACAACGTTTATTTACTCTCACAACTCTCCGTACACACACACACACACACACACAATCACACACACACTTCTCACACACTCGTTTACATACTCATACACATTTGCGCTCCATCCCACATGGTTGCACTTGGATAGGCACTCTGTCCATCTTTCTCTTTTATCTCCCCCGACTCACTCTCACAACACACACACAGATTGTAGTGTGGTAATGGTCTCCTGGGGTGACACAGGGTGTTGGGGGGGTGGTGGTATTAATGTCCAGGTGTTTCTGGTTAGGGCCTGTCCCTGAAAGAGAGTGGGGGAGACAGGAGAGATGTGAGGAAGGTCCAAGATGAAGAAACGGAACACGTTTGAAGAAACATTAAACAGAGATTGATTCTTGTAAGAATTCTTCACTGGATTTACATGCGATCACCTCATTCATGTACTCACTCATGTACTCACTCATGTACTAAAACATTATTCACTTCCTGTACTAAAACACCATTCACCTCCTGAACTAAAACACTATTCACCTCCTGTACTAAAACACCATTCACCCTCTGTACTAAGACACCATTCACCTCCTGAACTAAAACACCATTAACCTCCTGTATTAAAACACTATTCACCTCCTGTGCTAAAACACAATGATCCTCCTGTACTAAAACATTATTCACCTCCTGTACTAAAACACTATTCACCTCCTGTGCTAAGACACCATTCACCTCCTGTCCTAAGTTACCATTCACCTCCTGTATTAAAACACTATTCACCTCCTGTACTAAAACACCATTCACCCCCTGTACTAAGGCACCATTCACGTCCTGTACTAAAACACCATGATCCTCCTGTACTAAAACAATATTCACCTCCTGTACTAAAACATTATTCACCTCCTGTACTAAAACACTATTCACCTCCTGTACTAAAACACCATTTACATCCAGTACTAAAACACTATTCACCTCATGTACTAAGATCCCATTCACCTCCTGTACTAGGACACCATTCACCTCCTGTACTAGGACACCATTAACCTCCTGTACTAAGACACCATTCACCTCCTGTACTAGGACACCATTCACCTCCTGTACTAAGACACCATTCACCTCCTGTACTAAAACACCATTCACCTCCTGTACTAAGACACCATTCACCTCCTGTACTAGGACACAATTCACCTCTTGTACTAAGACACCATTCACCCCCTGTACTAAGACACCATTCACTTCCTGTACTAGGACACAATTCACCTCTTGTACTAAGACACCATTCACCCCCTGTACTAAGACACCATTCACTTCCTGTACTAGGACACCATTCACCTCATGTACTAAAACACCATAGCTCCCAGTTTAATAATCTTCTAACCCTAACCTGTAGAATCTATCACAGAGCATTTTTGGTGGGTTGGAATCTCTGTAAAAGGTAGTTGTAATTTTTTGATTGGCTATAAAGGCTGTCAGTCTTTGTAAGTGACAGATGCTGAGCTGGGTGAGTGGGTGGTGGGAAGGGGGTGGGACCTCTGTGGCAAGCGTGTGGTTGGACGCTGTGCCGGAAGGCGGTGTCTGCTTATTTGATAAGAACTCGTCCGTCTGGAAGAAAAATAAACAAAAGAGTGTGGTGCTACTGGAGGCTCAGGAAGAGATGTTACTGGAGCACAACACAATATTTATACCACAGTACACACACACACACAAAACACATGCATACTGACACACTGACAGAATACACACACACACACACTGACACAATACACACACCATACCTTTACAATACCTCTGAGAATTTCAGACACACACAGTTAGCATTTTAGTCATTAAGCAGACTCTTATAGTTGTGAGAGCACATGCTCAACCAGCTGACTTACAGTGACACACTCATACAGATACAGAAACGTGGACACACTGTCCTTCATTGAATTACACACACTTCACACACACTTGTGATGTACAATGAAGCGCTCTTCATTCACGTGACAGTCAGACTTATTGTTGTTCATAGCAACCTGTGGAACAATAGAGGAAAGAGATATTTTCTGAAAGAGCAAGAGACCAGGTTCTATCCCACATTATGGGTTCTTGAGCAGGAGACCAGGTTCTATTCCACATTATGGGTTCATGAGCAGGAGACCAGGTTCTATTCCACATTATGGGTTCATGAGCAGGAGACCAGGTTCTATTCCACATTATGGGTTCATGAGCAGGAGACCAGGTTCTATTCCACATTATGGGTTCATGAGCAGGAGACCAGGTTCTATTCCACATTATGGGTTCATGAGCAGGAGACCAGGTTCTATTCCACATTATGGGTTCATGAGCAGGAGACCAGGTTCTATTCCACATTATGGGTTCATGAGCAGGAGACCAGGTTCTATTCCACATTATGGGTTCATGAGCAGGAGACCAGGTTCTATTCCACATTATGGGTTCATGAGCAGGAGACCAGGTTCTATTCCACATTATGGGTTCATGAGCAGGAGACCAGGTTCTATTCCACATTATGGGTTCATGAGCAGGAGACCAGGTTCTATTCCACATTATGGGTTCATGAGCAGGAGACCAGGTTCTATTCCACATTATGGGTTCATGAGCAGGAGACCAGGTTCTATTCCACATTAGGGGTTCATGAGCACAACGGGCAACTGCTCACACCTCTGGAGCGTCATAAAGACACCGGTCACATGTATTGTAATACAGCATACCCTTGCAGTGAGTCCACAGAGCGGTGCTGTTTCGATGACATTCTGTGTGTCTGTCTGTCTGTGTGGGTGTGTGTGTGTGTGTGTGTGTGTGTGTGTGGGGGGGGGGGGGGGGTCTGAGCCAGGGATGTAGAGTGTTATTGGCTGTTATTGGTTCTCATTCCTGTGTGATTGAGTCTGCAGCCTGCTGACCCGGGCTCTGCTGAGGTCAGAGGGAATTGTGTGTCATGCCCCGGAACGTCTCCTGGTTACGACCCGATTGGTTTTCTGCTGGGATCTCGTGTTTCACACTGGATCTCTGCAGTCGTTGGGTAACATAATGAAGCAGCGTATCTGTGTATTCAAATGTAAATGAATGTAAGGCTTCCCCTGTCACTTGGTCACTTGGTTGGAGGGCTTGGTTGGAGCGCTCTTAACACCAGTGAGAATGGATGCACTGCTTGAGCCACACTGTGTGAGAGGGTCCGCTCAGTGACCTAAATGTCTATGGAATCGGTGTTTAGGGTGGAAGGTCTGACGTGTTCTGTCCATTGTGTTCTCGTGGTCACTGTTTTGGCACGTACTGTTTTGCGTACGAATAACTGTATCCGAAGGGGGTTCCGTGGGCCTCTCAGCCTCCAACACCATGTCCGTCTCCAGGGGGAGAAGGTTGTGACTGAACATAACTCCATTCCTAGTGGGTGTAGTTTGGGTTATGAGTGTAAATCTGTGAGTTGTGACTCTGGTGTGGTTGTAACTCTCTTCCTGCATGGTGTAATGGAGGTTTTGACAGCAGCTTTAACTCAGCTGGGCTGTAGGTAGGACTCTGGGTGGGGGTGCATTAGGAGAAGGGCTGAGGATTGCGAGAGACCCCACAATACGATGTTATCACTGTACTTCGGTCCTCATGCCACACCTTTTGCTATTCTCACAATTCTATATGTCTGGTGAGTCCATAGTTGGATTTGACTGGGATTTTTCAGACGTTTTGCCTATCAGGTGGCTGTTCCAGGGGTTGTGTGATAAAAAAATGGAACGGTTTTGTGATACGTGCATCGGAAGACATGTCATGATCTTTGTCTCTCTCAATCCTGCTGGAAGTTCGTGTTGATGATCCATGGTGACATTAGAAATAGGGTTTGATATTAAGTTTAAAAACAATTCTACCCGATTCAAGAACAATTTGTGACTTTAGTTGTAACTGGTGAATGTTAGGTTGTGGTGAATGTTGAGTTGTGGTGAATGTTGAGTTGCACTGAATGTTAAGTTGCGGTGAATGTTAAGTTGTGGTGAATGTTAAGTTATGCCTTTAGTTCTAACTGGTGAATGTTAAGTTGCAGTGAATGTTAAGTTGGGGTGAATATTAGTTGTTCTACATGACATTTCAGCGGGCCTGGGTTGTACTGTGAGTTGGAACTCCTGCTCTAACTGGGTCCAGATGCGGCAGACCCTCCTAATTGGACCTGGAGCCGCTCAAATCCCAGAACCACTCAGCACAGCCTGGGTACTGTTTCAGTCCAGTGCAGTGCTGTAATGGCCAGGATTGGCCTGGATTGGCCTGGATTGGCTTAGCATAGCCTTGGTTAAGCTACGTGGCTATGAGAAGTAACATGAGAGCCACACTCACGTAACCTGAATTAGTTTTTCTCACAAGTCTCCCATTTATTTCCGAATGAGACAACAGTTTCATTCTGGCATGTGTTGTAGCCTACCATTGGGGGGGGTTCTGATGGATGATACTGATGGATGATACTGGGTACAGACTCTAAAATGGAGGATTGCAGTTCGAGGGGAGTACGCTTGCCCCAAGCTCAGTTCTGTGTTTGTTGTGTTACTAAACAGGATTAGGTTGAGGTGGAATAAGTCGCTTCTAGGATCTGGGCCTGCGGGGTGCGTCTGCAATGCGTGGGCGACGTCAGGGTCGACTGGTACGAGATACGAGTGCAGAACTCCCGGGGTTGAGAGGAGCCTGTGGGTTTATCAGAGGGTTTTGGATGGGAACTAGCGGAGGGAGGAAGGCTGAGAGAGATCTGAAACTGTTGAGCAAATCTGCCTTGAAAAATGTTTGACGTTTCCCTTTTATCAAGCACCTGGTTTTATCATTCTCCCCTCCTACATATGGCTCTGTTTGGACCTCTCTGTCTCACTCTCCCTGTTCTTTTCCTCCCCTCATCCATCTCTCTCTCACCCTCCCTACTTTCCTCTCTTGCATTCCTCCTCTCCCTCCCTCCTTTTCCTCCGTTCATCCATCTACCCCCCCCACCCCCCCACCTCCCTCTCTCACACTTCCTGCTCTCTGCCCAGCCAGACGGTCATAATTAACAGGGAAAACGATAGTCCCCCGGCTCTCTGGAGCTCGGTACACACACTGCCCTGAGTGTGTGTGTGTGTGTGTGTGTGTGTGCGTGCGCCTGTGTGCGCGTGCGTGTGTGTGTGCACGTGTGTGTGCTATGCATAAACGCAGGTCTCTGTTTCCTTGTACCTCCAGACTTGGCCTGTGCTCCCACTCTTCTCAATACTTCTTTATGCTCAGCAGTAAAGCATGATCTCACCAACTCCAAAAAACACATTAAATCATTTACAGTCTCCAGATCAGAACAGAAACACAACGGGGTCCACATGAATGCATGCACACACTGCACACAACTTTTTGGGGACCAAGAATTTCTTGACATCAAAATCCTATTTTCCTAGCCCCAGACCTAATGCCCTGATCCTTAAATCGTCTTTGTTTATGAGGCCTGTCAAAATGTCCATCCTTTACTATACTGGTCGTCATTGCACCGCTAAGTGTACACACACATACCCACACACACATACACAAGCACAGTGAGATCCGGCTCCGAGAGAGATAGAATAATAAAAGCTCAGGAAATGAAATGTCCCAAGGCAGAGGACTGACTTGGGGTGTGTGTGTCACTGAATTAACCATGTAAGGGGACAAAACCAGGGTTAAATCATAAATGGTTGACTAATGGGCACATTTTTACTGTTGCCATTTTGAAAAATGTTCTTGTCGGAAGTTTTAGATTTAGGGCAAAACCTACCATTGGAGTTATGGTTAGAATCAGGGTCAGGGATTAGGCTAGGTTAAGTTTAGGCATAAATGTCAGGTTACTGAGGTTGATGATAGGTTTTGGGTTAGGCCGAGTTTGAGGTTTGGGTTAGAGTAAGGTTTAGGGTTAGGATTAATAATAGTAGGAGAATCAACTTTGGTGTGCCCATTAAAAATAAAAGTGTGTGTGTGTGTGTGTGTGTGTGTGGGTTGGTTGGTTGTGTGTGTGTAAGTGAAAGAGTAGACCTACATTATTAATGGCTCAACGTTACTTTCAGCTTGTTATCTGTGCATGATTCCAGGCCTGTGTATTTGGTCCCCAGATTAACACTAGCGGGCGGTTTCACTGTACACTGACTAATCCTAGTCCTGGATTAAAAAAAAGAATGTCCACTGAGCATGATTCTTTTAGTCCCGGAATGGGCTTGATCTGTGTCCTTGACACTGTCGCTATGGATACAATTAAGTGTACGTGTACTACAGTGTGCAGTCATACAATACCGTGTGTGTGTGTGTTACGGATTCATTCTAGGTTTTTACCACAGCAAGGAAGTGACACAACTGGGGGAGGGCGCAGTCCCAGACCGAAGGGTCTGGATCTTAAACGTGTTCTTCAGCCGTGACCAACATCTTCCCATCCAGGAACACAGCGTTAACATTACCAACATTCAGCCGCTACACAAACAGGCCAGTTTCCCTCTGTCCTTCCCCTCAGCTTACCACTCCCTCTCCATCAGTGGAATGAGAGCCTTCATAACAATCTGCATGACAATCTGCGTCTGGCTCAGTAATGAGGGTACGTAGTTAGGAGGGGATGGGTGGGGGGGGGGGGCTTGTGGAGGACAAACCAGTTGAAGGGGAGCATTGCATGCTGGGACAGCAGCCTGCTGAGAGAAGGGCATTCTGGGAGGTGGTCTCCTGCGGGCAGGGCCTCTGGGGGCTGCAGTATGGTTAATGGGCCTTTCATGGCCAGGCTCCAAAGCCTTTTGTCCAGGCCTAATTCAGCCTTCGCAGAATAGAGAGGACAGCTCAGAATGTGGGGGGGGGGGGGGGGGGGTACGGTTGAGATTTTGTTTGGGACCCTCTCTCTTTATCTGTCTGCTCCTGGTGGCCACTGCAGAGTGTGACAACCACATAGAATCAGTCCCATCAGAACAACAGAAAGATAACGGAATCCAAACGGCAACATGGGAAAAATACCTATGATGCTTCTACAAACCATGCGTGACTGTGTGTGTTAATCCAATTAAGGTCACTGTATAGAAATGTTCTAAAAGAATATGCCTGCTTCCTTCATTAACATGTCTATAGTGTCTTCAGAATACATGCCTACCTGATGGATATTAACTAGCTGGAGGTGGCGTGCATAAAGGACAGGTCAGACCAACCGCAGACCAGCTTTAACACACACACATAACCCAGTACCTCCCGAAACGCATACCACACACACTTCACACACTTTCACCTGAACAAGAGCAACAGGTGTCACAAACGGACACAGCTTTGTGTGCCAGTCACCCCCCCCACCCCCCGCTGGGTTGCCATAACTCCCCAGGTAGACGGTGGGAGTTCCTCCATTCTGCTAGGGGACAAGGTTGCCAGATTCCCACCAACGCCCTACGCCCCCCTCGACACCCCCACACCCCCGACCAGCCCCTCTCAAAGCCCTGATCCTGGTCAGAAAAGTACTGGCCCCTCTCAAAGCCCGGATCCTGGTCAGAACAGTACCGGCCCCTCTCAAAGCCCTGATCCTGGTCAGAACAGTACCGGCCCCTCTCAAAGCCCAGATCCTGGTCAGAACAGTACCGGCCCCTCTCAAAGCCCAGATCCTGGTCAGAACAGTACCGGCCCCTCTCAAAGCCCCGATCCTGGTCTGAACAGTCAGTTATTAATGAACTGGACAGGAGGGGCTCCATTTGGGACTGGCATTTCAAAGTGCACTGATTGAAGTGAAGCGGAGAATTCCAGAGGCGAGTGCGCCTGGGTTCTTTGCTGTGATCACTGTGGTATGAGGGAGAGCGAAAGATAAAGTGAAAGAGAGATACTGAAAGAGAGACAGAGTGCAAGAGAGAGGGTGTGCAGTGCCTCTGACTGAGTTGTTCCTTGTACACAACACCACAGCTGGGCCAGAGAAGCCTGCAGGATTCAATAGATGGGGGTCAATACAAACTCTGTGGGGACTAAAGCATACCAAATCAAGGGGGACACCAGTCTACTGGAGTAGGGGGAGGGGGGCATTTTTCTTCTCCCTCACTGGATAACATTTAGAGAGAGAGTTTTTCAAACTCCTTCAGCACAGGTACATACATGCGTTATAACAACACATGCCATCGTTAAGCATGGCGGTGAGATCCACAGCTCAGTGAAATTACAGTCTGGTCCTTGGGGGAACTGGAAGGCTTCACCAAACTGAGGTTTGGGAACGAGTCCCTATTGTTCTGATCCCTCCCCTTCTAGGGAAGTGGGAGGACCCGAAAAGGCGTCGCAAAAGAGCGAATTGTTTGAGAGCTCAGTCATCCAAAAACGGCCTTTCAATGAGAGAACTTGGGGAGCCGAAGAAAATGTCGGTGGCATCGCAGTAAATTACTAAAGCAGAAGCGCTTTAGAGGGAAAAGAAAAAGTGAAGGTTTCCCCCCCCGGATTTTACAGAATTAAAAAGCAGAGAAAGAGATCGAGTGGTCTCGAGGAGTGACCACCAAATACAGCACGTTTGGTAAGTTTTACTCTCTACTAATGATCCATGTTTTGCTTTACTACGTGAAGTAATAACACATGCTTTACAAGTTAAAAGGTGACTTTCTCTGTTATAAATATATTCTCGAGGTATCATGTTTTACCCACGTATATGCAAACATAAACCGTGTAAGTTTAGTGTTTTTCGGGGCTTTTGCGGGATGCGGATACCTCGAAGACTGTGTGTGCACCAATTGTTTTGTTTCCACGTCTTTATTTTATCCTACTACATTTCAGGCAAAGTCAAAAGAAATGAAGTCCGTGACTAATATTGCCAACATGGAAGGAAACGGCTGTGAAAACACGCATTTGAAAAAGTTATCTTTGAAAGTAATTTGAATATAGTTTTGGGACGCATTGAATGATGGGGGTAGTAGCTTTAGGCTGAGCGACCATTTCTGCTTTCAGATTTCAGAATTGCATCCTTTTTTTGCTAATTTACTTCATCGAGTTTTTGATATTTGTGTTTAAATTCGTTTTTTCTTATTCTCATGATATAACAATGTATGATTTGTGGTTAAAAAGTCTAGTTTTTGAACAAAAAGTGTGTAGAATTTTGCAGGCCTCAGCCCGCAGCCGTTCCCATAGAGGAGGGTAACAGAAAACAGACACGGCAGGCGCTGCCAAATTCCCTCCTCATATCAATGTTTCATTGCCTAAACTACATGTTATTTATTAGCCTGCTTTACCATAAAATGGCCTTTAAACATTTTTATCTTATGACACAAAGTGTTAGCACCACTAATTGTGTACTTTTAAAAAGAACCAATTCCTGTCATCTGAATCAAACTTCGAGTGCGCAAGAATAACCTAATTACAAAAAAATTGACAGCTGGGCAACTCTTCTGAAACATCAATGCGGTGGAATGCCTGAATGTCTTTTAGCTTTGAGCTGTCAAGAACGTCTCTCAATGCGTCTCATATCACCCATTCGCTGAGGAATGATTTAATGAGAAATAGTTTTTTTTCTAATCCAATGGCGCTAATGAGCTCTTGGCGAGTCCTAGCCTGGGTGTCAGTCTCACTGGGGGTCGGCGGGGGAAATGGAGAGGTTTTAGAGAACAGCCGAAGAGGTTCGGGTTTCAAACCTCCAGGTGTCGTTTTGTTATTTGAATTGCATTTAGCCCAACTGACTGGCATAGAAAACCCACCAAAAGTTAACAAACACGCTAGAGATAAGAAATTGTTTTATCCCAGTCCATAATGTCAGTAGGATTAAAATAGAATAAAGAACTCATCAATTCAACTAAATAAGAGTATTGTTTTTTGAATAGGCCATGTTTGACTTGAGTTGGTTCCAGTGCCCCTGGCCGAGTGTAAGGAACCTCTTATTTGGTAGCTCTGCTGTGGTAGTTTGTTGTCGATCATCGGCGGTCGGGTGGATCAAAGCAAAGTTCTAATTGATTCCAGTCTGATTATCTGCAAGGCTTTCTAGCGATTTCCCCGTCTTCTGACCTTATTTGGTGGCGCAGCCACTAGCTATGCGCTGATGAACGCACAGATTCAACTGTTACATTTCCATGCCAGGCCAAGATTAACTATTCGTTACCGGGTAACAACAATTCCTTAACTGGTAAGAACAGAATTCAAGTGTTGAATCATAGGTCTTCTTTGTACAGACAACACCGGGCCATCAGTTTTATTTGTGACATAAACAGGTGTAGACGGGCAGAACATTTGTTAATAGATTTCTTCAATAATGCAACGTTTTAATTGGGTAAGAGCGATAAAACGGGTTGTAAGTTTTGAAAAAGCAAATGACTGGTCGTTATTTTTATAGCCTAATAGGTGCATGTTTGGTTCACTCAGCAAGTATGTCTTTTTTTCCATGGATTGTTTGGCTCTTTTGAATAGCCCTTGTTTTGACAGTGATTTAACGATAGATCTCTTCTTGCTTGCCTATTTTTTGAAAAGTTCTGGTTCTGGCTCTAACTTTGGGCAGGATTGCTCTTGTACTGGAGTTGTTCCGGCTTTGAGTTCATGGGTAATGCTTACTTTGCCTAGGTTTTGGTTGCTGTGTTTTGTTTTTGTTCTGATGCCACGGATTTATTGGCACTGAGTCCATGGATAGTTCTGGTTCTGGCTATGATTCTGGGTGGAGAGGTCTTTAGATCTTATTCTTGCTGTGGGACTTTTCAAGCGTTGTCCAACTTCTGGCTAAGACTATGGAAAAGCTTACTGTTTTCTTAGAGGGTGTAACATTTATGTTAATTGACAAAAGCAGAAAAAACCTGAGGGTATGCTTTGATCTGTGCCACAGCGGGTACGGTTCTGCAGTCAAAACAGCCTGCAGGCAGCTATCTGCGGGCCTTGCTGTGTGTGTGTGTGTATGTGTCGGCATGACTGTTCTCCAATCAGGATTATCTCTTTATACAGGAATGTGCAGCTTGTCACTCTTGTCTTGAACAAGCCCCTCTTAAGATCACCTGCATGTTCCCTGAAGTCAAATCACAGATCAGGCCGGGTTGTGTGTTTGCCAGTGTGCAGTATGGAGGGTGTGTGGGTGTTTGGAGGGGGGGGGGCTGAAATACAGAATCTGTGTGGGGTGTGTAACTGTCATAACACAGAGTATTATGTATAATATTATTAATATAATATAATATTGCTCTAATATGATGGCTGGTTGCCGTATCTTTGATCTCAGATCTGATACCTCTGTCGTTTTCGACTAAAGCCATAGGGGTCAGAGGGTTGAGTTGCTCCTGTCCTGGAGGTTTTAGGTGTCCAGTCACAGAGAGAGACACCTGGAGCAGCAGGTGGCCGGGGTCCAGTGTTCTCCCTAGGGGCTCTGAGCCAGCCTCCCTCCTCCACACCCAGCCCCACATACCTCACTAGCCTTCCACAGCCTCTCCTACACAGGATGAGTGGACGCCGGGGAGGGCTGATGGAGGAGGGGGAGAGGGGTGGAGGGAGGTGGGGGGGGGGGGTGGAGGGAGGTGGAGTAATAGTTGTGGTGGATGAGTAAAAGAGAAATGGATGAGATATGACCGGGGGCTGCTAGTCACGGAGGAGTGACTCCTCCGAAGGTCAGTGTAGTTTGGGAGGTGAAGATGTGAGTCGGGGTGCCAGTAGCATTTCCTTGCCAAGGCTACTCAGCCGACCGAGTGCAAACCAAGTACTCCCTGTTGTGTTTGAATAAAGGCCTGTTTGGACCTCTCGCTCTCGGTGTGTAGCCCCTGTCTCTGCTCTGTGTGTGTGTGTGTGAGGCTGGCTGGCATGGTGTTGTTAGATCAATGATAAACTCCAGACACTGGTTCGTAAGCAGAGTGTGTATGCAGACAAACAGCCCTGTGTGTGCAGAGTAGATATTTGTACAAAGATTAGGGAGCGTTAAACGAGCCAAGGAGCGATGCAGGCCACCCTCTTACAGGCCACTCAACGCAGGGGGAGGACGGCACAGCCACTCAATACAGATGGGAGGATGGCACAGCCTCTCAACACAGGGGAGGCAGTCGGCACAGCCACTCAACACAGGGGGAGGACGGCACAGCCACTCAATACAGAGGGGAGGATGGCACAGCCTCTCAACACAGGGGAGGCAGTCGGCACAGCCACTCAACACAGAGGAGACAGACTGCACAGCTACTCAACACAGGGGGGGCAGTCGGCACAGCCACTCAACACAGGTGGAGGATGGCACAGACTATTCAACACAGAGGGGACAGACTGCACAGCTACTCAACACAGGGGGGGCAGACTGTACCCATCCACTACCCTTCTCACTCTCTCTGTTTTAGGTTTCCTTCTCACCCCACTCGTCCCTCACACACAGACACACACACTCAGTACAACAGTTTGTGAGAACAGAACCCCATGGAGCCATCAACATTTTTTCCTTTCCAGAGATTTGTTATCCAGCCACCCTTCCATGTCGTCTTGTGCCAATGTGTTATGACTGAGTTATGAGTGAATGATCCCTCTCTCTCTCCGGGACTCTTCTGGGAATGTTTCTGTTGTTTAAGACCGGCGCTGGAATGTCTGCTCTGGAGAGGGACCAACCGATGTGTTGCCCTTCGGTATCGCTCAGTGTTGTTTTTCATTGGTTATTATTGGCCTCTGTTTGGTGCCGTGGTTGGCTTTCTCTCTGTAGTCGTGTGTTATTGTCGCCTCATCTAATTCATGATGTTCTCGTTGAGGTCAGGAAGGAAGGTCGTCTTGAAGTTGATAATACCACCTAAAGCTGAAGGCGTCAAACGGGAACATTTGTCTTCCTTCACCTTTGAATGGACTGATTTCCTGGTGATGTTCTTGGATAATACCAGCAGTCTGTTTTATTTCCACATCAACTGATCTCAGGGCTGAATCTTCTAGGGGTACTATTTTGTCCTGGCGTGACAGTGATCTGGACAGTCAGATTACCACAGCTTCAGCAGCTGTTGGTGTTGGCCTGGTTTCTGGGTGTTTGTCTGTCTAAACATGTCTCTTCTTTAGTCCTGAATGACATGTTTTTAGTTTGAGTGACAGAACACAGAACTCCTTAGGCCACGAGGAGAAGACTCCCCAGTCTTCTGTCTGTCTCTCTGCCTGTTTGTCTGCCTGTCTATCTCTCTGCCGGTCTCTCTATCTGTCTCTCTGTCTGACTTTCTGCCTGTCTATCTGTCTGTCTCTCTGTCTGTCTGTCACACACCCACAACGGTAATCCAGCTTCTGACACTTAAAGCTCCCTTTGAAATGAGCCCCCTCCAGCTGTTCTTGTGGCGGTTAGAGCCCAAGGCAACACACACATGCATACACACACACGCATACACGCACACACGCTCTCTGAGCTTTATTACTATGTCATAAACATTCTAGTGGGGCTGTATTCCATATCTCTGTCCCTCCATTTTCTCTGTCCTCTCTCTTTCCCTGTTTATGTTCCTTATATATCCATCTATCTTCTTTGTATCCCCCCACCCCAGAGGGAGCTGGGGGGAGGTTTGAGCCAGGCAGAGCTCTCCCCTCCCGGCTGAATAATAGGAGAAATTGCTCTTGATTTATAATTGGTTCCATTCACTCTGATGTATGGAGCAGCCAGAGGAGCTTGGGGCCCCTTCCGCTCTCCCACCCTCCCTCTACTGCAGCCCTGGAACAGCTCACAGGGATCAGGCTGTATGGGGATACTGGGTAGGACATGGCGGGCTGTCTTCTCATGGCTGGCTGTCTTCTCATAGCTTGTTGTCTTCTCATGGCGGGCTGTCTTCTCATGGCGTGTATGTCTTCTCATGGCGTGTATGTCTTCTCATGGCGTGTATGTCTTCTCATGGCGTGTATGTCTTCTCATGGCGTGTATGTCTTCTCATGGCGTGTATGTCTTCTCATGGCGTGTATGTCTTCTCATGGCGGGTTGTCTTCTCATGGCGGGTTGTCTTCTCATGGCGGGTTGTCTTCTCATGGCGGGTTGTCTTCTCATGGCGTGTATGTCTTCTCATGGCGTGTATGTCTTCTCATGGCGTGTATGTCTTCTCATGGCGTGTATGTCTTCTCATGGCGTGTATGTCTTCTCATGGCGTGTATGTCTTCTCATGGCGGGTTGTCTTCTCATGGCGGGTTGTCTTCTCATGGCGGGTTGTCTTCTCATGGCTGGTTGTCTTCTCAGGGCTGGTTGTCTTCTCAGGGCTGGTTGTCTTCTCAGGGCTGGTTGTCTTCTCAGGGCTGGTTGTCTTCTCAGGGCGGGTTGTCTTCTCATGGCGGGCTGTCTTCTCATGGCGGGCTGTCTTCTCATGGCGGGTTGTCTTCTCATGGCGGCTGTTTGAATAGAAATATCTAAAGTAGAGTGTGTCATGTACTTAAATGACGTGGCTCAAGTCAACAATTCCTGTGGTTGGAAAAAAGAAGTATGAAGATATTAAGTTTGCTTATCGTCAGACCCGTGACCGGTGGTTAATTTTAAGACGGAGCAGTTTCTCTGCACCAGCCTCCTTCCGTTGGGAGTTGAGGGTGATTAGGAGGAGGAGAAATCAGATTATGGCTTCATATACCTCATGTAGTATTCTGTATGTGTGAAAAGACATCTGGACACTGACATGAATTTGCTTTGCGTGCATGTGCCTAATTTGAATCCCCCAACCGTACATGGTATTAACATTGGTACATGCCAATGTTAGTACTACTGTTAAGTAAATTACAATGTTATTACAAGGCAAGGATCTCTATCTATCATATAGAGTAAATGAGAGAGAAAAGATGCCTTATTTTACATAATCATTTACACAATGTTTAATTTTGGCAAGAACCGACACATGTCCTCAGAGAAGGGACAATTAGGGCAGACGGAAATTTTAGCCACTTTTACGTTCTGTTCACAATCTCACAGAATATCAATCTATTGGAGATTTCATTTTTGTTCTTGCTTCCTGTTTTCCAGACATTTGACAGGGCCTGTTTGTGGTGGTCAGTCCTCACAAACATCACTAGTTAGCCTCAGGGAATTCTGAAGATCCGTCCAGCGTCCGTCCAGCGCCAGGAAGGAATGTGGGCAGGACCATTTGTGTTAGTTAGCCACGGCATTATGAAAGTAATTAGCGTTCACTGGTTAATTCTGTCTCGTTATATAAATTATGCAAATGCAACCGTGCCTGGTTGATTAGAGCCCCCTACGGGCTTGGCTTCATCTCCCTCGTTAATCCCCGAGACGGCCTGGTGCTTGTTAGCGACGATGGAATTATTGGCGGAGGGGTGTAGCTCATTAATACTTGGTGAAGGGGGGGGGGGGGGTGGGCTCCAAAATCATTAGATGATGGGGGCCTCTAACATCCTGAGATGCTGCTTTTGATGTGTTCTTTCTAGGCATGTGAGTGGTGGATGCCTGGGAAATGAGGGTGACTGTGGGCTCCAGGCTCTGAGAGGGGTATCACCTGCCAACCTCACCCCCTCAACAGGCCTGCCAACAGGGTGGTAGTGTTTGGACATGTCCCACCTTGGTGGCAGCATATGAGTCCACGGAAGAGGTTTGAAGAATAGAGTGGACATTCGCTCCCTGTGCTTTGTTTTTATTGGTGGAAATCACTATGGAGACAGATGAAGAGTAGACATGGGCTGATCGGTGGAGACGGGAATTGAACCTTGGTCTCCGAATGGGCGCAACAATCTGTGGATACAGCCAGCAGCATGAGGAGAAGCTCCTCAGCTAGCCGGCAGTGTGAGGAGAAGCTCCTCAGCTAGCCGGCAGTGTGAGGAGCCCATGTCTGCTCTTCAAGCAGTAACAATGTTGGGTAGTCGGACGGGAGTTGTGGTCATGTCGAGCTAGCATAACAAAAAAACGACTGTATCCAATTTTTTCCAACTTAAACTCTGTCTCAACTGACAGATGTTTCTGATTGAGCATTTATTAATTTCTGGCAGCCCTCTGTTTGGCGGGATAGAGCATCTCTGGATGGGGTAGAATGCTTTTTCAACTACACCCTCCACCTGACTGAATGATTACCTGCATTTAACGGCCCTGATCTTCCCAGGTTAATTAACCGCAAAAACCTGAAGTGCCTGCAGCCATCCAGGTCCGGTCTTACCAAGGACAGAATGGACACGTCTCTCAGAGAAATGCATTTTAAAGTGAAGCTTGATTTCCCAGACTCCCCGAACTACGTGAAATAGACCTGTGTGTTGTCTACACGTTGCATTTCATTACATCTGAACGTGACCCAGAACTCTCCGCAATGTTTGGGCAACAACATAAGAACGTCCTGTTGACATATGAGGTCAGAGAGGACCACGACTGTATTCACTAGGTATCGGCCCGACAGACGTATGGGGATCCAGGTGCGTCCGGGCCCTGTAGGGGTAATAGGTCATTTGGCTACAGTAAATGCCTTTAAAGCAACAGTCCGGGATTCCAAGCCCTGTCAAAGCCGTGGCCGTTGCTTTCTAACCATCTCTTCCGCTTGGCCCTAGCTTGACCGAAGGGCCAACAGCCACATTGACTGAGAGACGGGAATATGTTGTACACATTCAAATGATGCTCTCCTCTCTTTCTCTCACACACACACACACACACACACACACACACACACACACACACACACACACAGACACCCTCTCAGGACAAGACCCCCTCTCCTCCTGCTCGCCTGCCAGTTGACATCTTCTCTGTTGATTTGAACCCTGTTCTGCTTCCTCAGTCCTGCCCTCCGACCCTAAGGCCCTGCTCCTCACTGCCTTCACCCATCCAAGGCATCAAACCACCCATTTCACCTCTCCACTACTCTCAAATCTCTTGGTCATTGAGCCCCCCCCCCCCCCCCCCCCCCGAACCACCACACACACACACACACACACACACACAGCTCCACTCCTCCATTGAGCGGGCCCCATCATCAGCTCTTCCCGGGGCCCTTCAGAGTAGCGTCTCCCCTTTCTGTGGGGCTCTGCGGGGTCTTTGTCTGCTGGCCGGCTCACTGCTTTACAATGACTCTCTACTCTATCAACGTGCGTTCTGCCTGTTAACGTCGCCAGGGGCAACCGGCCTCCCGCATGGCAGCTATGCAGCGCGGCATTGTGGGCCGGCGGGCCTGAGCGGAGCAGTTGAACCCAGCACTCCTCACACTTGACACCGCATGTGTTTATCTAAAGGGGGGCCATTGTGATGTTTGGATGGGGGGGGGGGGTGTAAAAGGACGTAAAACGGTGCGTAGAAAGAGAGAGAGAGAGCGCGAGTGTGAGCAGGGATGATAAATATTCAACAGCTCAGACCCCCCCCCCCTGTGTCTTCTCCATGCCAGAAAGCAGATGGAATGTGAAAGCTCAGGGAGGAGGCTCTAGCTGGGTTTCATCCAATTAGCAGGCCTGTCAGAGTGAATTTATCCTGGGAGGGTCAGGCGGGAGATGGGGCCCCGCGAACCCTGCTGCATCACAACCACAGTGAGGCTCACCATCTCAGTAGACTCACAGATCCCATTCACCTCTCACCATCTCAGTAGACTCACAGATATCATTCACCTCTCACCATCTCAGTAGACTCACAGATATCATTCACCTCTCACCATCTCAGTAGACTCACAGATATCATTCACCTCTCACCATCTCAGTTAATTCACAGATATCATTCACCTCTCACCATCTCAGTAGACTCACAGATATCATTCACCTCTCACCATCTCAGTAGACTCACAGATATCATTCACCTCTCACCATCTCAGTAGACTCACAGATATCATTCACCTCTCACCATCACAGTTAATTCACAGATATCATTCACCTCTCACCATCACAGTTAATTCACAGATATCATTCACCTCTCACCATGTCAGGTAACTCACAGATCCCATTCACCTCTCACCATGTCAGGTAACTCACAGATCCCATTCACCTCTCACCATGTCAGGTAACTCACAGATCCCATTCACCTCTCACCATCTCAGTAAACTCACAGATCTCATTCACCTCTCACCATCTCAGTAAACTCACAGATCTCATTCACCTCTCACCATCTCAGTAAACTCACAGATCTCATTCACCTCTCACCATCTCAGTAAACTCACAGATCTCATTCACCTCTCACCATCTCAGTAAACTCACAGATCTCATTCACCTCTCACCATCTCAGTAAACTCACAGATCTCATTCACCACTCACCATTTTAGGAAACAACTGAAAACACACGACTATTGAAGCCCATATCAGTCCATACAACACAAGCACATATTGACTGTCATTGACCTTTGTTTGAAGGTTGATTCAGCAAAATAATCTAGTTGTGTTTATGTAGACCCACCCAGCCCAACACAGTTTATAGACCCACCCAACCCAACACAGTCTATAGACCCACCCAGTTCAACACAGTCCATAGACCCACCTAGCCCAACCCCAGGGTTGGGTAGGTTACTTTTTAAATGTAATCCATTACAGTTACATGTTACCTGTCCACGTTTGTAATCAGTAACATAACTTTTTTATTACTCAAGGTTATTCGGTGCAACTCGCCCTGGCTGTGTAGTTCGGTGCATTTGACAAATAAACCTTGAAACTTTATAAATATATCATGATACCAGGTATCATTGTTCTGAGAATTATGCATTGAGTAGATAATTATATAACGTTTTATATGACTCTGCTAATATTATCGAAGGTATACTCTGTTTTTACCAGCCATCCAACCAACCAAAACCGGAGAAATGTAAACTAGAGCTTCCTCCGTCACTAAACTGGTTGTGCGCGTCCACCTTTACGCGCATGATGATCACACGCACAACTGAGGAGCGCAATTCATATTTTGGTTCAAATAACGATGTTTTTAGAACATTAAGTAATGAACTCAAACAAACAACGTGTCTGAATTATTTCGCGCAACAATTATTTTTCAATTGAAGTAATCCAAAAGTAATCATAAATTTTTTCAAAAGTATCTGTAATCAGATTACAATATTTTGGTTGGTAACGGATTACAGTTTTTTTGTAATCTGTTACTCCCCAACTCTGCCCAACACACAGTCTATATACCCACCCAGCCCAACACTGTGTGTAGACCCAGCCAGCCTAACACACAGTCTATAGATCCACCTACTCCAACACACAGTATATAGACCCACTCATCATAACTTTTTTAAAGTTCATATTAACATCCATCTTATCTAATCACTCAAAAGCATGTTTACAGATTTACTACCATAGGGCCACACGTACAGGGCTGTTCTACTTGCGGTGGAAAATGCCATTTGTTCATGACTGGGGTTAACTCCAGGCTAATGTTCCTCTGTGTTATATCAGAGCCTCCTCAGAGTGTCTCTGGTCTTCATCAGACTGCTCTGTCATGCAGAGGGGGAGACAGGGAGGACAGGAATGAAAAGACCAAGACTGGATTAGTCTTTCTGTCTCTCCCCTCGTCTCTCTCAATCACTGCTTTCCCATACTCCCCCCTTCTCTCTCCCCCGAAACTGTCTCTTTCCTGTCTTCCCTCCCTTCTTTTCTCTGTGCCCCCCTCCCTTCTTTTCTCTGTGCCCCCCTCCCTTCTGTCTCTGCTGTAATGGATGGCTGGAAAAAGTTGTGTGAAGACCAGCTTGTCATCCTAAGTCAGGGTATCTGCTAAGCAAATCCTCTGTGATGAATGGGGGTAGAGGAGTTGGGGCAGGAGGAGGCTGCTTTTAGGAGGCTTGTTGAGGGTGAGGTTCTAATGGACTATGAAAGATAAAGCATGTGGATCTGTGTGTTTGTGTGTGCATGCGTGTGTGTGTGTATTTGTGTGTGTTGGTTCTGTTAGTCTGTCTTGGGGTTTAGTCTTTGTCCCTGTGTATTTACCACTGGAACCCACAGGTGGTTAGTTCATGATGAGACTGGTCTGTCTTTCCTTTCACTTTGTTTGTGTGCTTTCCTCTTTTACTCTCTGATCCATTTTTCTAGGATAGGGTGAAGGAGAGTGGACATTTATTGGCCTCAGAAGGGGCGGGGCTCTCCCAATCCCCAGGAAGTATTTAACCAGGGTAGGACTTGTGTTCAGTAAGTACTGTAGCATTTCATTATGATTGTTGCATCCTGCATATAAATGCCCAATTAAGGTATTCAGACTCATATTCATCTGTGGTCATTTTCATGAGAATAGTAAAACAAGAAAAACAAGAGAAATGAGGACAATTAGCTGGGCGTCACTTTAATAAGAAGCATAAAGATTTGGGGTTAGTTTTTAGAACTAGGGTTAGGGTTGAGTCCAGGCATGAAGGGTTAGGTTTTAGAACTAGGGTTAGGGTTGAGTCCAGGCATGAAGGGTTAGGTTTTAGAACTAGGGTTAGGGTTGAGTCTAGGCATGAAGGGTTAGGTTTTAGAACTAGGGTTAGTGTTGAGTCTAGGCATGAAGGGTTAGGTTTAAGAGTTATGTATATGTATAGCTTAAAGGTTAGGTTATTAAGTTTGGATTAGGTTCGGATTAAGGTTTGGTTTAGAATGTGTGTGTATACGTATGTATGTATGTCAGTGTGTATGACAGCTGCGATGTAAGCTGCATAGTGGCTCTCCTTGTCAGTATTAGTAGTAGTTGGTGATCTCTAGGGCCCATAGCTACTTTACACTCTAGAACCACTACTATTCAATCCCATAGCTACTTTACACTCTAGAACCACTACTATTCAATCCCATAGCCCATTTACACTCTAGAACCACTACTATTCAATCCCATAGCTACTTTACACTCTAGAACCACTACTATTCAATCCCATAGCTACTTTACACTCTAGAACCACTACTATTCAATCCCATAGCTACTTTACACTCTAGAGCCACTACTATTCAATCCCATAGCTACTTTACACTCTAGAACCACTACTATTCAATCCCATAACTACTTTACACTCTAGAACCACTACTATTCAATCCCATAGCTACTTTACACTCTAGAACCACTACTATTCAATCCCATAGCTACTTTACACTCTAGACCCACTACTGTTTTACCCCATAGCTACTTTACACTCTAGAGCCACTACTATTTTACCCCATAGCCATGTAACCATCCGTTTATGTGCTTAGTAAACTAGTGGACTAGACCTGATGTGTGTGCATGTGTGTGTGTGTCTGTCGGTTTGGGAAGAAAACAGTTGATGTGTCCAGGTTGTTAATACAGTATATATGTCATGTGTCATGTGATCCAGCCCCTTGGGATGGAAGGGGGGTTGTGGGCTCTGTCTGTAGAGATTGATTGAGAATCAAAGAAACACGTTCCTTTGCCAATCTGTCCTTATGACTTTTGGGTTCTACTTTTATGGAACATTTAGACAATAGTAGCCAAATTGTGAACAACTAGAGCTGGTTGGTTGCCTCACAACCCTGTGGCCATTGATCAAACGTTCTCACTGTGTCATTTGAATATAACGACATTGGTGTGTGATACTTTCCACTGGCCGATCTGTCCTACACTGTCCTAACAGAGAGAAGGAGGGGGAGAGTGGGAGTGAGGTAGAGGGGAGAGGGATGGGGTTGGAGGGAGAGAGATGGGGGAGGGAGAGGGAGGGAGGGAGGGTTGAGAGAAAACGAGAGGGAAGGAGGGAGGGAGGGGGAGGTTTTCAGTCTGGGAGCCATAGACCACCCTCCTCATCCTGACGGGAAGTTGTTAGTTTAACCTGACAGGGAAGAATTTGGGAGACTTGGCAGAGGGCGATGAGGGAGAGAAAAAAGCTCCCTGCTCGGCATTAACTGTTAATAGACTGACCATTACCCCCTTCTCCTCCTGTCCCTCTCTTTCTCTCCCTCTTTCTTCCTCTCTGTTTCTCTCTCCCTCTGTCTTTCTCTCTTTCCCTCCCTCTCTCTCCCTCTCTCCTGCTCTCTGAACTTTTCTCTTTCCCACTCTGACCCATAGTTTACACACTAATATCTCTTGCGCGCGCACACACACACACACATACCAGTATCCCCTATTTCCCTCCCTCCTCCCTGCAGTCAGTTGTTCTTTGTGTGGAGGGGTGAATGTAGGCTCTGTATCACCCCCCCCCCCCCATCCCAAACCCCTCTACCTGTATCCGTTACACCTGAGTGGGCGGAGTGGGGTTACCTGCGGAATGAGGGTGCCCCTTTGATGAGGAGAGAGGCTGATGGGTCCTGGAGGATGGGGGTGGACAGAAAATAAAGGTTCTGTTTGTGTCTGGGCCCGTGTTGTATTTCTCAGGGCCTCACCTGTGTGTGTATGTGTGTGTGTGTGTGTGTGTGTGGTGGGGGGGCTTGTTTTTCTATCCTTGTGGGGACTGTTTGGTGTGGGGAAAACAGGGTTTTGTGTGTGGGCATGTTTGTAACTTGATGTTTAGATTGGTTTGGCGTAGCCATGGTGATTTTCACATTGTCATGGTTGAAGTGGTTCTTGGTTCAGTATCTGACTATTATTATTTTAGTCTGCGATAGAGAAACGTGCGCAAACGTCTCAACTTTCATTGGCATGCACAGAGGGAGACGAGCCGCGGGAGTGTTGCGGGTCTGAAAGAAGGAGAAATCTGAAGTAGCCGCTCAACACAGAGGTTTTTGTATATAAGAGAAAATAATCGTCTTGGGTACTCTGCCGTATCTATCATAGTGTGTAAACCCTCTGATAGTGTGTGTGTGTGTGTGTGTGTGTGTGTGTGTTTTGAGTGAATTCACACTGTTTGTTATGAGTGTCTTAAATCTGTGTGTGTGTCTCTCCAACAGGGGGTATTGTATGGAAAATGTCTGGAGCGTTAGACTGGACTCCCTGGATGAAGAAGCGGCGGGTGCGAGGGCTGTGTGCCCTGGGTGCAGTGCTGCTGTGCTGCCTGCAGGGCGGAGACAGTGTCAACGGGGCCACTGGTGAGTGGAGGAGCCGTGGCCGTTTCACGGCGCAGTTGAATGAGCGAGCGATCGCAAACACTGTGTGTCACTGTGCTAAAGGTGTTTTTCTATGAATGTGTGACTTAACGCCCCTCTCCTCGTCCCAATCCCGCCCCCCCCCCCCCTCATCCACCCTCCTCATCCCGCTCTCGTCCCCCACTCATCCCTCTCCCAGGTGAGGTGCCAGTGTTCACCGAGGAGCCTCTGTCGGTGGTCCAGAAGCTAGGCGGAAGCGTGACCCTGAGGTGCAGCGCCCGACCCGCCGCGACCAACATCAGCTGGCGGCTGAACGGGCGCGAGCTGGACGGGGACCTGGGGGTGGTGGTGGGCCCCGGCACTCTGGTTATCCCGGCCCTCACCAACCGGACCCTGGGCCGGTACCAGTGCGTGGCCAGCACTAACGCCGGGGCCCTGGCCAGTGTACCAGCCAACGTCACCGCCGCCAGTGAGTTGTGGTTCAAACGGGGATGAAACGTGCAAAAACGTTGAACCTGTGGTGAAGTTTAATATTACGTCGCACTGAGCTTGGCGGTGAAAAAAAGAATGAAGGGTGAAAGAAGAATGCTGCTTACTTCAAGTGTCAGACAGAACATGTCATATAAGGTGTCCTAGAGCCAGTCAAAGTAAAGCTAAAACAGTTGAGTGAAAGTGCATTTGTGGGCAGATTGCAAAGTATACCTGTAGATCAGCCAGCAGGACAGAGCTACGGTTTTGGCTTAGATGTGTTATAGTCATCCAGTGGTGAGGATGTGTAGTGTTATAGTCATCCAGTGGTGGGGATGTGTAGTGTTATAGTCATCCAGTGGTGAGGATGTGTAGTGTTATAGTCATCCAGTGGTGGGGATGTGTAGTGTTATAGTCATCCAGTGGTGAGGATGTATAGTGTTATAGTCATCCAGTGGTGAGGATGTGAAGTGTTATAGTCATCCAGTGGTGGGGATGTGTAGTGTTATAGTCATCCAGTGGTGAGGATGTGTAGTGTTATAGTCATCCAGTGGTGGGGATGTGTAGTGTTATAGTCATCCAGTGGTGGGGATGTGTAGTGTTATAGTCATCCAGTGGTGGGGATGTGTAGTGTTACAGTCATCCAGTGGTGGGGATGTGTATAGTGTTATAGTCATCCAGTGGTGGGGATGTCTATGGTGTTATAGTCATCCAGTGATGGGGATGTCTATAGTGTTATAGTCATCCAGTGGTGGTGATGTGTATAGTGTTATAGTCATCCAGTGGTGGGGATGTGTATGGTGTTATAGTCATCCAGTGGTGGGGATGTATATGGTGTTATAGTCATCCAGTGGTGGTGATGTGTATAGTGTTATAGTCATCCAGTGGTGGGGATGTGTATGGTGTTATAGTCATCCAGTGATGGGGATGTGTATGGTGTTATAGTCATCCAGTGATGGGGATGTGTAGTATCTTGAGGAGGAGACAGGGTGTGACCCTGGAGACATGTGGTGGGGCAGGCCTGTCCAGGAGGGGGGGGGGGCACTGGGGTCACTTTTAATGGGGCCTTCTCCTTGAATTCCAGCTCTGTTCCTTGTCCACCACATTCCTCTGGCAGGGGACGTATGGCCACGTAATTGAGTAGAGGGCTGCTTTGTCGCAAGGAGATAAGTGTGAGGGAGAGAATGATTGACAAGCAAATAAAAAAGGAAGCATAAAACAGAGAGATATAAGTGTTTGGGAGGTGGTGTGTGTGTGTGTGTGTGTGTGTTTGTGTGAGTGTGTGTGATGATCCTGGGCAAATCTGGTCAAATTAAGACATCTCATTGAGAAAGGGCTCTTTTGATAGATTATGGTTAAGGCTACATTTCGGTTCAGAATTAGAATAAGTTTAGGTTTAGATTTAGGTGTCAAGCTTTGGTTGATATTCCAGGGTTTTGGGGGGGATAGTTTTAAGATGTGTGTGTGTCCTGGGTTAAGTAGCAGGAGGTGTTTTTAGGCCAGTTCAGACAGGAACCCCTAACAAGATGAGACGTGATGTCACAGTCTCCCTCTCTCGACCTTACACAGTCCTCCCACTTTTTCTCCTTTATTTGTTATTTGAGTGTTGGGTGTCAGTAATGTCTGTCTGTGTGTGTGACTTCAACTGCCAAGTGTTTCGCGGTTGCTATGAAAGACGATAATAATTCGTTACAATACGAGTGAAATATTTTTTCACTCAAATATTTCAAATTAATTATGATAAAAAGCATATTTTCAGTGTTTGAGTTGGATTACCCTGAAGAACAGAATTATGTGGGCGTTCACTGGTCGTTAATATTAATTGGCTAGCTCAAACTCTGTAGCAATTTCTTTAGTCAATTTGAGATACACGTTTGAGGTGGCGCTTTTAAGTGTTTTTCATAATAAATGCCTTGGCCACAAATATGAGCCGACAACATTAACATTTAACGTTTTTCCAATTGAGCGGGCTCTTTGATCCCAAGCGACCTCCGCTTGGTCTTCAGATGGCTGGAGGGGCACGAGTTCATGAAGGGCAGCGGTGGTGGATGCTTTAGAGGGTTAACACTGTCCCTGGGCAGACGCTTCCAGGCTTAACCTCTTCCAAGCAACCTCAGATGCAGCGCTGATGAATTGATACAGGATGAGTCTCCAGCATCAGAATGTATGGAGCCAGACAGACGCCACTCCTCAGGCCTCTAATTGAATAAAGACTCCTCAGTGTGTGTGTGTGTGTGTGTGTGTGTGTGTGTGTGTGTGTGTCCCGGCCTCTCAGCCCCCCCAGCAAACCAACTAATGTAACCTCAGGGACAGTCTATTGTGAGTCTCTTTTTTGTAGTTGGTGTGTGTGTGTGTGTGTGTGTGTGTGTGTGTGTGTGTGTGTGTGTGTGTGTGTGTGTGTGTGTGTGTGTGTGTGTGTGTGTGTGTGTGTGTGTGTGTGTGTGTGTGTGTGTGTGTGTGTGTGTGTGTGTGTGTGTCCCGGCCTCTCAGCCCCCCCAGCAAACCAACTAATGTAACCTCAGGGACAGTCTATTGTGAGTCTCTTTTTTGTAGTTGGTGTGTGTGTGTGTGTGTGTTTGTGTGTGTGTGTGTGTGTGTGGGACTGAATTATGTGTCATGTATGTTGGTGTATATTTTTATTCATTCACACAGACTCACATGAAGTACACTAAGTTATTATTCATTCGCACACACCCAGCCACACACACAAAGTCCACTGTATTTGTATTCATGCACACACACTAATATAAAGCACACTAATATCTTCATGTGGCGGAGGTGTGGGGAGGAGATGGGGAGGAGATGGGGAGGAGGGGGTTAAAGGTGTTTTTCAGGAGAGGAGATGCAGGAGAGGTGGTTGAGGAGTGGGGGTGGATGGAGAGGCAAGCAGGAGGTAACTGTAAAAACAGCCTGATTGATTTAGCAAATGGAGCATCACAAAGTCTCCCTTCTAGGCCCCACCTCCTGTCCACACACACACACACACACACGGTACTCAGCATGAAATGTCCTGGGTTTCTCATCTCTTTTGGACAGTGAGTTGGAGGTGGTGGGGGGGGCACCTGTCAAGGCCTATCCTAGTGTTGCAGCTCTCCCCCCCCCCCCCAGAGAGCATCAGACACACACATCCTGCGTGGGGAATAGATCAGGTTAGCCACACTGGAGGTGTTCTTTAAAGGAATATATCTATCAGCAGATGCCTCAACTCTGGACTTAACTAATCACTCCCACTAATCTACTCAGAACGGGAATAGTTTGTGTTTTTCCACTCAGGTCATTGTGTATGAGGGGTTAGTTATGTCTGTTTTGCCTGGGAGTGGAGCTGTCCAAGAATGACAACCAGCCAGCGTACCTCTGAAAGAAAAAATCTGTTGGTTTTCCGCCATCTTAGTAAAACAGAAAAATTCAACAGAGACTGGACGAAATGTAATTAGGTTAGGGAGTTTTATTTTTGTTTCATTTCAGTACTGGACTCCCTGCCTCTAGAATACACTTCAGTTCCCCCTTTTCCCCCGTCACTTGATTTCTCTCGTTTTCTCTTTCGATTCACTGCTTTCTTCATTTCTCTCCCTCCTTCATCTGTTCCTCTCACTTCATGGCTCTCCCTCGCTCCTTCACTCACTCTTGCCACCTCCCTGACTTTCACTCTCTCTGAACACCCTGACTTTCACTCTCTCTGAACACCCTGACTTTCACTCTCTCTGAACACTTGAAATTCTGCAGTCCGCTCCCCCACTCAGACATCAGTGTTAGAAAGTCCAATTCTATTTCCTCCCAGTCCAAACCGGTTGTTCTTCTGAAACTCTAGAGGCAGACCACCTCTGACCCCTGGTCCAGCCCTTGAGGCTCCCTTGGAAGGGGGGGTCAGGGGTCAGGGGTGAGCCCAGTGTCTGTGCTGTGTAGACTGTGTGTCTGTGGACCAAAGTGGGAGCACATGGCCCCCGGTAATCCCTCTCCAGTTTCCCACAGAAACAGAGCAATGACCTGGCAGGCCCCCAGCCCCCCCCCCCTCACCCCCCCACTCTGCTCTGCTCTGACTTGCTGCTGTATTCATTCAAAGATCATTAATCAACTGGTCTAGAACGGAACAGCACAATATGGCCGCCGGAATCCTCCATCTGTTTTTGGAAGAGCGCCTTAAATTGACATGTCCGTGTTCATTGGTTCCACACTGTCCATCCCAGCATTCTTGTGTTGTCATACTGTTTCTCAGTGACATACTACAGGCCAGACTAGAGCTCATACTCAAGCTGCTTACGTTCGGGAAGCAAATGTGTGTGTGTGTGTGTGTGTGTGTGTGTGTGTGTAAACTCACCGATGTGTTTACAGAGGAGCTTCTGTTTTTTTGTGTTGCTCTGACACGGTCTGAGCTCTCTCTGTGGTTGAGAGTGTTTCAGCGCATGTTTACATGCGTTGCGTTAGTCCCAATGTCCAGCCTGAACCATCCCGTCTCTGTGCACCTCAGAGCTGCGGGACTTTGAGCCAGACGACCAGCAGGACATCGAGGTGGACGAGGGCAACACCGCGGTGATCGAGTGTCACCTCCCGGAGAGCCAGCCCAAGGCCCAGGTCCGCTACAGTGTCAAGCAGGAGTGGCTCGAGACCTCCAAAGGTACGGACCGCCCCGGGCCGCTCCGCTCCGCGCCTGTCTCTCTCACCACTGCCCTGTCAGTTAACCCGTACTCTCTCTCTCTCTTCCTTTCTCTCTCTCTCTTCCTCTCTCTCTCTCTCTCTTCCTCTCTCTCTCTCTCTCTTCCTTCCTCTCTCTCTCCTCGACATTCTCTCTCTCATCCCCTTGGCAAGTTGTTTCCCCTGGATCTCAGGATGCGGTACTTGTCCTGCTATCTGGCCCGTCGAAAACAGATAAGGCCGTAATCTGGGGAATGTCGAAGCATGGGAATACCTTGTTTATTTTGCAACCATTTAATTCTTAAGTTGTTTTGAGGGGGAAACAGCCTTTCCTCTGTGGCTGGTATGTAGAGGACTGGAATCTGTAAGCGGGGCTGCGATGTGGCTCGTCGACTGGGGGGGGAAATGAAGACCAATGCCGAGGAGAACTGCTGCGTGGCTGGCCTTCACCGAGCCTCCACAGCCCCACCCGGTGGCCAATGTAGACATTGCCCACAGTGTCGAGAGACAGTCGGACCGTGAATCCAGTAACGGACACTGTCTTGAGACTTGGAAGAACGTGTGCATGTGACCTGTCCATCCCCAGGGAACAGCGGTGGTGGCGGTGCGTTCCCTGCCTTAACAGCCTCCACGTCTGTCCACAGGAAACTACCTGATCATGCCGTCGGGGAACCTGCAGATAGCCAACGCCACCCTGGAAGACGAGGGGCCCTACGTGTGTGCTGCTTATAACCCCGTCACGCAGGAGGTCAAGACCTCCACCTCCACCGACCGCCTGCGCATACGCCGTGAGTGACCGCACACACGCACACACACGCACTGTATGTGACTGGGAAGGGTTGACCATGTCATGGGTATGGCGTGCAGACTCCGTTTGTCCGGTTTTGATTAAAAACCTCCCTTAAGATACAATGAGTCATTTAATTAGCTAACCCGATTTGATTGGAAAGTAATGCAATCTGTAACAGTTTAATGAGATTATCACAAAGTCTGTTGGATGTTTAATTGGAAAAACAGCCCAGTACATAAACACATATCACTCCTCCCCCCCTCTCTCTCTCCCCCCCTCTCCCTCTCTTTCTCTCACCCCAGGGTCTACATCTGAGGCTGCCCGTATAATCTACCCCCCGGCGTCTCGCTCCATCATGGTCACTAAGGGCCAGCGTCTGGTTCTGGAGTGTGTTGCTAGCGGCATCCCCACGCCGCAGGTCACATGGGCCAAGGACGGCGAGGACCTGCGTTTCCACAATAACACGCGCTTCCTGCTCAGCAACTTGCTGATCGACGCGGCCGGCGAAGGCGACTCCGGGACGTACGTGTGCCGCGCGGACAACGGCGTGGGATCAGAGGGCGTGGCCACCGTGCTGTACGACGTCCAGGTGTTTGGTGAGTGTGGAAGGACTTGTGTGTGTGAACCAAACTCGTCCCCGATGGGATGACTCCCGATGGGATGACTCCCGATGGGATGAGGTGATATCCATGCTTGCGTGCTGTTTTCCTCCGAGACCCCGGAATGGTTCACATTAGGAGTTCAGAAGGGATTTGAATCAGTTGTTGTGGTACTGACTTGGGGTGAAAGTGGCTGATGGAGACGCTCCGCTTTCGTGGGTTTTGGAGAGGGAGCATTCCCTGCGTCACAGACTTGATGATTAGACCGACTCCTGTTTGGCGGAACGAGAGACGAGTGGGCGCTGTGTGTGTGTGGAAGAGTTTGGCAGAGTCCTGTTGAGTAATATAAAGGGCAGGATTGTGCTGTAAGTGTGTGCAGAGACAGAGCTGATTTTAGCAGGACTTGATTGAGCAGAACCGGGTTATGGATGACTGTTTTTCCACTGAATCAGTGTGTGTGTGTTGTGGGCTTGTCTTTCAGCAGCTGGCTCTAATTAAAGTGCTAGTGCTGCTGTAGCTGTAATGAGCTCTGCCTCTTCATGACCAGCCAACCATCAACTGACTGGCCTAGCCTGTCACAGCACGGCACACACACACACACACACACACACACACTTAATCAAGTTCACAACTCAGTGAACTCATCAGTCATTATTTAAGCATACATGTCACCGTATGGTGTTGTAATTCGCTCACAAATGCACACGCTAACCCTCTCCATCTAAATCCCCCTCGACAGAGCCTCCCCAGGTGACCGTGGAGCTCCTGCAGCAGGAGGTGTCCTGGGGGGAGAGTGTGCGCTTCAGCTGCCAGGCCAGGGGTAAACCCGCCCCCTCGGTGGTGTGGCTCCACAACGCCCAGCCCCTGAGTGCCACGCCACGCCACCGCCTGTCCCCCCGGATACTGCGTGTCATCAACGTGGGCCCGCAGGATGACGGCCTGTATCAGTGCATGGCGGAGAACGGCATCGGCAGCTCCCAGGCGTCCGCCAGGCTCGTCACCTCGCCAGCCGGTGGGTATGCCGGTCAATCGGCGACGTCAGAAACGCGGTGGAAAATACACGATGTCACCGTGGTGGTGGTTCTGACAGGATGGTAACACTCGACTGTCTGGCCGTCTCCCGTAGGCATCCCGGCGCGGTCGGGGAGGCTGCCTCCCATCCTGCGTCCACTTAGCCCGGACAAGGTGCTGCGGGAGCAGGCCCCGGTGAAGCCTGGGGCCACGGGTGGCGCGTTGACCCTGGACTGCTCTGAGCTGACAGGTCAGATCTCGGTGGCGGAGGCCCCTGTTATCCTCAGCCAGCCCAGGACCGTCAAGGCGGACTTCTACGAGCTGACCTGGAAACCTCGTCATGACGGAGGGGCTCCTGTTGTAGAGTACATCGTCAAGTACAGAAAGGTAACGGCCTTCAGTCACAGACACACAAACCAGACACTACAGACATGTCTACAGACACACAAACCAGACACTACAGACATGTCTACGGACACACAAACCAGACACTACAGACATGTCTACGGACACACAAACCAGACACTACAGACATGTCTACGGACACACAAACCAGACACTACAGACATGTCTACAGACACACAAACCAGACACTACAGACATGTCTACAGACACACAAACCAGACACGTCTTTAACTCACACGCTAACTAGTGCCTCCTCCCTCTCTTATGTCTCTCTCCTTTCTCTCTCTCTTGTCTCTCTCCCTCCGTCAGATTGAGGACCCTCCAGCTGAGTGGAGCAGCCGCAGTCTCTCTGGGTCTCTCCACAAGCTGACCCTGGCCAAACTGCAGCCGGCCAGCCTGTACGAGGTGGAGATGTCTGCTAAGAACTGTGCTGGCCTGGGACAGCCAGCCATGATGACCTTCAGGACAGGAAAAGGTACCACATTAGTCCGCCTGTCAACTCAGAAATTGATTTGAGCAGTTGGGAACGTGTCGAGGCAGGGTCTCCCCTCACCGATGTCTAATTGTCTCATTTTCTAACAGGTCGCAGGGGTCCAGGAGGGCAGAACGAGCCTCCTAAAACGCCCCCGGTGCCATCGCCGCGCCTCTCTCGTAAGTCCACCCCCCGGCGACGCCCATTAACCAGTCTGGTTGGAACGCGGCTCTTCTACCGTCGTTGTCAAGCCTTTATAAAACAACCTCACTGTTAACCCCTCCACGTTCTTCTCTGTACTAACATTATGCTCCGTCCTGGTCTCTCTGTTTCACACTGAACGCTGAAGGATGAGCTCCCAGTAAGTCTCTGGATGTGTCTTCCTGTTTGTGCTTGTGTCGGTCTATGTTCTGTCTGTGGTGTTTTGTGAGACAGTGAGTCACAGGTCAGTCCGCGTCTTCGTACAGGACAGCAGTCCGTTTGGCGGCTGCTTATTCTCTGTCACTTTTCCGCAGCTCCCGAGGCCCCTGATAAGCCCACCATCTCCATGGCGACAGAGACGTCTGCATACGTGACTTGGATCCCGCGCGGTAACCACGGTTTCCCTATCCAGTCGTTCCGGGTGGAGTTTAAGAAGCTGAAGGGCAAGGGAGGGGGGGAGTGGGAGGTGGCCGTTGCTAACATCCCCCCCCAACGTCTGTCAGTGGAAATCACCGGCCTGGAGAAAGGTGAGCTTCATCACCATCTTCGTGTTACTCCTCGCAATGACAAATGGCCTCGTCAACGTCCTCCTCATTTGCATGGCTCCCATTATCACAAGCTTTACGGTATTAGGTCGTAATCATCATCATCATCATCATCAGCGTAATAATGCCCATTTTAATAATGACTGTAATCAACATGTCGAACCAGATGGGAGCCATTAGGAGTGTCGTCAGAGAGAAGACAGAGAGGCGTTGTTTCTGCCGTTTGGTTCGTTGAACCGATGTGTGCGTGTGTGTGTTTTCTCATTTTCCCACCATAGGAACGTCTTACAAGTTCCGAGTGTTGGCGGTGAATGTGATCGGCGCCAGCCCGCCCAGTGCCCCCTCCAAGGCCTACACCGTGGTGGGCGGCGGCAGACCCAACGAGCGCCCTGTGGACGGACCGTACATCACTTATAATGAAGCCATCAACGAGACCACCATCATTCTGAAATGGACGGTGAGTGGAACCGGCTGTGGGTGTTCTTGCCTGTCCTCACATCCATAGGTGCAAGCGTGCCTAGATCTGGCAATTTGTGTTTCTCTTTGTGGGTTTTTTCTCTATTTCACTGAAAGTATGTCTGAAACCTCTTCTGACTAATAGATTATACTATACTAAAGCTATATTAAAAATATGGATGAGGGCTAAGAGCTGTTCTTAGGCACGACACATCAGAGTGCCTGAACACAGTGCTTAGCTATGGAATGTTATGGCAAACCTTAAGGTCTCATATACCACGGCCATCAGCCAGACAGCGCTAAGGATACGCTGGTTCATAATATATATTAAATCTGCTGGCCTATTTCCTCTTCTCAGTACACGGCTGTGAACAACACTCCCATCTACGGCTTCTACATCTTCTACCGGCCGACGGACAGCGACAACGACAGCGACTATAAGAAGGACGTGGTGGAAGGTGACCGGTACTGGCACTCCATCACCGACCTGCAGCCAGAGACCGCCTACGACATCAAAATGCAGTGCTTCAACGAGGGGGGGGAGAGCGAGTTTGGCAACGTGGTCATCTTAGAAACCAAAGGTGGGCAGGGCTCTCCGTCGGCACGCGCGTACGCCGAGACGCCGGCTTGTTCCCGAAAAAGCCTCTTCTTCATAGAATTCATTTCCTCAGGCCTGACCGTAATCAGAGTCACATCAGCTAACCCCTGCCTCCTTACCCCTGCCTCCTTACCCCTGCCTCCTTACCCCTGCCTCCTTACCCCTGCCTCCTAACCCCTGCCTCCTAACCGCTGCCTCCTCCTCCGTCCCCCCAGCTCGTCTGATCCAGCGGCCCTCTCCGTCCGAGACGTCTTCCCATAGGCCAGTGCATCCTGGGGGGCCTGTGCCCCGCCCCAGTGACCTCCCCTACCTCATAGTGGGCGTGGTCCTGGGAGCAATGGTCTTCATCATCGTGGCGTTCATCCCCTTCTGCCTGTGGAGAGCCTGGGCCAAACAGAGTGAGTAGAGGATGAGGAGCACGATGGTGGTAGTTCGGTCGGACCAATGACCAATCCCAGCATGTTGAATGGACAAGTCTCTTGTTACATCCAGAGTTGAGCTCAAAAACCCTTAATAATTACAAAAATTACCCCAGAAAACCAATAAATGTTTTCTCAGTGGCGCATTTAACTAAAATCCAGGTGTGTTGAATTTGTAGTGTGCTAATCAACAGGACTGGTTTTCTTCTCCCCTCCTCAGAGCAGACCTCAGACCTGTGTTTCCCAGCCATGGCATCCCCTGTGCCCTCCTGCCAGTACACTGTGGTGCCCCTGCAGGGCCTGGCGCTGGTGGGCCACTGCCCGCTAGACCCCCATCTGCCCCTCCGGCATGCCGCCTACCCCAATGGAGATTACACCCCTAACGGGAAACACCATCACCCCACACGCTGTCTGCCCGGGCTAAACCAGGTGAGACAGCCTCCGACTCTCATCTGATACACCTGCTGTTTGGTAGGAATATCGGCTCTTTTTCCTATGTATAACCCACATGTTCCCACGGCAGGATGAAGTGGCGTGTGATATGGAGTGTGACTCCCTGCTGAGCCAGACCAACGGACAGGGCCCGGGCTACCGCTACTCCAACAGGTACGTACACGCATCCACGCTGTTCTCCATGTCGGTGTTCAAGTCCGTCAGCATCCTTCAGGGGGGAACGCCGTGTAACATTTGTGTCTGTCGTGCTCTCAGCGAACCGGAGTATCGCAGACACGACGGCTGTCTGCCAGATGACTCCACGCTCCAGCTCCTCAACCCCTCGGAACGGCTAATCAGCGGCCGGAACCTGGCAGGGAAAGAACATGTTTACAATGGGCACGTCGTGAAAGAGGATGACGAGAGTCAAGGTGTAAATTGGTTTTTTGCAAAACGTGAACATTTACCTCACACTTTAGGCGCTGTGACCGTGTGTCTGCCCTCTGTGGAGGTCTAGGAACATGCCTAAATATGAATAACCCTAACCGATATGTACTTCCCTGTCTGTTTAGACATCCTACCACGCTCCCCCTCCCTTCTCCTATCACTACAGGAGGAAAATTCCACAGCAACAACATCAACAGCTACTACGCCGGAATCCCATGATGCACTTCCACTCCAGGAAGTGAACACCCTCCAGAGTGAAACAGTGACAGAAGGACAAGTGATGTCAGATACGACGGAAGCTTGAAAACACTCAGAAAAACATAAAACAAAGTATTTATTTTTGTATGACAGATATTTATATATTTATGCCTTTGTATATAAACATTGTTTTGTTATGCTGTATATAAGGATATGTTTATACTATAAAAGACACTTATTTGTACGTCCTCTAGCTACTACTTAGGATAAAGGGAATAATCTGTTCATTTATAATCCAGCTGTGTTAAGATAGATCTGCGG